>NC_050490.2:2400000-3083326 GCF_012460135.2 Molothrus ater | reverse complement strand
TAAGGAGCTTGGAAGGGCTGAATGCCTCCTGTACATGGAGATGAATTTTCCTGGCTGTATGACCCCCAAACCCTTCAGAAAGCTGCTGCACACTGAATTTTGTGCTGTTGGGAGCCTCATGGTCACTCTGCCACAAACCCCTTTCCTCCTGTGTTTAGGTTATAAAACTATCAAAATGATGCTGCTTAGAATTCCTCTCATGTCAAGCATGCCTGAGTGTCTATTTATTTTTCCTTTTTTTGGTAGCAGTTAATTTAAATTAACTCTGCTTCCTTTTGCTCTTTGTGAGGTGTTTCCAGCCCACCTTGAGGATTTTTCCTGCTTCCCATGCAGGAATCCAAACCTCCCTTTGCCGGGGCATTCTGCTGGTGCCAGTGATCAGCAGTGACAGACAGAGAGGGAGCTGAAATCCAAATCCTTCCCAACAAAACCTGCCTCAGCCTGATGCCCGAAGGAGCTGGAGCAGAGGCTGGATGGAGTTAAGGGAATAAAGTGGAGATTTACTGAAGTGCCCTCAAAGGGCACACCCTGGCAGTGCCCAGATGGCTCCAAGATGGAAGCAAAACAGGGCTCGGTCATGAAATCTCACATTTTTATAAGTTTTAGTCCATTTGCATATAGGAGTTAACTGTCCAATTAACAGCTTCAAATGACGAAGTTTCATCCTCCTTGCTTGCTTTCCCACCCTCCTCTTCTCACATTGTTTATGCTTTGGGCCTGAAGTTTGAAGAGTCTCCAGTCCTTGAGTCTCCAGCTAGAACAGGATTGTTTTGTCTCCACCACCCTGTGAAAATATCCCAGTAACACTTAATATAAAGCTAAAGCTGCACACCAACACAGAAGAGAAAAATGAAAACCTAAGGAATCAGCCCTGGGCTTTGGTTGACAATAGAGCAGGATGGTGCAAGGAGCAGTCCTGGCTTGAAAAAGCTTCCCAGGAAAACCCTGCTCAAGCTGGGGCTGCGGGGTTCTGGGGCCAGCAGGACACAGTTTCCTGCATTGTTTGGGACAGAAAATGCTGGGGTGGTGTCTCTGAGCCCTGAAACCCCAGCAGTGCACAGAGCCCCCGGGGTGCTCCAGGAATAGCCCTGGCCCAGCAGAGCCAGGGAGGAGCCGAGGCATTCTGGGCACTGCTGCTCTGCTGGGATCTCCCTGGGAGCTGGGATCTCCCTGGGAGCTGGCCTCTCCTTCCTGCAATGTCACTGTGTCACCCTGAGCAGCAGTGGAGGTGTCCCAGAAAGTGTTCCCTGTCCTTTCCTGTCCCTTCCCTCCCTGCCAGCAGCCTGACACAAACTGGGCCAGCTGGGAGTGCTGTCCCTGTCCCCTTTTCCAGGCTCAGCCCTGCTCAGGGTGGCACTGGAAGCCAGCAGCTTTGAGCTGCTGAGTGCCACTGCTGCTCCTCCTCGTGGGAATGTTCCCAGCTTGCAGCCCCTGGTGGCATTCCAGCAGTGCCAGCTCTGGGATTGTGTCCTTGTCACCGCCGGGCTCGTGTCCCTAGGCTGGAGGAGATCCCTCCTTGGCATCCTCCAGGAAGCAAAAGCCAGAGGGGGCTCACCCAGCTCCTGCTTTAGGAAGGTCCCAAGCCCAGCAGGGAAGTGGTGGCATCTTTCAGTAGGTGCCCAGATGCCACTCCCCTCTGGAGCCCTCATTATTTGGGATAAATGACAGTTTCCTCTCCCAGGCTGGGGACAGGGGGTGGCAGCAGCACAGCACTGCCAGCCCCAGGGCTGATTGATTTCCTGCCTGAGGACATGAATTCAGCTCAGGAGCTCCATTTGATCCAGGTGTTCCTGCCCCTGGCAGGTGGGGAATGCTCCTGGCAGCTCCTTTCTGTACAAGACCAGGGGTTGTTTGGATCTGATGCCTTTGTGCAGGTCAGCTTTTATGTCTCTCAGGGTATTTTTATGTCTGATGTGGAAAGTTGCATTTTGGGTGGTGTTCTCGGGGGTCCCAGGACAAGGAAAGGGATGAGAATCTTGACTCCATGTTTCAGAAGGCTGATTTATTATTTTATGATATATATTATAGTAAAAGAAAATGATATCTTAAAACTCTACTGAAAGAATAGGAGAAAGTATTTCAACAGAAGGCTTGCAAGGAAAAGAAAAGGAATGATAATAAAATCTTGTGACTGACCAGAATCCCAGTCCAGCTGGACCTTTGATTGGCCATTAATTAAAAACAACCACATGAGACCAATCCCAGATGCACCTGTTGCATTCCCCACAGCAGATAACCATTGGTTACATTTCATTCCTGAGGCCTCTCAGCTTCTCAGGAGGAAAAATCCTAATGAAAGGATTTTTCATAAAATATGACACATATTGGGTGTCAGTTTTCTTAAATAAACCCCTTGGGTTTATTCTTGGCCTGTTCTTACATATCATGGTGTAGTGGTTTGGCATCATCTTGGAATTAAGGAGTTGACATCTGGCTGGGCTTCATCCTCTGGTAAGGACTCCTCCAATGTCCAGGAATGCTGGTTGAAATGCTGGGTTGAAATGTTGAGTTAGAAATGCTGGGTTGGAAATGCTGCTGGAATTCCCATGGGCACTTGGAGGATGCCTGGGCCCTCTCCTGTGTGCCTGTGCAGGTGAACACACACCAGCAGGAGCTGAACCCCAGGCTTTCCTACAGCCATGGGTTTTCTGTGGTTCTCAATCTCATTTGGATGATGCTGTTACTGTCCAAAAAGGATCTGAGGCACGGGATGCTCCCTGCACCCAAACCCCTTTGACACAGCACAGTAGGAAGCAGGACAGCTTGCCAGGCATTTTCCCAAAGATTGCTGCTGCAATTTTGGGATGAGCAGGCTCAGCTGCTGTCTGCTGGCATGAGAGCTTTTGTTCCCTTTGAGCAAATTCCCCTCATGATCTCAGCCTGCAGCTGGAATTGCTGGCTCTGTGTGCACCTGCAGGGAATCTGCTGGTGGAGCAGGGGAGTCTCCTGTAGGAAATTCCAGTTTCCTGGAGCAGCCAGGCTGGCCTGGGCTGGATTAACAGCTCAGAGCTGCCATCACACATCCAGCCACGTGTGCTGTAATTAGGAGCTGCAGCTTTAAAGGTGGGGGCCCTGCAGCCTGGGACCATCTGCTGGGCCAGGGGTCAGCCCAGGCACTGCCCTGAGCCAGCCTAAGCTCGGGGGGGCTTAGGGCTGCTCCGAGGGACACACACAGAGCACAGGGTTAGGCTGAGGGACACACACAGAGCACAGGGTCAGGGTGAGGGACACACACAGAGCACAGGGTCAGGGTGAGGGACACACACAGAACACAGGGTCAGGGTGAGGGACACACACAGAGCACAGGGTTAGGGTGAGGGACACACACAGAGCACAGGGTCAGGGCTGCTCCCAAGGACACACACAGAGCACAGGGTTAGGGCTGTGCTGAGGGACACACACAGAGCACAGGGTTAGGGAGGGACACACACAGAGCACAGGGTCAGGGCTGAGGGGACACACACAGAGCACAGGGTTAGGGTGAGGGACACACACAGAGCACAGGGTTAGGGCTGAGGGGACACACAGAGCACAGGGTTAGGGTGAGGGACACACACAGAGCACAGGGTTAGGGCTGAGGGACACACACAGAGCACAGGGTTAGGCTGCTCCCAGGGACACACACAGAGCACAGGGTTAGGGTGAGGGACACACACAGAGCACAGGGTCAGGGCTGCTCCCAGGGACACACACAGAGCACAGGGTTAGGGCTGTGCTGAGGGACACACACAGAGCACAGGGTTAGGGCTGTGCTGAGGGACACACACAGAGCACAGGGTCAGGGTGAGGGACACACACAGAGCACAGGGTTAGGGCTGCTCCGAGGGACACACACAGAGCACAGGGTCAGGGCTGAGGGACACACACAGAGCACAGGGTCAGGGCTGTGCTGAGGGACACACACAGAGCACAGGGTCAGGGCTGTGCTGAGGGACACAGAGCACAGGGTCAGGGCTGTGCTGAGGGACACAGAGCACAGGGTCAGGGTGAGGGACACACACAGAGCACAGGGTTAGGGTGAGGGACACACACAGAGCACAGGGTCAGGGCTGCTCCCAGGGACACACACACACACAGAGTGTATCCATAACATCCCCTCGGGGTGGCAAAGCCCAGCTTGCAGGGAGCAGGAGGGATTTGTGTGCAGGTGAGTGAAAGGAGCCTGCTTGCACTTACAAACTGCTCTGTTGTCTCGTAGCCACTCCTGACATCACTGGGCACAAGAGGAGTGAGAACAAAAACGAGGGCCAGGAGGCCCTGATGTACTGCAAGTCCGTGGGCTTCCCCCACCCTGAGTGGGTGTGGCGCAAGAAGGTCAATGGGGTGTTTGAGGTAAGGAATGGGGTCAGGGTGTCTCACCCTGCCCAGACCCCCCGAGAGGGAGGAGAGCATCCCCTGGGGTTGGGGATGGGCTGCTGAAGGAGCTTTGTGACTTCTCCGAGTTGCAGTCCCTCCAAAGTGTGAGTCAAGGTGGGTATTTTTGGCAGCAGTGAAGATGGATGGGCGAATATAAAATTTTTATATATCAATATCAATCCAAATATATAAAAATATAAATATATTTAAATATGTATAAATAAAAATTTGATACTTTTATTATTGGTATGTGAAAAAAACTGCTCACTGCACTGCTGAGCAAAGTTAAAGACTTACCCTGAAAGCCATTTTCTGGAATTTGCTACAAACTGCAAGACTGACTTAGAAATGTGATTTAAAACCACATTGGGTTATAAATTCCTCCCAAGTTTTACTGGTTGAGCTCACAAGACTTATTATGAGGAGGTGGCAGTGATCCCTGTTAGAGCTTGGGTGATCTGTTTGTTCCGTGTAGCCAGTGATGTAGTGAGCAGGAAATGTGACCAGCAGTGGGAATAGCAAAGAGGAGCTGGGAATTTCCAGCCCCTCCAGCCCAGCTGTTTCCTGTTGCTGCATGGATTGGATGGATGGAGCCAGAATGTGAAGCAAATAGCAGGGTGGGATGAGTGTTCCTGCTGAGTGTGAGCTGGAGGTTTCAGGAGTGGCTGAGTGCTGCAGTGATCAGACCCCTGAGGGCAGAGTTCCCTCTGTGGTGTTTGGAGACACAAACACCCGGCCTGGGCTCCTCCCTCCAATCTCCTGTTCCCGTGCCACAAAGGCCTTAAAGCCGTTGCTGTTTCCCACCCCTGTCCCTTTGCCAGGACATCAACAACTCCTCGGGCAGGTTCTTCATTTCCAACAAAGAGAACTACACCGAGCTGAGCATCACAAACCTGCAGATCAACGAGGACCCCGGCGAGTACCAGTGCAACGCCACCAACCAGGTGGGCTCCGTGTCGGTCACCACCATCCTGCGCGTGCGCAGCCACCTGGCCCCGCTGTGGCCCTTCCTGGGCATCCTGGCAGAGATCGTCATCCTGGTGGTCATCATCGTCATCTACGAGAAGCGGAAGCGGCCGGACGAAGTTCCCGACGGTAAGTGCGCCCCGCGCCGCCGCTGACCCGCCCGGCCCCGCTGCCGCTGCCGCTGCTGCTGCTGGAGGAGCCGCTCTGCAGGAAGGACCAGCAGCGCAGCCTGCCCCGCTCCACGCTCCTGCCTTTCTCCTCTCCTCCCTCTCCGGACATGAAGCCCACAAGGGTGCAAGGCCCAGGGCTGGATCTCAGGGGGTCTCAGGGGGGTTGTGGATGTCTTTGTTTGTTGAGGGGTGGAGCGCTCCCATCTCTCTGTGTGTCCGCCCCAAGGAGCAGCACAGGGGCAGAGCTGGCAGCACCCTCACCCCTGGTGGCATTCCCTCCTCTCCGTGGATGGACACTGGGCAGGGGCTGTCAGGGGACATTGCACTCAAACCAAGGAATCATTGCACTTCAAGGGATTGGGGCTGCAAAGGTGCTTCAGAACTTAAAATGTGTCCAGGGTTCAGAGATGGGGGGAGGGCTCTTACTCTGCTGTGTAGCTGAATCTGTAGTTAAGGAATGCTCTGGAACCTGTATCTATTGTAGCCACTGATTAGATTTTATAAAAATAGGGCTTATTATCAGGTTTGATGGTAGCAATAATTAATTAATTCATCTGTGTTTGGTACATACAACTAGTAGTAACTTTCATCTATGAACTCCTGCACACCTTGCCCTGTGCACAGCTGGGGAAAGGAGCAGTGTGAGGCTGAATATTTGCAAGATCCATGCTGAGAAACAGCCTTTAATGTGCTGCTAGCAGCTTACTCCAGTTTGTAGCAAGAAAACCTCTGCGAGGACTCCTTGGGAGAAGCAGCAGGAATGTGGTGGTGCTGCAGGAACACGATGGATCCAAGCATGGGGCAGGTGGAGGGCAGCGTGCTGGAGTGATCCTCAGCACCATCCTGGGCTGGCCAAGCCCTTCCCACTGAGAGCTGTTTCCCAGGGCTGTGTGGCTGCAGGGGGCCCTCACAGGGCATGAAAATAGAGGTGTGGGACAGTGATGTGTGTGTGGGGTGGGCACAGCCACCCTCACGGGCCTCACACGGGATCTACAGCGAGGAGAGGAGCTCATGGAACACAGCAAATGGAATAACAGGAGCAGGGCCGAGGCTTGGATCAGAACTGGCTGAGGTAGTGCATCCCTAGAGGGAACCAGCTTTGGTTGTAAGCCTTGAGTAGCACTTACTAACTGCTTACAGAGCATGTGTGGGGGCTGCTCTCAGAGTGGAGCTCCCAGTTGAACCATAGTGCATGTTCTGTGCATCACTAACAGCTTCCAGTGGCTCCAGGGCTTGTCCTGCTCTCAACGTGGCCTCAGGGACCTCCACCAGCCTGGAAAACTTGGAACACATAATTTTCATTTTCCTCCTTCTCCACATGGCAATCGCAGTTCCCCACATTCAGAATTTTCATTGGATGGAATTTCACAAGGACCAAAACAAGGTCCTGGGAATTTGATACACAAATATTCCCTGCAAACAGCCCCAAATGGAGTGAATCCAACAGGAATTGGCTGTGGTGTTAGCAGATCACACTGGAGGTGAAGAGTTCACTGCCTCTTTCCAAGGCAGGAGTTTTCCTGGCTGGTGTGGCCACTCCCCAGGTACCCAAGGGATCCAGGCTCATCATCCCCCTGGAGCTGTCCAGGATGATGAGCCAAGGAGCTGAGGTCACTGCAGTGCTCACTGGGGCTGCTGTTGTGAAGGCAGAGCCCTGGGGAGTGACATGACACACCTCTGTGGGGGTCAGATGTTCTCCCTGTCCCCTTTCCTGGAGGAGAAATCCATGCTGAGTATGACAGTCCGTAGCTGGGGATGAGGTTTGCCTGGCTGATGGACACAGCTGGCACCATGCCACCCCGAGTCCCACATTCCTTGGATAGTTGTGCATTTTCCATACTGGCACCGAAGCTTTCTGTGCTGCTGTGGTGGGGAACGCCCTGGGAGCAGGGCACGTATAATGCACACGTGGGAAATCATCAGGAGCCTCCTGATTGCCACGTGGGGGTGTTTGACTGGGGTTATCCTGAATTTTCTTCTTTTCAAGACATGGTTACGAAATGCCAAAGTTAATGCTGGAATGCAGCGGCGCGCTCGGAGTTTGGGATTTCAGCTCCCCCTTCCAAAATCACAGCTCCGCCTCCGCTGCTGCCGGGAGCTGGGGAGGGAAGGGCAGGGAGCTGTGGCTGAGCCAGCAGGCTGAGGCCAAACACACAGCACTCCTTCCCACAGCAGCTGGCACCAGCCAGGGTCTCTGCTGGCTTTTCCAGCCCTGGTGTCGTGCTCAGCTTCAGGGATGTGCTCATGGCAGGGCTCCACGTGAGGTGCTGCTGCCCTTCCTGCTGGGATGGGAATGTTCTCCTTGGGCCTCTCCAAATTTACACACTGGGATTGCTTCATCATCAGCACCATCACCCCCTCTTCCCAGGGTGGAATAACTCTGGAATGCCCTTCTGGAGCCCCCAGGTGTGTGTCAGCCTGTGTCCCACAGCAGGGGTGAGGATGGGTGGCCCCTGTGGATCTGTTGCACATCGTGCTGGGGGGTGGCTCTGGCTGCAGATCCCTGTAAAGATCCCAAGGGCTGGGTGCAGGTGTTGCACCTGTGGTGTCCCCACTCTGCAGGTACCACACATCCACCTCAGGGTGTCTGCCACTGTCCCTCAGGAATCCTCTGATGTCCTGGCCAGTGTCTGGCCTGCTGAGAGGAGTGCACAGAGAATGGAAACGTGGCTTACTCAGACCACTTCTAGGGATTGTTTTTAAAATTTGGAGAAAACCAGTGCTGCTAAAGGAGGCCACTTCCTGTGTTGAGGAAAACCAAAGGCTTTTGGAGCAGAAGGAGCTGTTAATGAACTGCTGGAGCACACCTTGGCTCCTGACTGGGGCAGTGCAGGATGAGCTGCTGGTTTTGCATTCTGCTGGGAGCTGCAGGTGCCCACCATGAGCTCTCACCTCGTGCTGTGCCCAGGTGATACTTCAGGGCTGGCTCAGTTAAACCTGCACAAATGACAATGTTTGGGGTGTGCTGGGTCAGCTGCTCAGGTGAGACCAGTCTGGTGCTGGGCACAAGTGCCCAGTTACTCCTGGGGCACGTGACTGGTGGGACAGAAACGTTCTCTGGGTGAGAGGATCCTCAGGCCTCTGGAACTTTTTCCCCAGCACCTGGAAATTCTGCCTGGCCAGCCCAAAGAGACAATTGAATGTTTCCCTCAGATCTCCATGTTCTACAGGCTTCAAATGCCCTGGCTCAGCGTGCCCATGGGAGGCTGGGGAGGGTGATGGGCTCCTGGCTACACTTGGAGCAGTTCAGTGTAAAGATGTTCCCTCTGTTGGAGGTGCTGGGACACTCCTTTAACTTTGGCATTTCCTGACTGCAGGCCTCAGTTTTGCATGGACCTGGCTTTGTGTGTCCGTGAGCTGCTTGGTGTGCCTCGGGCCAGGGCTGCTCAGGAGCTCCTTTGCTGATGTTTCCTCCTTCTCAGGACTCTGATTTGGGAGTTGATTCTTTTTCCTGCTGTTGGAGAGCAGGAAAAAGAATATAGCACCCATGAAATGCCTGTTCCCACCACACCAAAACAGTGGCATCAGGGGGTGCCTGGAGCAGGGTTTGCTGCAGAGCCTGTGGATGTTCTCCCAGCACACCCAAATCCTGTGCTGGAAGGAGGAAGGGAGGGTAGATGGCGCTTCAATTCCTGCATCCTCTCAGATTGAATTCCTGCATCCTCTCAGAACCTGAGTTCTGACCTGCCTTACACCTGGCAAGGCAGCGTCCAGCTCGCTCCCCGTTCCCAGAGAGCAGCCAGGGGCTGGCACACCCAGAGGGGGCTGGCACACCCAGGGGGGCTGGCACACCCAGAGGGGCTGGCACACCCAGAGGGGCTGGCACACCCAGGGGGGCTGGCCACGGGCAGCTCCTGTGGCTTTGGGGCTGAGAGCTGCATGAGCTGGCATGCCCTGGCACGTGGCTGCATGCCCAGGAGAGGAGGTGCCAGCAGGGAATGCCAGGGTGCTGCCCTGGGCAGGGAGAGAAGGGAATGGCTTTGTTCTCTGTAGTACAGCCTGAGCTGCTTGGTTCCATAGCTCAGCCAGCACCACCTGAGTGTAGCCTAGCAGAGGTTCCTAAAGCAGCGGGCTGTCTGCTGTTGTTGCACCCAGCAGTCTAAAATCAGCACAGCCCCTGGTTAAAGGGTGTTTGCTGGGGTAAGTAGAAAGTAAAAACCCCTTGGCTCCATTCCCCATAGGAATGGGAGTGGTTTGTACTTGGAAATCCATAGCCCTGGGGTGACTGGGTTATAACATGTCCCTTTTCCTTCTTCCCTCTCATTCCTCAGCCTAATCCAAAGACTTCCCATTAATGTGTTTCCTCTCCTGGCTCTGCAGAAGCTCCATCCAAATCCCCACATTCTTTCTAACCCTCTTTTGCTTTTTTCTTGACTTTCCCTGTTCCTGCTATTACTGTAAGTAATTGAAAGAAACAAACTGTTTAACTGCAACCATTTACCTTTTGTAACCAGTGATTTTGGTGGTTTTTTTTTCCCTTTTATGCACATCTTTCTCTCCCACACTTTAAATCTGTCAGGGTGAGGCAGGTACACAGTGAGGCCATAGCCATCAGCTGTTCCCAGCAGCATTGCTGTATCCCAGTGGGAATGGACACAGGACCCTGAGCTGCTGTCACGGGCTCTGGCTGCTCCTTCAGAGCATTGAGCTGCCCCTGCATCCCTGGCAGTGCCCCAGGCCAGGCTGGACAGGGCTTGGAGCACCTGGGACAGTGGAAGGTGTCCCTGCCCATGGCAGGGGGTGGCTTTAAGGTCCCTTCCAACCCAAACCAGGCTGGGATTAATTCTTTCCAGGTTTTAAAGCATGAGCTGAGATGTAGAATCCCTTCAGAAGCAAAAATTGGAATCTTAGTGCTGGAAGAACCCGCTAGTGTTTCATTTTTAACTTCCACCAGTCACAAGATGCTACCCAGGATTAATTTGATACTAAAAATAAACCCTGTAGCTTTCCAAAGGCGGTGAAGGAAACTGAGTGAC
Source organism: Molothrus ater (assembly GCF_012460135.2). Taxonomy (NCBI): domain Eukaryota; kingdom Metazoa; phylum Chordata; class Aves; order Passeriformes; family Icteridae; genus Molothrus; species Molothrus ater. The sequence goes on along the minus strand of NC_050490.2, from coordinate 3,072,858 downwards.
ATACAAAATGCCTGTAAATTAAGGCTGAAAATGGGAGGGGGGGCACAAAACACATTCCCATCCAAGTGGAGGAGCTAAGGGAGATCTACTTGTCATCATCTTCCAATTTTAATTCCCAGATATTTTTGCCTGCAGGGATTGATTACCTGTGTTAAAGGCAAGCAGCACTTCTCCCGTTTTGGCTCAGAATGTGCAGTTTTGGGAGCCCATGAAGCAGGTCATTCCATGCCCTGAGGAAAGGCCTGGCTGTGGGGTTATGGCTGTGCTCTGAGCAGGGGGGTTTTGGAGGTGCCCAGTGCCAGGGCAGGTGCTGCAGGAGGGGCTCAGTGGCTGCTCCCAGTGCTGGGGGCCCTCTCTGTGCCATAGGTGCTGCTGCCTGTCCTAGAGCAGGGCTGTGGCATTAAAGCTTTGGGTGATAATTGATCTTGTCGGTTACTATGACTTCTTTTTTTTTTTTCCCCCCTTCAATTGCATCATACCCTTAAAAAATGGTGGTAAGTGAGAGCTCTGCATGCTTTGGAGTTTGTTTAACCTCCGCTTCAGTCTATACAACGCACAAGTCATAACGTTAACACTCTTGAAAACTTCCTCATTCACGTTCACAACTAATTTGGATTTCAGTTTGCTGTTTTGAACCTTTTCTTTAGTCTGATTTTGTACTGGTTTTTCTGTTGTTCTGTTGCCCCTGGTTTCGCTGAGGGTTCGGTCTGTGTCTGTACTGTACTGGGGATGCTTTGCCAGCACTTAACGACTGACTGGGAATTTCCCTTGGTCTTTTTAGCTGTGGTTTAGCTTAGAGATGGGACAGGGAGGAGTCGTGGGGATCCACCAAATAGAGTATTCCCAGTAGGCTTTTTGTGGGATCTTCGTGAGGAATCACTGATGGCAGCCTTTATCAATTTGAAGCTGCTTTTTAAAATTTTTTTTTTTATTTTATTTTTGACAACACGAACTTGCTGATCTGAAACGGGCATTTAAATCTTTGAGCAGAGAAGGGAAAATGGTTATTTTGTAGCGAGTGTCCAGGGTGCAGTTTGCTATTGCTGAAGTCCAGCCAAACAAACTCCCAAAGCAGTGGATGGTGCTTGCTGGAGCCGAGCTGGGTCTCAGAGGCAGCGCTGGCCTCGGGGGCCAGGGCTCCCTGTCCCGCCCGGAGCGCGGAGCTCGGCTGCTCTCGGACCCTCGGTTCCCAGAGATGTTTGTGGAAGGAAGCCATAGATTCCTCTGCTGTGCTTTGTGTTTGAGTACCTGATGTGTCTCTGTATATCTCACTGTATATACAACAGCACATTGATGTCTGGCTGTCCTTCCTAGTCCCAGTTCTCTGTACCGTGTCCGATAGTTACTGTTGCTGGTACTGGAATTCTGTGGACACCAGTGTGTCGCTAGTCTGTTACTTTGGCTGTAAAGCTCTTGGTTTGTGGTTAGTTCTTTATTTTTGAAGTATTTTCTGTTCTGGTCACTGTCTGTGCTAGCGGTGGCTTTGCCTCTCCGTTGCCTCGAGGGCCCAGGTGGAGTAATGTCCCCTCTCCCTGACATTACTCCTGGCGTGTGCTCATGCGGATGCCTACACTGTAAGACTGTAATTTCCATAACTGCTTCATGTGCACTAAGCACCCTTGTGGAATCCTGCTGAGAGTTTCTCAAAGACTTCCCTGAAAAATCCCTCCGGCACGAGGTGGGAATGGCAACTGTCAAGTGCCAAAACCAGCAGGGCCTGAATTGGTCCCCCCAAAATCCATCTGTGGGAGCATTAGGCTCCTGGATTGACTCTTGTACTGTTGTGTAAATGCATTTTTTTTCTTCTGTACTACAGTGTGGGTGAAAATGGTGTTTGAGAATTCCAAAACAAAGCCTAATTGGTCCTGAGAGTTAATATGAAACATTCCTCATTGGCAGATTCCCTACCCCCGCCAGTTCCTAAATGAGTTTTGCCAAGGGCCGTGGGCAGGACGATGCTGTCAGTGCTCTGCAGCTGAAGTGTGTCCAGAGGTGTCCCAGCACCCTGAGTCCTCCTGGCGACACTGGATGCTGCTGCCCAAGGACCATGGCTGGGGCTGGAATCGAGCGTTCCCCTTCAGCCTCCTCCTAACCTGGTCCCTTCTAATTAAACTTGGAGAAAAATGGGGAATGTAGAGGTTGTTTCATCCATGGGGGAAAATGAGTGTGGGGTATGTACCCTCTGGGGTATATACCAGGAGTTACCCATCAGCAGTGGAAAAATGGCTTAAAAATTAAAATACATATTAAAAAAAAAAGTCAATGCAAGCAAACATCCAGCAGGATTTTACAACTGAACCGTTGGTTTGTCTCCTCATCTATTTTTTATGAGATTGAACCACTGGAACTTGGGGACAAGATGAGTCTTGATCATGTTGCACCAATCTGTCCGCTACAGTTGCAGTCCTTCATGACCAGCATTCCAAGTGTTAACTAAACCCATTGAAGCAACATACCTGCCATTAAACCCGAATCCAGAGCAGTAACTCCATGATCCTTGCACTCCCGACTGGAATGGCCTTTGATGCTGTAGATAGATCAGTTTGCTGCTCCTTGTCACCCCCTACAAACACTGACTCTGTTTTTCTTTCCTTCCCTTGTCTCTCCCTGGCTGCCTCGGGATGCTTGCTGCAGATGATGAACCAGCTGGGCCAATGTAAGTGTGTTTTTGGGAAAAAAATACTCTTTGGGATAAACTGGGGGGTTGTGGGAGGTGATAAATCATAGGGTTGATATTGCATGTGACATTACAGATGGTGTTGGACCGTCTGGTGCGTTTCTTAGCACCGGAGGAAAGAAAAGCAACATCTTGCTAGAAAACAAATATTGGGCTAAAATACAAAGGCTAAAACTGTGTTGTCTTCAGCCAGTTGGAGGGAAGAAGACTGAAACGCTGCCTAATGAAGTACAAATAACGTCCATTTTCCCTGTACCTGTGACTGATTTTTGATGCATTTCTCTCCCATCCCTTTCTGCAGGAAAACCAATTCTACAAACAATCACAAAGACAAAAACTTACGTCAGAGAAACACAAATTAAAAACGCTCATCATGTAAGTATTGCCTGCACCCGGCTGGGAGCGGGCAGGCCCAGCCCTCCTGCCTGGAGTGCTGGGGGGCAGCAGCAAAGCGTTCCCTGCATTAACCATGAAACATTCCTGCTGCGCCTCAGGGACCACGGGGGGGACCAAACATTGATTTCCTCAGGCAGGCGGGGGGTTTAAGGACCTGCTTGCTAAAATCTGGGCAAAGCTGCCGAGCCCTCCTGATTGATTCCTCCCTAAACGGTGGAGCTGGGGCTGTCGGGAGCCCCGGTGGGAGCGCGGGGGTTGCAGGCTGCGGCTCGCGCTGTTCACCATTGACTAGCACCTCTTTCTCGTTTCTTTTTTAGAGCTTTAAGTTTCTGAGAGACTGATGGCAATATGACCTGCTAAATTTAAGGGTTGGAACTCTTGGTTCTAGAACTCCAGTTCTGTCTGATTTCTTTTTTTTTTTTTTTTTCCTTCCTTTCCAAGTGAGCAACAATATGACTGTCTAACGCATGCCTTATTTAGCCTCTCCTGCAAGGATGACCTAGCCAGATGAATTTTAATAATGCTTCCGTGTAGAAGGTGTAAACTCTTTTGGGCTTGATGTGCTGTGAATGTTGCTTTTTTTTCCTCCTTTCCTCTCTTTACACGAGCAGTAGCCAGGCGGGTTCACGCATGCGCTGTTTTTTACTTCCTGTAGCTGTTAAATTCGGCACCGCTCAAACCGCACCGCTGCCATCTAGTGAGACTTCTTTTGTAAAGTACAGCAAAACTTAAAGATATATACAGTATATATTTATATTTGGGGGAGGGGAAACCAGAAGTCGTTGTGGTTCATTTTGAAGCTGCTGATATTCATTCCTTACTGTATGGCTGGAAGGAGGGAGTGATGCCGGGCCGGTGCTTGGAGCAGGGACATTGGAATTTCCTTAAGGGCTTTAACCATGGAGCACGGGGTGTCCTGTTGGGCGTCGGGGCTGGGTGGTGCCAGGGGCTGCTAGTGGTGGTGGGATGCAGTTGGAAACAAAAACAAACCTTCAGTTTATAAATATATATATATGATTGCTTTTTAAGTGATTTTTTTTTTTTTTTTTGTTAACTCATGTAAATTCTCAAATCCTTTTGCACTGATGTGTTCGACATATTCTTGTACATTCAATTCAGGCAAACTTTTATAATTTTCTTTTTTTTTTTTTGTTTGTTTAAATGATGAAATGTTACAGCATGGTGATATTCTATGCAACTAGTTATTCCTCTTTAGTTTGACACTGTAATTTCTCATGATTTAAAGATTGTAGAAATAGACCTACCAGGGTTCTCATGATGTGCGTAACTGTAGCTGCATGAACTCGTGTTCTGTGTATTTGTTGAAGTGCAATGATGTATAAAAAGTGGATTCACCTGTTTTTAAAAATAAAACACCGACAAAAACCGCTGTGGGCTGTTTTTCAACCTTTAATCAGCAGAGCTGCGTGCACCCTGGGGTTCCAGGCGTGCCTCATTCCTTGGCCAGCCTGTGCAGCTCCTTCTCCACGTCCTCCACGAAGGCAGGGAAGTGCTGGTCCATGAGGCAGAGGCGGATGAAGGTTCCCAGCTCCCGGGCGCTCCAGGCCGGCTGCCGCAGCACCGGGGGCAGCTCCGGCCTCTGCTGCAGCACCCACTGCCAGTGGAAGGTGGGAAGGGGGCCCTGAGCTGGGACACGAGGACACAGCCACAGCCCAGCCCTCCTGGGTGCTGCAGGAACATGGAGCTGCCTGCGTTTGGTGCTCTTGGAGTGCTATCAGTCAGCTGGGATTTGTGTGTGTGAGCTTTTCTCTGATGTCCGGGTGTGATTGCAGTGTAGCTTTTACACTGCAATTATTTCAGTGGAAATGGACCCTGGAAATGCCAATCTCCTGGGTACTGTGGCTTCCTGCTGGGTATCCATTCTGTAATCAGTGTTTATGAGCTGTACGTGCTGCCACATGGATGTGTGGGGATAACCAAGCGTGCACTTGCAAGCTTTTCATTTAGCCAAATGTTTTTTAGAAGTAGAGTATGGAGCTTTTATTTTAAAACTTCCTTTTCATCCCTGTTTAATCCCCTCTCCCAGCTTTTTCCCATGGGGGTGGGAGAACTCTGGGCATCGTGGCACTGGGGTTGGAATGAGGTGACCTCTGAGGTCCCTTCCAGTCCATCCCACTCTGGGAGTCTGTGCTCAGCCAGTGACTACGAAAGAAGGGTAAGGAAGACACAGAGAAGGAACTGCACAAACCCAGAAAAGAGCAGAGTTTTCTGCTCACCTGCTTCTGCACTGGCCTGAATTCCAGTAAGTGAGCAACAGTTGACTTCCAGGTGTTTACCCAGAACTGCTCAGTGCAGCTGTCCATGGAATATGGGGATGCTTTCATGTGGGTCAGGGTTGAGAAGGGTCCAGGGGAACCTCAGATCCCCTGTCAGTGCCTAAAGGGGCTCCCAGAGAGCTGGAGAGGGACTTGGGACAAAGGAGAGTGGGTTCCCATTGCCAGAGAGCAGGGTTAGATGGGATATTCTGTGATTCCTTGAAATTTTCAGGCTTCAGCTCTGATCTGCACGAATCATTTCTGCAGAGTCAAACCAGTGCCAGAGCCATTCATTTGGATGTTGCCTCTGGGTATTTCTTTGCTCTCAGTGTGTCATTTGTTGCTATTCAGATGGGGTGATTACACCACCCAACACCTTGTTTTGCTGCTGATTCCCTGGCTCTGGATCGTTACACAGATCCAGGGTTTTGCTGGTGTAGATGATGGCATCCCAATGCTCAGGGAAGGCATTTCCCAGATGGAACCTGAGACAGCTCATTCTCAGGCTCAGTTACAGACTCTAAACAGGAGATGTTTGTTTTTTACCTGTGCAAGCTGTGCTACAGATCTTCTTTCTCCAAGGCTTGTGCAGGAGTCTGGGAGAGGCTCATCTGGCTAGAAAATACCAAATGCAAATAAGGGCTTGTTACCAAGCAGAGTGTGGGTATGTGCAGGGGGGGAAGCAGTTCCATTTTTAGCACTGACGGGAAGGGAATGTGCTCAGCTACCTTCTGCAGTAAAAAGACATCTTTTTATGGAACCTGCATGCACATCTGCTCCACTCTTTAAAAATGAAAGACATGACAGTTTAACTACAGGCCTGCTAGCTCATGGCTAAACTGAAGTCACAAACAACTTCCTAGGAGTAACTTCAAAGAATGTTTTGGATGGATGCTCACAAGAGCGCACTGCTTCTTTTCCATGGATCCAAATACCCAAGAGAGCAGAGATTTTGGAATAATCACCCTGAAAATGCTGTCTGTCTCTGCCTTTTCCAGTTACTCAGGAGTTTATCTTGGAGAGGGGAAACATTCTGTTCCTCCTGAGATTAGGATCAAATTGTAAAGAAGCAGTTGTAGCAGCTACTACCACTGCAGAGCAGGAGCACACAGAAAGGAGCCAGGAGCCAGGGTTACTTTGTGGCTCTGATGATTTTTTGCCCTGTCCAGTTTCCCAACTCCCATTTGATGCAGCCAGTCTCCCAGCTGTGAGAAACTGCTCACACCCAGCTCTGCCAGGCAGAGGTGAGTGCTTCTGGGTGTGTGTGTGCTCACTTACTGCGTGCTCAGTGTCCATGGCCTGGCTGTCCTGGCTGGGGCTCTGCTCCTCAGCCCCCTGCACCGGGAGGAACTGGCTGAGTTTGTGCACGCAGCTGCAGCAGCGCTCCCGCGCCTCCTCCCTGCAGCTGCCCCCGAACTGCACGCGGAACATGCGGCACTCGCTCTGCTCACAACCACAGGGACAGCAAATCAGCCTGGAACCGCCTCCAACGGCTCCCATTAAATCCATGCTTGTTGGAGACAACAAGGAGGCAAGAGATTTGTGGATAACTGTGCCAATTTAAAAACAAACAAATATGGTTTCCTGCTGTATTTTCAGTTTTTCCCAGCAGCTTAACCAGAAGACTGTGATTGCTGATTTGAAAATGAGATAAAAATATGCAAGGAAAGGGTAAGTGATGCAAGGCCACCTGTCACTAATTCAAGGTTTAGCCAAGTGGACAAGCATTGCCAGGACTCAGCTTTTACACATTGCAGGAAAATTAAGTGTTATTGTTGCTGCAGGTAGTGTCCTGTAAGGGTGTGCCAGCTCTGCACAGTTGTTTGTGACAAAAAACTGACACAAGAGTAAGCAGAAGTTAGCTCTGGATCTGGACTAGACATTCTGGGAATGGCATAGACCAGTAGGATTGATGGTTCCTGATGCAGCACAGTCAACCCTCCCTGGTCTGCCTGCTCCTGTGTGGAGCTGAACCAACACATTCACTTTGGCTCTCACCTAAATGTTCCTTGAACAGAAACCAGCACATTGAATAGGAGTGCAGGAAATTAAAATGCATCACTTCAAAGAGGGAAATGATACTAAAAATTACTGAAAACTCCCAGATAGCTCTGACCCCCCAGAGTAGGTTGTTGGGCTGTGCCATAATTGGTATTTTAAATAAGTGCCCCAGGTTCAGCAAAGTGTCCTGAAATGGGGATGGAATCTATGGTGTGTGATAAGCTTGGCCTAAGCACCTGGAGCTGACGTAAGGGAGGTGCATATTCAGTGTTTAGAGAGTGAATTAATGGAACTTTCTGTTTGATATTGAAATTTCAATTTAAAAAAAAAAACTTAAGCACTAGAAAAGCAGCAAATTCTCCTTGGCCCAGCCTGGCTTATTTAGGTCTTCATCTTCCTGAGGTTCCAGTGTCAGCCCCATTTTCAATGCCCATTTAAATCCCACACTGCTGGAGCACGAGGACACCTCTCACTTTAAAGCTCCTGTCTCAGAGATGAGCCAGCTCTTGCTGACAGCCCCTGTGTTTACATGCCTGCTGCTTGAAGATGTTTGAATCCCATAAAAAGATTTTTAGGGCAGGGTAAGCACAGAAGCCTGGCTCGGTGCTTTCTAAAGGGAAAAATGGCAAACTAATGTGAAGTGTGGCACTCCTTGCCAGTGCCCAGCTGGATTTGCCCTCATTAATTAAGGAACTGGGGCAGCCTCCCAGAGCCAGGCACTGAGCTGTGCAGTGCCACACAGGTGAGTTCTGATTTCAGTGATTTCACAAAAGGAACTTGGCTGGAGTTTCCTTAGGACACTTTCAAAGAGCACCTGCTTGTTTAGATCCCCAAATTAATTTTGGGGCTGAGCTATTTGGACTCCCTTGGGTTTCTCACAAGGACTGTTAAATACTTTAGTTTGCAGTTCATAAACAACAGTGGACTTTGAAAATTACACACTGTTCCTTAGTGGAAAGGGATCTGTGATATGTCAAGGTTTATAGCATAAACTGAGCACTGGGCAGTCACACCTGAACCACACAAAGGCTCAAGTATTAAAGACCCCTGATGTCATGGAATCATTACATTTGTACCTCTTCCATGCTGGGCTGGGGGGCTGAGCTCAAGGAGAACAATAGGAAGGGAAATTATTTCTTGCAAAATTATTAAGAAGATTAATCTTGCTCCTGTTCATAGTTTTGAAACTCTTTGTGCTGACTAAGAGCCACAGTGTCCTACTGAAGCCATATTTGAAATGATGAGCAAGTTGCACTGTAAATGCAATATTAATGACTTAAAAAAAAACCAAGGAGTACAAGATAAACCAGAAATTTATCATAAAGATGACCCCAGAAGCTGCATCCACTGTTAGGATATAAAGTAGAGAAACTGTGTGGTAAAACCACTGCAGTTGTAGTGGTGTGAATTTATGGTAAGTAAACACTGAGATGCACCAAATTAATTTCAGGCTGTTAAAATTCTCCTTTCCTGAAGTGCCCCTCAGAGCTTTGCTGGAGCTGGCACTGAGTGGGATGTTGGTTTTGTCTTGCTGGTGAGGAGCAGCAGAATCCCTTGATGCTGCACGGGGGCACTGCTCTGGTAACTGGGAAGGAACAGCCTGCAGGTTCATCACAACTGATTCCTGCCCCAGCTGCCTTCAGCTTTGCCAGGTTTTCTAACAAGCTGATAGAAAGCAGAGTGCAGAGGTGTTTTGGTTTCAGGCATAACCCATGAATTTAAAACACTAAGATACTTACAGAGTATCAGAGTTCATCTAAGAACTAAAAACCCTGAGATTTTTACATAAATTGGTAAGAAGAAAATGCTATTTGATTATTTAAAGGCAAATCAACCACTTTTCATCAGGAGAGCTGAGTGGCTGACCAGAAACCCACATCCATTTTGTTTCCTTGAGTACCAAATACCTTAACCACCACCCTGCTGCTGTGCCAGGAGCCACAAAATGGCTCAGTTCTTGCTTGGTTAGAGTTTGTTTGCTGAAGTGCAGCCTGACTCAGAGGAATCCTGGAAGAGATTTGCTTTATCTTTTTGTTAGCTGTGGCAGATAGAGTGGGAAATAAAACCAGTCTGGCTGTTTTAGCAGCTAACTCTCAGAGAGCTCAGTCTAAAAACTTAGTACAAAAACTGTCTAAGAGCTCAGTCTAAAAGCTGAGTATTAGCAGTTACAAAAGATACCAATATTTAATCCATCCTTGTTTAGTATCTAGAGTAAAAAAATATTCTAATTTACATAGGTAATTTACACCTCCTAGTTTAATTTAGCCAAAAGGGAGAGATTTTCTTCATATGTGTGTTACATGCTAGGAATGTTGCAAGCAGCTCAGCTCACCTTGGCCTGTGCCTGGAGCAGCAGGCACTCTGCTCTCCTCACTATCTTCAGCCACTTGTGGGAATCGATCAGGGAAAAGCCTTCCTGAAATAAAGCACAAAGCAGTGGCCCAGCAAACAGCAGCACTCAGGAGCACATGTTTAAGTTGTGTGATGTAATTAAAGCCCTAATGAAGATCAGTCACTGCAGCTATGCAGTTTTTGGAGCTGTCAAACAGCTGCAGTGTGGAAGTTTCATCACTCCAGGGATTAAATCCAGTAACAACACTGTCGAAGTCTGTTGTGATTCCCATCCCTGTGGACATTTACATTTGTGCGTGGTATGGGAGCCCCTGAAAAGCAGAATAAAGCAGCTGCGAGTGCAGCTCTGAGCGCTGAAGTTGCCCGGGAGGGCAGCAGAGGGCAGGCGAGGCCGGGGAATGGCACAGCCCCGCTGTATCCCAGCCCCGGCGAGGCCTCGGCTCCAGGTGGCACTCAGGGAACCCAGCAGCAGCTTCCTTAATTGGATAAAGATGGTTTTATACTGCACTTGCATCACTGGCAGTCTCTTCAAACTCGACAGGCTGCTCAGCTCCTCTAAAAACACCTCAGGAAAGTGAAAAACAAGGCAACTGACTGTGTCCCCCAAGGCACTCTGAGCCATCACTGGAGAAAACCCCAGACAATTAATCAGTGTTAGGAAATCAGGCACCCATTCTATCCAAACTCACAATACTTTCAAGGACCAAGGGCTCGAGCCCAGGCTGCTTTCAAGGGGTCCTAAGGGCCAAGCCCCACAAGTCAGGTCCATCCTGAAGGGCCAGGGGTGTTTGCCACAGACACCATGCATGGTAGGTGGGTCCAGGCTGCAAAACCATCTGCCATTCTATTTTGGAACAGGAATCACCTCAGTGACTGCTGCTTTCCTGGGCTGCCACTGGCTCTAGAGTCTCATGCAGCAGCTGCATGCAGATCTCTAGCTGCACTTCCCAGAGCAATCTCTCAAAAACTGTGAAGAGTTGAAGCAAAGGCAGACTGGATGGCAGAAGCTGCTGTGACAGACTCCAGAATGGCGGCCAGCAGGGAAGCACCGTTCCCAAAAGAGCTGGGGTCACAGGGAGAGCAGCACTGCCCTGTGTGCTGCAAAAAGGGCCAGTCCCTTGTGGGGTGTCTCTGCACTGAACACACTCAGGGTGCCCTAAGGCAGGAAAGGGTGTGCTAGGCAGGAAAGGCCTAAAGGTCACAACAACAGGGAGAGATCACCTGCTGAGCAATGGGGAGAGGCTGAACCAAGCCCCAGATGCTGTCAGTGAAGCAATGCCAAACCATTCCCTCACTAGGCCACTTTAACTTGTGGCCACTTGTGCTTGTTCTGTTCATTTCAAGTAGTTTCTGTTTTGGAGACACACCAACTGTTTATTTAAATATAGCTATTCCCATATTCAGTCTGGTTTTACAGTGTTTTTCCTTTCACTGGTGATGAAGGTTGAACAAATGTTGTCTCCTTAAAATAATAACTGTTTTCAAAGAAATTATAGAAGGCAGTCACTGTTTCATTTCCCTACCAACTATTTTATTGATGTTTCCCAGGTTCTTTTATGAGGTAAAACAAGTGGGAAAAACCAGCATTTGGAATTTTTATTTATGTACTGCTGATTACCCAACTCCAACCCCCAAATTTGATTTAACTGAAATTTCAGTTTAACCATTTTCTTTTTAAAATCATTGTCCCTGTGTTCCCAGAATCACAGCCTGGTTTGGGTTGAGAAGCCCCTTAAAGCCCATCCAGTGGCACCCCCTGCCATGGGCAGGGACACTGCCACTGTCGCAGGCTGCTCCGAGCCTGGCCTGGGGCACTCCAGGCAGTGCACGTGGAGTCAGGTGGATGAATCAGAGCAACCAAGGGAAGGACACAAGGAATGTGCCCCTCGCCTCTCCAAGGCAGGAGGATCTGTGCGTGGGGCAGGGCCTGGGGGCTGCAAGGCAGTAATTGGGGATTGCAGCCCACTGAGCCTTCCCACAGGGGATGGACTGACCCTCGACACGCTCTGGGAGTGGGCGGTGGCACAGAAGGAAGCAGCGCTCGTTCTGCATTGGTGCTGCCACCAGGCTGCCAGAGCAGCGAACGGAGCGGCCGGTCCCGGTTCCCTTGAGCCAGCCAGGCAGGGGCAATGCCAGAGGGCAGTGTGAGATTAACCAGAATATCCCCAAAACGCAGCCTGCAACGGGGCAGGGACACGAGAGCCCAAACGTTCACCATGTGAAGAGAGAAACGGCAGCACTTCATTCAGTTTGGTCATCAGTGTTCAGTCAGGCACATCCCCTTTTGTATGTATTTGTGTGTATTTGTGACAAAAGTGGGGCAAAGGAAAATTCTTCCCTACATCTGTGACCAAAATCGAAGTTTCTCAGAGGGAGGACTGAGTGGAATTAAGCTGAAGGGGAAAACAAAGCAAGATGTTTCCCAAATGTTTTGGAAGCAGGCAAGATGTGACCACAGCTGCCACGAGGCAAGAGCCAGAAATGCTGATCCAGCCTCACAGCCATGGAGTCCTGCACTGACTGGGAAATACTTTTGTTCTGACTTCACATTGCAGCATTCAGAAACCTGCTGTGTAATGAGGGCTGTGAGCTGTGCTGGAAGGTATTGTGTGTGATTTCTGAATATTTTTTATTGTAGCATTTAGAAACCCTGTGGTGCTAAACAACACAGGAATAGATTATCTAAGTTTTGTTAGACTGCAACCCTATCTGAACAGAAAATGACTCTGTAGCTAAGAAATGTTATTTGTGTAGCAGTTCAGCTATGCTGGCTTGCATCACCTCTTTGGACACACTCATGCACGAGGCAGATGTTCCCAAACAAACCTCTCTGTAAACAACAGCTCAGGAGGAAAAGCTTCTTCTTGCTCACAAACATGATCTAGTCTGCCCTTAAACCACAACCAGTATTAAAAAAAGACCAACTAAACCCCAGAATGGTCTAGAGAGACACGTTCTGCAGGGTGGGCTGCCTCTCCCAGCAGGCCCATGAAATGCAAATGCCCCGGTTTGTTCTCCAGTTTCCCAGCCCAAAGGAATGCAGGGGTTGTACCGTGCTGTGGATCAGGACTCAGCTGGGAATGGGCACTTGCAGCTCCTGACCCCATTGCTTCCCTGTTCTCTAATTCACTTTTTAGTTTTGGTTTAACTATTTTACTTGTCTCTAGGGATTTTTGAGGGATTTTTCCCTCTTTTTATCTCTGGGGATTTTTTTCTAGTTTTTAGTTGTTGGTTTTCTCTGTTTCTTTAGGGAGGTCTCGACACTGATAGGTGTTCTTCACACAGGATTGCTACTTCATGGGGTTTGGGGGTTTTTTTTGGTTAAAGTTGGGATTAAATTGTAAAATGGTATTTTTGTTTACGTTTAGATGTTTATTAGTTTATGTTACAGTATTTTGTTTTAATTAGGTATAAAATGGTTATGTATTTTTAATATTTTTTTCCTAGAATAAGCAGTCTTCTACTTAAAAATTAAAAATTCTTCATTAATGACTGTAGAATAAAGTTGTGACAATTAAACTCCTAACATAACTTCACTCCAGTCTTCATTACTGAATGCCTGGAAGTAGAAATTGTAACACACCTAGAAATAAAGATTTTTGTATCTATTTCCAATATCTAAGTAAGGCCAAATACATCAGGCTTCATTTCTGCAGCATGAGCTGTCTTGAAAATTGAGTCAAGATCAGAAGAGCCAACATGAACCAAAAAAACCCTAAAAAATCCCCAAACAAGACAACCCATAGAGTGAGGGAAGCACAAAGTTGGCCCTGCAAACATTTCCAACCCTACCAATCAAGGCAGAGAGACAGGAGAGAGGAATAAAAGGATGTTAAGCTTTGCATGATCCTTTTTGGGCCTCAATCTCCTAGACCCTCCCCTCTTGCTCTGAAGCCTGCCTGGCTGGGGCAGAGAACACAAAAGGCTGAAGACATGAAGCAGAGTGCTCTATGTGCACTGTGGAGGGGTTTAATAGCTAGTTTGTAAGCAAAGCTAAGCTAATAGAAGAAATAATAATTAATGATTTTTATGTGTATTTAGAGCAAAGAAACAACCAAAACTGTCAGCATAAAAATAGATTTAAAAAACATGAAAATTTTTATAAGTTACATTACGTATATAAATAAATGTATATACATTTTTTATTAAAATTTAATTTAAAAATTTACTTCTATTAATGCTTTTGCTTTGCACCAATAAATATAATATATTTATATTTATACAATATTAATTATAATATAATATTATATAACATAGAATACATAATATTATAATATAATAATATATTATTAATATATTATATGATAGAAATATTAATATATTATATATATTATAAATTATATAGTAATATATAATATAGTATAATATAATAAATATAATGGAATGTAATATAATGTAATGTAATATAATATAATATAATATAATATAATATATAATAAATTCTTGTAATATAATTAATAACTTAAGATCATGCTTTATTAAAAGTATATAAGCTAAAAACCATACAAAAAGCCCCTTTTTTCTTCTTAAACCCTAATCATAAATATAAATAAATATATATATTTATTTTTATATCTATATCTATATCTATATATATCTATATATATCTATATATCTATATATCCATATATATATCTATATCTATATAGATATATCTATCTATATATATATATAATTTTTTCATATATATATATAAAATTATATATATATATATGTCACCTCCAAGCTAACAAGAAGAGTGCCCAGGGGCAGGGAGGCTGCAGAGGGAGGGAATGCAGGACACACAGAGCCACCCCAGAGGGGACTCTGGCCAAGTGCCAACACTGCCTGCAGGAGCAGGGCTCCATGGGCACAGCCCTCGCCCCAGCACAAACGCTGCTGCCTCAGGGACACCCTGAGCTGCTCTGGGGATTTTTTCCCAGTGACACAGAGAGGGGACCTGGATGCTCAGGGATGAGCTGGCTGAAGCTCTTCAGGGTGTCCCAGTGATGTATTCTTTCATTCTCAGTGGAAAATATGTACTTCCCAGACTGATAGCACACATTAAACTCTAGGGTGAATATGGTTCATTAATAGACATCACTAATCTCAAAAACTAAAAATTCTAAGAGCTTAGGTTGAGGAGAATTGGGGCAAGAGAAAAGGAAAGAGCAGGAGCCCTTGACATGGAGCAGAAATACTCTCAGCTTGTCCAAAACAATCATGTCAACAGCACACGTTGAAATAACCTGAAATTGAGATTTTTGAGATGCAATATTGGTACTAAATAATCCAACAAAACTTTAATAAAAGAACAATCTTCTGTGGCTTTGCAGGGCTCTACCACAGAGCAACATCAGCAACCTGTTCACTGCCCAGCTCCCTGCCAGGAGCCCTCATTTATTGCACAGGGACCAGCTCTGCCCAGGGAACTGCTGTCAATCTCATCTGCAAAATGTGGTGCCTGAGTCTCAGGCCCTGCAAAGAGAGCATCAGGAACATGAGGATGCTGCTGAATGCTTGCCTAATTAATGAGTTAGAATCTACTGTACCCTCAGCACTGGTAGCTTATTGGAAGTCATGAGGGGACCAGGAGGGCACTAAGGACATTCAGTCTACACTTCAAAAGATCAGGTCACAAATCAATTATTCTGGATTAATTTTATCCTATTAAGTAAGTCCTCTTCACAATTTCAATTTGTTTCATTTGTAGGACGTTATGAATTCTAGCACCAGAAATAATTGCACTGAATAAAACACCAAAATGTAATTTCCATGATGTGTTGATAGAGAGGGGAAAGAAAATAAGAGTTGTGGTAAATGGAACATGATGTATCTTGAGCATGGCCAGAAATTACCAGAGATGCTGTTGAGATATTCCTGTAAAATTCCATTGACTACAGTAGACAAGAATGAGGTTTTTCTACCATCAAATATGCAGTCTGTTAGACAACACTGCAGCAAAAACAGCTCCTAAAAATACATTCTGCAATTTAATTCCAAATGAAGAATTTGGTTTAAAAAAGAATAAAATAAAACAAAACAAAACACTCTTTAATTTGCATTACACATCAGAGATTTTTATGTTCCATGCTCTGAAGTTCCATTTACCTCCTCTTCATTCCATTGCACAAGGAATAGATGGTATTTCAAAAGGAAAACAGTTGTTTCTGTATTTATTAAAACCAACAGTTGTTAGGATATGTGAGTATTTTATTGCTATTTTATAAATATTGTTCTTAGAAACGGATCATAAAAGAGCCAGTGGGCCCTAAGGAAAAGGTTTCTTAACTTTCCTACTTCAATAAAATGAAAAGGACTAAGAGAATATGTAAGTACACCCATCACAGACAGAATATTTTGATAGCAGTCAGAAACACTTGAACATTGTTCCTACTATGGATACTGATCCAGCCATCAGCAAAACAGAAATTCTTCACAACTCTCAGTTTTGTGCAAATGTTGTTCATAGGTGAGAAACAGAAAAAAAAAATCCTTTTATTATTCATCAATGAAAATGTTACAAAAATGGAAAGTTGTGCACGTTGAGAAGGAAATGTGTCCCTGTGACCCAGATGTTGTTCCTGTGCAGGGGTACAAAGCTCCAATAATTGTTACCCAGTTCCCTCAAACCAGGAGCCTGGAGCACATCAAAAGGGCTGCAAAGCAGGGATGAGGAGATGGATCAAAAGACAAGGCAGCAACAGTTAAAGGGTGCAGTTCTGTGAGCACAGCAGAGGGAATTTCAATCGAAGGCAGCGCACGGGTGTGGGAGGACACCTTGGCAATCCAAGGGACACAGCCCAGGCCAGCAAGAGGAAGTGAGAGCCCGAGTGAAATCCTGCCAGCAGCTGCAGCATTCCACCAAAGCTGCTGCATTCCCTGTGGAGCAGGAGCTGTGCCTGATCCCCTGGGACACAACAGGATAATGGACCCCCGGTGAATGCATCTGGAGTGTGACAGCTTCCAGGCACGGGCTGTACTTGGTGGTGCAAAGCCCGCTTAAATATTGTGACAGGTTTGTGACAGCACTGACAGCTGCACTGGAGGGAGCTGCAGCCACTGGGATTAACCATTTCTGATGATTTCTGCAGAAAAATACAGCCTGAGCAGCACTGCAAGGTGGTTTGGTGTTATGTGGCATTCAGGAAGGAGTTTGCAGAAGGGCCCCTCCCTGGGAGTGCTCAAGAACAGGCTGGGAACTCTGGGGACAGCGCAGTGTCCCTGCCCGTGGCACTGGAGGAGCTGTAAGGTCCCTCCCAGCCCACACCAGGCTGGGATCCTGTGACAACGAGCACAGGGGGGATTTGTGGGGTTTCAGCCCCTCAGGTAGGTTCAAGAGGACCAGTGGGAGGACTGCAGCTGCTCCAATCTCAGAAACCCACAGCAGTCCCAGTATGTACCAGTGCCACCAGTTCAGTCCTGCAGGCACAGCACACACCTGTGCCACCAGCCCAAATGCTCCTGCTCAAAGAGCTGCACCCAAAGCAATCCCCAGGCTGTAAAACCAACTTTATGTAACTTCTCTTTAATAAATTCTAAATGTTAGTCTGTCAACTTTGAGGTTGCCAAAATTAATGTTTGAAATAAACCAAAACAACTTCTTTTTCTTTCCTTTTGAACTCTCAGTACTGTATTTTGGTTACATCTACCAAGCATGTCTGTTCCACCTCTCCTGCACTATGTGCTAGCTCCCACAGTATCTCAGTGTCTCACAGAAGCTGGAACAGTCCTGATACACCCCAGAAATTCCTCATCTGGCATTTCAAGCAAAGCAGCTGCCTGAAAGCTTCAGTGGCCATTGAACACAAGAGCTGCAAGAAAAGTGCTTTTCTCAGCCAAGTTTTTAGCAGCTTTTCTGATCCCTCACCCTTCCCCACAGCACACTTTTATCTGCCCTGTTACTTGCCAGATTCAGCCTTTGCCAGCCAAGTCTTTGAAGGGCTGCAGCTCTGGGTTGTGCCTTTTCTGCACTTGGGTTGGTATCAGAAGTTCTGTTAGCTTTTATATGGTTATCTCAAGGACTTCCAGGGGAATGTCAGCTACTGGTCACTGACAGGAACAGGAGCATCCTGCACTGAGCCATTCCAAGCAGAATGTGCTAAGGGATGGCAGTCAGTCTCATTTCCACCCACATTTTCAAAACCTCTTCCTTTTTCTTTATTCAACACAACTGCTAAAATACTTTCCACAGTCCCTTTTTACCTTGTCCTCACTAAATGAGCTGAGGGCCATCCCCAGCAGCAGCTCTCTGTTAGCTCATGCATTAACTATTCAATGTTCCCAACACACAGGCCAAAAAATTCAAGGGTATCCATGGTTCTCCACTTGACTTAAATTTCTCTAAGTTTATGACCCTTTAAAAGGCACAGTAAAACCTAATTTATAAGCTTATACATATTTAAAGCTGCAACAGTCTCTTATACATTCTGTTAAAAAAGCTTGGCTATCTTTACACTGCAGCATCTTCCAGTGGTTTGTAATACCTTTCTAACACATTTATCAGCCAGCTCCTCCTCGTTATCACCACTGAGTACTGGTGATGTGCACTGAACTCACTTAATTCCACCTTCCAGCAAGGTCTTCTGTGTCAGAGCACCAAACCCACTCCTTCTAGCCAGAATTTTCCTTTTGGTGTCATTGTGAA
Organism: Molothrus ater; assembly: GCF_012460135.2. Taxonomy (NCBI): domain Eukaryota; kingdom Metazoa; phylum Chordata; class Aves; order Passeriformes; family Icteridae; genus Molothrus; species Molothrus ater. The sequence goes on along the minus strand of NC_050490.2, from coordinate 3,054,530 downwards.
ATCTTTAGTTTAATAGCTGGTTATGCTTAAGCAAGTGCAGGTTACAGGAAAACCAGTTGACTCAAGTTTGGATTTTGTCTCCAAGGATCTTTCATTGTATGTTAAATCTCATCATCCAGCAGAGAAAATACCAAACCCTTTGATAAACCAGACTGTCAAACCAAAATACTAGCAGGTCATTGGCAAGCAGTCAGCTGGACCACCTAGCAAATTATAGTTTTACCTATTTCTAAACAGTGCTTAGAAAATTTCCTGTTTTCTTAGTCAGAAGAATCATGAAAAAAACCCCAAGTATCTTTCAACATCAGCAACACTTAGCATTACCTCTTAATTTAGATTTTTAGAACAGCAGAAGAAATGTGGATCCTCAGCAGGAAATACTGCATTTAGTATTATTCTGATAAATGTGAAGGGAAAGTAGCACATGAGAATTACCATGAGCAAAACTAAACTGACAGTTCCTACTCAGTGGGAGAGAAGATGAAGCTGAGAAAAGAAACCAAGTTAATACTGATGGTAACACGAAGGAGAAATCTTCTTTATACATGACAAACTTACCAGCACTGTTCGCCCTTGGGAAATAAAGAAATGGCCAGACTCCACAATGGTAAGGACAAGAGGGCCTGATTCTTCATTTGATTCAAACACCTTTAAAAAGACAGACAAAGGGAAATCTGGCTCTGCAAGCACAGGATCTACAATTCCCATTTCTAGTGCCAAATAAAAGGTCTCAAAGGTTGCTGTTAGAAGCCAGGTGTCTAATTCATATCTCACTAATGCAACTTGCCCTTCACTCCCTCAGACAGGAGGCACATTAAATGATTTTTTCACTAATTCTACCTCCATATACAGATTTAACTACTTGGGACAACCCTCTGGATTCTTCCACTTTCACCTCTAGATTTTATTATCACAGGTTACTGCTGAATGAAGGAATAAAAAAAAAGTGGGCCACTAACACTCTGATGTGTCATTAATAATTCATGAAATAAAATCTCTCCCGATTCCTGCTTTAGCTCTAGACTCGCAAAAAGACACCTGAAAGACCTCATTTATTCGTGTTTGCCTCCGAGTAGAGTCAGTTACCCCACACCGTCCCACCGCCCTCCCCGCGCCGCCGGCACCTTCCAGGAGGTGTTCCGTCCCTCATCGTCACCGTCCTTCGGGGGGAGGAAGCGACCGTAGCGCTTCAAGGGCCACACTGTGGCGCTACCGAGGAGAGAGCTGTCACCGGCGGTGCCCGGCGCCGATGCCAGCCCAGGCTGGGAGCCACGAGGGCCGCCAGCTGCCGCCATCCCGCGCTGAGGGCGCTGAGGGCTCTGAGGGCGCTGAGGGGCTCAGGGTTCTGAGGGCTCTGAAGGCTCTGAGGGGCGGCGGCGGGCAGTGCGCGGCAGCTGGGCGGGAAGCAGCAGCCAATAGGAAGAGGAGAGGGCGAGCGGCGGGAATTGTTCGCCAATCAGCGCGAGGCACGCGGGGGCTCGCGCCGCACCTTCTGTGGCGACCCGGCCTTGTGAGGTGCGGTCGCTTCTTTCGCCTCAGCGTTACCCCGCCCAGCTCCTGGCTCTCTCTTCTCCTTCTTCTCCTTCCTCTCCTTTCTTTTCCTCTTCTTCCTCTCCCCCTCCATGGGCAGCGTGGCTACAGCCTCTCCCTGCTCCCAAGCAGCCCCCGGCCGTGCCGATGTGGCGGGTCCGGCTGTCGGCGCTGAGGGGAGAGAGGAGCTCGGAGGCCGTGGCCGCCATTTTGTGGCGTGAGGGAGCGCGGTCGGAGCTGCGCAGCAAGGAAGAGAAGGAGGATGTGAAGCTCTCGCTGGCTGTCCCTGCCCCTGTGACATGCCCGTGGAACCTGGCCAAGATGTCAGCATGCATCCTTCCTCAGGTAGAAAGTGACAAGTCCCTGTAAAAACACTGTCCTACACTCAATTCCCTTTCCGTTTCTTGGTGGTGTTCGCTTCCTAAAGTTGCCGCAGGGTTTTTTGTGGTACCTGAACTGAGGTCTGTCAAAAAAGCTGTTTTCAGTGTGTGTGATGGTTTTAGCCAGTCTGAGTAAACAGCTGGATTAATAAATCAAAATTGCACTCTCCTCCCCATTTCAGCTATTAGATGCTTCTGCAATGATGTAATGCTATACTTCCCTTGAACAAGGAGTGATGGTGACATGACTGCACTTTGATATTCCATTTATAGTACATACCTTGGCCCATTAACATTAAAAATGTGCATGAGCTGGTCGAGGTCATTGAGGGGACCCAGAGGAGCCTGGCACCATTCAGGACTGCCCCAGATGGGCTGGTGGATGCCCATCACCATGAGTTAAACCATCCCCTGCCCTGAGGGTGCCATCCCAGTACCAAACCTGTTCTGTGCATTGCCCACTGCAACACAATACACCTGACCAAGATGAAACTTGGGTAAATAATCAAATTAAGCAGAAAAAAATAAGTTTATGGCATTTTTTTTCTGCTTTTCTTTAGTGGTATGCTTTGCATTGATGATGTTGTGTTGGCTGATATAAATAAAATTAAATAACTACTGTCTCATCTGAAATACAACCTTCAGGGATGAGGTTAACCTATTAAACTGTGATGGTTTAATCTGCATGGTTTAATCTAGATGGTTTAATTAGAAAATATTAGATTGACATTTATGTCCTGTGGCCCTTGTGTTTTTCATCTGATGCTGCACCCGAGAGCCAGTTTAGCATCCAAGGAACTATTTCCAAAACAAACAATTTTACAGACTTTCCAAAAGGGAGGTGTTTATCTAAGCATTTTGCAGATAGGGAAAGGGAGGCAGAAAGGCATTAAATGACTTGACAAGGTCATCCAGAGGCATGGGTAATGAAACAGGGAATACAGCGTGGGCTTCCCAGCTGCCAGTTGCCTTCTCTAATCACTGCTTCCCCACGAGGCTTTCTCAAATTGTGCTTGTCAAACGTTCAGAATTTGCCAGTAGACTTGGGACTTTTTTGGAATCTATAGAAGCTGAACATTTTTGTCAGAGAAAAATATGATGAGTACGTGTAGGTAAAATATTTTCCCCTATTTCAGCAGGAAACTGTTTGCAGCATTTATTTTCTGTGGAAAACAATTTCCAGTGTCTTATTTTCCAAGAGTGATTTTTGGGTTCTGCATGAACAAAACAAAAACTTAATACTTTACTAAAGCAAAAATGTCAAAGTGTGAGTGTGAGAGAGGCAGATGGAAACCAAGAGCATCAGATACTTCAATCTCCTCATAGATTTTTGCTTTATTAGCCTCTGCTAGGACATTTTTGGACATGAATGTGTGATTTTACATATAAATATATATATATATATATATAAAATCAAATGAGCATTGTGTTGAGACCAATACACAAGCCTTTGCAGATTCTAATTTCCTTGGGGAACTGCATGATTAGCTCTGGATTCGGAGAGTAGACACAGAGGAAAATGGTTAAAATGTGGTTTGATTTCTTTTTTTTTTTTTTGTAAGAGGTTACAGAAGCTGCCAGTTTTTAAAAAATTATGGAATAAAATGTAGAAGAAAGAGACAAGTAAAAGCTGTCAGGAGACTGACAGGTTAAAAGGTGTTTTATAAGAGATGAGATGGCAAATCCCATCTAGATGCCAAGGGTTTGTCACTGTTGTATGCTTCAGGTTTGCCTCAGCCTTCACAGGCTGCAGTGGTGCAAGTTCATTTTCTCACTGCAGAAGTATCTGCTCCTGTTAATAAATTAGAGAAACTGCCAAAAGCAGAGCTCAGTGCAGGGACACAGATCCCTCCTTGCACCATATGGATTTGATAATGTGCTGATAATTGTTAGATGTACAGCAGTCGATTCTGCTCCTGGGTGTTTTGCTGAACAATCTACATTATTGATTTTTAATAATAATGGTGGTGATAACAGCAGCAATAAAATCACATCACTGTGACTGCATTGTCAAGTGTGAGCACAGATTTGCCACAAGTGCTGGGGATGGACTGGAGGAGCTCCCACAGATTGGACAGATAATGTATCAACACCATCGAGGGTGCCAGATGCATGGAATGGATGGAAATGAACAACAAAAGGTGCTTTTTAGCAATCCTGGAGTTTCCCTGTGGTACTGACCACTTCCCATCTGCTTCTGCCCAGCTGTGTTCAAGGCATGAATGGGATTCCTCACAGTGGCATAAATCAAAGGCCAGTGAAAAGGTTCTATTCAGAGTATTTGATTTATTGCTTTGATTGCTGTAATAATTAGTGTTCTCTTGTGCTTTAGTTGCTTTGTTAGTAGCTGTGGTATTTCCCAGGTTCATTGCATTAATTAATGTTTCACACAGTTCCTCCTTTCCTTGGAATGTGGTCTGTGGGCAGCAGCCTCCCTGCCCAGGTCTCTCAGTGCTGATGAAATCTCAGCATCTCTGTTTACTGCACAGCAGTTCTGTGCCCTGCTCTCCCCAGAACACCTCCTCCAGTGCTGTCAGCCTGATTCAGCCTGGGGGCAGAGGAGCTCTGAGGTTCCTTCTCAGAGATTGGAAGGTGTTGTTCTGGGCTGTGGTACCACGGCCTCTGCTGACCTGGGGACTGTCAGGTGTTCACACACTCACCTGTGGGAACTGCAGGCACTGAATTTTACTCATCACTTTTATGCTGTTCCATTTTTTTTCCTTGATAAAATCTACCCCTTGCAATAAGCTTTACATTTTCAAGTGAAAATCTGAGACCACATCCGTGTGTTTCTGATGTCGTGTACTGCAAGTATCAGTGCAAGGTAGAAGTAAAGTCTGATGGATTGTGTTTGGCACCCACGGAATCTCAGAATGGTTTGGGTTGGAAGGGTCCTTCAAGCCCATCCAGTGCCACCCCTGCCATGGGCAGGGACACTGCCACTATCCCAGGGTGCCCCAAGCCCCAGTGTCCAACGTGGCCTTGGGCACTTCAGGGGACCCAGAGCAGCCACAGCCGCTCTGGAAAAAAATTCATTCCTCCTATCCCATCTAAGCCTGCCTCTGGCAGTTGCAAACCATTGCCTCCTGTCCTGGCATTACCTGCCTGTACAAAAAGTCCTGCTCTATTTTTAAAGCCTCCTTCAGGCCCTGGCAGGGCTCTGAGGTCTCCCTGAGCCTTCCCCTCTCCAGGTGAGCACCCCCAGCTCTCCCAGGCTGGCTCCAGAGCAGAGGGGCTCCAGCCCTGAGAACGTCTCTGTGCCCTCCTCTGGACTGGCTCCAGCAGCTTCAGCCTGATGTGCTGGTCCCCACTAATTTGCAGTTACACTTCACAGACTCTTTCCTGTGGCCATATCAGGATTAAGATTGGCTTGAGAATCCACCCTTCAAGCACCATGAGCTCCCAGCTGTGTCTTCCATTATCCTCTCTATTTTCAGAAGTTACTCAGTTGTGTGTCTCCAAAGATTGATCCCACCAGTTCCTATCTTGTTGCTGTTTATCTGAGGGGTGGCATTCCTAACTTGTCAAATATCACATTCCTCAGTGACGCCTTCACTGGATCATCTTTAAGATCCCTTCCAGCCCAAACCATTCTGTGCTTCTTTGACCTTGCTCCCCAAATGACATAACCTGTGAAGGTGTTTGAGCTTCAGAGGGCAGCTGTGGCATTCCCAGAGCAGTGCCTGTGAGGGGCACACGGACACAGGAGCCCTGTGGGTCTGTGCATCGTGGTTCTCACAGCCACGGGCCGTGCTGGGCTCTTTCAAACAGAGCCACAGGCTGGGAACAGCTCGGGGCCAGAGGTGCCACAAAAGCTTTTATCTCCTGAGGCCTGTGTGGCAGGCAGGGACCAGCCCTGTGCCAGCCTTTGGTGAGCAGGTGCTGGGGACAGAGAGCAGATCTGTCCTCGGTCCCTCAGTCAGCAGGGACACAGCAAAGCCAGCGTGTCACCCTGACTCCATGGGGTCTGTCACCTCCTTGTGCGATTGGAGATCTGCTCCATAAAGCCCTGCACTTTTTCCACAGAAGGTCACATTTGTTCAAAACATAATTGATTTGCATTTCCTTTATTTTCTTGTAAGTTGTCTAACTTTAGCACTTGGGGCACAGATGAAGGAGCTGCTGCCTCACAGATTTGCCATTTACATAAAAACCCCACCCACAAACACCCTTCACTGTCAGTGCATCCATTTTGCTGAGTGCTTTTCATTTTCCATGACCTTGAAAACATGAGGGCATTTATTAATTAATTCAGATTTACAGCTGGGTGGAGGGGAGAATTGCAGATTGGAGATAAGCAATTTGTTGCGTGCCCCTTATTTGATGAGGATTACAGGAGAAAGAGTCCAAGCCATTGCCAGCACTTCCCATCACAATCAACTCTGTTTTTCATTTAAGCACTGGATGAAGAGTGACCCTAGCAGGGGGAGAGTCTGAGCTTAAAGGGATTGTTGTAAACTGAATTCCTGACAGTCTTGGATATGAAGAGGAGCTGGAATTAGCTCTGCTTTTAACTCTTGCACTGATTAACTCTGAACATTTCCTAAAGTAAACCTTTACATACTGCTATATAAACACAGCAGTAAAGGGAATTCTGATTTGGACAACTCTGTCAAAGTTGGTTTCTTCCGTAAAGAAAAATCAAATTTTTTTCCCTTTAGGTTGCATTATACTGATTTTTGCAGTTCTTGCAGTGAGCTTGTAGAAGAAAATACATCTTTGATTCTTTCTTTAAGCCTCAGTCCCAGAGCTGATGTCAGGGAGAGTTATGTGTGCATAAAGAGGAAGAAAATGTCTTGAACTCCTGTGCATTCTCAAAGAAGGATATTCCCTCCTCACCACCCTAATTCTGAATTCTCTTTCTAGACTACTGGATTATCATGTGTTCAACCAAGGATTTAGTGGAGCAGGTGAAGAGAGGACTCTAAATATGTCTAGCTAGTGTAATACATCTGTGCCTCTTTGTGCCTGAATAGAATAAAATGAAACAGAATATTATCTTTCAGCTTCTGTTCCTTATATACAGCCTTTTAAAATAGAGAAAAAAATGTCTAATGTTAGTGACATGAGCTTTTGACATGCACCTGAGCAGCTGCTGTGCTTTCCAGTAAGAAGTGTGACACTGAAACCTGCCTTGCCACGTTCAGCTGTCCCTGACACCTGCCTTGGAGTCTGTGCCACATGAGAAGGAGCCTTCAGTCCCCTGAACCCCACACTGGTTAGGAAGCAAGCAGCAGAATGCTAATAAATTTAATTTACTTGCTTTATCTCCCCTGTGTTTTGTATTAATATGAATAGCATTACAGGAGCAGGGATGTGCTTACATAACAAAATGTTCTCCTTCAGCTTAAGGTTAATGTGGTTACTTGGATTTACCACACACCAAACAGGGGCTTCATCTCCTGCACCAGGAGCAGTGCCTTGTGTGGAAGCTCTGCTGTGTGCCAGGGAATGGATCTCACCTCTGAGTAGCTTCCCAAATCCTGGAATATGAGATCCTGGAGATGTTCCTGTCTCACACAGAGGTATTGTTGTTCTATTTCTAGAATCCCATACTGTTGTTATCAGATTTCTAAAGTCCATACCTCCTTGGTGTGTTCTTACAGCTGCAGATCTTCACAGCACAGACTCCTTCTTCTGCACATTGTCCTCTCTCAGGTCAGGGCTCCTCCAAGGCTCTCCCTGACTGGCTAACCCACCCCCTTTTATCCCAGTTATCTCCATTGGCCACAGCTGCAGCCCAGTGAAGGCCATGGCAGCTGCAGCCCATCAAGGACAACAGGGACCTCTGGGGCAAAGCCTCTATACAGATATTCAAGTACAATATTTCTATTCTGCCACCTCTCAAAGGCCACCTCTGCTATACAGAGGGAATGTGGAGAACAGTATTGATCCAAACATGGATTTTCCTTGTTTGCTTTCATAGCCTAAAACACAAGTAAAGGCCTGATTTTCCTCTGTCACTCAAAGGCTCCTGCCTTGCTATTGGATTGCATATGGTGCAGTGTAGAAATGATGCTGTGCTGTAATGTACACTGGTCTGGTTTTGTTAATTAAAATGAGAGAGATTGATCATTTTTCCTGTCAGCACTGGGGGTCAGGTTCCCTTCAGCCCACCCTGATGGAGTCTCACTGGTGACTGCCCTCAGCAGCCCTGCAATGTTTGTCTGACTCACAGACACCCAAGGCAAGGGGATGTGCCTCGACTTTATCCCCTCTCAGTCAGCACCAGGCACAGGGAATCTCCCTGGTTTGGGGTGCTCTCTTCCTGTACATCATAAGAAATTAATCTGTGAAGCTGTAACAACTTCAGCTATGAATATCCCATCCTCCTGCTCTCCTCCATTGTCCCTGACTTGACAGGGGACATTTGCCAAATGGGCAAGCATGATTAAACTTTGGACATGTCTCCAGGATACAGTTTTGTAACCCAGTTTATCTCTGAGACTGCTTTTGTACCTCTTGGACGTGAGCTGGCTTTGTTTTCCTGTCCTTTTATAGAGCCAAGATAATACCAGCATTTCATAGGCATGGAATAGCTTCTCTGTGCTCCATGTTTTTGTTAATTTTGAGACAGAAGGCAGCTGCTCAGTTCAGTCTAATTTCTTTTCTGCATGAAAATTGAGAGATGTCTCTTGTCATTCTGTGCAGAACCTGGGCATGATTCTCATCATCCAGCAACTTCACAGCCTAATTTTGCCAGTTTCAGCTGATTCCTTCTGATACTGTTTGATAGAAGGAAGAGTGAGAGCCTCACTGTTGTGAGTCTTATTTGTGGTTGTTACACAAAACCTGGATGGACAAGGATGCAAATAAATCCAATCTTAGTTGTTATTCTCAGCAAAATATCAAGTGTGATAGCTGGAATGTCATTTGTGATGGAAGAGATTTTGTTTTCCTATCTCAGCTTTCCAGAGATAGAGTGTTTGCTAACGTTTAACAACAGCCTGATGTCAGTGGGAAACTCAGATGCCATTTGACATAAGCTCTCACATTAATCAAGAAAAATGTAAGTTCTGAGAGGCATTTCTGCTACCTGAACAGAAATGAGGCTTGGGGTTGCAGTGCAAGGTTGGAGATCATTCTCAAGCTGCTTTTTCTTGCCATGCTGCAAAACAGTGTTTTCAAAACACAGCCCCTTTCCAAAAACAAGCATTTTCATGGCTTCACTGCATTAATGATAAAGGTAGATGTAAAAATGTCTTAATCCCAGCAGTGCTGATGTCAAGTAATTATTAGTGCTTTAAGAGGCTGATGGAGAAGATTTTGAGTTGAGGGTAAAGGACTGGAAGGGAATGGTTTTATATTTCCTGTGCTACCATTCCCAGTGCCTCAGAGTCTGCCTCCTGTGCTGTGTGGTGTGACTCTGGGATTGACAGCCACTGCTGCAGAGAACCTGCAGATCACCTAAACTGCCTACCATGCTGGCATGTATTTCTTCCCCCAGGAGATGACTTTGGTGTCATCCCTGCCCATCCTTCAGCAGGGATTTCATGCTCCCTGTAGAAATAAGGGATCACCCAGGCTGCTGGATTAAATTCCCTTCAAGGCAGAAAGCAGTTTGCTGGAATGCTGCAATTGCCTGTTTGTCTGGGAACCAGCCTGGAAGTTGTCTCCAGGATTTGTGCTTCTGCCATCAAAGCCCAAAGTGTCTCAAGGACACTTCAGTGCCACGAGGAAGGTGCTGAGTGAGGTGTCCCTGCCTTTATCAGGGTGAGTGCTGTCTTCTTCTGTAGACATCTCACTAGTGGAGCAAAAGCCATGATACCACAGCAGAGTAACAGAGATAGTAACAGAGGCACTTGGAAAGTTTTGAAGGTATTATTGGACTTGTGTTTGTAAGTGAAGTCCAGCACTGTTCTTATTAAGAAACAATGAACTTTTAAATCCCATTTTTTAAATTCCCATTCCATTCAAAGCCATCTGTAGCTGTTCTCCTCCAGTAAGTTATGCAAGGTTTCTTAAAGTTTTATAAAGTAGGATGCATTAATCTGAGAATTTCTTGTAAAACAAAAATGTATTCTGTGCTTTAAAAGGTTTTATTATTTTTAAGAAAAATGCATAAAAATACAGAGCACACACCTGACTCTACAGAAACAAACAATTCATCTGCTGGTCTCTTTGCCATTGGGTGTTGTGGATGCCAAATGTTTATGTGGATCTGAAAAGTAATTGGAGAAATGCCAGGGAAGAAAGCTGTGATGGGCCATTACAGGTGGAGAGGATGCCCCTTGGAACCAGAGAGCCCTGGAGCCAAAGGTTGCTGAAGGTTTGAGACTTTAGCAGGGAAGTGTTTTCATAGGATTTTCCTGCCAGAGACTCCCAGGAGAGGCCACTGCCCCCTCCTCAGGGTGTCCAGGGAGGTGGGGGATTCTGAGAGGGGTTTCCCAGGCACTTCCTGGTGCTATGGAGAGCAAGCTTGGCTGGCAGGAAAGTGTTAGTGCAGCTCTGGGGTGAATATAAATGAGAAATGGGGAGATACAAGCAGGGCTGGCAGAATGCAGCCTGGCACACCCACGGGGTGTGGTGCTCTCCCTCCTGCCCAGAGGAAACAGGAGTCCCTGTGAGGAGCATCAGGAATGTGCTGGGCTCTAAACAGATCTTTACTCTGCACCTCTATGGCTGTTCATCAACTTCATTAACATTTTCTTAGTCAAAATCCCATTTTTCTAGTTGCTTCTTTGAGTGATAGAAACCATAGAGAAATGTATGTTGTATTAGCCATGTATAATATGCAGGAAATCAAATCAGGCACAAAACCCAGGCACCATCTTTATTAATACTACAGTTGGGGGGCAGGGAGGGAAGCTATTTTATTCATGCTTTTTAAAGGAATGAATAAAATCCCTTTCTTCATTCTTATAAAATATCCAGACAACTCAAACTAAAAGCAACTCTCAGCATATCATACCCAGCAGCTGGGGAAGTGAATTTTGCACAGAGCACACACATTATCCATTCCAGCAGCGTGCACACCTTTATCCTCTGTCTCCTACCTGCTTTCATAATGAGCCTTCCAGAAGCAAGAACACATGTCCTGAAACAACTTCTGAGGGTTACTTAATTGCTCAGTGACCTTTTCTAGATTTGCCAAACCGCTTAAGCTCAAGCACCACTCGTCAGTATTTAATGTATACCACGAAGTGCCACTCAATTTTCAAATACTCCGTTCTGAACTTAGTTATTATTTCCGTGAAGAAGGATTTCCAAATTGCTCCCTGTTGGCAGAATGAAAGCAGATAAAACTGGGTAAATCCTCAGCTACCTGAAATATGCCAGGGGACAACCAGCAGGGTCACTTTGTCACATGTTTTGAACTCGGAATTTTGTCTTAAAATGGTTGTAAATTTGTGGAAATGACCTTCAGAATCAGAGGGTCAGAGACAATGCTTGGGAAAAAGTGTGTAACAGATGATGTGAGCTTTCTCTCATTGAAACACATGCAAAGCAATGTCTGCATGTCAGTATCTGAGTGTTGTCATATGCTCATAGACATGGAAATGAATCATATTTCCTCCTGACCAAGGTCTCTGAAAGAAATACTAATGGAGAACTGACAGGTGAGTGTTAAAGGGTTCAGCCCATTGCCATGACCTCTGCAGCTGGTGATCCCTGAGCAGAGTCCTGTGCTCTTCCCTTCCAGGAGCACTGCAGGCTAACTGGGAGTTGTGAAGTGGCACTGAGATGGTGCAAAGCCCCAGCCTTCCCCAAGTTCCTCTGGAATGGGCACCAGGAGGCAGCTCCCTTGCTCCCCTAAGACCACCTTGCATTTCACATGCACTGATGGACAATTTTCATATCAGCATTAGTGCATGAGCTACTTCATCCCCTCTTTGGATGGCACAAGCTTAGACACTCCTGGTGTGTGCATAACATTTTCCAAACTCCACTTTGTGAGTCTGAGGGCTAGAAATGCAACTTTTATTTACAACAAGGGAGAGAATATCTCTTAATGATGTGACTCTAAAAACTGAAGACCTCAGCAAATGTTATAGCTTCAGAATTTAATCTGGGTCTTGTGCCATAGTGGTCCTGATACTTACTGTTAATGAAGTGTATGGATACATTATTGCAAGGGTGAGAAGAACATTCCAGAAAGAAATGTCCAAAAATGGGTTAAATAGAAAGAAGATAAAATGCTGCTCTAAGCACTTCAAACCACTCCCTAAAGCTGTGAAGATCCAGAAGACACTGGCAAGTCATTGCTGATTAAAGGGAACAAGCCAGGGTGCTCAGGTTCCAGCTGATGACTTTTCTTATATGAGGGTTTACAAATTCCATTACACTCATGTTAACTTCAGAATTGTTCTTGTTACCTTCCTCCATTGAAGTGCATTGCTTGAAAGTTGATAAAATAGCAAAAGTAATTATAAATTTGGCTGGGAGACAGACAGGAGCTATGTCTGCTTGGATCTGTGGCTGTTCAATATTCATTTTTCTTCCTTTTGCACAGTGACAGGGCACAATTTATTTTTACAATTGTATTGAGATATTTTGTGGATGCCCTCAGAGGAGCAGTTTAGTTGGAAATCTTCTCTCTGTACTAAGATGCTGTTGTTGATCAGTGCTTTTATTCATACAACAGGAAAAAAGGGCTGCACTAAGGAAGAGCACAGCTCAGGATGCAGGTTCCTGAGGATTCAGGACTCTGTTGGGAGCATGCAGCCTGATTTGGAGGTGATGTCAAAGTTCTTGAATGAAGTAATGGATCCAGGGAGGCCCTGGCTGATGGCCTGCAGAGCAGGATAGATGGAGCAATTTCTCTGTCAGGCATTGAGAATTTCTTGTAAAACAAAAATGTATTCTGTGCTTTAAAAGGTTTTATTATTTTTAAGAAAAATGCATAAAAATACAGAGCACACACCTGACTCTACAGAAACAAACAATTCATCCACTGGTCTCTTTGCCATGGGGTGTTGTGGATGCCAAATGTTTATGTGGATCTGAAAAGTAATTGGAGAAATGCCAGGGAAGAAAGCTGTGATGGGCCATTACAGGTGGAGAGGATGCCCCTTGGAACCAGAGAGCCCTGGAGCCAAAGGTTGCTGAAGGTTTGAGACTTTAGCAGGGAAGTGTTTTCATAGGATTTTCCTGCCAAAGACTCCCAGGAGTGGCCACTGCCCCCTCCTCAGGGTGTCCAGGGACAGCTGCTCCTGCAGGTTTCATGCAGGTGGCAGCTGCTGGGCTTGAAGCAGAAAGATGTGAGTGTAACAGGATTTCAAGGGAGAAACTGCAGTGCCTCAAAGCTGCTGTGAGTTAGCTCTGGTAGCAATGATTCTTCTGCTGGCTGCTGGAGAAGGGTGATGGAATCCTTGTCCACGTTGTGAGGAGTAGCTGGGGGTGTGTGTGGTGGACATTGCTGTTACCTAGCCAGGGTGCTAGGAAATCTAACAGCCTCCCAGCAGTGAGCTGAGGGGAGGGACAAGTCATGGCAGTACACAGGTGCCAAACCCACTGGAGCCTCCTGGAGGACATGCAGGAAAGAGAAGGGACCAGGCACCTGAGCCAGGCCCTCTTGTGTGAGGCTGGCACTGACTCCTGCCAGGCTGTGCTGGGGTATTTTTACTGGAAAAGCACAGTCTGAAAAGGCTAACTTGTGCCCTGCCTAGCAGATGACCCGTCTGCTGAGCCACCTGGAAGGCCTCTATTTTTAGGCTCTTTCCTGGGAGCAGTTGTAACTTGAACTGACACATTGTTAGCCACAAGCGTGGCACACCAGGCAGGAATATGTCCGCTGATTGTTAGCAGCACTGGGAACAGGGGCTTGGCAAGAGGCACTTTGCTTTTTCCAAGTGGGAAAGCAAGGAAAGCAAGCAGCTAGGTTTAACTAGGGCAGAGCTGGCTCTCAGCAGCCTGAACAGGTCAGTTCTGAGCTCAGGGAGGGGCAGTCCAGTGAAGGACACCTTTGAGCTGCGTGGGCAGAGTCCAGCCTGGCAGGCACCAGTTGCAGTGTGAGCACACCCAGGTGCCTGTGGCCTGGAGTACACTGCTGAAGCCTGAGCTCTACATGGAAGGAATGAGGTTTTTGCTAACATTTTACAGAGGTTTTTATTTTTTCTTAATTAAGACATCTTTTCCCCAGATCTTCACACTTATTCCTCACTCCCAGCTGCTTATAGTCCATGGTCACAGAAGCCCCACAACCTCACACAGGCAGTTCTTTCCAAGGCCCCTGTCAGGGTACAACGCCCTAATCTTCAGATATTTCTGTATTTTCTTTCTGGATGTTTGACTTTGAATATTGCTGTATTATATCACACCCTATTGTGCCGACAGATAAATTGTTTTTTATGACTTTGCAAACCTTTGTTTCATTCCCACAAGGAACTGGCAAAGCTTTCCTATCTGTGGATCCTCAGGAAGTTAATTTGAATTACTTTATCTGTGTGTTTCTCTGTGGGTGCAGGTGGACATTTCTTTTGGTAAGTTTGCTTTCTTACCATTATTAAATGCTGGATCCAGGGAATTTTGGTTCCTTTTCCTCCGATCGGTTTTGACAACTCCACCATGACAGATTTGCTTGGAAATCTGATTTCCTGTTCTTGCTGTGTTTTGAGAACAGGGAAGTGTCATTTCTGCCCCATATTCTAGTTCTACAAGAAGCCAGTGGTGAAGCTTTGCTGAACAGTATCCTGTGCATTCCCAGGAAAGCACAAGCACCTGCAGGTGTTGAGCTCATGTATTACTTGTACAAATGTTTGCAGTTTAAGTGCTGGTTTTTATTAAACTGTAGGCAAGGGGCTACTTTGATTCCACTCAGTCAATTTGCAACATCCTTTCCTTGCTTTGAAGCGCTGTCAGGATCTCAGTAGTCCATACCCTGCCTCTGAAAACATGCATTCATTGAGTTTAAAATGATTTCCACTTAGCTTTCTGTTGGGAAGGCTGTCAGACCAGTGCATTAGCCAGCAATTGGAACTGACTGGAGGAGTTTTTTCCTGTAATACTTCTCTGCAGCAGTAGCAAGGTGAGGAAGTCAGCAGAATGCTGGTGTGTTTGGTCTCAGGCTTTTTGTGGAACTGCTGTGTGTGCTCCAGATGTGCAGAAACAAGGACTGTGAGGCACCTCAGTGCTGCTGAAGTACAGACCTGCTGATATATAAATACATACACACACCTCAGCTCACCAGCGCTGCAGCTGCTCAGAACCCGGGGTAATTGAGGGACACACTTTGACCCTACTTGTCAAAACAATCAGTAACTCAGGGAGAGGATTCTACCCAGGCTGCAGCATATTCCTGTGGGATATGGCAACTTCTCCCGTGTGTAATGGAGGACGTGATTAATTCTGACTGTGCTGACACAAGAAGGTTATTGAATAGGATTTCCTTGTGAGTGGCACATCCATTCCCAGAAAAAACCATTACAGAGATGTCAAACACACTCCCATTGTGTTCTGAACACCCAGCCCAAGGCTGCACTAAACCAGCTCAGGTGTTGGTAATTAAAAGCTGCAGAGAAGCATCTGCAAACTTGTTCATTTCATAGTAAAAACAATCGGAAGACTTATTTATTGAGGGAAATATAAACTCTGCAGCCTCCCCGAGTCTCCTCAGTCTCTGTGTTCTCAGTAGCAGTGCAGCTGTGCCTGCATTGACTGTGGAGAGAGATGAGTCAATGACTTAGACCTGACTGCAGGCACCCGGCCCTGCTCAGACAAATCACTGATGAGCAATGCATTCATCTCTGTTACCCTCTGGAAAGGAGCCAAGGACCTTGACAGGTCTGGGCTCCTCCTGCCTCAGAGCGAGGTGCTCAACATCCTGACATCTGACACCAAAGCTGGGAGCTGGAGCTGGCTCCAGCTGACCTGCACATGCTTTCCCCTGCTGAGAGGATGGAAGAACCAGTGACAGGTATTACTCACGGTGCTCCCAGCACTCTGAAAGGTATTTTGGTGCAAGGTAATGGATGCAGCATTCCCAGTGAATTCCCGAAGATTTAAGTGTGCATTAATGCTGCACTGACACAGCTCCCCTCGGCAGCACTCACCTTGCTGTTGCTGCATTCAGCTCACTGCAGGCAGTGGAAAGATTTGCAGCAATTAAAAACCAGGCAGAGGAATTGTTACCTGTCTGTGAAGTTCTGAAATGCCCCTGCAGCAGCTGTTGGAAAGCTCTGCCCATGACTCACAAAGGCTTCTCTCTCTTTGTTCTGGCAGGGCCATTGTGGTGGAGGGAGCAGGGTGTCCTTGGGGAAGGCAGGGACAGCCAGGGATGCCATGGGACACTGTCCTGGTGCCATGAGAGAAGCAGGGACAGCAGCACAGGGCCCTACAGCAGGATTGTGTCACTGCAGGACCCTTCTGCTGCCTGCTTTATTCCCTTGGAAGCTCCATGTCATTCCCTTGGAAGCAGCTTCTCATGGTCATGGTCATGATACAAAAGGTGCTTGACAGAGCACAAGTCTCAAGCAAGAAAAACAAATGGATTATTTGTGCCATCTCATGCACAGATTGGACACCTCACCAGAACATAAGGAGGATTCTGTGAAGGATCAAGAGATCCTGTGCATTTTCTTTCCATAAGAAGTTTCAGGTATGTGGTAGGGAATTTATTGATCAGCACCCTGAGTCCCTGCTGCAGCTTTCTAGGAGCATCAAGCACCTTAGGAGAATATCCATTAGGATACTGGATCCTAGTAGAAGTCTCATTGTTAGCAGAAGAATGAGACTAAGATTAAGAATTAAAAATTATTAACTGTTCATGCACATTCAAAAACTCAGGGTATAGAGCCATTGGAAAGGAACTAGTTCAGAAAGTTTCCTGTCCTCCAGTAGTCAAGAATTAGGCTGGAAGGGTTTTGAATTTCAAGTACTTCTTAATATTTCAAATACATAAGTGCTGGATATAACCTCCAGGTCACTAATTATTCAGTAGCCACTAATTAAACCCTGTAAATGCATAAATCAACTAAATTATGTTATTATTTTTGTTGTTGTTAGTGTAAAATCCTTGAATCATCCTTTTACTTGCATAGATCTTAACTGATCAAGTAAGTTTTTTTCCAAGTAAGAAGTTCATAAAATTAAATGTTATTTTCAGTGCTGTGCTTATTTTAGAATTTAATGGGATTCCGGGCAGCTGCCTGTTCTATTTATTTCTGCTTTTGTATATTAATTGGTTATATCATTCCTTCTGCCTCTGAGGTCTGGAGGTGGAAGCTTTACAGCTTAATTAATCAGTGCTTTTGCTGTATTAATGTCATTGTGGAATCTGGAATTGGATGGGGTCCTGTTTTCAGCAGTGGTGAGGGCCATTTGTGTGAAGCTTCTTTTCCAAAGCGTGCTCAGCTTCGCCTTCATGGGCTTAGCTCTGCTCTCAGGCTCATTGAGCAAACAGCCAGGAATCCATCCCATCACTGCAGATACTCCAAAATATCTTGCATTAAATCAGATTTTGAAGAATTCATTGATCCACATGCTGTGGTGGCATAAGGAATTCCAATTGCCTGGGGCCATCTGGAGAGGACGCCTGGATCATTTCTCCCATGTAAGCAACAGCACACTTGGAGAAATCTGATGTACTTTGAGTTTGCCTCTCTGGCTGAGCTTGTCAGCTGTGGCAGTTTAAACACAGTTCCTCCAACAACACAGTTAAATCCCAACTTTTTCTTTCTTTTTATTTGGAAAGCATTTGGTCCTTCTTGAATGCAGCACCTTCCAAATTGAGAGTACAAGGTAAACATCACAGATTCGTGTTGTTATTTTGGGCGATGGTGGTGAAAGACAACTTTGTAGATGTGGAAAAACATTGAGTGAATTGTTAGGCAGACATTATTTAAAAGGTTTTGTGTCTTTCATGTGTTTGCTGTTTAATGAACATCACACTTTAGACTCTTTGAGAGTTCTGCTTCCATATCCCCATCTTGGTTTTGACAAGATAAAACACTGGACCACCAATGCTAAGTTCAGCTCGAGCTAAAAGACCAAGTTAGAAAAATCAGAATTTGCTAGTAAAGGAGCACAAGAGGAAATGTATATCAGACTCAGGCCAGGGAGGCATGCAGAGTATTGTCAGGGCTGGGTGGTACTATCTCACATACTTTATGGCTAATATATACCTCAGACAAACTCAAAAGAACCTCAAAAGTGTCACTTCGGTGGGGGGAAAAGAAGTGAAAATACATGGTGTAGAAAATGCCTTTTTATCCCAGTCTGATGATCAACAGGGTCCTCTGTCCAAGACATCATCAATTATACCTTTTCCCCCAGAGCTGTTTACTGATCTATTTTCAGAGCTCTGTGTAGTAGCAACAACAACAGGAAGAAGAAAGGCTCAGCAAACAGGCTGTTTCCCCTTCAGGTACAGAGCAGAGCATCTATTAGTGGGAGGAGATGCTATTTTTGAAGCATTCCCACTGTCCCACTTATTCACTGGTCTCATCCATCCATCTACCTCTCAAACCCTGTAGCAATGCAGGCACAAGCCTTGGCCAGCTGTGTTTAATGGGTGTTGGCTGAGTGAGCTGAGAGGCTCCTTCGTGTCAGCCCCTGGCCCGGTTCCTGCGGGAGGGGACACAAGGATCCCGCTGGCAGGGAGGCACAGCAGTGCTGAGGAGCAGAGATGCTCTGAGTTAATGAACTGCCAGGAATGTCGATTATTCCTAACTGCTCTGATGAGCTGAGCGCTCCAAGAGCCACAGTCCCATGGGTGTGACCCCTGCTCCAGAGCTGCAGGCAGTGTCCTGCTCTAGGGGGCTCTGTGTTTCTGTGTTTCCATGGGGTGTGAGGCTGTTTGAACAGCTGAACTTTGATCCAGGCTCTGTTGTCCAACAGTTCTAGAAGCTGGAAGTGCCCAGAGTTCAGGGCAGGAATCCTGACCTTCGTTTTCTCTGGATGAACTTAGGAGCAAGGCAAGCAAAGGGGCCCTGAGTGTGTGACAAATCATCCTCACAGACAGATCTGCTCTGGCTTTAAGGCAGGGCTGTTCCTGGACATCTTCCCTACACTTGAAATTTACTTTGCTTGGGAACTGTCTATGCTTGGATTGGAAACCGACATGGTGTAACCTTGGGGGAGTCATGGAATTGCATATAACCCTATTTGCAAGTTTGGGATATTAAAATCCTCCTTCTTGAAGAAGGGCAAGAAGTCTATTAAGTTCCCTAGGAGGCAGACTGCTGGGAAATGAGCATCATTGCAATTCACATGCTTGAGTGAGACATGAGTACAATTTGCTGTGAGCTCTGCAGCATGAGCAGCATTTTCTTCATTCTGTTGTACTGAGATTTTATAATTTCATTACTTTAAATTGAATAGGACATGAAGGCAAATCCATCTATGGAATTGAAGCATACTTCAGTGCATGCACTCATGCTTTAATATCTTTAGACAGGGGCACATCCCATTGGAAGTAGTTTGTGCTTATGTTGTGAAAAGCTTAATCTGGGAAACTGAGGCATGCATCCTTCAGATTACTCACCTACCTAAAAGCTTGTGCCTTCTTTTCAAATGATGCTCCCACTGAAAATGGATGGTTTTCATAATGATAAATATTTAACAGCCCTGAAGAATTCCAGAATTTTGCATATTTATCAACTGATTCAAGCAGAAAACCTTGTCCTATCCTTGCATATGCTACTCTAAAAAGGGGGGAAAGTTTGCTTTCCGTGGCTCATTCAGTTCTCAATAGGCAAGGCAGTTTAATTCTGGGAGCAGACCTGGAGTCATTTAGTGCTCTCAGGGCAGTCATCAGGTGCAGGCATTGGTTCTGGCTCTCTGCAGGTGCAGCAGTGTGAGCTGGCTTTGCTCTTGAGGCTCTGGTTGCCATTGCCATTCTCCAGTGGCTTTTTAGAACCCTGTCCCAAATTCATGAAACACTTTTTAGGTATCCCCCACCCCAGTTAGTCCTGAGACCACAGTTTCATTTTGTTACTGACAGTGAATTCCATGAGGAATGTATGCAAAAGGAGAGAACTACAGAAGAGAAGGTGATCATGCAAGAATTGCTTCTTCCACCCCACTCCTGTCAGGCACACACCCCTTGCCCTCAGGAAGAGGTGGAATTGCTGAAGGAGCAGAGCTGTAACACAGGGAAGGGCAGGGCAGCAGCTGAGGGAGCCCAGGCACAGGCAGGGGCAGCATCCTCCCCAGTGGGGCACAGCAGCTCAGCTGGGAAAGCAGGACAGGGCTGGTGACCACTGCAGTCCAGGAAAGTGAGAGAACTCAGGAGCAAACATGGAGACAGCAGAGCTCAGGCAGAACTGGCTGCAGGAGCCAGGAGCCCCACTCCAGAGCTTGAAGAGAGATCTGGTATTCAAAGATGAGTGCTCCCTTCCCTGACTCCTCCTGCAGCCTGCCTGGCACTGGCAGTGCTGGGCTGCTCTCCCTTCATTGCAGTGACATGAATCTCCCAAAGCCAGTCACAGCCTGACCATCACAGGCAATTTATGGGAAAGCACTTCTCTTGTTTGCTGAAGTGTCACAGCAAGCCAATTTGAAATCCAGGTTTATATTCCTATTTCTTTAACTGCTGTTTCCTGCAAATTCACAGCACTGAATAAATGAAGAGCACACAGCAATAAATCACTCTTGTTGAGGCTGCTCTGTGCCCAAACACTGCAGCCAGAAAGAGATGTGACACCTTTGCTGTGGTGACAGTGGAGGCAGTGAAGGATGGTGCTGCCCCCTCCCTCAGCACCAGGCAGGAGATTCCAGCTATCATTATCATATCTCTTCAGCCCTTGATGTGTGCCAGCTGCCATTCATTAAGCAGCACTGGAGAATTTGCATCCATCCCCAGCACATCTGATTTACTGACCAAAGATTGGGAGCCTTTCTAAAGGAACCATTTTTCCTACCCTCCTTCACACATACAGCAGCTTGATGTGGGGATGTCTTTTCTTCCTTAATTCCTAACTCTTTAATTTCGAGTCAGCCCAATAGCTGCCTTATTTCCTTACCACTTTCAGCATTTTCATAATTCACAAGCTCTTCCATGGACAGCTCCTGAGCTATCCTTTTAGACATGGGAGCTTGGCTTCTGCTCCACAGGATACTTTGCTGCAGTTCAAGGCTAAATATTAGGCTGTTCCCCAAAATTTCCATGGGGTGCTGCAGCTGAGTGCTGAGCCCGTTCAGTCCCACACAGGAGAAGCACCACAGAGGTTGCTTGTTAAGGGAGCAGCCACATTTTCTCATTTGGTACTGTTTAGTCATGGGTCCTGTGCCTTGGGGCTGCCTGAGGGATTGTCTCTACAAAAGCTGTTTTAAAACAGACTTTGCATCAGATTTCTGAGAGTTAAAGATGATCTGGCAATGTTTAGTGCCATTACTGTTCTTCTTTGTGCTCCCTATTTTAGCAGGTTCTTAGGAAGATGGCTTTGTGATAATCTCTCCCTAATCCTGCAGAAACCTGGTTTTTCCTGGGCTGCTGAGGGCTCTGGTGAGGAGAGGTTGCATTTGGGATCTAGATGCACTTGGCAGTTTGGTCTTTCTTACACCTGATGGACTCCTCCAGATCAGAAGGATGATCACTCTGATTCTCAGCCTCTTCTTTGTGACTCATGTTTGGTTACTCAGAAGTGTCTTTGAAAGCAAGGGATTCTACCTCAGCTAAGCCATCATGGCTTTACAAACCTATTGGGCTTCCTTTTTGGTTTTGATGGGAAATGAGTCCCACTTCTGCCTTCAATTCAGTGATCAGAGAGGAGGCAGCTGCCTGAGTTGCAGCCCATGTCCTCCAGAAGAAGCCAAACACTCCTGTGGAGGTCAGGACATTGAGTTTTGTACCAGTTTGAACTGAACTACAGCTGGCAGCCCAGGAGCAGAGAGGTGCTGCATCTTTTTGTTCTCCCAAGACATCTAATTTTCTAGAAGAGGATATAAATATTAACAAATAATTGCTGTTCTGGTTAATAAAAGAACCCATTTTCCATCATCCCAGGAGCAGGCATTGATTTTTGTAGAAATTCAGCAATCTCAATTCAGCAATTCAGAGAACAGACCTGTTCACTATTTATGACTTACACTGAATGGTTTTCTAAAAAATAGAGTCAGGGATTTGATCTTGAATGATTCATGGAAATCAGAAAAAAGGTCAGTCCCCAAGAAAGTCTGATAAGTATTTCAGAATTGCAGCAGCACCTTCCCAGACTGTATTCCTGGCTCAGTTATCATCTTTGAACTCTCCATTAGTCCCTGATTTCTTTCTGTCTTGCCCATAACCATCCTGACTAAATCCAGGGACAGGCAATTCCATCATTGTCTCTGTTAAGCTCCCAGCACTCTGTTCCTGAGTTACCACAACAGCAAGGATTACGTGACAAGCAAATGAAGAACCAGTCAGATAATGGAGTTTTTTAAATGGGGATTACTGGTGCCGAAGATGTAATGGCCTCTTTGATGCTGTTACTATCTATAGCACAAATCCTTCTCAGTCTTTGGACTATTGACCTGACACACTGAAAAGGCTCCTTTGCAGCCCCCATTGTCCGGGGAAAGGGAGAAGCTTTGAGCACCGACGCCTTCAAGGCACAGGAAAAACACAAGGCAGAGAGATAAGCTCGGTAATTTGAAAGCATTTGATTTCTTTCAAGCACAATCCCAACGTTTTAGCTGAGGGTGATATCCTGATTTTATCTGTGTTGTTTTTTCTCCAAGGTGTGCACTCAATACTTTGTAATTTCCAAAGATACTCTGAGCTGATCTTCCAGCAGCTTGCAAATCAGATGGAAAGAACTGTCTGAGGAGATTCTGGGGAAAAAGTTGTCCCTGACCCTTGGGCCATTGTTCCTTCTGGGGTGTCTACAGGTTGGACAGCATGACTGGATATAGACCTTTACTACCTAAGAACAAATCGCTGGATTTGGGAATAACTGGGCTGATGGTTCTTGGTTTGGGAGGTTTCACTTAATGGCACAGGATAATGTGCAGAAAGGGGAAGTTTTTTACCCTTTGTCCATAACATAAAGCTGATTGTCTGCAGAGCTGCTAATGTCCAGGGAACCTGAACAAGCATCAGCCCTTTGCTCTTTCATCCAGAGAGTCCTGGGCTCTTTTGCAAATAGGTTATCAAATTCATAATATTGTGAGGAAGTCAGGGTTTGTAATGCTTCCCATTTTACAGGTACAAGGTGAAATTCTCTCCTGCATTATGGCAACATTGTGCTTTCTAGCAGAGTGAGGAAGGCTGCCTGCAGGAACTGAACAGGTGTAGCCGTGCTTCACACACACCCTCCCCTGCTTGGGTCTCTGATTAGTCCCTGCTTTTGTGAGAGCTCTGTGGGATACCAGGCAATTAGCAAGTGTTGGACCAGTTTCAGTTTGCTCTGAGACTGAACACATGTGCAAAAGAAAACTGAGGGGTGAGGCTGAAAGCTGCACTTGTAGAGAAGTTGCCTCCCTCTGTTTTGACTCTGCCCCTCAGCTGCATTCAGGGCCAGGCTCATGGAAGCTCAGCACAGTGGGAGCCATTCAAGTGTCCTCTGAGGAGATCCTTGTCCTCAGTGTCCCCACGAGCTCTGTCCCCAGGGCTGCTGTCCCTCCATGTGTGCACAGGCCTCTGCTGATGCCAACACCTCTGCCTGGGTTCACAGGGGCTGCTGCTTCCTTTCCCTTGGTGCCTCTTCACAATTCAGGGCTCAAAACACTTATCCAGGAGTTTGACTTCTACACCGGCTTCAGGGCATTTTCCCTTCCAGTGTTGCAGTTCTGGGTATCAGAGCTGTTCCAGCATTTGTGGATTTTTATTTCCACAAGCCTTGGCCATGTCTCTCTGCTCAGTTGCACGGTTCATGGAGCATCAATACATCACTGGCAGGAGACTCCTGCCTTTAGCCTTGCTGCCTTTGCTCCCTTCCCTTTCCCTTCTCATGACAGCACTCTGTAACAAACTGGATTGCCCTTCCTGTATTCAAACCCTTCAGCTATTTGCAGGTGGTTTTCAGGACCCCCAGTCACTGCTGAGCCAAGCTCTACATATTTAATTGTGTTAGTTTAATCTTTCTTCACAAGTCAGTCTTTTCAGCTCCCTCATCACTTGTGTCATTTTTTTCTGAACTGCCTACAAACTCAGTCAATAAGGAGCCCATGACAGAACACCATTTTATAGATGCAATTTCAGCACAGTGGCAAAGAAGAAATTTTACTGTTTCCTTCTTCCTTAATGCAGTGTCACTGCAGATTCTCCCTCAGAATTCCTTTGTTTTCTCTTCCCTTTTACTGATATATTTAAGTGAAAACTTAGTGCCAGTTTCTCCTGAGGCTCCAGGTGTTGCCCAGGGTCACATATAGTACATAGGATGTGGGGAAACTATTGGCCTTAAATTCAGAGCACCAGAAGAATGGTGGGCTTATCTGTCAGAGTGGAGAGAGGTGCAGGTAGGGGTCCCCTGGGGCACAGCAGTTAAACAGAGTTCAGGTAATGAGTCACAGCCAGAGCTGAGAACACAAGACAGGAGCTCTGGTTGCTATTTTCTGCAGCAACCTTTGCCCTCACAGCCAGGCCCCTGTGTCGAGTGCATGCTCTGAGCTGCCCTGGCAACCTGAGCAGCAGCACTTGCACCCTGTGTGTGTGCAGGCACACCCGAGCTGGGCACAGCAGGGTTATTCTCAAACGCAGCCACACCCGCTCCAGGCTGCACTGTGGGACCTGATCTGTTCAGACTGGAGCTGCTCTAGGTGTGATCTCTCACAGAGGCAGTGAAATGGAACGTGAGTGTCACAGCAGAGCCTCAGTGCGGGTACATTGAGCTGCCTTGGTGCTCAGGGCACCCTGCCCTGCACCTGCCTCCACCACTGACTGACTGTGGGAGCAGGACTGAAGCACCTTCCCAGCCTTGGCCTCTCTTTGCTCCCTGACCCTTCATCTAGAACATCAGCCCTCTCAAACAGCAGCTTGGAGACTGTTTTTATGCAGTGCCTAAGCTGCAGGGGCTGGGTTTAGCTGGGTTTAGATTCTCTCAATCACTCTAATGAAGCCCATCGCAACAGAACAAACAAAAGCAGAACAGAGTGGTAACCCCTCACTAAGTTATTAGAATTGCAGCAGGACTAAATCCCACTCAATCTGCTAAAGACAAGGCTGGCAGCAAGGGAATTTCAGTAATGTAATACATGTATTTTTAAACAGGGAAATAAGGGACACTACAGGCCAGGCAGTCTCACCTCAGGAGGCAGCAAGATGGAGCAGATCTGCACTACAGCAGATGCAAAGTAAGGAGGTGATTGGTGACAGCCAGCATGGCTTCACTAGGGGCAAATCCTGCCTGACAAATGTGGTGACCTTCTGTGACAGGATTATGGTGTTGAGGGGTGAGGGAAGGACAGCTGAATCATCTGCCTGGGCTTGTGCAAAGCATCAGACACTGTCCTGCATGATCCCAGTGTCTGAGCTGGGAGACATGGATTTCATGGGTGGGCCTCAGGCTGGGTAAGGAGTTGGCTGGATGGTCACACCCCAGGAGCTGTGGGCAGTGGCTCAGTGTCCAGGGGACCAGTGGTGTCCTCAGGGCTCAGACTGGGGCTGGTGCTGTTGAACATCTTTGTCAGTGACAGGGACAGTGGCATCCTGTGAAAACCCCCAGCAGGTTTGCCAAGACACCGAGCTTGTGGTGTGGTGAGCCTGGGGCGCTGGCACAGGGTGCCCAAAGCAGCCCTGGCTGCCCCTGCATCCCTGGGAGTGCCCAAGGCCAGGCTGGACAGGGCTTGGAGCAGCCTGGGACAGTGGAAGGTGTCCCTGCCATGGCAGGAGGTGGCTTTAAGGTCCCTCCCCACCCAAAGCATTCCATGGTTCTGTGTGTGAGTTAACACACACTGGGACAGGAGTACATGGCCATGAGTGCCCCACAAGTAAATTTAGGCTGAAAAGTTGGAGAAGAACTTTCTAAGCATCAAGCCAGGTATGTGCTGGAAGAGTTTCCCCCCAAGGAAGTTGGAGACAGATGACATAACCTTTTGTACTAGCTCTGAACCCTTTTAACTCTAAAACATGGGCAACTAATGAAGTTTAGAGACAGATTCCTACTCCACATGTCCCTTTCTCAAAGCCATCTCAGATCTCCATTTCCTTTGTTATTTTCTATCTTTAATTCATACCAAGCATTTCCTTTAGTTAACCTGAAAAAGAATCTAAAACAAATTTGTTAACCAAGCTGAGGTCAGATCAGAGGGTTTTGCCTGTCCATTCTAAACCTGAGAAACTGTGGCTGCTTAGTGAGGACTTCTAAGAGGATTTTTGTCTGAACCACATTACCATAATGGAGATAATTTGTTCCTTGATTGCAGCAGTCCACTTACGGAGGTTTGCAGCTGAAGTGTGCAAGCAAATGCTCCTTGTTCCCCACAGCAGGAAGGGAGGCTGTGCTCTCCTGCCTGCCACCTCGGGTTCTGCAGCTCTGCAGGCTGTGCCTGTGTCCTAACTAGGTCAGGCAATATGGAAAGGGGAACCTTAGCTGGTTATCACCCTGGAGAAAAGTGCTGGCTTGGGTTTCAGCACGAGCTGCTGATCCATCCTGTGGGGAAAATGACTTCAGTGGAAAAAACTACTTTTGTGAAGGAACAAAGCAGAAGGGAATTGGAATGGACTTTAGAGTAGCTGAGAAACTCCACTTGGTACCTGCCTGCCTTTGTCCCCCTGTCCTTCCTGTGCATGTGCTCTAAAAACACAGAGCAGAACAAGCTCCTTGGAGTGTAAAATGCCAGGAATTCTGCCTGAATGGATGAGTGTCACTCCTGTGCCAGTGGCTTTGACAGGGCTGCTGGATGCAAACATCCAATCATGGCCTCCAGGCCCAGGCAGCACTACCTTGTAAGAGCCAGCTTGGCAGCATCCCCTTCCAGGAGGCTTTGCAGGCAGGCAGAACAAGCTTCCACAGACCCTGCACAGGATGTGGATTGGGAAATGCACTCTGCATCCATTTGGGATCTGCCTTCATTGTGTCTTCACTGCTTGTCCTTTCTCCCGTGATGAGATGAAGGCAGATGCTCTGTGCTGCTTTCCAGCAGTCACAGCTGAAAGCAGAGTCCTGAGCCTCCCCTGAAGGCACCGTCTGACAGTGCCCAGGCAGAGCCCAAGACACAGTGCTCTGCAGGGCTCCAAGCCCTTCTTTCTCTAAACATCCCAGCAGCTTTCCTGGCAAGGAGCCCCTCCCTGGCATCTCCACCTCACCTTGCTATTCTGTGTGGCACAATGAACCCCAGCCAAAGGGGGGAGCTGCATTTCCCCAGCCACCTCCCACACTCTGCTGCTTTTACTGCCTCTGCCTCTCAGCAGGGCTTTAAAAACTGAGGGAGTTTTCTAAGCTGGCAGGCAGCTAAGGAACCAAAACAAAAAACTCTTCCATTTCTGGACTGGGAAATAGAAATGTTAGTGAAAGTTTCCTGAGTGCAAAGAAAAGGGAAGGGAGAGCAGAACTGGGGAGTGAAGAACAATTTCAGCATCTGCCAGCTGGTAAAGTTGTAGTTTCAGCTGTAGTTTCACCCTGTATTTTCTAAAGCATCAGGAAAAACTGAAAAGCTGAAAACACAGAACTAATTTTCATGGTTCAGAGAGATGTCTCTCCTCAGGTTGCAAAAATGCCTACAGTATAATTATCACAGACCACAAAGCACATGAATGCAGTGTCCTTCATTCTAGGTACATTTTGGCAGAGTGCAGCCCCTAATGGTGAATATTCTGCTCCTTGGGTGGCATCTAGGCTAGAAAAAATAAAGAATTAGCTTGTCCCAGTGGAGCACAGGGTGGTGTACTGCTGTGAGAACTCCCACCTGTCACTCTGGATGCAGGCTGTTCTCTCATGCTCCATGTTCACCCTGGAGAACCTTCTCCTGCTCTCTAGTGGTGGAAGCACAAAAAGGCCAAAAATGTTCGGCTTCTTCCCAGGCATCTCACATTTTCACACCTCGTTGTTGCTGCACAGCCCCAGAAATGGTTCCCAGTTCCAAGCTGGATAGTCCAGTGCAGTACATATCTGTGTGCATAGTGCTTCTTAAGAGTGTCAGAGCAATCGTTGTGCTGCACTCTTGAGACTTTAAAGAAGAGTAAAGTCCTTGCCCAGCTCTGCCTTTAGCTCACTGTTCCATGCAGTAAAAGTGGCAGTAGCAGAGAGGCTCCTTGGCTGCCTGGCTGCTGAGGACACAGTCCTTAAACTCACACCTGCAAACACACCTATAAATAAGGGTTGAGTGGTAGATCTGGATTTTAAACATGCAAACATTTCAGAACAGTGTCCTGGATTATAAACTAAACAAAAAGTTCCCTTTAAGGCTTGCTTTAACACAGACAACTCAGAACAGATGAGTCAGTGCTGGAAAATTGCAGATTATTCTCTCATTCATCCCATCCAGTGGAAAATAAGGGATATAAAGTTTTTCCCAGTCATCTGCTGACGTGTGAGTAACATGGTTTGATACCTGGACAGGCAATCCTCAGCTTAACTGCCTCAGTTGCTGAAGTATCCATTTGAATCAGAACTGCACAGCACCCACTTCTGCTGAGAGGAGCTGAGCCGTGGAACTCCCTGGGCTGGCTCTTTTCCTGTCTCTGATGGGCATTTATACACTGAAGAGCAAGGCAAGTATAAAAACTCAATTACAGCAACTAGGGCAGAATCAATAAAGGAATGAGAGGCTGGCAGCTGCATGGATGGGGCTTTATCTCTGCAGCAGAATCCTGACACACGACATTACAAGAACATGGAGTGCTTAGATGAGTTATGAAGATTGATATTTATGATTATGACTTGCAATTGTGCTATTTTAAAAACCCACCTATTTGGTAATGAAAACCTGCTGGCAAGATCTGCTCAAAGAGGTGAAATTGCAGGAAGAGTAAAATCAGATCAGTAAATCAAATGCTCTAAATCATCAGTGAGACACACTACAATTAGGGTTGGATTCAAGCAGGCAGACCTATTGAATTGCAAGCATAAATCCATGGCATGCATGTGCTGCCACTCCTTCTGGGAAGCACACTCTCACCTCCAGCATTCCAGAGTGACCTCTGCCAAGGGCAGGAGGATGAGGACTGTCTCCCAACATAACAGTTCCCATGGACTGCAGTGTGGGTCAGTTCTCCAGAGGATCCCCATTTCCTCACCTCAGGCTCTTGGGGCACACTGGTGGATGGGGCACAGAGCTCTCCTGGAGGCTCAGAGCCCTTGGCTGACTCTGCCTGATCTGAAATGCACAACAACCTTGGAACAGCAGGGCCTTCTCCTTTTCTGACTACAAACCTTGTCTCCTTTTTTTGTTACTCCCACTTGCTGCATTTGCCTTAAGAAGACTCCCAGTTCCTGAAGACCTGCTGGCCAGGGCATGGAATGGGCAGCACAGGAGTGGAAGGTGCAGGAGCTCCTCTGAATAATGCAGTGGGAGCTCCCCTGCAGGACCAGGCTCAGGTCTTCAGGTACAAGTGGTGCAGCAAGGGGCTGTGAGGGCACTGTGGGGTGGGGGGAAATGACAGCTTTACAAGAAAAGAGGAGGAAGGACAGACTCCCTTAGCCTAGCAAATGGTGCCTGTGAGAGGAGATGATAACCTGCTGCCAGCTCACATGAGAGGGATCATGGAGGAGAGCAGAGCTCCTTAGAACAAGGGGCAGCTCATCAGAAGGTGTTGCAGACCTTAAATGCCTAAAAGAACTCGGTACTCTACTCATCTTGCTTTCAGTAGGAAATGGATCTTACCCTTTCCTTACCCAGCCCAGAAAAACATGAGACTGTCAGGTGATGAAACTGCAGCCTGGGCTTTCCCTGCTGCCCAGGGCCACCTCCTCAGGACGTGGCTGTCAGCTGGGGATTGAAGTGACTCTTCCAGTGGCAGCTGGCTCATCAGCTTCAGTGCAAACAAACCTGCCTTGGAATGCATTTAGGGAAATGCTTCACAAAAGCTGCTTTCAGCTCAGTGGCAACAGCTGGATTCTGGGTTTAAGAGGCAGCATTGAACAAGCACAAGTGGAGAGGAATGGTTTGTTCCAGTGGGCTGATTATGGCACAAGGAATTAGGAAATCCTGCATTATAGTTCCTAGCACTGCTTTGCTAAGAGGCCTTGGTGAAATCTTTTAGATTCTCTCTAGTGAGCATCTTCCTTATTTCACCTCCTGTAGCAATAAAACTTGCTTCAGTGAACAGTCACAAAGGCTGGAAGCTTGACACACTACAAATGAGCCTTGCTCAGAAAATTTAAGCAGGGCATATGGTTTCCCTGGTTTAATTTTTAGTAGAGAGGAAAATTGTCCCAGGAGTACAATGGGAGTGATAATATCTGAGAATTTCCTGTTCTCACTGGAGGAAAACACAGATCTAAGAGCACTTTTGTCTGTTTTCTCCTATTTCAGATCCTCTCTCCTTGATCCCTTTATAAAGAGGAATTAGAATAAAGAGTAGATTTATGAGGAAAGACCCCCTCCAGTTAATTGGGATTTTTGCTACAGAATGGTGAGGGATGATTTGAAAGTGACAGCAAGACTGTTGCAGGTTTTTAATCCTGAGTCCAGCATTGATTTCATTGTGGTAATCTGGCCGAGGTAACCATTCTGCCTCAGTTTCCCTACACAGAAACCTCACAAGGTGCTGAAGTGAATTTGTGCTCCTACTCTAAGCAGCACCTTTGGTGCAGAGTAGTTATTTCCGTGGCTCCTTGATGTTCTTTGTGTGTATCCTGCAAAACTGCTGGAGGGAACTCAGTAAATGAATGGTTACTTGTCATCCAGCCTTGGGAATGGCTCCATCAGTTCTCCAAAGTGCCAGTTTATTACTCATTTTACTGAGCTACGAGGCATTAATAAAACATGAAGGCTGAAGCTGACTTCACTGCACTTGGAAATTCATGCAATATAATTACCCAGGCTGGGAAATCTCATTATTTTGCTTTCAATTTCTCCAGGAAAACAAACATTTTGAAGCAACAGAATTTACTATTTGTGGGTTTCAGTTTGGATTCACCATCCCATCAGACTGCCATGCTCCCAGCAAGATCCTTGCAAAAAGCAAAGGCACAATCCCCAAGAATTCATTGGGAATCTTCCTTTGAAGCAGACTCAAAGAATGCTCAAATAGATCACTGCAACCAAACCCAGAATCCTGAATTCTGAGCACACAGAACTCCACAGGACAGGAGCTTGGATAAAAAGGATCTACTTGGTTCCACTTGGGAAGGGTCACAAGGAGTCCTGAGAGTTTCCAAACCTCTTAGGCATCTTTGAAGAGTCATCAATAAATGAAATAGCAAGATCTTATTTATACTGTCCATTGGAAGTTTCAAAAGGCTTTGGCAAATCCATTTTTTGAGGAAACTGAGCAGCCAGAGAGGGCAAGGGAAGGCCCTAACATGGGGAGACAAAGAAAGGGATGGAGCCCCACCATAGTGCCAGAGGGATCCTTAGGGATTTGTGCTGCATGTAAACAGTAGAGCATATTCCCAAGTGACTCAGAAGAGGGTGTGAGCATTCTAGTCACTATTCCTGTTCATTTGCCTCTCTGTTTTCCAGGATTTAATATAGAAAAGAACATTATTAACATTTACTCTGGCTTCCTTTGCTGGGACGAACCCAAATTGATTGCAGCTTCAAATCTAGCATCTGGGATTGAGCTAAGGCAGACCTTTTATAAAAAAAAAATCTAATCTTCTGCTTAAAATTTCCTGTGACAGAGAATCTACGAGAACTTCATCGTGTCAATCTAGAGGTTAGTTGCCCTCAACATGAAAAATTATTAACTGAATTCTGGCCTGGAGGCGTGGAGCTCGCAGGCAGCATCTCTTTTGCAACTCCATCTGCTGGTGTGAGGAGTCCTCCGTGTTCAGGTCTCCACCTCTCCATGTGGGTACTTAGAGATGATTATCAAATAATTACTTACACTTCCTTTTGCTTAACCAGAAGAGATTACACTGCCAGGATCTTTTCTATTAAATCTGTCTTCCAGTTCTTTTCCACTGAACAGGATCTTCAGCTTGAATTTGGTGCAAACACCCGCTCCCACAAATCCTGAGTGGAGTTTAATCACCTTGGTGAGGGTCTTCTGCACCTGGAAACCCTTCCAGCCAAGGGCAAGTGCAGGATCTTTCTCTGTCCATCCAGTCTTGTCCCTGCCAGGAAAACTTAAGCATTCCCTCATACTGAAAGGGCAAACACCTGCTCTGAACCCTTTCCCCTCCTGAGAAGTCTGAATTTCTAGAAGCAACAACACAATAGTGAGCTTTACCCCCATTACTCATGAAGGAGGTGTTTCCATCACCACACGTTTCCAAAGAAATCCTGTCACCTAATCCTAAGTGAAGCCTGCAAATCCAAGGAAGTGGAAGTTTGTTGCTTCACTGAAATGAGGATTTGTGAAAGGTTTTGCAGAAAGGTGAAAAACAAAGAATTAACAAGCCCAGAAGTGGCTAATAACATACACAATTATTCCTGGAACAGACTTTGATCACAGCTTGGCAAGTGTCTGCTGTGACACGAAGTTTCTCTGAAGGGGGACAGCAGTGGCTTTGTTATTGTTCAACCTGAAGTGCTTCCTCTGGGATGTCCCCACTCCACAGGGCTCGTCAGCCTGAGCCCTCTCTGTGGGAGGAGATGGTGGCAGTGTCTGGGTGGGCTTTACTCAGCTGCTTTCTGGATCTGTGGATGTGAACAGAGGCAGCAGAAATCAATGTTTTGTGCCAGACATGTGGGAGCACAGATAACCTGGGGAACTGTGTGGGCACACGGCCTGTGCCACCTGGGGCAGGGTTTGACCCAGCCCAGAGAAGGCTGGAAGGGCAGTGTGTGGGTCCTGGGGGCAGCCAGAGTGGGACACTGGACCTCTCTGTGCCCTGGTGGCTCTCTGGGGACATGCCAGCCTGTGTGCCAAGCAGGGAGCAGCTGAGCCATGAGGGAAATGCTGCCCAAATCAGGTAACCACAAATGGCTGCTCCCCATCATCCACCACAGATCAGCCACATGTGGGGCTGCATGTGCTGTCACACCATCCAGAACCCTGCCAGAAAGACTCAAGCTTTTTTACTAAAACACCCCAAAAACCAGAAGCATTTTCATTCTCCTAAATTGCAGCTGGTGAAGCAAATGCCCCTTCCCTGTTTGCCTGGTGTCCCACAGGAAGCATCTTGGTGAAGCTGCTCCATTGAACAGAAGATTGAAGACACCATCAGGCAGTAGGGAGAGCACAGGAGGGAATTTGATTCTGTCAGATAATGGTTTGGGGGGAAATCAGGAAGGCCTGGCTTCTGTCCTGCTCCAGGAATGTCTGTGCAATTCACATGGGACACAGCCTTGTCTGAAGGCAGCCCAGGAAGGAGCATCTAGAGCTGCTGGGTGTTGTCCTGCCCCTGCCTCAGCAGCACTGAGCAGTGACAGCTGCAGTTTCTCATTGATTCCACCAAAAAAAGCTTCAGTATCCACAGAGGAGCCAGGTGAGGGATCCCTCCCCTGCACAAAAACACACAGAAGGCTGCCATCCACCCAGGCAAATTGATTGCAGTGATGAACTGATACTATCGAGGCAGCAGCCTCAAGGGTCTGCAGAGCTTTGTTTAAACCCTCACACAAAGGTCAGCAGAGTGTTGAAACAAATGAAAGCACAGGCTGTGACAGTCAATCCGTGGGGAGTCCCTGGGTGGGCTCTGGGAGCAGCAGGGGCAGGGCTGGGCTCTCTGCCTCCCTGTGCTCAGCTCTAGAACACCCCAGGATTTGGCATTGTTGAACCAGGATGGCACTGGGAGGAGCAAAGCTCAGTTTGTCCTTGGCCTGGGAGCCAGGGAGGTGCCTGCAGGGTAGAATTGATGAGCACAAGGTGAGGGGCATGCAGGAAGGGCAGGCACAGGCAGGGAACCAGGGAATGAACCTTGTGCCTCCCCCCTCCTGGCTTTGCTGGGCGTTTCACCTTTGTCAAGTGAACAGCACCAGAACTTTCCTTTATTAAGGAGTCCTAATCTAATTTTGTTATTAACCACTTGAGTAATTCACTGCCTCCTAAACTACCATTTTAAAAAGAGAGAAAACCATGTTTTCTCTTGTTTTTTCCCTTTTGTTCACAGACAACCTTCTTGTTTACAAGGCCAGCAGGTTTTGCTTTATCTTTCAAAAGAAGGAAATTCCCTTTTTGGTGAAGATAAGGTGTTCAGAATGTCAGCTTAGATAGCTGAGATGAAGAATGGCCACAAAGCAGCTTCTCATGGAAGTTCAGCTTGCCCTTAATGGTGGCATTGCAGCACAACTTCATCATGCAGTGCAGACAATTCCCCCCCTGCCCTCTTCCCATGTTCTCATGGAGCTCTGCCTCCTCTTCTGCTTTGGATCCCCCTTCTGTGTCTTTTCCCTGCTCAGTTCCTCTCACCACAGCTTTCTCTGAACCTAAACAAGCAAAAATGAAGCAGCTCTCAGCTGGCATTTGGAGCCCATGAGCTTGTTTCCTCTGCTGCCATATTCTGTTCTCTGCTGGATTTTGACATCAGCAGGATTTTCTGTAACACCTAAAATTAAACAACAGCAACAAATGACACACAGATGGGAGATTTTTGATCCAGAATTGAAGGCAAAGCTTGATCAGCACAAGCACAAATGTGCATGTGAAGACACAGGCAGGGGCAAACTGCAGGGAATAACCTTGGCTTTAGGATAACCACAAGACCTTTCTGGTGCTGAGTGGGCTACAGGCAGTGCCACCCAAGGGTGGGTTCTACTGCAAAGCCCAGACAGAGCTTTATTTTAATCTCAGTATTATTTGCAGCCTTATCAAGTGAAGCCTTTTGCCTTTCCTGTCCTTATCTCCTGGCTCCTGAGGCACTGGGCTCTGCTGACACTGCTGCTGAGCCACACACATGGTGGTGGCACAAATCCTCCTTTCCCTGCAGGAGAATGGGGATGGCTGGGGGACTCAGGCTGCCCTAACCTGTTTGCTTGTTTGTAGAGGATGTGCTTGTGCCAGTGAGAACAAAAGGCAGGCAGAAAAAAGTACTCTGTGTCCCTTGGCTGTGTTTTAATGGCAGTGAAGCTCTACTGCACTGAAGAGTGGGAAGGATAACTCGTGAAAATCCTCTGTGCCACCATGGCAGGGGTGAGTGTGAGGGATAACTCCTGAAATCCTCTGTGCCACCATGGTGGGGGTGTGTGCATGGGATAACTCCTGAAATCCTCTGTGCCACCACGGCAGGGGTGTGTGTGAGGGATAACTCCTGAAATCCTCTGTGCCACCATGGCAGGGGTGTGTGTGAGGGATAACTCCTGAAATCCTCTGTGCCTCCATGGCAGGGGTACCTGGGATGGGCAATGACCAACAGGCATCTGCTTGAAGCTCTTCTACTTCAGATGTGCTGAGCAAGGTTGGCTTTGCAGTTTGGCTGTTTTCACAAGTCCAGGGATATTGAGTCAGAATGGAAATACCTTGAGTTTGGTCTCCCAAATCCTGACTTCTTGCTGCCTACCTGAAGAAGTGAACCTTTGCAGAGTCATGCCCTGTATCCATCATTGTGTCAGTTCCCTCCTACTAATATTTCAACCTGTTTGATCATTTAAAACTACTTTGACAGAGAGATTTTGCCTCAAAGTGAGTATCTTCCTACATAGTTCTGGAAGTAGGTGGCTGGAGTAAAGAGAGAATTCCTCCTGAGTCATAGCATTATAGAATTAGAGAGTAATTGAAGTTGGAAGGGATCTCTGAGAATCTTCTGCTCCAAGCTGCTGCTCATGGCACCAGCATCAATAACTGGGCAGACACTGGAGGATCCATGTGCTGTGAATTATGGACAGAATGTTTGTGTTGAATCCTGCACACTGGGCATGGGAGACTCCACTCACAAGGAATTTCTTTTATGGCCATTTTGCTTGCAGAGCATCTTGTTTCTAATTAGTCTCTTATTTCCAATTTTTCAATCTTCTGCCTGTCTTCAGCCAATGGAGGGAGGGAGGCAATGCTAAGGTACATCCCTGAGGATTATGAGTTCCTAAAATACAGCTGTACAAATGCCTGACAGGCTGTAAAACTTTGGGTTGGAAATGTGCTGTTGAGTTTGATTAACCTTTTCTGAGAAAAAGAGAGGTTTAAAGTGAGCCCAGACCGAATGCAGCTCACCAAGAGCAGAGTCTGGACTTGCCAAAGCTGGAGCTGCCATGGCTGTGTGGGAGCAGTGGCACATCTGCCATCCAATCCAGCACTGCCTGGCCATGCAGTGCCTGTAAGAGGAGATCCAGCAGCAGGACAGGCTCCACAGAGGGACCCATTCTTGTCTGGGAGGCTGCAGCTCATTCAACACTGCTGAAAGGCTCTATTTTGAGAAGGACTCTCATAAGCACTGAGCTGATCCAGTTGGAGCAAACCTCTCCTGAATAACTCCAGATCAGGGGAGGAAAAGAAGCTAGTGCTTGGTTTTAAAATAGAAATTTGATGGAATCTATATCTGGAAGGCAAATTTTGTTGAAGTCCAAGATATGTGCTCAATATAAGCACTCTGAATATTGGAGAATTCATTTGGTGGAGTTTAGACAGAAACTTTGTGAGTTAATTGTGACTAAATCCTGCAGCTGCTCTCATCTCAGCAGCTCCTCTGAGCTCTGTCATTTCGCTTCCTTACAGCTCCATCCATGGTTACCTGTGTCTGTTTTCCTATTTCTTCCTATTGTGGAAGGTTCCTATTCTCCAAGGGGAGTATTAAAGGTCAGGTGGCAAGATGCTCATGCTAATCACTCTGTTCCTAGCTGGGATTTTCAGCTGCTTGCTCCAGTGAGGATTACCATCTTCTGCAGAAAATCCTGGAAATTTCAGGGGCTTATTTGCTGCAGAGTCTGGGAATTCTTTCCATAGCCACCAACGTGGCTGAATTTTTGGATAATGTCCTTTTTGCAGTGTGCTTGCAAAGCTGTTTGTTGGTTGTCAGCACATTCCCAGCAGCCCCCTCACACCCGTGACAAATATTCACATTTTGATCTTGGTTAGGAGGCTGCTGTGGATTTATTTCCCCCTGGGAGCTGCAGTCAATATTGCTTTCCAAGCACTTCCTGGGAGCAGCTTTTCCATCCTGCTGTGTATCAGCTCCCGTGGCAGGCTGCTCGCTGGGGATCTGGTCAGTGTCTCTGTGCTCCCACTGATGGACTTTGAGCAGTTCTGCCTCCAAACCCACTGCAGCCCTTCCTTCCACCCTGCCAGCAGCTCTGGGGCTCTCCCTGCCTGTCCCCCTGCCCAGATCCCAGCACCCAGGCATGGATGGATCTCCCTTCCCATTGCTCCTTGACAGTGGGGCCTCTATCCAGGCTACCCTTAAGGATATCCAAGGGATATCTAACCATGTCTAAAGAATATCCAGATATCCTTTCTCCTTAACCAAAGGACATGGTCTTTTATCCAGCCTGGTGCCCCTTAAATCAGCCTGGGTTGTATGTTGCAGTCCCCGACTCTGCAGCTCCTCTAAGGAACAGAGCAGGAGCAAAGCCCAGGCTGAATTTCAATGAGTGCAGTGTGACAGCACACCTGGGTAATGAATAGTGCCAAGGGTGAGTGAGGATTTGTTTATTTATCACGATTATTTCTTCATTATCTCTGAGCTATCAGGGAGCTGTGGAGTGCAGCCTCTCCCACCAAAACTCCAAGGCAGAATTTCCCTGCTTTGTAGTGTTGAATATTTAATGAGTTTCAAATGCCAATTATGAGTTACCTGCTGCCTGCTAGGAACAATAGGCAGCTTTGAAAAGACTTGCTCCATTCTTCCAAGCCCTGCCACATGTTTAGTGACTCCTTTTTTACCTGAGAATCCAGAGGCTCAAGGGTGATGATGGGAACTCTCAGCCAAGCCAAGGTGGGCCTAAAAGACCAGCTTGCACTGCTGTTTCTGTACCCTGAGCCACAGGATATCAGTTCTTATGGCTCTCAGTCCATTCTTCTGTAGTCCTGAGCTCATTTGGAATGGGATTTTTCACATCTGCAGTGTAGCACTGGATTTTTATCAAAATACCATATATATGTATATATATACATATATATATATAAATATGAGCTGGCAAAATTCCTTAAGAAACAAATGAATCATGGGCTGCTTCACCTGCATTCTCCCCACTCAATCCATTCCCTTTGTATCTTTGCCAAGTCCCTTGGAATAGTATTGACAAATATGGTTAAAAAGGACATAATTTCCCTCAAAACTAGTTCTGCCTTATCATGACAGGTGACTTCTCCATCCCCCCATTGAATGTACTGTGCAGCCAGTGATACTCAAGACAGTGAAATATTCCAAAAATCTGCTTCTAAAGGTGCATTTGCTGCCCTGGAAAGCACTGCCACAATGCTGGCAATAAATTCCATCTCTGATAGTGGTTTCATACCATTAGACAAGGATAATTCCCATCCTCTACACTTAGTTCTTGGAAGGCTCTCAAGTAAAATACCATTACTTTGAAGTTCTCTCAACACAAAATTGTCACTACATTTTAAAGAGTCGAGAAATTCCTCTGAGTTTGGCTACCTGGCACTGCTGGAGCCAAGTTTTTAGAAGTTTTTAGGAACCCACACTTGGAGACAGAGGTGCACAAGGAGGCACCTTCTGGATTTAGCACTTTGGATGACTCCATGAACTCACAGAGCTTCCTTGGATTCATCTTTATTACACAGAGGTGTAAAGGTAGCTGTGGTCTGTAGGTGAGGAATTCCACCTGTAATGTCCAGCCTGGCCAGTGGGACTGGGGAATGCCAGGCACAGGGATCTCTGCATCCCTCTGGAATGGTGCAGTGTGTGCCACAGCCTGGCTCAGCCTCTGCTCCCCATCACTTCTGTCCTCCTGCGCAGGGCATGGAGCACAGTTCTGCTGCTGCCTGCCTGTGCTGTTCTCGCCCTGCCTCAGGGCTGGAGACAGCCTGACCCTGTCACTGAACCAGGCACAGCCTGACCCTGGCACCAAACAAGGCACAGCCTGACCCTGTCACTGAACCAGGCACAGCCTGACCCTGTCACCGAACCAGGCACAGCCTGACCCTGGCACCAAACCAGGCACAGCCTGACCCTGTCACTGAACCAGGCACAGCCTGACCCTGTCACCAAACCAGGCACAGCCTGATCCTGTCACCAAACCAGGCACAGCCTGACCCTGTCACCAAACCAGGCACAGCCTGATCCTGTCACCAAACCAGGCACAGCCTGACCCTGTCACTGAACCAGGCACAGCCTGACCCTGTCACTGAACCAGGCACAGCCTGACCCTGTCACCGAACCAGGCACAGCCTGACCCTGTCACCGAACCAGGCACAGCCTGATCCTGTCACCAAACCAGGCAGAAGCTGACCCTGTCACCGAACCAGGCACAGCCTGACCCTGTCACCAAACCAGGCAGAAGCTGACCCTGTCACTGAACCAGGCACAGCCTGACCCTGTCACCGAACCAGGCACAGCCTGACCCTGTCACCAAACCAGGCAGAAGCTGACCCTGTCACTGAACCAGGCACAGCCTGACCCTGTCACCAAACCAGGCAGAACCTGACCCTGTCACCAAACCAGGCACAGCCTGACCCTGTCACCAAACCAGGCACAGCCTGACCCCATCACCAAACCAGGCACAGCCTGATCCTGTCACCAAACCAGGCACAGCCTGACCCCGTCACCAAACCAGGCAGAAGCTGATCCTGTCACCAAACCAGGCACAGCCTGACCCCAGGCACAGCAATGCCAGCCAGGCCAGGGGACAGTGGTGGCATTTTCAGGTGCCAGGCAGAGCAGCTCTAGCACAGAGAGGACAAACAGCTTGGTTCCTTGGGCACGTCCTTTCCTGCTCTGTCATTCCCTGGAACACGAGGGACTACGCTTCAGAAGCTGCATCAGTTTCAGATGTTGGTGCACCTCATTAATCAAAACACATCCTTTTGGAAGGCAGTTGATTGCAGCTGAGGCACAGAAATGCTTACACCTCAGCATCCCTGGTGCCTGCAGGAGGGAAGAAAAACAGGGAAAAGACCTTTAATGCTCTCCCTGGCTTAGTTCACATTATCTAATCTACAGGAGCATTGGAAGAATAAAATTTATTTCCCCATAAAAGCTCATTCTATTAGAAATTGTGATGAAAATAATAATATGAAATGATATTTGCACTGTGGAGTATTTGGAATGAGTCACAGGCAGTCTGGCTGTGCCAGGAGGTGGGAGTAGAAGAGGAGCAGGTAGCACACATGGGAGAGAGGATTGGGGAGAGGCAAACAAAGATGAGGAAGCATGTGCTTGGTGTGCTTGGTGGAGTCACTGCTGAGCAGCGTTTCCATACCCTGGGGCTGCAGGAACGGCAGTCTGTGAGGGATAACTCACCACGGTCACCTCTGGCCAGTGGCTCCTGCAAGGGAAAAGGGGAATATTTGCTCCCAAAGCAGAAGCACAGAGGTGAGGTGGGGATTTCCTCCCTGCCTGCCGTGGGCATTCCTTGCTGTGCTCAGCCTCCCTGCCTGCGCAGTTCACGTGGTTTCCTTCTCCTAGCAGGTAGGATTTGCAATGTCTGAAACAACAAACGTTCTAGAAAGCCTCAGATGCTCAATCTCTGCAAAAATATACACCAAAATCTCTCATATGGACAAACAGATTCCTTATTTTACTCCAGTGGTTTCACAGTCTGGGCGCTAGGAACTATTTGAACCACATTATCAATCTAGAAGCTTTTTAAGCAGGATAAGCAGCCATTCCCAAAGAAGCACAGGCAGGGCTGATTGCCACCTCTTTCCCTCTTTTTCCCCAGAAAAACCCTCTCCAATATCAAAAGGCAGGGAAATGCCAAATTGTAGCCGTTTTCCCCGCTGCTTTTGCCTCGGTTGCAGGAGGTGCCCTGCTCTGTGGTGAGGGGGAGCAGCGTTCCCAGGCGGAGCCGCGTCCCCGAGCAGCCTGGGCGGGCAGTGCTGACTCAGGAGCCCCCTGGGCCGTGGGGTTCCCCCGGCGCGGGAGAGCCCCCGCAGCGCCAGCCCAGCCTCCCGCAGGCCGGCGGCAGAGCTCGCCCAGATGCAGCTGCTTTTTACTGACTGGGGTTTGGATGATTTCTGCACATCCAACCCCGCAGGAGAGCGATAGTACCGACAGCCAGGGAAGAAGGGTCCTTCCAAGGCTCCGGCACGCTGCGGACGGGGGCTAAGGCAGCGTGTTCCCGGCAGGCAAACTTCTGCTAGGGAACACAGGCACTCCCGAGCCCCTGCTTTGCATGCAAGTGAGATTTTCAAGGTGAACCGCTGGTTTTCCTTTAGATTTGGGTTCGCCCCTTCCCACAAAACCCCCCGTGCCTTCACAAGCAAACCTGCCCCCAGCAGCCACACCTCCGGGCGGAGCAGGGAGCGCCCGCATCCGAGAGAAAAAGGAATATTCTCGCTCCTATTTATTTACTTTGTCATGTTTACGATGCTGCTGTTGATGAGCTGGCGGCAGCTCGGCGGCCGTGGCCGCTAAGGCGGGGCGGGCCCGGGGCCCGGCGCTGCCCGGTGCCCGCAGCGCCCGGGGCGCGGTGCCCGCGGCGGCAGCGGCGGAGCCCGCGGTTGCCGGGCGTTGCCCCTTTAAGAAGCCCGGGTGCTGTCTCAGGTAGGCAGAGCCTGTGCGCTGTAGTCGCTCCTATGGCAACCCAATAGAATGGGATCGCTTCATGAATATTCCCAGGAGCAGGGGCTGCATGAGGAATAAGTGATGACAGTGATGTAAGCAAGCAGTGGCCGCTGCAGGTTGCAGTTCATTGTGTTATTGGCCGGCAGGTTGAGGAGTTTGAGGCTTGAGCTTCGCTTTCCGGATGATGTCTGCCCGCCGGGAGCCACGGCACATTTGCATCTCGAAGCCAACATGGCAAGGCGGCTGCTGCCGCCGCTGCCGCCCTCCCTCGCCTTCCAGCCAGAAGTGTGTGGCTCTCCTCTAGACTACTTGCCCAGTGCTCAGCATCTGAGCAGACAGGGATTGCAGTAACACTCACCAAGGGGAGACAAGCAGCAAGTAGCCAAATCGGGACAACGGAGGAGAAGGGGGAGCTTTTTGCCTTCCCTCTTTTTTTTTTTTCTTTTTTTTTTCTTTTTTTTTTCTTTTTTTTTTTTTTTTTCTCTCATTCCCTTCCCTTCTGGATGCAGAGCCTGTGTTTTGATGCAGAGCCTGTGGATGCCACAGCCTGGTAAGGAGATGCCACGCCAGTCCCTGGTCCCCCGTGCCCCGTGAGCCGGGGGCAGGGGCCTGGGGGCAGTGCCGGTTCCCCTCGCTGGGCAGAGCGGGGGGGGTCTCTCCCTGTCCCCGAGCAGCAGCAGCAGCAGCAGCGGCCATGGACAAGCTGCCCCCCTCCATGCGCAAGAGGCTCTACAGCCTGCCCCAGCAGATCGGACCCAAGGCGTCGATCATGGACGAGGAGGATGACAGCGACAAGGACACCCGCAGGAAAAGCATCAGGCTCAAGCCACTGCCTTCGCCCTCTGCTGGGAGCACCCGGGCCCTCGGGGGGGACCCCGGCCGAGGGGGAGACCCCGGCCTGCTGGAGACGGAGGCCGGCGGCAAGGGCGCCAAGACCAGCACCAACGGGGACTGCCGCCGCTTCAAAGGGAGCCTGTCCTCGCTCACCAGCAGGCACCTCCACGACGCGGCCGAGGAGAAGCGGCTCATCGGCGGCGAGGGGGAGCCGGCCTCTCCCGGGGAGGACAAGAGCCCCCCCGGCAGCGGGGAGCTGGAGCAGGGGCTGCCTGGGCCCCCCCCACCGCCCGCCTCCCCCCCGGAGCCCCAGCAGCCGCCCCCCCGGGCCTGCTCCTCGACCTCCATCAAAGTGGAGGGAGGTGGAGGGTGCGACCAGATCACCCCAGATGAGGAGCAGAGGCTCGGCCAGGCCGGTTTCATGCAGAGGCAGTTCGGGGCCATGCTCCAGCCGGGGGTCAACAAATTCTCCTTGAGGATGTTTGGCAGCCAGAAGGCCGTGGAGAGGGAGCAGGAAAGAGTTAAGTCTGCCGGGTTCTGGATCATCCATCCCTACAGCGACTTCAGGTACATCCCCCCCTTTCCAAACCCCCTTTCCCGGCCCACTCCAAAACAGCTGGCCAGCCCTTGCCATGGCACCTCCTGCACAGGGCACCCACCCCAAACAGAACTTTCCTGGGTCATTCTAGCCACAGGAGCTGGAGGACACGGCCAAGATCTGCTCCACTCAAACCAGCTGCAGATTTCCTTTACATTTCACCTTAATTTTAGTGTCCCCACACTATTAGTAATTTTAAATTGTTTTTAAACCAATTGTCTTTGGGTTTTTATGATGGAAAGGCTCTCTTTAAGTTCGTTGTAAATGGGAAAAACTGTTCCCACCTGATGCACAACTTTAGATCTCTGATCCTAACTAGTCCTGCATCTCCATGGATGCTCTGCCTGATTGATGCTTCCCATTTTCACACCTCCAAGTCCTCTCTCTGCTCCTTCCTAAGACTTAGGCAGGAATGTTGCTACTGTTGCTGTTGTGTAGGTGTCTTACTGCAGCATGGCTTTTCGGGATTTGGGATGTGCAGGGGATGGCAGGTTCATTAACAAGGTCCTTAACTGAGAAAGAGCCCCTTTTGCATCTGTGCATCCTCATTTGCAAAATGAGTTTGGATTGGGAAAAGTTAACACTGACTTTGCCAAAGTAATGCTTGCTCTCACTCCACACCAACATTTCCATGCAGGTTAGTAAGGAAATGAACTTGGAAACCCTAGAGCCAGTTTTGGTAAAGTCCTGTATAGTCCTGCATAGAGGGGCTGTGTTTGGGTATTTCCGAGCAAAGTACTGTCTGCTGCACAGGTGAACTGTCCTCTGCAATATGTATGTAAAGCACTGCAATCAATAATTAATTACTGAGTGCAATCAATGGCTAAGGTTTATTGCCTCAACTTTAATTACAACGGGCTTACATCTCACATTTAAAAGCACACAGGAGAAAAATATTATTCAAACATACCTTTGTCACACTACGGGACTTTATTGAATGTGTGCACTCTGCAAGGAACCATGCATGATTCCCACAAATACACTTAGTGAGATAATTGCAGGAAGGAGTTTCAGGGTGGATTTGGCCTCCCAAAGGCAAGAATGACAGAAACC
Source organism: Molothrus ater (assembly GCF_012460135.2). Lineage (NCBI taxonomy): Eukaryota > Metazoa > Chordata > Aves > Passeriformes > Icteridae > Molothrus > Molothrus ater. The sequence continues at coordinate 3,010,668 of NC_050490.2, read as the reverse complement.
TCCTGACACCACCTATTAGGGATTTAGCAAGCAGCCCACATGCTTAGCAGATTCAGCACTGGCACTGACCAGATTCCTTGATACTTGCTTGGATTAACAAATGTTATTAGAAGGCTCTGTGAGTTGGAAGACTGCACTGTCATTTAAATTCAGTGCATTCAAGTGTCCCAAGCACACAGCTGACTGAGCTTAGGAGGGTTTCCAGCAGCTACAGCATGATGCAGAGTCCTTGCAAGCACAGCCTTACCCAATCCCACGCTGGATCCAGGAGAAAGTTGCCTCCCAGTGAGACTGACCAAGTAATAGCTCCCAAACACTGAAATGTGAGAATGAGCGGCTTTCAAAGGAACAAATCCAGTTTGGTACTCTCAGCTATATTTGCAGTATTTGCCATGAGTCTGGAGTGTAACTGCTGTGTTTTCTTGGGTTATTCTAGCAAGGCGTGCTCTGCGTGTCGCACCCGCAGGAAATTTGGGGTTTAGTGTCTGCGTTGGATCTGGAGTTAGGCAAAAGCAGTGTTCAGCTTCCATGTCCTTCTGCCTCTCTAGTGGGTTTGTTCCCTTCCTTATCTGTGCCTGTTTTCAGCACAGAACCAGCCTGGCAAACTTCAGCAGCAGGAGATGAGGTAACCACCTTGCCCAAGGTGAGATGTACCCAAGAGTTTGGGATTTTAAGCTTCCTACAGAACCAGTGCTTATTCTGTAAGATGATGAGGTAACTTTTCCTTCCTCAGGCACTTGGCTGTGGGGCCTTGCCCAAAGGAATGGAGTGTACTGGTGAGCCCAGGCTCCCTGAGCCAGATGATGGCACAGAGCTGCTGGCACTGAGCTGTTTGTGCGTGCAGAGCTCTGTGGGGACATGGGTGACTCCTGGTGTTAGTAACAGCCCCTGCCCTGATGGAGCTGGGAAGGCACAGGGAGCTGCTGTCTGTGCCTGTGGGCACATTCCAGGTGGGCTGGTTTCCTTCTGAGCTGGTGTAGCAGCCCAGCCCAGCCCAGCCCAGCCCAGCCTAGCCCAGCCCAGCCCAGCCCAGCCAGCAGCACAGGCTGTGTCCCTGCTGTCCCCCTGGGCCGGGGCAGTGGGGTGAGTGTTGGGAGCCATGTGCCAAGGCCAGGAGGAGCTGGATGCACCACTGCCTGCTCAGGGGGGATATTTCCAGGGAGGCTTTGTTCACCCCTGTTTCTAGGTCACCTGCAGCAGGTCTGTTTGGACAGGAATGCTGCTTAGAGCATGGGCTTCCATGGAGAGTGACCTGTGGACAATGGCTGCCTCGAAGGGGAAGAGTGGGAGCCTTCCCACCTTCTGTTTGGCTTTGTGTTCCCTCTTGCCCTCTGCTAAAGCATATCTCTTGGAAACAGCTCCTATGAATATGGCTAACATTTTTTGACCTCTGAAATGCAGCAGATTGCACCAAAGAGCAGATCTTATCAAAATATTTGCAAGAGCTGTATCTGTGCCCCAAAGGAGGGTGTTGTGTGCTTGGGGAATTACGCAGTGCAATTCCTGCTGCTCCGTGTTCCAGCCGGCTGCGGATCCCGGAGCCTCGGCATCCTGGAGGCTCCATTATCCTGCCCTTGGCTGGCACCAAGGCTGTGCAGCAGCGTTTGCTGGTCAAGTTTCAAGTGAGGAAAGGTTCAGACCCCAAGCTGGCTTTCTGTGCCTTTGGAGAGCTGCCTTCCCTCTGTGGGCGAGGTGCATCTCCAGGGCTCCAGCCCTCGTGACTGCCGGCTCTGGGCAGCTGGAGCTGGGAAGTTTGCGTGGAACACTCCAGGCCGAGGCACTGCTGTGCAATGACATTGGTGCAGTTCCCCGACTCCTCGGAGTCGCTGCTCCTTCTGCTTCCAGAGGAGTTCCTGATTTGGAATAGAACAGAGGCTTTCATCATTGTCTCATTAAATTACCATTTTAGCATCTAACAGGGCTAATTCCAGTGGCAAATCTATGACCCTCCAAGAGTAAAACAAATTAATATAGATTCAGGCTCTGTTGATCTCTGCTTTTAGTCCATTGTGAGGGGAAAAGACATCAAATGACCTTTATAAAAATCAAGCTCAGTGCCCCTGAGTACTCCTGACTAATGCAGTGGGCTGGTTCTAGAAGCACTTAAAAGGTGTCTTAGCAATTTCTAATGAAAATTAAGAATCCTGGCTCCCGTTCTGAGGTGCAGATGTGTGTGCTTGCAGCTGGAGTTCATTTGCATCTGTGGTTGATTGCACATCAGTGCAGAGCCACACCGTATTTCCTAGATCAAGATTTATCTGTGACTTTGAAAGCTCTTCCACTGCGTAGACAGAATTGTATTTTATTGCTTAGAGGAAGCATTGATCCAGTACAATTGGTTTAATAAAAAAATTCCAAACAAACAATGATCTGTCTCGTTCGTAGCTGACTGAAGCATATGGTTGGAGCTGCTGCCCAGAATTGCTTGCAAAAAAAGTGTAGCATGCTGCTTTTAGAAAGACCTGAGAACAGATACACTATCTGAGGGCCCAAAATAGTCCCAGCAGTGGATGTAAATAGAACTGCACATTATTCACTGCCCAGTAATCTATTAACTTCCTCACAGTGAAGAGAAGCTGCTGTCTCTCTGAAAACAATGGCAAACATTCCGCTCGATAGCAGACCCAACTACAGATTTTAGAATTCTTCTTTTCACTGCTCTCCATTACTTGTAATACTTGTGTGCAAACAGATCCTTTCTTTGGTTTGCTTCTCTGCCAGCACTCCCTGGCTGCTGGGACCCTGGGGAGGTTTCTGTGGCAGCAAAAACCAGGTGCTCAGGTGGGAGGTATAAGGGGAAAGAGCAAAATCACTGCTTCCCCTCGTGCTGCAGTGTCCCTCAGCCTCCCTTCTCGGGGGGAATCAGTGGGATTTACTAATTATAGTCCTAAGAACTGAACCCTCTAGCACTGTGGGATGGAGCAGAAATGGAGGGATGTGTTTACCTTTCCCACTCTCCTGAGCAGACCTGATTTCCAGTGCCTCTCTGAGCACTGCTCTGGCTGTGCACACTGTTCTCACTGGGAAGCTTTTCCCCGTACTTTAGAAGGGTAAACAATTGCTGGAGAGTCCAGCAGTGCTGACTGACTTCGGCAGCCCCCTTGGGTGGGGGTTGCTCCCTGCTCTGAGGCAATAATGCCCTTTTGTCCATCTCCTGCCCAAAGTGCTGCTCCTTGTGCTGCCCTCCCTCCACTCCTGCCCACACCCAAACGCTGAGTCCGTGCCTTTCCCTTTGCTCCAAGCGCCCAGCACGGAGCAGGATGGGCAGCACTTGGGAGCTGTGGCTCAGGGAAGGGGCAGGGAGCAGTGGCTTTGGTGGCAGGACCTGTGCCTGCCATTGGACTCCAACAGGAGTGGGGCAGCTCCCAGACCTGGCTGCCTTCTCCTCCTCTTTGTGGTGATGGTGTGTCCCTGGGGTGGCAGAGCTCCACACATTGGACACAGATCCCTCTGCCTTTGCTGCAGAGAACTTCCCAGCCAACTCCCAAGGCACTGTGCTGGAGCAGAACAAGGGCACCCCAACAGGAATCATTCAGAGGATAATCCACATTCTGCTGAACACATGGATTGGGTCCCTGTTGTCTTCAGTGGACTTGCAATCAGGCTGCAGAAGAGCCATGGCTCTGTGGCTGTTGTAGTTGAGACAGTCACAGTAAAAAGCAGCACACTCCATTTTCAGAAGGCTTCAAATCATATTTTACTATAGCATGCATGCTTTTTATACATTCTTACAAAACTCATAAGTTTACACTTTATTCATTGGTTGCAAGAGACAAAGTCCTCATTGGAATAGGCAGTTGCAGGTTTCTCTTATTTATCCTTCTTTCTTTCTTGGTTTCTGTGTCAACGACCTTGGTAGGAAACTCTTTCAGGGGTAAACATGGATCCTCTTACCAAACTTCTCAGTGTCTCACAGAAGTCACTGTAAAACCTCTTCCACATGTGACCAAGAGCTAAGGGAGTGAAACTCCTGCATCCATACTTCCCATGCCCACAGGCAAGGCAGGCTTTGTGCCCCAGCTCACTTGTCAGTAGGCAGAGGATAAAGAATCCCACACCAGACAGTCCATGTAGGAGTCCAGCTTTTTGTAGGAAACACCTTCACATGCCTGAGCTGGAAAACAGAAAGGCCTCAGTAAAGGCAGCACCTCAGTGGGTCACCATGGTAAAATATTTTAGGACTAATATTATGTTTTTTTCACGTGGAGAAAATGAGATAAAACAACATAAATAAATAGTAAAGCAAGCATTGAGATTTAACAAAGAATGGTTGAGATTTTTTGCATAAATTTAAGCCAGGCCCTTCATACCAGTCTCTGCCAACAGATGAAGACATTATCTCTCCTAGAGAAGCTCCTCCCTCAGTACACTCAGGGATGGCTCCTTTGGGAAAAACAATTTAATGTTTTTTTTCCATCTCTTCTTGTAAGATAACATATCTTACTTATTATATCTTATTCAGATCCTGATGTGAAAAAAAGATTAATTTTCTCATGGCGTTACAAAATATTGACTATGCTAACAATGAATGTTCAATTCACTTCCTGGCAGCAAGGAAATTGGAAATATCATCCCAGGTTATAGTGAGGTGGCTCAGCCTGGTGGGGATTGAGGTAAACCCATCCCTGGCCTGGGTGTGGTGGAACTGAGGCCCAGTTGTGCAGAGCAGGAGCATCCCCTTGGTGAGAGCTGTGCCCTGGGGCTCTGCAGGGAGTGAATGGGTCATCCCTGGCACTCAGAAGGGCTGATGAGGAGTGTGTGAGGAGCCGTGGGTGCCTCCAGAGGACTGGGCACATTCTGCTTTGGACCATTTCTTAGGCTGGCTCTGTGAGCAGCCAGACTGGGAAATGGGCCCGTCCCTCCCACCCTCTTCCCAAGCCTCTGCTACTTGTTGGTTTGTCTGTTGTTATAGCAAAAAATGATCACTGCTGTAAACAATGACATGGTGTTCTCTCCCATCCTCATCTCAGAGCGTTATTGCAGCTACAGTTTGGGACTGGGCTCCTTGCCTGACACTTCTGCAGGAGCTTTCTTCCAGAGGGGGAGGCCCTGGGGCTCTGCTCACCTGCCCTGGCCATCACACCCCACCTGCAGTTCCTCCTCTCTTCCACTGCAAACCAGGCTGGGCAAGAAATGGGCTCCTACAGAAAATCCCCTCCTGCACATGCCTGCCCCAAGGCCACCCTCCCACCCTGGAGGAGGCAGGAATTCTCTGGGAAGCCCTGCTTTGATCCATGTCCTGAGTGTAACAGCACAACCAAGCTCCTGGCTGCTGTTCCTACCCTGAGCTTTTGACTTTGCAGTCTGATTTTTAATGCAGTGCTTTGTACAGTTGTTAGGATTTTCAGAACAGCTCAGTCTCTGCCTTTGGCATATCTCTGGGTTCATTAGCAGGTGTGCAGCTCTTCCAGGCTGTGCTGCACTGCCCTCTGCTCTGAATGAAGCAGTGCCTGTAGCAGGAGCTACAGCAAAGGAAGAGGCTGCACCACATTCCAGGGCTACTCCAGGCTCCAAAGGAAACACGCTCTGCCTGTTATAACTCCTGCTGGTTTTCTCCTTCTCACCCTCAGCCCCACTCTCTCCAACCTGTTGTCTTGCCCATCAAACTTGAAGTTTGTGTTCCTCATCCCACCAGTGCCAACTCCATTTTCTAGACTCTTTGTGGCAGGTGTCTTGTCCAGCAAGTCCTAGATGCCAATATCCAGCTTCTTTCTCATCTGATCACTGATTTCCACCTTGTTTGCAGTAATACCTCTGCCCCTCACCCTTGTCATGTTCCAGTGTGTTGGGTTGGCATTTACTCTGTCCACTTCCAGTCTCCATCCTTATCCTTCAGCTTTTTCTCTAGGTGGGTCTCTCCAAATCAATTCCTTCTCCTCCTACATATTCTTAGTTGCTGTTGTCCTTCCAGCTCTTCCAACAATCTCAGTTTTCTCCATCCCCTTCCTTAAGAATGGATCATTTTTCCCAGTAATTTTAAACCCTTCCACATTATCCTTCTCCTTATCCTTGGACACTGCCAATGTTTAGACAAAAGCTACCCTTTTTCTAGTTTTTAAACTTGAAAGATCTCAATCCTCAGACCTAAGCATTTAACATGATGAATTTGTCTGGAAGCACAATCTCCACTGCAGGAGAATGAAACAGATTTTATTTGAAGGAAAAATGTGGTTTCTGAGGGTAAAACCCACAGAGTCAGTGTAGGACTTTGCAGCACTATTTTAAGGAGGCAAATTTGGGGTTTTAATCCAGTGTTATTCTGGTTAGGTAACTGTGCTAGTGCTTTCTGTGGCACTGAGGTTTTTTTCTGCTCTAGAGTCGCTGCTGCTGCACTGAAATCCATTTATTATACAGATAAAAGAGTGATCTTTGTCTGGAGATAACAGTGTCATTTTAGCTTGAAACCATTGAAATTTGTCTTTGTTTCTGATGTGTTATGAGCATCTCATTAGCAAGCCCATGAATCCCTCAGTTTGCTCTCAAAACCAACTATCTGAGCTCTCATCTCTGCCAGAGCAGAGATTTCCTCCTTTCTCTTATTTTTGAAAGCTGTGTTGGTGCCAAGGCAGTTATAGGTCAATTGAGTTATTGTTGGTTCTAATTGGCACTCTAACAAGCTATTAAATCAATTTACCTACAGATGAATGTCACTCAAAAAGCAAGGTGCCAGCTCCTTTTGAGAACTTCAAAAAGCCCATTGCCACTGCTGAGTGTGAGGGAAAGGTCAGGCTGCAGGGAAGTGGCTACTTGAGATTTGCCCCCGAAGTGTTTGTGCCACTGAGCACAGGCCAGGCTGTGAGGAGGGATAAGAGCATTCCCACAACTCCAGGCCAGGAGAAGAATTAAGAACATCAGCAGCTCTGGCAGATCTCTTGCATCCCTTGCTGGGTGTGTAACAAAGCATGGGCTTATTTCCATGTGGAAAGATGCAGGTGCTGTCCTGCTCCTTCCCAGCTGTGTGTCCCACGTGCTTTCCTGTGGCTGTGCATGCAGGTGAAGTGTCCACAAGCAGCCCCCAGCTGGTGACATCATTGTCTTTTGAATGTCTGGAGATTCAGGAGATTTCCTCAAGAGTCAGAGTCATTATGGTGAGCAGGGTTGATTTAAGTTCCTTTCTGAAGGAAGGTTGGGTTGAGCTCTCCCCCCAGCAGCACTGCAGAGCTCATCCCCATGGAGCTGAGCCCTCCTTGGCTGTAAACCTGTCAGTCCTGAGCCTGCAGGGCAGGACAAGGGCTCCTGCCCAGGTATCCCTGCCAGTTCAAAGTCCAAGCTGCTGTCCTGGATGAGCATGAGGAGTGCTCAGGCCCCCTGGAGCAGGCTGGGGTTTGCTGAGGCTCAGGGCAGAGCAGGATGCAGCTTGGCTCCGTGCAGCTCTGCAGTGCTGACAGCACCAAGCCCAGGTTTGTCAGCAGACACAGCACTCAGGACTCCAGAAACACAGCAGAGGGAGCAGATGTGTCCTGGGCTAGCAAGGTGCTCTTAGAGAGACCTTTTCCATGCTGAATGCTTTGCTAGCTGGGAAGTCCCTTTCCCAAGTGGAGTTATTCATCGTGTGCAGTATCAATGTGGTCACTGCGTGCCTGGTGTGAGCAGCAGGCTGGAGGAAAAGCAGGCTCTTATCTCCCGAGGAGATGCTGCAGGCAGCAGGGGAACACAGTGCCGTGAGAGCAAAGCAGATGAGCAGCCAAGGGGGAATTCCAAGGTCAGCCTGAGGGCCCACCACTTCCATGTTCCAGGGGCACAGCAGCTTCCCCAGCCATGCAGGGTGCTAATCTCATTTGTGGTGACTCGTCCAAATGTGCTAATTAAGGATTTAACTCGCGGCCTCTTTGGATGGAGAGGTTGTCTGTGTGTGTGCATCCATTGTTCCAGAGCTCAGAGGCAGCAGAGGAGCTGCAGGGTGCCAGCTGACTCGGGGCAGGAGCTCTAACTCCTGGTTTTTTGGGGTGTTTGTGAGTGCCAGGCAATCAGGAGCTGTGCTGGGAACCACGGGGAAAGTTGCACTTTTGGGGTCTCCCCTCCTTTATTGCCATTGTGATGGGCTCCTCTGCTGTGGCTGCAGCACAGGCACTGCTCCCTCATCCCACTGTGAGCTGGGAGCACAGGAGCTCTGCTGGGAGTCACTTCTGCTCCTGCTCAGAACCTGGGCACTGTTACAGTGGGATCCTCGCCCCACCTGGGCACGGGGAGGGCATGGAAAACCCGGGGAGATCCAATTGGATGTGCTGGGTGTGGGAAAGCAGCGTCTGGCAGTTATCAGCTCTTGGGAGGAGATAACAGCTGCATTCCAGAGACTGGGGGACTCCACTCCACAAATCCTGGCCTTCCCAGGGGTGTCAGGGCAAGGGGCTCACCCAGCTCTGCTGACACCTCTCAGCAGGGCAGTCGTGGGGGCACTGGGGGCAGGGGAGCCCCTCCCTGTGCCCCGTTGTGCCCAGGTGCAGAGCCAGCTCAGGGACACCCTGGCTCTGCATTGGGCACAGCTGGGCAGTGCCAGCCTCGCTCCTGCCGTGTCCTGGGCCAGCTCTCCCAGCAGCCCAGGAGATAAGAGAAAAGATAATGATGCCTGGCTCCATGGAGCTTTTTTTAACAATAGCAAACCCACTTTCATTAAGCACAAATTCTTAATACTTCACCTTTCCCCCTTCACTTCAAAGTACTAATGCATGCACAAGTTACACTTCTATTAATAACAAGAGGAATATATTTTTCCATCCCTATTTTCCTGTGAATGGTGGGGAGGGCAGGAGGAGGGACCAGTCTAGACTGCAGATGATGGTCTGTTCTCCTTGATGCCCATACAAAGCACTCGTATGGTGCTCATTTAGCTCTGCATGCTCCTGGAATGACAAGCAGTGCCTGGCAGACAGAAGGACAAGCTGGAAGGCATGTCAGGCATACAGGTTGGACCTGTGAGCCATCCTGAGCTGAATTCTCCATGCCTTGATTGCTCCAGCTTTAAGAAAAGGGCTGAAGGTGCTGCCAGGGGAGATGGAAGATGTTGGGGGACTCTGGAATATTTTAATGTAACAGCAGATGCCAGAGGAGATACCAGCAAGGGTGGGCTTGGTCTTTACCAGGCAGTTTCATGAGGATTTCTTTGGGATTCTCCTTTTCTGTGTAGTGCTGTAGATTTGGTCTCACCTATTGTCCATCTTTTATCAGGACCCCAAAAAGCAGTGGAGCTGCGTACCAATAGGGGATTTCTGAATCATCACATCCTGTGTCTTGATAAGGGAAGAGATTACCAGTACTCTCCAGTTCCATGTATGGTGCTCTATTGTCTGGCAGGTTTAGAGCTAGGCTGGAAAAAGATGGGAAAAAGCCTGCATGGAGAGGCAGGCAAGATGGATTTTACCTTTTATGTCCATAAATGAGAATTGTGAAGCCCCTGCATGGGGTTTGGAGATGCTCTAAGAAGAAAATGTTCCATCTTTGCCTCACCAGTCACGTGTACTGCAAGTGTGCTTCCCTTTGCTTTGGGAATATGCAACTCTTGGCTTCAGAAACACTCCCAAATACCTGGTCTGGCACAGGAGCTGTGAGGTGTCAGTCCCTGCTGTGGTGTGGAAGCTCTAGCAAACATCCCTTAGGCTGGGTGGCTGGTGGCTTGAACCAGAATAGAGCCCTAGTTCTGTTTCTTTCTCAACAATGTCTGTCCTATTCTATGGCATTTCTAAAGGCATTTCTTATTTCAAAGTTTGCATACAGAAGTGCACTATGTGAGCCTTCTGTCAAGCTTTGAGAATTTTCTATAAATCCATTTCCCACATTGGATCAGGAGGTGATGTGCTGTGACCCTTGGCTTTTATTGCAAGCACCAGTGTGCTCCAGGCCAGCCTGGCTCAGGGCGGTTCCCTGTGTGTGCTGTGGCTGGGAATGAGACAAAAACCTGGCTCACAGATGTGCTTCAGCCAAACTCCAGCTGTGTCCATGGCTCCTGCTAAACCCTGAGTGCTTCTGGACAGCTCTTGGGGCTCAGTGTGTGCAACCACAGGGAAAGCTGCACTATTGGGTTCTCCCCTCCTTTATTGCCCCTGTGATGGGCTCCTCTGCTGTGGCTGTGGCTTCTCCTTGCCTGCACATCCTGCTGGGAACTTGGGCCCAAGCCTTGCAAAGCAAGGCAAACCCTTCTGCAGCATGAGCAGCAGTTTGGGCTAACACTGGCAGCTGTGGCTATGGCCTAGGACTCCTGCTTTCCAACAGGGGATCTGGAAGCCTCATTTGCAAGTAAATTCACACAGCCAAATCTGCACTGCAGACAAAAAAAGATTTGCCTTGACATCATCTGCCCTGCTCTGCGCTCCGCAGTCAGTCAGGAGAGCAGAGCACAGCTCCAGCCTCTCCAGCTCAGCAGAATTAAGGCTAAGCTTCATCATGAGCTCATGCAAGCTGTTCCCACCCCAAATAATTGGCTGCTGCATGCTTTGTGTCTGTCTAGCCATTGCTGCATGTGGGTGGGTGTGTTGTGTGTGTGTGAATGAGTCTGCTGTGGAAATGAATGCGTAACATCGGGGGTGCAGCTGATAATACAGTGCCTTGGGAATGCTGGGGCTGGGAGCAGTGTGAGGCAGAGCTGAGCCCTCAGACACCTGCACAGAGATCCCTCTGCCTGCTGCCACAGCATGGCCATTCCCACTTCAGACCACCACCACCTCTTCTTTGCTCTTCCTCCCACACTAAACCCCCTCAGGAGTGTTTCCAGCCTGTGTTTCCCATAGCTGGGATGTAAAAGCAGGACAAAAAGTGGTGTCATTCCTCCAAAGCTCAGTGCCCCCATCAGCACAAGCCTCTTTGCAGGTGAAGAGGAAATGCCAGAGGTGCTGGTGTGTCCATTGGGATGGGAGACAATGCCATCTATGAGTGTGGCTGTGGGGACACTGCTGGCTGAAGTCAGGGATGAAACTCCTGTGGGGCTTGGCAGCTGTTCTGGGGTGTTGCTCTCACAGGGCTGAGCTGTTCCCAAGCACTTCCAGTGCAATCATCACACACTCCCTCAGGAGTGGCAGCATTTCTGCCCACTCTCCCAGATAAGAGGTGCAGAGACAGGCTGTCAAAGAGCTCAACAAGGTGCCCCGAGTTGGGCCCTCACATTTCCTCAGCCCTGCTTTCTCTCCACACTCCTGTGCCCAACATTTTTTCTTCACCTCTTTGAAGTTAGGACAGGTCAGTGGAAACTTGTACCTGCCCCAAACTGGGATCCTGACATCTGCAGCCCAGTTAGGGAAGAGGAACAGGGTTGGTTATTCCTCTGGTGGTGTGGTTCAGAAAGGAGCAGGGCTTTCCTACAGCTGGGCACAAGAGGAGGGCTGAGAATTCACCACAAGCTCTTGGAAAACTTGCTTTTCCTAGGCAAAGTGTGGCCTTGGCTGGCTCAGGGAGAGGAAGGGAGGGTATTCCAATAAAGGAGTTTAGTAGTAATATAAACTACCCAGATGATAAAAGCCCAAGGCTTTGGCAGAGCCCCTGGTGACCTTTGCAGGCAGGCAGGTGACTCTGTGAGTAAGGGCAGTGCAGTTCAGATACTCCAGCTTTGCTCAGCCCCTGCCCTGGAGCTGCAGTGGTTCTGCTGCATTTCCCTCAGCTCAGCCTGGCTGCAGGGCTGGGTGAGATCATCCCTGCACACATTCTTGTGGATGCAGGAGGGTCAATCACCATTCCTGTGAAATGAGGGTCATTATTAGCCAAATTCCCAGCTGAGAATGGCCCTGGGGATGAGTTTCCCCCCTTGGAGGCACCTCAGGCTGTGTGAACCCCAAATTCCATCCAGGGACCTGCTGGTGCTGCACTGCTGTCACCGGTCCCAGATTCCACTCCCAGCTTGGTGCTTGTGCAGTGGCTCTTCAAGGCAGGATTCAGCCAGCCTGGGGCTCTCTTGCTACAGTGGAAGTGGTTCAGAGCCCTGAATTTTCTGCTCTTTGCCCACAAAACAGCAATTTCTGATTCAAGGATGCCTTTCCTGAAGGAGATCCCTAATTTACTGTCTGAATATCTAATGAGCTAATGTGGGGTTGGATGCACTTTAGAGCAGAGCTGATGTGCTCCCTGCTTTCCCTGGCCTCCAGTGCAAGACCCTCTGCTGTTCCCCACTGCAGTGACTTGAGAGCTTTCCCAGGAACCCTCACCACTGACCCATCTTCCTCCTCCTCTTCCTCAGCCTCCCTGTGGCCTCCCAGTGCCAGGGGCTCCCAGCTGGGCTGAGGCACAGCACAGACATTTCTGCTGGCATGAAAGAACAAGAGCAAAACCCTGGCTCTTGCCTTACTCTGAGCTTAAGCAGGACTGGATGAACTGCAAGGAAGCAAACCACAGAAATCATGTAATCATGGTGGAAATGCACGAGTTCCCAGGCAATTGATGTGATGTCCCAGCACATCCCTGCTGAAATCAAAGGCTGAGCCTGCTGCAATGGCCTGGAAATTGGGTCCTGTGTGTGCAGAAGGAAAAACCACAAGGATGTTTTGTGTTTTAGGGAAGAGGGCCCTCTGAGAGTGTGTTCTTCTTGGGAAAGCTGGAATTCATTGAGACACTGCTGCCATCCTCCATTGCCAAGCCAGGCCAGGGAACAGACTTGCCTCTAGGCACCACAACCAAAGGATGAGACTTGTCTTTTCTTTTAAGGCACAAAACTTAAAAGCATGGAATAGTCTTTTGTGCCTGTGACTCTCAGATCCCAGGGCATGTTTAGGTTCTTTTAGGGTTCCCTTTTCTGCACTCAGGACCAGAAGTAGATTTTTCTAGGCTGGTGGGGAGGGCAAAGTGCCCATCTCACATTTCCATGTGGTTCTTTGGGCTCAGGCATGAACAGAGCCTGTGCTGAGCTCCTGCCTTGAAGTATGGATTTAAAATTGAAAATAAACCCTTACACCACATTTAGTGGTACCTTCAGTGGCCAGGGAAGGGTTTGGCTGTCACTGCCTGGGAGCAGCTCCTGTCCTGCTGTCCCTGTGGTAACCATTCACTGTGTCTCTCATCTAAGGCTGGGGCAGTTTTGTGTCCCAAACTCCTTACAGAGGTTGTTATTTCACATTGCCCTTGTAGCTTGTCTGAGCCTGATGCCAAAGGGGAAATACAAGGGCAGGTGTTGTTATTTATTGGGTGTTCATGGCTCTCATATCTGCTGTGCCCCAGCTGTGTGTAGGAATAGCTTTGTCATATTCCTGTGAAATAGCAGGGACATCTATTCCCACCTTATGGCTGGAATAGCAATAAAGAGAAAAAACTCCTTTATTTCCTCTCATGCAGGCTGAGCCTGAGTGGTGCAGACATCACAAGGAGCTGTCCTGCCTGTCCCTGCAGTGTCCCTTTCCCAGCCTGTCCCTCTGGCAGGCTGGAGCCTTCTCCTCTTGTATTGATGGAAAATGCATCAAGCTGAATATATTTCTGAAACAACTTGTTTCTGGCAGGTTGTTCATTCTAAAAATATATTTATTTCTAATTGCTGAGCAGAATGCTTAATGAATTCTTCCTTCCCAAGAACAATTAATCAAAGAAATGATTTAGGGTTGGCACTTGCTCCCCCAGGGCTCAATGGCTTTGTTCCAGTAGAGCAGGGTAAGTCCAGCCCATAGTGGAAAAGATTTATCTGAGCATTTTTCATGGTGCCCATCACAGTTTGTCTGCCTGTCCCTGGCACTCTGTGTTGGAGGAGCAGCACTGCACAGCAGGGTCACAGCAAGTTGACAGAACCCCTGCAGCTCCAGCTTGCTCTGCAAGGTCTCTTGATGGGAACACATGGCTGGAGAGGACTCTGTGGGTCACAGACCCTGCCAGTTGTGATAGAGGAGAGCCCCCTGGGGATCCCCAGCACACCACCAGTCAGAAAGTTTGCAGTGTCCTGAAAGAGCAGGAGAGATGCAGCAGCATCCCAGGTGCTGGCAGAGGGCAGGGAGTGCTGGGTGGAAGTGCCTGGATCCCCACACACCCTCCCATGCTCCTTCCCAGGAGTGTGTGTAGCACATTCCATGCCACACAGGCAGGGAAATGCCCAATTTCCTCCTACCAGTCTGACAGGAGAGGAAAGGCCTTAAATATCCTGAATGTGGCCACTGAATTCTTTCTATTGTGATTCAGAGCATCCTCTGTGGGCAGGTGTGTGATGTCCTTTCTGGGCAGGATGCATTTCACACATCCACTGCCTGAGTTTTTCATTCTGCTGTCCCAGGGTGTGCACCAAGCCCTGCTCCTGCCCCCTCACTTCCTGCTGGGTTTCCTCATTGCAGGCAGCCCAGCACAGGAGCATTAGGAGGGACAGCCCCAGTTCCTCAGGACCTGAAGGGGCTTTGGGGATGTGAAGCTCAGAGCTCAGTGCCCTTCACACTCTGAATTCCTGCCCTCTCCTCTCCCTTCTGTTGAGGGAGTGAGGGAGGCCCTCTGCAATCTCCACCCCTCTGTGCCTCAGTTTCCCAGCTGGCAGATGCTGGTGGGGAGACTCAGGCACCTGCCCTAAAAAGCTTTGAGGTCAAAAGGGAGCCAGTCCCTGGGGAGCTCCTCAGTGCTTCAGTAAGGCAGTAATTAATTCAGCAGCCATTCCAGGGGGAGGGATAGTGGATTCACGTGGATGCCTTAGGTAAGCACAGCCTCAGTACAGTATGTTTCTTCTGAGACTGAAAATAATCAGAAGCAATTGGACTTTTTTTTTTTTTTTCTTAACTGCTGCATTTTTAGAAGGTGATTCATCTCTTGTCTGGGGTCTGGGCTACCTGAACAGCCCCAAGATCCCAGCAGCATTAGTCTTTTTGAGGATTCATTGTGCTCCATTGCAGCCTGAATAACTCATTACAAACAAGAGTCTGATGTGAGCAGCAGGAGAGCTGGGCAGGAGAAGCATTTTGTGCTTTGGAAGCTGAAGTACACACAGGCAGTGCCTTGTTACCTTTTCAGGGGCCTTACTTCTTCCACCCCACTCCTTCCCCATGGCAAGAGGCTCTGGCACCACTGGGTGTGAACCTTGTCTGGAGCAGTGGTGCCAGCAGGGACATTTCCCACCAGGGCTAAAGGATGGGAAATCCTAAACCATGGAGGATTCCCAGAAAGTGATGTGGATAATGAGGAGCTGAAGGTCTGAAACACAGTCTAGTGTGTGCTCCATCCACCCCAATCCATGTCCTCAAACATTGCACCTTGGGCACTGCCTCCAGGACTTCAGCCATATTCACCGGGTGCAGAAAATCCACATTAAAACCTGGCTATCCCTGTTGGCCAGAGTGTGTTTAACCCCAAAGCCACACTGGGAAAGAAGGGATTTTTCCAGGAGTGACCCCTCTCCTGCAGGGGTGCTTCAGCTGTGCTGTGCAACCCTCAGGGCTGTGGGGAGCTGTCCTTGCCAGGGGTGACAGCCACATGCAGCCAGCACTTCTGTCACTCTGCCTTCCCTGTCCTCACTGAACATGTGCTTTAGCAAGTTTGGAGCCTTTACAGGGAGGCAGCTTTGAATATGATCATTCCAGCAGACCATTGGAAACCCCAAACTGCTTTCTGTCACCTTTTCTGGCAGCTTTGAGCATTCCTGTGTTGCCATTAGCCAGGACAGAGGTCTGAGTGTTGTCCCTGCCCCATCTGGCATGCCCAGAGCTCACCCAGCAGGAATGTGTGCACGGTGCTGAGGTCTGGCAGATGCTGTTGCCTGTCTCAGACATAAATCCTGGGAGCTGTGCAAGTTGGAGAGAGGCTGAGAGAGCACGTGTGCCTGGGAGCAGAGCTGAGTAAATCATGCAGCTGAACAGCAGCTTCAGGTTTGATCCATCCTCAGGCACTGGGAGCTCTCCTGGTGCTTTCTGGGCATTCCTTGTGCTGTGGCTGATGTGACTGGCCCAGGCTCAGTGGGCACACACAGAGATGTGGCACCTGGGTGGGTGAGTTTCCTGGTGCTGCATGCTTCAAATGTTATGGCAGGTATCCCAAACCTGGGCTCTGGAGCCTTGGGGAGAGCCTGGATGTTGGAATGATCACAGAATCCCAGAATGGTTTGGCTTAGAAAGAGCCTTAAAGCTCATCCCATCCCACCCCTGCCATGAACAGGGACACCTTTCATTGTCCCAGGCTGCTCCAAGCCCTGTCCAGCCTGGCCTTGGGCACTGCCAGGGATGCAGGGGCAGCCCCAGCTGCTCTGGGCACTCTGTGCCAGGGCCTGCCCACCCTGCCAGGGAACAATTCCTCATTCCCAGTATCCCATCCATCCCTGCAGTGGGAAGCCATTAAGGGACCCCAGTTTCCTGTGGGGGCCCTGTGAGTCCCAGCCCTCAGGAGCACAGCAATGCCCAGGAGGAGCAGCTTTAGCATCTCGGGTGGTGGGAAGTCTTGTTCTCAGCTGGCAGATGACTTAGCAGGGTTTGTCACTTCCTTGGGGACAGCTGCAGAGTATGAGGGCATAAATATGTCAGTGCAAGGCAGAAAGCACTGCAGTGTCCCCTCCACACCCCCCACTCCCCAAACTGTGATGCTTACCTAGTTGTGTGACTCATGTCATTTCTCTGCCTTATTTTGGTGTTTAATTTTAGTAAATTTGGCTTCCTAGTGGTGAGAGTGACATCCTCAGCTCACATAAACCCAAATTATGTCAAGACAGACATGTCAACACAAAATAGTTTAGAAGCCAGCCTGTCATCCCTGTGACTTCCCAAGGAGATGAGTGTGGAAGGTCCCTGGTGTGTCCTGTGCCACTCTTGGAGCAGCTCTGAGCTGAGACATCCCCAGAGCCCCCTGCCCTGGCCTGAGCCCCAGCAGGGCAGGGGGGATTGTGCCCCTCTGCCCCTCTCAGCTGAGACCCCAGCTCTGGGGCCAGCACAGGGGGGACCTGGAGCTGCTGGAGGAGCCCAGAGGAGGCTCCAGGATGAGCAGAGAGATGGAGCAGCTCTGCTGGGAGAGCTGGGATTGTTCACCTGGAGAGGAGGAGCTTTGGGTGACCTCACTGTGGCCTTGCAGGGCCTGAAGGAGCTGACAAGAGAGGTGGAGAGAGACTTTGGACAAGGGATGGAGGGACAGGACAGGGTTAGATGGGATGTTGGGAGGGAATTCCTCCCTGGGAGGGTGGGCAGGCCCTGGCACAGGGTGCCCAGAGCAGCTGGGGCTGCTCCTGGATCCCTGGCAGTGCCCAAGGCTGGATTGCAGGACCCTGGGATGGTGGGAGGTGTCCCTGCCCAAGGCAGGGGGTGGCACTGGGTGGGCTGTAAGGAGCCTTCAGCCAAAGCACTCTGATTCTGTGATGATATGATAGATATCATATAAATCATACACATCTGCAGCATCTGTAGACAATCATTTTCCTTCCTGTCCCTGGGTACATACCAAACCCTTCCCCAACCCTGCTGCTCTTTGAGACAGCTCAGAGCTCCCTGGTGCAGATCCTCCCTGCCTGGGCTTTGACCCACGGATGCTGGACATGGGCCAGGGCCTGAACTTCATCCTGTCACAACTTATGCATGGCTTTAGGCTTTAATCCTTCACATTCCACAACATGTTCCTGATGGCTTGGAGGCTGCAGCCCTTATTGATCCATCCCTTCTCTACAACAGCAACATATGGCATGTTTCCATGGCAATGGGTCCCCCTGAAGGGGCTTCCTTCCCTTCCTCACTTTATTGGTCTTTTTCCTTATTAAATCATCAGAGAGAAATGCACACAGGAGAAGGGTCAATGTGTGGATCAATGGGCAGCAAACAAAGAGGAACTTTTCCATATTCATACAAGCAGGAGATTTCAGGAGATCAAACAATGCAGAATCACCAGGCCCTGAGGTGGCAGCTGATGCATAATTTATTCTGGGAATTCTGCAATCAATGCACATCCAACACCTTGGAGACCCCTGGGATTCAGCTGCAGGTGGGCAGGGACAGGGGAATCCACAAATGTTTGTGAGTGCAGTGAGGTGGGGCACGAAGAGAGCTCAACTCTGCTCTGTGCTAGCCCTGCAGCTGTGGCTCAGTGCTGCAAACACAATGGTGCTGGATTCTCTACCTGTGGAGGGTGTGGGGTGGGAGGCTCCTTCCTTCTCGTGGGGTTTGGTGAGCTCTTGGGATTTCTGCTGCTCAGAGTGACCCCAAGATATGCACAAGTCTCTTTTCCCAGCCTGGCAGTCAGGATTCCTCAGCTGTAGTTCTCAAGGTTGTTCATTGTTTCTTATCTATAAAATTCTTTCTCTGGCCTGCCAAGGTCCATTCAGCAGGTCAGACAGACACACTGACCACTCTCAGAGGCACTGTTGTCTTTTATACTAAAAACTACATGTACATTATTTACCATAACTTCCCAATACCTATCAGCTATGTTAGACAGTGAGCTTCTACCTTAAACCAGTCCAAAAGTGCCAGCATCACCCAGAACATGGAGGCTAGGAAGAAGAAAGAAGAAGGACAGGGCATGCCCAAATTCCTCCATCTTGGGACCCCAAGTCCCCATTCTAAACCCCCAAAAATTTACTTCTCACCCAGTGACAAACTCTTATCTACTTACTCTCTTGACTTGTAATTCTTCATATATAGGTGGTAATTTGCTGCATGGGTCATAATCAAAGTCACAGGCATCTTGGGCTCTGTGCCAAGGTCTCTGAGCCCCCTGGCAGGACAGCCAGAGGGATGTGCTGGGTTCTGACAGTGAGCCAGCCATGGAGTGAAACCTGCTTTGTCCAGTGGTGTGACCCAAAACTGTCTGAGCTTCTGTGGGGACAGGAGTCCTCTGGACATGGGGCTGAGGGTGGCTGCACTGCCCTGCTTCCCTTCCTGAGGAATCCTGTAAACCTCCCAGTGAATCTGCACCATTCCATTCTCACATGGTGTCTCCAGCCCCTGCTGCAGTGAATTCCCACTGCAGGACAATTTATATCCGTGCTCACCTTGGTGGTGCTGTGAGAACAACAATAAATTGTCTGGGTTCAGTGTGTAAATGCTGCTCCTTTGGGCCTTCACACAGAGAGGGGATGAGCTTTCCTAGGAGTAGTACCATAAAAATTTCACTGCTTCTGCAGCTTGTTGCAGGGGAATTCTCCATGAGATATTAATAGCTGTGTCCAGGCAAGTGAGAAAATATTAATAATGCTGCTTTAGTCAGAAATGGGATGTGTGCTCTATTGGCCTCCGTGCTCCAAATTTAGAGCCGGAACAAACCGAGTCTCTTGTGGCTATCTCTGGTTCTGGGAGAGAAATGAAATCTTGTTTATTTTTACTTTTCTGGGAAGATTGGCTTCTAAGTATAGATTTAAGATAGGCTTTAATTTGTTAGCTGGTAGCTGCAGGCAGGAAGGTAGCAGGAGCTGAGGACAGTGGGCATTGGCTCTGTGGGGTCAAATCCACAGGGACTTTGTGCCATGGCTGTGGTTCAGAGTGACTGGGAATGAAAGTGCAGGAGCACCTTGGCTCTGGGTGCTCCAGTTTCTGTGCAGAGCCAGGACTGGGAGCAGGTGTTCATCAAATTGAAGATAAATCCTGGGAAATGCTTATGCAGGTGCTGTGGAGCCCCTTGCAGGGCTAGGACCTCACAGATTGGATGGAGCCTCATTATCCCAGGATAGATGCAAGGCAGGCAACAGCACTCCAGCCTCCAGGAGCCTTTCTGCAAATGTGATGTGCTGAATCCTTGAAACTGAGCTTAGGATGTGAGCTCATCACCCTCAGAGGATCCCCCTCACAGCTGGGGTGCTGCTGTCCTGGCCATGGCACTTCAGTCCCATCCTCACTTCCCACTTGGCTGAAGGTGAGCACACTTCTGAGCAGGGCTGGCAGCATCCCTTCCCCTGCCTTTTCACATGCCTGAGCACCACTTCATGTGGGTGTGGTTGGTGACTGGTGCACTTGAGCACCAAGATAATGCAAAGCGAGGGGTTTTCTGAGGCAGGAAAGCAGCAACACAAGGAAGTTGTTCCAGCAAAGTCGCTGAAGGTCAGGACTGTCTGTCTTGGCTGATTCATAAAGCCTCTTTCAAAGTGAGATGGAGGCCAGGGAAGTGTTTGTGTCTCAGTGATTGGAGTTTCTGTCAAGGACAGTCAGCAGCAGCTTCTGGGGGCTCCTCTGGCAGCTCCCTGGGCAGTGCTGAGTGTCCCCCATGTGGCTGTTCTCCCTCCCTGCAGAGCTCCCACAGGGGGAAGGTGTTGCCATCTCTCCTGAGGAAACAGTTGATGAAAGCATCCTGAGCACTGAGCACTGAGCTGTTCCCTTGTTCAGGCAAACCCACTGCTTGGTGGATTGCCTTTGACATCAGCTCTGCTTTCCTGCTCCTCAGCTCTTCAGATTTCTCCAGCAAAATTTGCTGTCACGTGGATCCATAGGACAGCTTGGGCTGGAAGGGACCTTAAAGGTCATCCAGTGCCACCCCCTGCCATGGCCAGGGACCCCTTCCACTGTCCCAGGCTGCTCCAAGCCCCAGTGTCCAACCTGGCATTGGACACTCCAGGGATGCAGGGGCAGCCCCAGCTGCTCTGGGCACCCTGTGCCAGGGCCTCAGCACCTTCACAGGGAGGAATTCCTCCCCAATCTCCCATCCATCCCTGCCCTCTGGTAGTGGAAGCCATTCCCTGTGTCCTGTCCCTCCATCCCATGTCCCAGTCCCTCTCCAGCTCTCCTGGAGCCCCTTCAGGCGCTGGCAGGGGCTCTGAGCTCTCCTGGAGCCTTCTCTTGTCCAGGTGAGCACCCCCAGCTCTCCCAGCCCTCAGAGCATCTCCATGCCCCCCTGTGGGCTCTCTCCAGCAGCTCCACATCCTCCTGCTGTTGGGAACTGCAGGGCTGAGGCAGCTCTACAGGTGGGGTCTCACCTGAGGGGGCAGGGGGGGATCAGCCCAGGCCAGGGGGGCATTCAGGGCTGGGTCATTCCCAGCTCTCACCCCCAGCACCCCCAGGTCCCTTTGGCCCAGGGCTGCTCTCAATCCCTTCATCCCCAGCCTGGACTGATCCCAGGGCTTGCCCAGCACCAGCCCTTGGCCTTCCAGGGTTTGCTGAGGCTCACCCAGAGCCACCTCTGCAGCCTGTCCAGGTCCCCCAGATGTCAGCAGCTCTCCATCCCTGCAGGCAGCCAGGCAGCAGTGGGTGCAGAGCAGAGGCAGCAGCTCAGGCTGACAGAGTGCCCTGTGTTGTGTGAGTTAAAGAAAGGGCAGCACTCACAATGTACCCACTGATAATTGCTTAAATCCATCAGTGCCTCAAACGTGGTGTTTGCAAATTGTCAGCTATTACTGCTGGAATAAAAATACCTCTAAGTGATGTGTATATTTATACTTTTACAGTAGAAAAGAGAAGAAATTTCCCCTTTGCTGCTACTGATCAAATTATAGATTATAGCATGGCTGGAAACCTCTCCTGAGTCTAGACAACCACATTTGCTGGGTGGTGCTTCTACCTCTGAATGAGTTTCTTTAATCTTTGGTATCTCATGGTCTATCTGTAATATAGGATGATAATACCTTCCTAATTATATCTGCTGGGATTTAATTAATGTTTGGACATTACTTTGAAAAATGTAGGATGTTGATTATTGTTTAATAATGTAGAGTTAGATTTAAAAATTAATCATAGAGAAGCAATGAAAATACTTCCTTGCTTGGACTGCAAATGCCATCTCCAAGTATTACATAAGCAATAGCTTCCTTAATTTTCCACTTACCAAAATCCATGTAATTATATTTTAAGGTAATAATATGAGCATATGTTCTAAACTTGAAACATGGTTTGGAATTGGGCACTGCTCAGAGGAGATTAGGTGAGCAATTATGTAGATTGAAGATAATCTAAGTCAAAGGCTAAGTGCAGACCTTGGAGAATGTCTTGCCTGGGGTGAAACTGCCAGCTGAATTCGATGGCAATTCAAAAGCACAGCAGCTTTAAGGAATCCAGATGCAAAGTTCTGCCAGGCCCACACCTGGTTTGTGCTGGGATCCCTCCCCATCAGCCACGTGCTGGTGTCACCATTGCCAGCCATCACTGTCACAGGCCTTGTGCTCCTGGCAGGGACTGAGCTCCATGGGACTCCTGTCCCATCCCGTGCAGCCAGCTGAGCCCCGTGGTGACCCAGGGAAGGGACATTCCCTGCCAGCTCCTGCTGCCACCTGGGACGTGCTGTGGGTGCAGCCCTTTCCCAGCCTGCTTTTCCATGCCTGGGTTTGGTGCCTCTGAGTCCTGGAGCAGCTGGGAGACAGCAGGGCTGCAGGGGAAACAGGCATCCAGGAGATGCAGAGATCCAGGAGATGGAGAGATCCAGGAGATGGAGGCATCCAGGAGATGCAGAGATCCAGGAGATGGAGGCATCCAGGAGATGGAGGCATCCAGGAGATGGAGGCATCCAGGAGATGGAGAGATCCAGGAGATGGAGGCATCCAGGAGATGCAGAGATCCAGGAGATGGAGGCATCCAGGAGATGGAGGCATCCAGGAGATGGAGAGATCCAGGGGATGCAGAGATCCAGGAGATGGAGGCATCCAGGAGATGGAGAGATCCAGGAGATGGAGGCATCCAGGAGATGGAGAGATCCAGGGGATGCAGAGATCCAGGAGATGCAGAGATCCAGGAGATGCAGGCATCCAGGAGATGGAGGCATCCAGGAAATACAGGCATCCAGGAGATGTAGGCACGTAGGAGATGCAGAGATCCAGGGAGAAGCAGAGATCCAGGAGATGGAGAGATCCAGGAGATGCAGAGATCCAGGAGATGTAGGCATGCAGGAGATGGAGGCATCCAGGAGATGGAGGCATCCAGGAGATGCAGAGGTCTAGGAGATGCAGAGATCCAGGAGATACAGAGATCCAGGAGATGCAGGCATCCAGGAGATGTAGGCATGTAGGAGATGCAGAGATCCAGAAGCAGAGATCCAGGAGATGCAGGCATGCAGGAGATGGAGAGATGCAGGAAATGCAGGCATCCAGGAGAAGAAGGCATCCAGGGACATCTGGAGGAGGCTGGGACCCAGCAGGCTGTCCTGTGCTGTCAGAATGCATGGTTAATTAGCAGTGCTCCCAGGGGCTTTAGTCAGGATAGCAGAGTATTTGCATAGAGCGGTCAGAAGGAATTAAAACTGTTTGTCTTTTCCTTGAGCTGGGTCCTTTCCCATTACACAGCACTCAGAATATTTTTGTAACTCGTTTGACTCTTTTTCTGGTGAGTATTCATGGCAAAGAAGTTTCCAAGTGCGCAGGTCTTTGAGTAAACTCTCTATAAATAAATTAATTCCTCCCACAAGGGAATTGCTGGACTCAGAGCTGGTGAAATGTCCTTTAGTGTGTTCAGGAGCAGTGAATCACCCTGTTCCTCCCTTTATCTCTAGGGCAGAGCAAAGTCTGTGACTCTCCAGTAGAAGCAGCCTGCTCCTATCTGGGAGAAGTGATGCTCCCAGAGGCAGGGAGGGATCTCCTCGTGCTTTTTCTCTTGCTCTCTCTGTTCAGCTGTCTCTGTGAATGGCTGTTCCTGGAGTAAACTTTGCTCCCACTGGGGCTCCAGGCACCCTGACCTCCCCTAATGTCACTGACATCTTTTCTGAAAAATTCCTTTGCCAGGATTTCTTCTCCTGGGAAGCTGGGAAGCTTCAGCTTCTCCCTGTTTTGCTCCTCTGGAATGTGATTTGGAGAATTGTTTACCCAGCATGTGAATTGTTTTTGATTAATGACCAATCCCAGTCCAGCTGTGTCAGGACCTTGGTCAGTCACAGGTTTTTTATTATCATTCTTGACTAGCCTTCTAATTTATCCTTTCTCTTTCTTTAGCATAGTTTTAGTATATAATTTTCTTTTAATATAATATAATAAATCAACCCTCTGAGAACTTAGAATCAATTCTCATCTCTCACCTCGTCCTAAAACCAACACCACCACAACAATTAATGACCACACCCTAAAGCTCTTTCCAAAGGTGATTCCTGTTTCCATCCCCAGAGCCCTCCTGGGAGCTGCAGCGCGCCCTCTTCCCAGCCGGGCCACCTGATCCAGCGTGCATTCCAGAGCCACGAAAGGCAGCTGCCACTCCGGAGAGAAGCGCAGGTTTCCAGCAGCTCAGGAGGGATTTAGGAGCACTTGCTCCCCCACCAGGCAGGGATGGAGGTTCCGGGTGGGACTCAGTAGGTGGCACTCTCCTTCTGGAGTCAGCACCGAGCCCTGGGACGGAGCTGGCCTTGGCTTTGGGCTTGCTGTGAGCAAGCTGTGCTCATTAAAGAGCTGTTCTTGGGGGGTCAGCAGGGCTGGCCGCGGCCTGGGAGCTCAGTTCCAGTGCTGGGGACAATCTCCTGGGCCCTGGCACTGCCAGGCAGGTGCATTGTTATTTGTGCTTCAGCCCAGAGCTGGCTGCCCTTCAGCAGGAGCTGAAAACCCCAAAAAGCTTTGTTAATTTAGAGATGAGGCCACTCAAGGCCATTTTCTCTGGACTATGCAAGCACTGTGGAGCCAGAACAGAAGTTCAGAAGCCACAAATGCACAGAGTTTCAGTGACCCAGTGATGCTGCTGAGTCTCTCACCTCTGGGATTCACTGCTTTCTCTCCAATTCCTCACTTCCTGAGCTCATGCTCTAGAATTGCCCACGCTGCACCATGGAATGAAAAAGGAAATTTCATTTAATTGTAAAGAATGACTTCCAAAAGCATTATTCCCAGCCTGCTGTCACAGTGTGCTCTGGGCAGAGCAGAAAGATGGTCCAGCATTCCAAACCCACAAACCCATCCCTACAGAGTGTACAGGCTGTCACATCAGCTGAGTGACACAGCAGTGCTTAAGGAGCACATATTCCTGAAGTGTCTGTGCCACAACAATTCTTAGATACATTCTGTTTAAATAATGTATTGGGAATTAAGAGATCTGAGGTAGTGGTGCATGTTAAAATGTGATTTTCAGATCCAAGGAGTGTGCAGAGAGTAGGATGGAGTATAAAAACCAAGGGTGTTTGAACAAGACATCTGGTTTATATAGTGCTGCCTGTTCCCTGTGCTCTGAACTGCTCAGTTGCACTGAGTCAACTGTAATAAAACAATACATTCATATTTATTAATTTTTTATGTAGGCTTTTGGAAACAGGAAAAGAAGTGAGAAGAAGACAGGATATCAGACATCCCAGAGATGCATCTCTGTTAGGCTCTTTTGCAAGCCATACCAATGGCTTCACATCTGCTTAGGCTCAAAAATCAGATTCAGGTCCTAAGCCTTGCTTAGCCTCAGCCTTCCATGGACAAACCCCACGCTCCTCACTTTGCCATGGGGCTCCTCTGTGTGCAAGGCAGGGATAATAACTCTGCCTCTCCTGGGTGCAGCAGAGCCAATTTCATCACTGTCAGCTCCCTGGAATTCCCTGGGTGAAAGGAACAACAGAAATCCAGAAAACATGGGTTATTAATAGCTGGTGCTTGCCCTTACATACATCACATGCACTGTTAGTCATTGTGGCCAGTAATTTACAGGGAGGGGAAAGATGTTCCTGGGAGCAAATGCAAAATGACACTTGGATGGTATCAGACCTCTGAGGTGTTGCAGGCCCAGAGAGTCTAATTAAGTCTAAATGCACTGATGCCACCCTGAGCAGATCCTGCTTCCTATGTGGGTGAAATGAAAATGTGCAGGAGCTCTGCAAATCTTTAACAGGAGAATTTTAACTGCCAGGCAGTTCACGTTGGAAAGGCAGGTGCTGGACTTGGTGTGCAGGAGAAATTCTTGGTGGGTTCCAGCTTTTTCTGCCTCCTTCACAGAGCCCCAAGGTTGTCTCCTGTCTGACACCTTTATTAGAGGGATCACTGCATACAGAAGTTTCCCTTCCCTGGTTTTAAGTGCTGGCTTTAAAGGTCAGAGCTGAGGGGCCATGCCAATAATGGAGTCAGCAGTGCAGCCCTGAGGAGAGCTGTGCTGTAAGGCACACGTGGCACTGGGGCTCAGCACTGACTCCTGTGCACACCCTGCTGCTCCAGGGCAGCCCAGGGACAGCAGGCTGGGAGCTCAGGAACTGCTGCAAGTGAGGATGCAGGACAGCTGAGCACACTGGACAGGGAGAGGCTGGGCTGGCAGGGGCTGCTGCAGTCAGGGGAAAGCATTTCAAACATTTCACTGTTCTTGTGTGTGTGCAAAACATCTTCCTTGAGCTGGGAGCCATCCTGCCACTGCTGGCCATGTCCCCAAGTGTAGAAATCACCACCCAGCCTAAAAAAAGAGGCACAAAAATGCAAAGATCTCAGAAGAAAGGCACTTACCTTCCCAGCACTGCAAACCTGGCCGTGCCAGGCTCATGCCATTAATTTGAAACTTGAGAAAACTCATTTTCTTTGGGCCTATCTCCTTGTGTATTCCCTAAGGGAAATGAAGGATGGCTGGGAGGTTATTTATTTTCAGTAATAATGCACACACTGCTTCCAGACTTCCTGCTATTGTGTGATTATCCAGATTAATTGCCTGGGAAAGCTGCAGCATCATCTCAGGCCCTTATTAAGGAAGCTCACAGCACGGATTTATATTAATGCATATTGCTGGGTGCCACAGCCTTGCTCTTGGAGGCAGATGGACAAATCCCACTGCTGAGTGCTGCCAGCAGCCCTGGACCTGCAGGCTGAGGGGGGATTGCTGGCACCTTGAGAGCCAGGAGGAGAGAGCTGAGGTCATTTTTAGAAAGCTCGTTAGTGAATACCTTTGCTTATTCTAAAATCAGTTCCCATCAGCCTCTGCTGAATGATTGTGAGAATTGCTGGGATGCTGCTGGCTGCTGACCCTGCCTGTACATGGGCAAGGGCTGGAATCTTAAAGATGCTTTTAGGTGCTTTAAAGTGTTCTTACCAGGGAGAGAGGCTCTAGACAGAGAAGGCTTTTAAGGTATATTCTGCCCTTTTGGTTTCCCTGCTGAGAGTTTAACAAACCATGTAGTTGCCTTGCTCTGAAAATCCTGTTCTGCAGCTGCTCAGCCTGGTCCAGGTTCCAGCCAAACAGCCACTAACCAAGGTAGAGCTTGAGGGCTTTTAAAGCAAGTCCAGCTCTCCTGAAACATCTCAGGGATTTTGGCTGTAGAGAGTTAGACAGAGGAGCAGCATGTGCACATCCTTCAGCAGCCCAACACTTCCCTCTGATAAATCAGTGTCAGTGCAGGGTCACACTGATGCTCTCACTGCTGTTGAGGTGATTGCTCATCTCCTGTGACAAAGGGGTGATGATTGTATTAATAACTAATGATATTAGAGTAGCTGTAACTAATATTGTATTAATAACTAATGATATTAGAGTAGCTGACCCATAGTGCACAATGTAGGGTGCAGTGTGAGCCCACAGTGCATCAGCCTCTGCATGTGACACATGAGGAGAGCACTGGAGCACCATTGTGCTGGGCAGTGAGGCTCCTCAGCAAGCTCTGACACTGGGAAGGGTTTTAGTCCTCACTCTGGGGGAGCTGGCACCACATTGTCTGACTGCATCTGTGGGAAGTCTTTAACAAATCCCAATGGTATAAATTAGGGGTTCTACTCAGCCTGTGTGTGCCTTCAAAACAAAGCTGAGTGTTACAGTAAGGGCCACTGGATAGCACTGAGCTTCCACTGGAGTGAAGATGGTAGAGCTTCCTGGAGATTGTGCCTCATGGAACAGGAGTTAACTGCTGGTGTTACTGTCCTTAGAAATGGAATAGGCATCTCCAGGCATGTGACTCCAGCTTTATTGATTGTTTGTGTACAACATGGGAGCCTGTAGAGCGTGGGCTGAACTCCTGGAGTCCAGCTTGGCAGGACTCTGAACTGAAGGCTGAGCACAGGCTCCAGTTCCATCCTGATCCCAGAGCTGTCAGTGCTGGCTGCTTCTAGAGCAGGATCAGCCAGCAGGAGCACAGCCTGGTGGTTTAACCCCACATGGCTTTATTGACACACAGACTCTGAGGCCTCCCCAGTCCTCCTCTCCTTACCCAGCGGTCCCTGTAGTAACCACAGGTTTCTCAGTCTCTCCCCAGGCAGCTCCCAGGTCCCAGGAAGGTGTTCAAGCAGGCATGCCCGGCCCTGGCTCAGCTCCTTTGTGAGCCCTGGAAGGCAGAGCAGGAGAGTTCCTCTGATATTAATTAGTCAATTAGCAGCTTGTGCAGTGTGCTCAGGCGCAGCGGCAGAGCGCGGGGGATGTCTGACAGCAGAGATGGATGAGTTCATCAGTGCAGCTGACCCGGGCTCCCCCACCTCCTGCTCTGGGCCTGATCTCACATGTCTCTGTCTTGCTGTCCAGGTTTTACTGGGATCTCACCATGCTGCTGCTGATGGTAGGGAACCTGATCATCATCCCCGTGGGCATCACTTTCTTCAAGGATGAAAACACCACCCCGTGGATTGTCTTCAACGTGGTTTCGGACACGTTCTTCCTCATCGACCTTGTCCTCAACTTCCGGACAGGCATCGTGGTGGAGGACAACACCGAGATCATCCTGGACCCGCAGAGGATCAAGATGAAGTACCTGAAGAGCTGGTTTGTGGTGGATTTTATCTCCTCCATCCCCGTGGACTACATCTTCCTGATCGTGGAGACGCGCATCGACTCCGAGGTGTACAAGACGGCGCGGGCGCTGCGCATTGTGCGCTTCACCAAGATCCTGAGCCTGCTGCGCCTGCTGCGCCTCTCCCGCCTCATCCGCTACATCCACCAGTGGGAGGAGGTGAGACAGCCCTGCCTGCCAGCTCTGCCCTCCCACAGCTGCTTTCCTTGAATGCCCCTTCTCCTTCCTGCCCCTTGTGTCAAGGCTCGATGCTTTGTTGGAGCGAATTCCCGAGGGAATTCTGCAGGTTGTTGGTGCTGTGGGCTCTGGGATCGGCATCCATATGGATGATGCTGGGTGGGCTGGCAGGAGGGTGGGTACAGGTGGGCCCCTTGCAGGAACTGTGGAGCTGGTGAGCAGAGCAATCAGCCAGACAGCAAGGGCTTGCCCTCTCAGTGCCCCCAAAGGTCCAGGAGCAGCTCTGAGGAAAGGGCTGGAGACAGCTGATTTGCAGAACCTGTGGCATCTGTTTGCCATCTGCTGCTTCTCTGTGCTTATCTCTTGAATGAAGAGATAAGCATGGGCATGTGTTAGAGCCCTCTTGCTTTCTATATTCTCTGACACTGTGCTAAGGGAAAAAGGAAGGAAGAGCAATCTGCAGACCAAGGTCTGGTGAAAAGCAAGATCCCCACAAGCCCAGGACCCTGTGCTGCTCCCAGGGGGAATTCCAGGTGCAGGGTGAGTTGTCAGGAATAATGTGGGTGAAGCCACAACCTTGCAAGTAGCTTGAAAATCAGCTGTTTTTCTCCTGTCTCCGTGCTCTCCAAGGCAGAGAGAAAAGCTCCCTGCATCTCTCTCCACATGTCAGGAGCATATTTTCAGGCCAAGGAAAGCTGGTCAGGGCAATTTCATCTTCGTCCCCATACTTTGTGTTGTGCTTTGGAGCAGAGCCTGCTGCAGAGCATGATCTAATGCAGGGCATGCTCCTGGGAATGTGAAGGGGAAGCAGCCATGCAAGTCATGGCTCGATTGCAGCGAGCTGTCACAACACTAATTCATGACAGAGCTGAGCCCTTCCCTCCTCCAAGCAGCCCACACTCACAGGGAGAGGGAGCACTGGGTCATGCTTCACAAAGCTCAGGCTTCATCCTTGTGGTGTTACCATTTGTAAGGGCTTCACTTAGAGCAGAGCAGAGCCTCGTTGAGCTCTGGGATGACACTGGACAGGTGCTGAGGAGAGGCAGCCCCAGCCCTCAGGTTTATAATTCATATTCATTCACTCTGTGGTGCAGGCAGGAGTGCACAGAGAGGTGAACAAAGCACAAGTGTCCTTCTGGGGTGACTCGGTGAGTCAGGGGCTGAGCAGGCACTGACATCTCCAGGTGTGCTGGCCTGTCCCGTGGTTGCTTTGTTCCCCTCTCCTCTAATCCGAGCAGCTCAGCAGAGGTGAGGTGGTGGCTCAGGCACTCCACAGACTCACAGGCACCCACAGCAGTGCACAGCTCCCTGCTTGTTTCCCTCTGCTCCTTGACTTCCCTTCCAGGAGGTGCTTGAAGAGAACTGAAGTGTATTTGCTATTTTGTACTGAACTTGTTTTGAAAATGACAAGGCAGGAGCAGATCAGTGTTTTTCCCTCTCTCACTTCTTGTAGCTTGACCGAGCATCCATTCCCAGCTTCTGTCTCTGATGCCATTCCAGGGATGCTGTTCCTGTGCTGCTGTCCTAGGCCCTGGCACAGCACAGCTGGGTGCCCTCTGGGGCACAGGCTCCCCAGGGTGGGGCAGGGCTGCCAGGGCAGGGCAGGGCTGGTGCTGGTTGCACTTTGGGACTGCAATGCAGACTCTGTGTGCACTGCAGAGCCCAAGCAGCAAACACCACGGGCTGTGTCAGACTGGGCTCGGCCCAGGCTGCAGTTCCTGGAGAGAGTTTGACACTGGGAGCTTCTCCAGCTTCACAGCAGGGAGGGAGGCAGGGGGAAGGGGTGATCCCCTGTCATTGGTGCAGTGCCTGCCACAAAGCAGAGGGGAGACGGAGGGGGAGTGCTGCTTCATCCTTGCGTGGGAGTTGTGCTCCTGCAGCCACGCTGGCAGCTCTCTTCCTCTGAAGTGCCTACAGATGATGCCTGTCTGAAAGGCCATGTTCATCTTTCCTCCCTGCACCCATCAGTGCTGATCTGGGAGTGCCAGGACAGAGCAGTGCTGGACAGACTTACTCTGGTATGCAAGAGGGAGGAGGACCTGGGAGAGGGGGTGCTGCAGGTCTGGTCCCTGTGGTCCCCCCCTCCTATCCATGCCTCATCAGCTGGCAGTGTCTCTGTAGCTCTTTGCTTCTGAGCAGATCAGCTGGAAGGGGATGTGAGCAGGGTGTGCAGGGCCTCTGCAGAGTAGTGTGTGCCCTAGGGGAGCGTGTGCAGGGCAGAGCTGCACGGCCAGAGAGGGATCCCATGGCACTGTGTGAGGGCAGGGCACCCCTCACTGCACTGAGCTGGGGCAGTCCCTGCCCGTGGAGGCAGGGGCAGCACACACAGCGCCCTCCTCACTCAGCTCCTTGTGTTGCTGGGGCGAGGGCAGGGATCAGGGGGCACTTCCCAAGCTGCCAGCAGCCTCTCCCTTCATTCCCCTGCAATTGTCCATGCTCTGCATGAATTTATCTCCGAGGCTGCAGTGAGCAGGAGCAGCCTTCTCCAGGGCTGCAGTGCTGTAAAGCAGCCAGGCTCTCATCAGTTCCACATCAGTGCTGCTCAGGACTCTCTGGGCTCCAGAGCTGGGGCTGCAAGTCCCTGCAGCCTCTGCCATCCTCCCCAGATCCCAGAGAGGTGCTCTGGGGATACAGCTGGGCAAACAACCTGAAGAGAAAAAGAAGGCAAAAGGCAAGAAAAACAATCTAAGGCACTCGTGTTCACTGGAGTATGAAAATAAGCTTAATTCCAAATGTAGCAGTTTCATTTGCATGATGCATTTTGCATGAGTGGTCCCACGAATGAATTTACCAGAAGGGCAGAGTATAAATAGAATCTTTCTGAAGTGTCTGCCGTGTCTCCCCTGCAGTTGGGAGCTTGATTGCAGTGTAGGCAGCTGCACTCCCACTGGCTGGGCTCTGGCTTGCCTCAAATCTCTATCACCAGCCCCACTGGTGTTCCCGGGAGTTCCCCAGGCCAGGAGCACAGGTCAGAGCAAACAGGGCTGCTCCAGCCAGGCCTTGTTCTACCCCAGAGAAACTCTTGTTATCTCAGCCTTTCTTTGGGGTACCCAGCTTGGTCAAGGTTCCTGTACCTGCAGCACATGGTCCCAGGGCCAGGTGTCCCACTGTCCCACTGTCCCACTGTCCCACTGTCCCAGGGTTAGGGAGTTGGGTCTCCCCACTGCTGAGCTGAGAGTGTCCAGGGAAAGGAGATCCAAACATGAACATCCTACAGACCTCATCCTACAGACAGAAAAACAGCAGAAACACCATGGAACCCATGGATTCAATCAGGATAAACCATCCAGGTCAGACTGGGAGTCAAAACCCCCTCAATTTTCTGAGCTTTCCCTGTTGTATGCACAGCATCTACCCTGTGGTTGGTGCTGGGGTACAGTAATCTGTATTCAATATCAAACTATTTTGACTTAGGAACATTCATTGGAACAACAGCACAATCCTGCTCCTATAAATCTGTTTCCAAATAGTACACAGGGCAAGTTAACCAAAATGTTTTGATTGCAGACTCTGTGGGAGGGACTGTGATGGGAAGGAAAGGAACTATCTGGGTTTGATATATATCAAAATGGCAATACTATCATAAGTGAGGATTTTTCAGATTTTTTTCAGGAAGAAAAATACATCTTTTGGTTTCTGCAGCTGAAACCTGAAGCAAAGGACAATTTGATGATTTTCAGGCTATTATGTTATTGAAACCTTGCAAACTTGCCTGAGTGCTGTCCTTTTCTTCCCTTGAGTTTCTGTATTACAGAGAAGCTTTAGGAGGGAGGGAATGCATCCTCTCAGGTCCCAGTGACAGCTCCCAGTAACAGCTGGGCACGGATCAGACCCTCTGAAAGATGATGTCACTTTTCAGAAGCTTCAGCTGTTTAGAGAAAGGACCCAAAGCTGGAGGGCCTGTGTGGAAGGACCAGGAAAGGGCTTCCAGAGGCCAGGAGAATATGGCTCCCAAGTGATTCTCCTTGATTTGCTAATTCCCTTTGTTTCTCTGACCCATCTGTAGCCTTTCCTAAATGCAAGTACAATAATGTGGCTGGAGGCCTGGGGTATCATTTTCACCCCTAATAATGAAGAGATGGGACTATTTTGGGGTTAAGAACTATTTATGGCTTAGATAAACATCAGTCTCAGGGGCTGTGAGATTTTAGAGGGGCAAGCAGCTGGCCACAGCTCAAAGTAGTCACAAGTTCTTTGTTACAAGGCAATACAGAACTTTCTAAGCCAATGAATAGATGCCACAAGGTTTATTTTGCTTTTCTAACCCATCACCTTTACTTACATCTGCTGCACTGTGGGTACTTTTACCCAATAGGCTTCTGTCTCACTTGCACATAAATGCTTCTGTTATAACTTCTAAACTCTCAAGGTTGTGAGCTCAATCCTCACACAGGGCACTAATTTGTTGGATTAAGCCCTTTTCTGACCCAGAGATGGGGCAGCTGAGAGGTGTTTTATAAACTTCTATTCCATTTTCAGTCTCATGAGAAGGGTGGGACAATACAG
Source organism: Molothrus ater (assembly GCF_012460135.2). Classification (NCBI taxonomy): domain Eukaryota; kingdom Metazoa; phylum Chordata; class Aves; order Passeriformes; family Icteridae; genus Molothrus; species Molothrus ater. The sequence continues at coordinate 2,977,596 of NC_050490.2, read as the reverse complement.
ATGTCATAATTCACACCACCACAATCAGAAGCCAACTATTTCCTAATTACATTGTGTTTCTGGGCCTATCAGCTTTTGTCACACCATGCTGGAAATGCTTTAGAGCCAATAATCTAAAATGCATCTTTCATCTTTCTATTTCTCCAAAGTATCTGGTTTTACCTGCAAGGCCATCCTTTGAAACTTGTTTCTGGTTCCATTTCTCTCTCCACAATGTCTGTCCTATTCCATGGCATTTCTCAGTCAGCATTTCTTATCTCAGGGTTTGCATACAGATATGTGAGACTTCTGTCAGGCTGTGAGAATTCTCTCTCTACAAATCCATTTCCCACATCAGTTTATTCCATACAACCACACCCCTACATTAGAAACCCTTCACCATTTGTCAATGCAGTTTCTCACTTATTTAAAGCATATTCTTACAGCTATAGAAACATAAGTTTATGATTTTTCTGTTTAATGTCTGTGTATTGTATTTTTACATCAATCCAAGCTTCTCCCAAGGCTGCAAATCAAACCCTTCAGTGTCTGTGGAAGTTTCTGCTTTTCTGATTCCCACACAGGGGAGTGGGATGGGATCTTTGGCCAAATCTGTAAGTGGATCCTGGGAGGGGAGGAGCTGGGCAGTGACTGTTCCCAGCACAGCAGGGTCCTGTGGCACAGGCAGCTCCAAGGGGCTGAGCAGATCCTTTCTTAATAGCATTTGCTATTCTGTCCCATTAAACAGCAAGGCAGGCCCAGGAGAGCAACTCATCAAAACCTGTGGCCAGGCTTGGGTAAAATCAGACTCAACAAACACCAGCAGTGTGGCCAGGAAGGGGACTGGGGGCTGGGCTTCTTCCTAATTTCCATTACCTCATTTCTGAAGCCTTATTAAGCACTTTCTTTAATGTGCTTGCAGGAACTTATTAAAACCATAATGCAAGATACAGGAATTTCATTCTCACTGCACAGAGTGACCCCAAACTTGAGCCATCTTTTCCTCTCAGAGAAAATCCTGGCTGCACTGAAACAAATGGCAAAACCCTCTTGTTGGAATATCAGGCAGAGGTTTTTCATTATTGTACCACGGCCTCTCACATGGAACTGTTGTCACTTGTGCAGCCCAAGTGGAGAGAGAGCAGACAGCACAAGGACATGGATGTTCTTTAATCTGTACATTGAATTTTCCCTCTCCTGCCCATGGGCATCCCCTGCTCCATCCCCTGCCCTGTGCCAGGAGAAACACACCCAGAAAAGTTTTTTTGGAGGAGTTGTTCTTTGGCAGGAAGTTCTACTGCTCTAATGGAAATTCAGCTCCCCACCTGGGCCCTGGGAATACAGTTTCAAAGAGAATATAATCAAAAATGGCTTCTAATGAATTATAAGGAGCCAGGCAAATATTTGAATAGCTGTGCAGCCACGGGGCTTGCCATGAAAAGGAAAAAGCTTTTCTTTTTTCTACACTCACCTCCTGGCAGGGCTTAATGGGTCCTGTGTCAACAGCAGGGTGTGAGCAGGGAATGCCTGCTCTGGGCTTTGGGATTGGGGCACAGTGTCTGTCTGTCTGTCTGTCTGTCTGTAGGATACCTGCTCTGGGCTTTGGGATTAGGGCAGAGAGTGAGCTGTCTGTCTGTCTGTAGGATACCTGGTTTGGGATTAGGGCACAGTGTGTGTCTGTAGGAACACCTGCTTTGGGGTTAGGGCACACAGTGTCTGTCTGTAGGAGTACCTCATATGGGGTTTGGGATTAGGGCACAGTGTCTGTCTGTGTGGTTTGGGGTTAGGGCACACAGTGTCTGTCTAGGAGTACCTCATATGGGGTTTGGGATTAAGGCACACAGTGTCTGTCTGTAGGAATACCTGCTGTGGGGTTTGGGATTAGGGCACAGTGTCTGTCTGTCTGTAGGATACCTGCTCTGGGGTTTGGAATTAAGGAACACAGTATCTGCCTGTAGGAGTATCTGCTGGGGGGTTTGATATTAGGGCACAGAGCTGTGTGTCTCTAGGAATACCTGGTTTGATATTAGGGCACAGAGCTGTGTGTCTGTAGGATACCTGCTCTGGCATTAGGGCACAGTGTCTGTCTGTCTGTAGGATACCTGCTCTGGCCTTAGGGCACAGAGCTGTGTGTCTGTAGGATACCTGCTCTGGCCTTAGGGCACAGAGCTGTGTGTCTGTAGGATACCTGCTCTGGCATTAGGGCACAGAGCTGTGTGTCTGTAGGATACCTGCTCTGGCATTAGGGCACAGTGTCTGTCTGTCTGTAGGATACCTGCTCTGGCCTTAGGGCACAGAGCTGTGTGTCTGTAGGATACCTGCTCTGGCCTTAGGGCACAGAGCTGTGTGTCTGTAGGATACCTGCTCTGGCATTAGGGCACAGAGCTGTGTGTCTGTAGGATACCTGCTCTGGCATTAGGGCACAGTGTCTGTCTGTCTGTAGGATACCTGCTCTGGCATTAGGGCCCAGAGCTGTGTGTCTGTAGGATACCTGCTCTGGCATTAGGGCACAGAGCTGTGTGTCTGTAGGATACCTGCTCTGGCATTAGGGCACAGAGCCATCTGTGGGGCAGGAGCTCAGAGCCAGGCTGTGGCAGTGGGAGCCATTTGCTGTCTCAGGGATGCTTTGCCCTGGTGTGTCCTCAGCACAGGGGTGCCCGTGTGGCAGAACCAGCTGGGCACTGCCCTGGGCAGAGCAGTGGGGTTGGTTGAAGCCTCCCTCCTGCAGGGCAGTGCCCAGTGACAGGGGGGAGCAGGGCAATGACAGGGTGCTGCTGTGCCCAGCTCTGTCAGGGGTGCCAGGGTCCCTCAGTCTGCCCTTTCCTGCTGGCTGGGGCTGTGCAGGGTTCCTAGAGCCACAGGGGAGCTCTCATCCCCTGTGCCCTGCCAGCACCAGCTGCCTCAGCTCCGTGCCCACATCGTGCTGTGCCCACATCGTGCCAGCTGCCTGGCATTTGCCTTGGGCCATTGTGTTTGGAGCCTTCATTATCACTGCTGTGCTACAATAACAGAGGGATGTGCTGCAGCCTGGCACCAGGGCTCCTCCTGCCACTGTCACTTCCCAGGGTTTGATGGAGATTTACTGATGGGGTTTGTTCCAGCTGCAGCCCTGCAGGAGCCCGGGCCCAGCCTGCCCTGGGGCTGGCACACAGGGCACAGCTGAGGAGCTGTCACCTACCCTGAGTCACACAGTAGGCACAGGACTGTGTTGGGAGGGCTCTGGAATATCCGCAGGGAGGAAACCCCAGAGCCCCTCTGGGCTCTGCTCAGGGCTGGGCACTGCCCAGGGCAGCAGCTCTGCCTCCTGGGCAGGGGCAGCTCCTGGGCTCAGTCCCTGCCTGTGGCTCTGGGGCCATTGCTGGGCCTGGAGCAGAGCCTGGGGCTGCTCTGCCCCTTCCTGCACCCAGGGACAGACAGGGACACTGAGGGATACCCTGGGACACCCAGGGACAGGCAGTACCACCCAGGGACACCCAGGGACACCTAGGGACACTGAGGGATACCCAGGGACACCCAGGGCTGAGGGCCCCTCTCAGCTGGGGCTCCTCTCCAGGCTGAGCAGCCCCAGCCCCCCCAGCCTCTCCTTGGCAGGGAGATGCTCCAGGCCCTTCCTCATCTCTGCAGCCTCTGGAGCTCCGTGTCCCTGTTGTCCTGAGGAGCCCAGAGCTGGACACAGCCCTCCAGGGTGAGCAGAGGGCAGCAGCTTTTGTGAGCTGTGTTTGTAACAGGGACAGGGGGCTGTATTCCAGTTAAAGGGAGCTTCTAAATCACAGCCCATGCTGTGAGCTCAGGAAGCAGCAAGGGCAGTGCCCATTCCCTGAAGTGTGTGGGAGCACAGATTTCCCCCTCAGAAGGAGCACTGTGAAGAGCTCTGGAAGGGCTGCACCCTCCCTGGAGCAGGAACTGAGCACCCCAGGGCGTGTCTGTGCCCCCAGCCCTCACATCATCTGTGATAGCCACACAGACAGCTGGGGACAGCTGAGGCAGCTTTTGAACCTTCCACAGAGAGATTCTTGTCACCACTTGGGCTCCTGATCCAATGCCAGCTCTGTTTTGTCCCTCAGAGTCGTGTTCTGCCAGGCTCAGCCCAGACTTGGAGGCCAGTTTGTCTAAGGCACATCAGCCCTGGCAAGTGGGTGCAGATGAATGGCTCCTCTTCAAAGCCTCTTCCAGGAAGGCATTATTGATTGCATTCAAAGCAAGTGGGAACTTTAATGAGACAGCCAGAGAGAGCAGCATTTCCCTGCCTCCCTGGCTGGGTTCAGCAAGGCAGGGCTGGAGAGGAACGTGCCAGATCTGAGTTGTGTCAATGAGGAAGGAGCTTGGCCCACATAGCACCATGGCCAAAAACCAAATTGGTTGGTGGAGGAGAAGGGGATTTTGAGCAGCAGGGCAGTGGGGAGCTGCTTTCTGCCAGGAGAGATTGAAGTCAGTTCCTTCCTGTCCCCTCAGAACATCTCCTGTGCTGTGAGCAGTGTGGAAAGGGCTCACAGCTGGTCTGTGAGTCAGAGTTGAAGAAGAGAAGCTGATAAGAGTTGCCTTTGCCCCTGGAAGGAGTTGTACCAAGAGCCATTGGTGTGGAAATGGAGGAGGAGAAGAGATAAACAAGGGGGCTGCAGTTAGATTTTGGAGGAAAACAGTGGTGGAGACCACCCTGCACCAATGAACATGATGTTGATTTATTGTGGCCAATGAATAGGTATAAACTTTGTGAGAGGGTATAAAAAGACAAAAAAGAGAGAAGCCTTGTTAAATACAGGGTGTTCTTCTGTTTGGTACAACTGTCTGAGCAACCACAGCTCAGTGCCAGCCCCACAGAAGGGTCTGGGCTCCTCCTGCCCTTCCACTGGAAGGGAAGGGCTGCTCTTCCACAGGGCACCAAACCCCTCAGAGGCCAAACTTAGAAACCCCCAGCCCTGAGCTCAGCTTTGGTTTTGACCCACTTTTCTCCTTGCCAGGAATGTGGCAATGGAAGAAAACAGCAGTGTGAGGTGAAGGAAGGAGAAATCTTTCTTGGGAAGGACAAGAGCCAGGCCCAGAGAGGTGTTGTGAGGGTTTAATGGGCAGCAGCCTCATTGATGAAGTTATTTTCTGAGCCCTGCTGTGAAAAGAGCTGTTTGGGAGACAGTTTCAGGACATGCAATTATCCAGTTTGCCAGCTTAATGCATTCAACTTAACCTCATTTTTATGAAGCAGAAATCAATGGGGTAACTTTTTCAGGGCTAAGAGATGACATTTTATTCTTGCTTCTCTCATAAGGAGGCATATTTTTAAGCTTCATTTTCTGCTGTAACTCCTCCCTCTCCACTTTTGCTTAAGCAGGAATACTCCAAGGACTAGAGGAAAGAGTGAGGCAATTTCCACATTCCCAGAGTCACGTTAGAATGGAAAATATTTCTGAAATCTCTTTGCAATGCATGGAATCATTTTCCTTCTTGGAAAAGGACTTGGAAATGCATTTAGAACTTCAATACAAGCACATTTTCATGAATTCCATCCAAGCACCACTTCACCTGGGAAGGATTCTGACAGTGCTGATCTTCCCCCCAGTTTTTCACTCCAAGGAGTGCATGGCCCTGTTCTCTGTTGTGCCAGTGCCTCTCACCCTCTCTGCTCCCACCTGGGCAGGAGTATTTTAGTCTCAGGTTTCTGTGGCTGAGATGACGCCCAAGGTATTAGAAAGCCCCGTGACTGAAGAAGTCAAGATTTGTAGTTCTGCTTCTCTTGTTTATTTTCTCTTATCTGTTCCATTCTTTCTCTGACCTGCTGAGATCTGTCCAGCAGGTTGGGTTGTGGCACAGTCCCTGCCCTTGGGGTGGTGTTGGCTTTTTATACTATGAACTACCTGTACTTTATTTACAATGATTTTCCAATACCTATCACCTATGTTAGACACTCTGTCTTTACTCTAAACCAATCCAAAAGTGTCACCATCCCATCAGAAGATGGAGGACAAGAAGAAGGAGAAGAAGGACAGGATATGGCCAGATTCCTTCATCTTGCTTCTTGAACCCCCATTCTAAAACCCCAAAATTCTACTTTTTCACCCTGTGATAAATCAACTATCATTCTACTCAAACTCTTGTGGCCTGTAAATCTCACACAAAGTTGGTAATGGTTTCCATGGGCTAAAATCCAAGGCACAGGTGGTTTTGACTCTGTGCCAAGGTCTCTGAGCCCCCTGCCAGGGTCTGGAATCACCCAGGGCAGCCAGAGCAATGTCCTGGGTCCTGACATTTTGGTACCTGTTCCTCCCCTGTGTCTCCTTCCCTTCCCAAGCCAGAATTCCTGCAGAGCAGCAGCTGCCAGAGCTTGTGCAGAAGCTCCCCAACAAGACTGTGCCATAGAATTGGAGAGAGCAGGTCACTGCCCTGCTCCTCATGGGCATGGCCACGGTCACTGCCCTGCTCCTCATGGCCATGGCCATGGTCACTGCCCTGCTCCTCATGGCCATGGCCATGGTCACTGCCCTGCTCCTCATGGCCATGGCCATGGTCACTGCCCTGCTTCTCATGGCCATGGTCACTGCCCTGCTCCTCATGGCCATGGCCATGGTCACTGCCCTGCTCCTCATGGGCATGGCCACGGTCACTGCCCTGCTTCTCATGGCCATGGCCATGGTCACTGCCCTGCTTCTCATGGCCATGGTCACTGCCCTGCTTCTCATGGCCATGGCCATGGTCACTGCCCTGCTTCTCATGGCCATGGTCACTGCCCTGCTTCTCATGGCCATGGGCACTGCCCTGCTTCTCATGGCCATGGTCACTGCCCTGCTTCTCATGGCCATGGTCACTGCCCTGCTTACCATGGCCATGGTCACTGCCCTGCTCCTCATGGCCATGGTCACTGCCCTGCTCCTCATGGCCATGGTCACTGCCCTGCTCCTCATGGCCATGGTCACTGCCCTGCTTACCATGGCCATGGTCACTGCCCTGCTCCTCATGGCCATGGTCACTGCCCTGCTTCTCATGGCCATGGGCACTGCCCTGCTTCTCATGGCCATGCCCCCTGTCCAAGCCCTGGCACTGCTGGCATGGTGGCAGCACACACAGGGAGTGTCAGTGACACGTGCAGGGTCCTGTCCCTGCTGAGCTGCTGCTGCCATGCACTCTGTGACACCAACACACCTCTCTGCAGGGTGCCCTGTCCCCAGGGCTGGGTCATCAAGAAGCAATCAGAGCCTGTGTGTGTTGGAGCAGAAGGAGGCTGGTCTGAGGGCAGATCTTGAGGCAAGGGGTGAGTCAGGAGCTGAGGATGGCTGAAGAGAGCAGAGCCTGGGAGCAGGGATCCCTCCCCTGGGACCACCTGAGCTCTGCCCCAGCATGGAGGAGCTCCAGAGGCTGAACTTTGGGAGAGCCTCTCTCTGTGTGGCACTGACAAGCACTCCAACGAGCAGCAGCCCTGCTTCCTTGTAAACACAGGAGAGAAACTGTGAGGATAATGTCCCTTAAAGGAGCTGACAGGCCTGCTTTTCCTCAAGTCCCTGGAGAGGGTGGAGAGCAGTTAAGACGCAGCAGCTGTGTTTGTTTTTTCTTCATTTATATATTTTTTTCACCCAGCAAAGTGCCGGGTGTTAATTCCTCTTGATTTGCTCCGTGCAGCCCAGTTTGGAGAGGCTGTCCCTGGAATAGGGCTGATTAGCCTCCTCCTCTCCAGTGTGCATCACCCAAACAGCCACTAATCACACTTTATCCCAACTGTGTGCCTCTTGCTGAGGCTGCAGGGAATTAGGCTGGAATTGTGCAGTTCATGACACCAACTTGGGGTAGCCAAAGTCCAGAGGCTTCTGTCAGGCCCTGTGCCCAGCTGGAGGGGATGTTCCTCTGGTGGTTTGGAGTAAATTAAGGCACTGCTGAGCTCTGGGTGTTGTGAGCCTCTCCCTGGATCTCCCTGTGTCCAAGGGAAATGCAAAGTGGAGCAAGCACCTTCCTCTCCTTCCCATCTACTCTTGAATGCACAGGAAGGATGACAAGGGCTGTCCTTTGGAAAGAGGAGAAAAATTCATTATTCAAGTGCAAAATCCCTGATCCATGGTGGTCATTGCTTCTCCAGTGTTCCTTCCCACAGGAATGGGGATGAGCCTTGTCCCTCTGCACTCTGAGCTCCCTGCCCAGGTCTGTTCCCTGCCAGCAGTCACAGACATCCCACCAGGAGCCTCTTCAGCTGATAAATCACCTCAGGCTGGTGGGAAAGACAGATGAGAATTTCCACTTCAGCTCTCTTCCCTCCAGACTTGAAAGACACGTTGGTATTTTGTGTTGAGCATAAAGCAGCCCCAGTGCAGCTCTGGAATGGGAAAGGGAAGCAGCAGGGGAGGGCAGCAGGATGGAGGGGCTCCTGTGAAAGGAGGCAGGAGGAAGGAGAGCTGGGCAAGGCCTGAGGCATCCCCCTGTCTGTCCTGGCAGGGAATGTTTGATCTTCAGGGGCTGGTGTCAGATATTCCAAGCAGCAGTATTTGTCACGTTTTTTGGGCTGTCCATGCAGCAGTTCACCCCATGATGTGGTGGGAAGAGTGCAGCTCCACTGCAGGGAATTTGAGGGGTCCTCCCTGGATCTCCTCTCATGTCCCATGCATGGCAGGAACATTGCTGGACATGAGGTACAAGCACACAGGGATGATGCTTCTCATATACAGATTTTTTTACCCCTCTCCTTTTCATCTTCAAGGTCATTTGAGCTGCTGGCAGGGAAGGAAGAACACAACCCACTTTGGGAAGATGGAAAAAACCCTTCAGTTCCATCCTGGCTGGCTGGGAGTGCTGGGAATGCAGGCAGTGAGGTGTGGAGCCAGGCTGGAACATGTTCCTCTGGCCTTTAGCCTCTCCCTCCTCCCCTCCCCGAGCCACAGCACGCAGCAAACTCCTGCAGGAGCCTTTGGAAGGAGCCTTATCTCAGAGCACTGCCCCCTTATCTGCAGCCTTCAGCCTGGCCTGCTGCACGGAGTGCTGGCTGGGCACCTGCAGCTGCTGGCACTGGGAGCTGGCTGGACCCTGCTCCCAGCCCCTGTGCAGCTGCACAGCCAGCCCAGGGATCCCTGCTGCTCCTGGAGCTTCCCCAGCACTGCAGAAAACCGGGCTGATCTCTGTCCCTCTGGGTGTCGGTGACATCACAGAGCAGGGACCTCACACAGGTCACAGCCCCTGCACAGCTCCTGCTCCTGGTGCCAGCACAGCCCGGGCTCCAGGAGCTCCCCAGGGTGGCAGTGCTGGAGGGCTCTGCCCCTTCTTGCCTGAGGAACGGCTCCCCAGGATGTGCTGCAGCTCCAGCCTTCCCTCCCCACCTCTGCAGGCACAGGGGCAGAGCTGCAGAGCCCAGCAGTTGACCCTGATCAGCTAATGGGGGACTGGGAGGGGAGAGGAGCTGGAGCTACAATCAGTGAGGCAGTGCCTGTTCTGATTAGCCAGCAATTTTTCTGGTCATTTGGAGAACAAAATTTGCCTGCCTGTGCTCCCTTGTGCTCCCTCCCTACTGGGGGAGATGTGAGCTGTTGGGTGCCACCCCAGAACTCCCTCTGCTGGTGGGGAACTGGGGAGAAGCTGTTTCCACAGTGACTGGAGGAGAAAGCCCAAAGGGCTGGGGAATATTTTACCCCAGGCAAGGCATTTCCTCAGCAGGAGAGCTGGACATCAGCACCCCACACAGGGGCTTCTCCCTGCTGCCATCAGCTCTGGTCTGCAGCTGGTGCAGAGCTCCCTGTGCCTCCCAGCCAACAGCCCCTTGCCCAAGGCTGCTGCTTCCATGCTCTGTGGAGCCAGGAAGGTGGGAAGGCTGCACCCCTGTGCCAGCTTCACTGACAGCTGGCACAGAGCAGGGCATGTGCTGATGGATGGGAGGCAGCTGCCAGCTTCAGATGCCAGCCCTGGCAGCAGAGAAGTGACAGGACACGGGGCCAGGAAGGAGTGGGGAAGAGCCTGGGACAGCCCCATGAGGGTGGGTGGTGCCTGGCTCAGGTGGAGTCACCAGGTGGGGTCCCCACCTGCGAGGTGACCCTGCCAGGACAGCAGTGTCCCAGTCCTTGGAGCCTCCTGGGAGTGGGACAGCAAAGCTGTGCCCTCCCCTGGGCCCTGCTGGCTGCACTGGGAGCTGTGCCAGGTTCAGCTCCCACTGCAAGGACGTGGCCACACTCCCTGGGATGGCCAGGAGAGATCCTGCTGCTTCCTGGAGATCCTCTGAGAGCAGGACATCCTGCCCGTGGGGGGGTGTGGGGCTGACCCCCAGCACAGCCCTGCTGGCCTTCCCTGGGGACTTTGCCAGGCTTGCCAGGTCACCTTGGCTGCACTGAGTCACAGCCAGGACGTGCTGGCTTGGGCAGATCCAGGTGCAGCCACAGCCGCCCACAGGAGCCTCCTGTGCTCCCCATCAGCCCTGATCCCCAGTGCCCCAAATGTGTGGGCTCCTGCCTTTCCTTTAGCAGGGTCATGGAATCATGGAATTCCAGGCTGGTTTGGGACCTTAAAGCTCATCTCATTGCACCTCCTGCCATGGGCAGGGACATCCTCCATTATCCAGCTGCTCCAAGCCTGGCCTTGGGCACTGCCAGAGATGGAATAAAGACCCTTCCAGTCAGTTTTTTTTCCCCTTGAGGTTCAGTTTAGGGTTTTCTCTGATTGCATCCTAATACATTCTGCTCCAGCCCCTTCACCTCATCCTTCATGTTCCTCAACACTTCCCTCCTCACCTCCCTTTCATCATCCAGCAGATCTGAAGAAGAGAAAATCACCAATTTCATTGTCTTGTCAAAGTCCACAATATCCTCCACGATATCTGGAGCACAGCTGGAGTCCAGAATGAAATCCTGATGCTCATATCATCTCTTGTCTCTGTGCTAGGGAGCTACAGAGCTCAGCCTCAAACACCAATCACTCATTAAACATCTGAACACCACTCCAGTCCTTCCAGAGCCTGAGGTTCCTGGTGGTTTAGGGAGATCCAGACTAATAACTGGGATATCAGACATCTGTTCCTGACTCCATTTTCAGTCTTCCCACTGGGGCTGTGCAATTTCATCCCTCAGATTATTTTGTTTGCTGCCCTTGGGAGTGCCCACACCCATCCATGTGCTTCCAAGCAAATTCCCTGCAGAAAGTCTCCAGGTCTAGGTGGTCAAGGAGAGAATCTTCACTGAATTCCCAGCTCTCAATACCATGGACACTAAACTCTGGGAGATGATGGTGCTGTGAATCCAGGTTTAGTGGAAGGACACAAACTTTTACATTCTTTGGAGTTTCAAGGCTATGGGACACAGAGCTGGGATCTCAGGGTTCTGAGCCCTAAACTGTCAGGGCAGACTCACACCTGGGGTCTCCCATCCAGGCTTGGAAATCTGAAGAGGTCAAGTTCAGTGCCCTGCATTTGCCTCATCCCATGCTCAGTTTACCCTTGGTTTTTTGATGTTCAGAGCCTTCACAGGCTGCTGAGAAACCCCAAAGTTCTGGCTTTTGGAAGAGCCCAACTTGCTCACCCTGTGTTGCTTTGGCAGAACTCCTCATGTGCAGCTTAATCCTGGTTCCATTTGTGGAGGGGAGAGCACCTTAAGTGCAAAGAAAGAACTTGTGGTGTTATTTGAAACAGGAAATCACTGAGTGCCAAAGCTTTCCCTTAATGCTGCTTAGGAGGTGTCCCTGCTTCCCTTGCCTGATCCCATAGGGTGCAGCTGCTCCCATTTCCTGCCCTGCCAAAGCTTTCTGGGGTCAGGGATCCACCTTCATTCGTAACCCTCTGACACTGAATTATAACCCTCCTTGGGTTGGAAGGGCTCTTGGAGAAGACACCCATTATGGGAATGCAAAGCACTGGAGCCCTGCACTGCTGCCTTCTCCATCCCTCTGCCAGCAGGATTTGCTCTCAAGGGCACAGATCCAGCCCTGCTGTAGTTTGACCACTTCAGTAGGATTTTTTGGGGGGAGAAAAGGCAATGTCAGCTTTCCTCAATTCCTGCTGTGGGTCTGAACCTCTCCTGGAGTCCCAGCTTGTGTGAGATCTGCAGGGTGTCAGTACAAACCCAGACATGGAACAGCCCACAGCCTTCATGGAATGATGGAATCACAGAACCCTTGGGTTGGACAGGGCCTTAAAGATCCTCCAGTTCCACCCCCCTGCCATGTGCAGGACACCTGCACTTCCCCAGGGAATGGGCTGGGTGCTGTCCTTAGCACAGCTCTGGAGAGCTCAGCACTGGGGTCACCAGCAGTGATTTCCTGAGACCCTGAGGCCTCCAAATGCACTGCTGTGAGCCAGTGCTGCAGCCAGGTGTGATTCCCTGAGCCCTCCCAGATCCACTGCTGTGAGCCAGTGCTGCAGCCCTGGGACCCTGAGCCCTCCAAATGCACTGCTGTGAGCCAGTGCTGCAACCCTGGGACCCTGAGCCCTCCCAAATGCACTGCTGTGAGCCAGTGCTGCAACCCTGGGACCCTGAGCCCTCCAAATGCACTGCTGTGAGCCAGTGCTCCAGCCCTGGGACCCTGAGCCCTCCCAAATCTGCTGCTGCTGCTGTGACCCTGAGCCCTCCCAAATCCACTGCTGCTGCTGCTGCTGCTGCTGTGAGCCAGTGTTGCAGCCAGGAGTGATTCCCTGAGACCCTGAGCCCTCCCAAATGCACTGCTGGTTTCAGCCAGTGCTGCAGGCAGTGCCAGGGTGGAGCAGGGAGTTCTCCACATCCCCAGGGCTCAGTGCAGCCCTTCCCTGTGTTCCAGGGCAGGTGCAGCCCCGTGGGCACAGCCTGGAGCCCCTGGAGGCACAGCCAGGGTGGCTCTGCAAGGCTCAGAGCTGGAACCCCCCAGAATGTCTGTGAATGACCCCCAGAGGTGCCGAGGGGGAGGCTGGGCTGGGGCAGCTGCTGGGGGCTGTAAGGAGTGCTCAGTGCTGCCATCCTTGGGCACCTCATCCCCCTGGACATTTCTCAGTACTGCTGCCATCATTTTTGCTTTTTCTGATGGGGCAAATTTCCCTGCTGCTGGCCTGGGGGTTCACAGCAATGAGGTGTCATTAAATCAGCTTGGATTGGAGAATGATCCAGACCATGGAGGGCAAGGCAGGACAGGTGCACTGAGCAGGTTTTAATTCCCCCAGGACTGAGTTTCCTTTACTGAACAAGAACCAAGCAGAGTAAACATGAGTGAGTACACAAAGCAGCTCCATTTGTGTTTTGTAGTGAAGCTTTTCCATAGAAGCTGCTTCTCCAGAACTTCTTCCCTTCTGCTCCTCTACTGGAGGGGATGAAAAGAGAACAGGGATTGAGGGAGCACAGGGTGGAGACAGGCACTAAAAATAATATAAATGGCCATTGTAGGTTACCTGAGTCTAAAAATAGTCCAATTTTAGTTACTTGGGCTACTTCTACACTAGAGAGTAAATTGAATTCAGAGAAATCTGATGAGAACAACCTGGAAGAAAAGAAAAGCTTGGCATTCTTTCCTTTAAAGGGAAGAGATGAAAAAGAAAACCCTGCAAAGTAATAAGTCAGCTAGAAAAAGATGAGTTCTGTATTAATTTTTCCTGATATATTCAGCAAAGATATATTCAGCAAAGATCAATTTCAGCCAATGAAATTGAAAAGGCAGCAAATTCCAAATTCCATGGCTCCTTGAGACAGCAGCTACTGAGCCATGGGAGCCCCTTCTAGAGGAACCCCTTCCAAGGGCTCCTCTTTGGGGTTCCTGGAGGTTCTCTCACAGGGAACCCCTTCCAAGGGCTCCTCTTTGGGGTTCCTGGAGCTCCTTTCACAGGGAACCCCTTCCAAGGGCTCCATTTTGAGGGTTCCTGGGAGCTCCTTCCAAGGGCACTTTGGGGGTTCCTGGGAGCTCCTCCCACAGGGAACCCCTTCCAAGGGTTCTTCTTTGGGGTTCCTGGAGCTCCTCCCACAGGGAACCCCTTCCAAGGGCACTTTGGGAGTTCCTGGGAGCTTCTCCCACAGGGAACCCCTTCCAAGGGCTCCTCTTTGGGGTTCCTGGGAGCTCCTCCTTTGGGGAACCCCTTCCAAGGGCACTTTGGGGGTTCCTGAGCTCCTCCTTTGGGGAGCCCCTTCCAAGGGCTCCTCTCTGGGGGTTCCTGGGAGCCCCTCCCACAGGGAATCTTTTCCAAGGGCACTTTGGGGGTTCCTGGGAGCCCCTTCCAAGGGCTCCACTTTGGGGGTTCCTGGGACCTCATCTCATGGGGAACCCTTTCCAAAGGCACTTTGGGGGTTCCTGGCAGCTCCTCCCACAGACACAGGGATGGTTTATAACCCCTGAATTTTCCTGCACCTCCAAGCCCCTGGCCAGCTGTTGTTGCTGTTTCTGGGGTTGCTGGGATCCCGGTGTCTTACACCCCTCAGGGAGCTGTGCACATCTCCTCCTTCTCCCTGCTGGGGCTCCTGGGATTCCTGCCCTGATAGCTGTCATCAGGCAGAATTTCCTGTTGGATTTCTAATTAAAATGGCAGCCTTTGGGGACTCTCTTCCTGCCCAGCATGTATTAATGCATGTTAGAATGTTTTAGGTAGAGTTTAAATACTGCTTTTCAATGTCTTTGTTCTGCCTGAGTACATTTTTATATAATCTATGAAATCTACATACAGCCACAGCAGGAATTAATCCCTCATACTTTCACAAATATCATCTAGGCTGCTTCTTTGTTAAAACCAGTTTTCCCTGCCCTAGATTCTTCAAGGAAATCAAGAATTCACCCAGCACTTCCCCCTTTTCTCTTCTGCTGGCATTGGAGCAGCCTTGGGTGTGCATTCCAAGGTTATGGGAGCTGCAGCTCCTCAGGATTCACCTTCCCAGTGCTGTTCCCGTGGGATTTGTCCCCTCTCAGGTGCAGCAGGAAAAGGTGACATTGCTGTTGTTGTCCCAGCAGCGTGGGAGGACATTTGTGTCCCTGTCACTTGTCTGGGCTGCCTGTGACATGTGACACTGCATTAAGATACATTTGTGTCAGTCTGGGCAGGGACATTGTCGCTGCTGAGGTCCCCCAGAGATGATCCAGCCCTTGCTGGGGGTTCTCACTCTGGTCTCAGGAAAAACCCAGCACTGACCAACAAAGCCCCTGGGGTTTGTGCTCCCTGTGCCCACAGCCTGGCACAGCTCTTCCAGTCCCCCCAGGGCTGCAGCCAAGGATTCTGTCCCTGGGGTGGGAGGTGACCCAGTCCTTCCTGTCAGGTGACAGACAGGTGCCCCAGTCCCTTCTTCTGCCCTCTCTGAAATGCAGGAAGAGCAAAGAGTGTCCAGAGTGGATCCCATGCAGAGGAGGGCTCAGCCCTGTGCCAGCCAGGCCCTGGGGCTGAGCATCCTCTGCTCCCTGTGTGGGAATCAGAAAAGCAGAAACTTCCACAGACACTGAAGGGGTTGATTTGCAGCCTTGGGAGAAGCTTGAGTTGCTGTAAATATATAATACACAGATATTAAGCAGAAAAATCATAAACTTATGTTTGTATAGTGGTAAGTAAGAATATGCTTTAAATAAGTGAGAAACTGCATTGATAAATGGTGAAGGGTTTCTAATGTAGGGGTGGGGTTGTATGGAATAAACTGAGAGTTTAGAAGTTGTAACAGGAGCATTTGTGTGCAAGTGAGACAGAAGCCTATTGGGTAAAATACCCACAGTGCAGCAGCTAAAGGTGATGGGTTAGAAAAGCAAAAGAAACCTTGTGGCATCTATTCATTGGCTTAGAAAGGTCTGTATTGCCGTGTAACAAACTTTCACAGAATTCACAGAATCACCAGGTTGGAAGAGACCTTAAAGATCATCAGGTCCAGCCCAGCCCCACACCCTGGCCCCAGTGCCACATCCAGGCTTTGTTAAACACATCCAGGGATGGTGACTGCGCCACCTCCCTGGGCAGCCATTCCAGAACTTCATCACCCTTTCTGTAAAAACCTTTTCCCTGCTATCCAACCTGGATTTCCCTTGGTGCAGCTCGAGGCTGTGTGCTCTGGTTGTGTCAGTGCTGCTGGAGAAAGAGCCCAGGGCCAGCTGAGCACAGGCACCTTTCAGGAGCTGTGCAGAGTGAGGAGGGCAGCCCTGAGTCTCCTCTTCTGCAGGCTGAGCACCCCCAGCTCCCTCAGGGGTTCCTCACTCACAGGGTTTGTGTTCCCAGCCCCTCTCCAGCCTCGCTGTCCCCTCTGGATGTGCTCAGTGTCCCAAAGTCCTTCCCAAACTGAGGGGCCAGACTGGACACAGCACTCCAGGTGTGCCCCCAGCAGTGCTGAGCACAGGGGAAGGGTGAGCCCTGCTCCTGCTGCCCACTCCATTCCTGCTCCAGGCCAGCCTGCTCTGACTTTGCTTGTGACTACTTTGAGCTGTGGCCATCTGCTTGCTCCTCTAAAACCTCACAGCCTCTGAGACTGATGTTTATCTGAGTAAAAAATTGTTCTTAGCCCAAAAATAGTCCCATCCCTTCATTATTAGTACCCTGAGCTGTGCCCACACTCTGCCCCAAGCCACAGGAAACATTCCCAGCTCCAGGCCTGCCAGGAGCTTCCTCCCTGGACATTACAGCCCCTGGCAGCCCCCAGGAGCCCAGGCTGGAAGTTGTGCCTGGTTGCTGTGGCTTTAATGGAATTAAAGCTCAGGATTGAGTTAGGTGGGAGCGCTCAGCGTCCCTGCGGAGCACAGAGCATCCTGGCAGGCTGGGCCAGGCTGGAGCAGCCCCAGGTGCTGCTTTGGGACAGCAAATAATCAAATGTAACCCAAGGGCTGGGCCAGGGCCTCACCTGCCCACGCTGCCCCTGCTGTGCCCAGCACAGAGAGCCTTTCACAGACAAAAATGCTCCTTTTGGGGAGTGCATTTTTGGCTCTCTTCTTCCCCTGTGCTCCTACAGACCCCCAAACTGGGTTAGCAGAGGGGTAACAAGTGTGTGCTGTGCTGTCTTGATTGAAATTCAGGTAGCATCAAAGAAATAATGTTAATTGATCAAGAGGAAACTGCAGGAGTTCTGTGGTTCTTCAGCAAGTGTGCAGTTCCAGGGTGGAACCTAGTGAGTTCATATTCAATCTCAGCTGTTAATCATATGGATCCCTAGGGATCAAACTTGGATTTTAAAAAATCTGTTCTGAATTTTAAAGAAAAAATTCAGGTGGGACTGAAAGGAATAAGAAAACAAAGGTTGCTGGTGATTTCTTGATGAAATAGGGAATGAGAGCTGTTCTACAAGCAGTCAGAATTTTGAGAAGACAATTCTCTTTCTCATTGAGGAGTCTGTTCTCTTGCTGTGACTGTGTTGCTGCCGTGTCCTGGTGCTGTGTTTATGGATACAAACAGTCCCTGGCTGCCAGGTCAGGCTCTGGGATGGGGACAGGGAGGCACCTGGGGCACACCAGACGCTCCTTGAATCCGCTCTCAGATGCTGCAGAGGGAGCATCAGCTGAGCTCCAGGAAAACAGCTCTAAAACAAGAAATGATTTCATTGACTGGTGTTTAACTTCCAGCTCCTGATCAGGGCCCTTCAGGCTGTGCTGGAGCTGTCCCTGTGGAAGTCAAACAGCTTCCAAAGAGCCATGGCACAGAGGGAAAAGGGTTGGGATCCCTTCCTTAGCACAGCTTCCCAATGTCCTCTGGCATTGGGCAAGGGGCAAGGCTGGCACTGCCCTGGGCACTGCCACAGCCTGAGCAGGGACAAGGCTGGCACTGACCTGGCACAGGCTGAGCAGGGACAAGGCTGGCAGTGGGCTGCCACAGGCTGAGCAGGGACAGGGCGGGCACTGACCTGGCACAGGCTGAGCAGGGGACAAGGCTGGCACTGACCTGGCACAGCCTGAGCAGGGACAAGGCTGGCAGTGGGCTGGCACAGGCAGAGCAGGGGACAAGGCTGGCACTGACCTGGCACAGGCTGAGCAGGGGACAAGGCTGGCAGTGACCTGGCACAGGCTGAGCAGGGACAGGGCTGGCACTGACCTGGCACAGGCTGAGCAGGGGACAGGGCTGGCAGTGACCTGGCACAGGCTGAGCAGGGACAGGGCTGGCAGTGACCTGGCACAGGCTGAGCAGGGACAGGGCTGGCACTGACCTGGCACAGGCTGAGCAGGGGACAGGGCTGGCACTGACCTGGCACAGGCTGAGCAGGACTGGCAGCAGTGTTTGCTCTCTCTCAGTGCTGCTCGTGCCAGCTGCCTGCAGACTGTGGGCCTGGCAGCTCAGAGCTGATTTCCCACTTAGCCCAGGCAGGCTGGCTCAGACCACAAATGAGCCCTCCTGGCAGAGGCTGCAGCCTCACCTGCAGCTCCTGGCTCAGGCATCCATCAGCCCCATGCTGCTATTCCAGGGGGAGTCCCTGGCACCAGCCTGCACCTCTCAGTGCCCCTCTGGAGCCATTTCCAGGCCTGCAGGCCCCAGTTTCCTGTTTTCCCAATTTTGTGTGCCTTTCCCAGGGATTTCAGCCTCCTTTCCCCTCAGCATCCCAGATATTCCTTTCCCTGGCACATCTATGTATAGCTCCTGAGCAAGGCAGACCTTTTGTCTGGTGACTGTGGTCATTCTTAAACGTCCAAAAAAGCCCATGACCTATTTCCAGCAGTGATTCATTGCAAGCCTCTCAGAGGGACTACAATTCCCAAAGATGCAGATAAGAGCCCTGAGAGATTAGAGCCAGCCTCAGCAGGTAAGGGATCTAATTCCCCTTGAGAACCAGACACCCAACCTATTTACAGCTCTGGGGGCTTGTTTTCCTTCCCTTTTCCAAAGGCACCGAGAGATCCTGTGGAAAACCTGAGCTGGGGGCGTGTGGGAACATAAACCCCATGGAAAAGCAAAGCAGAGCTTCCTCCAAAGTCACAGAGCTGCTGGAAAAAGCCCTGGCCCCAGTCGTTGTGTTGCTGTTCCTGGAGGTGACAGTGTCACCATCCCTCCTCCCTGGAGCTGCTGCTGCTGCTGTCTCACACCCAGGGCAGTCTCACACTCAACCCAACCCCAAATGTTTTTTTTCCTGGAGGTTGAAAGGGAACTGTGCAGGAAAGACAGTCGTTTGAGTTGTGCTAGAAAATATTTTTAAAAGTCTGTGTCACGTTGCCGTGGTGACAAAAGTTCTTAAAATGATGAAGATTAAAGTCTAGGCTGGGAATGGTGGCATGGGGAGAGGAAGGGGGGCTGCTGTCATGACAACCTCAACTCTGAGAGTGCAAGAGGCAAAACACACGGTGGTGGCAGGATCTTTGGGGTTTATATATATCCATAAACATCTGCCAGCTACGCCAGCCTTCTCAGTGCTAATTAGTCCTGCTATTTCACCTTTCTCTGCTGTAAATATTTTCCAGTAGACACAAGTCTCAGAGGGAGAAGGCAAGAAAATGCCATTTTTCTCTGTTTCCTTTTGCTCTCTGATGTTCTCTGTCTCTGTTCCCTGAACTCCTGCCTGGGGAAGAACTTCCAGTGGCCAGGAGCAAGTTGCCTGGGAAGAGTTCAATCGTCATCATCATCTGAGGAGGAGGAGGAGGTGGAGGCTTAGTGGTCCCTTACAGAGCTTCCCAGCCCGGGCTGGGGCAGGAGCACTGGCTGTGCTGCCCTGCTTCCACACACACTGAGGCACCTCCTCGGGCCATCCCACAGCCCATGAGCAGCAGATCAGAGCTGCCAGCCCGAGGTTTGGCTGAACACTTTGCCCTCAGCTTCCAGCGCAGGAGGTTTTTCCCTGTTCCGTGCCCTGCTGGCCCCTCCGGGATAGCAGAGCTCAGGGAGATTGGGAGCACAGCAGCTGAGTGTCAGCACAGCCCCCGAGACCTGCAGAGGAAAAACTGCCAGGGCAGCACAAAGGATTCTTGGATTTGGAGTGTAAAATGTGCTTGGCTATCTCTGCTAGCACCTGGGCCCGGGAGCGCTCCCCTCCCGCGGCCCTGCCCTGCCCCGGTGAGTCACGGCCGGGCTCCCGCAGCAGCATCAGCAGCTCTGCTGACATTGCTCGTGTCACTCGCTGCAAAGCAAGCACAAAAACAGAATCAACCCCAAACTCTTGCCTTCATCTAAAACTTGATCTTCTGGCTGCTGGCTGGCTGCTGGCACAGCAGAAAGAGGGTGAGCACAGCCCCAGCCCGTGCTGGAGTGTGCACACAGCCTGCAGATGTAGCTGTGCTCCACAGCCCGGCCCTGCTCAGCCCATCTGCTGCCTGCTGCTGCCAAGCCTGGCCCAAACAAGCTGCATCCCAGCTCCCTCCTTGTCCCAGGCACTCGGTGATGGGCACAGCCCAGAGCTGTCTGTGAAAATCACGTTCACTCTCCTGTGAACATTGAAAAAGTTTAATAAAGGACAGTAGGAGACAAGGACCATAGAGCAAAGGTTATTACTAAGAAAAACAAGTTTATTCTCCTATGAAAATGTAAAAAGTTAAAAAAAGGACGGTAGGAGACAAGGACCATAGAGCAAGGGTGATTATGGCATCAGCCAAGAGCCCCCTGTTATCTTTGGGGATATGTCCTGGTTTAGGGCAAATTTAACCCTAACCCCTTAAAAACCTTTTAATTACATCAGCCCTTTGCATATTCACAGACCCTTGTGCACAGTAAACTTTTCCCCAAAGTGGTTTACGTGTTCCAGGAATTGTTTAGCACATCTCTTCTTTGGATCTGCTTTGTTAGAGCACGTGGATTCCTGGATTGTGGTTTCAGTTCCTTTTTATCCCCTCCAGTTCTGGGCCCTGGCCCACACTGCCCTCAGAGGGTGAGTGCTGCTGGCTGGCACAGCTGTGCAGGTGTGCTCACCCTGTGTGTGGCAGATGTGTCCAGGTGTGCTCACCCTGTGTGTGGCAGATGTGTCCAGGTGTGCTCACCCTGTGTGTGGCAGATGTGCCCAGGTGTGCTCACCCTGTGTGTGGCAGATGTGTCCAGGTGTGCTCACCCTGTGTTCAGTGGGTGTTATCCCATCCCAGCAGGCACTGTAACACTGCACACTGACAGCAGCTGCTGCACTGAGCCTCATGAACAGAAATGAAATCCATATCTTTATAACAAAGTCACTTTAACACCACACATCTAAAATCCATTTTAATATTTGCCAAAAGCCAATATTAAAATGTGTATCTATAAGATGTCTGACTCAGTGCTGCTCCTTCTAAAGGGATCCTGCTTCCTGAGGTGTCAGTAAACCCAACTGTGTTTCTTTAGGGGATTCTTCTTCTTCCCCAGCTCAGCCTGTTGGCAGCAACAATTGCCTTGGAAATTTGGAGTTTCTATGTTTGTATAATTTAGTGGCTAGAACAGCATTTTGTCTGCTCTTCCAAAGAAAAAAAGTGTGTCCATTCTTCCTAAAGACCAAAACCTGAGGAGCTGCTCAGGACAGGAAACCTCCTGGAGTCAAATTTGACTATATTTTGATGCAGCTTAAGAATGACATCACTGGGAGAAGAAATAGGAAGCTGGGGAGGGTGAGGAAGGAGCAAGGAGCAGGGGATGATGCATTTCCCACAGCAGCATCAGGAGAGGGAAAGGAGCAGCTGAGATGTTGCTTTGCCTTGCTGAAACACCGTGTGTGCCAGCAGGGTGGGTTCATTCCACAGTGCAATTCCTGGGGGAGGGACCCCTTCCCTGCCAGCCCTGACTGCTGGGTGTGCTCAGAGTGGCTCAGGGCTGCCCTGTGTGCCCAGGTGTGCCCAGGGCTGAATCTGTGTGCCCCAGGTGTCTCAGGGTTGGATCTGTGTGCCCCAGATGTCTCAGGGTTGGATCTGTGTGCCCCAGATGTCTCAGGGCTGCTCTGTGTGCCCCAGGTGTGCCCAGGGCTCCTCTGTGTGCCCCAGGTGTGCCCAGGGCTCCTCTGAGTGCCCAGGTGTGCCCAGGGCTGAATCTGTGTTCCCCAGTTGTGCCCAGGGCTCCTCTGTGTTCCCCAGTTGTGCCCAGGGTTGCTCTGTGTGCCCCAGGTATGCTCAGGGTTGGATCTGTGTGCCCAGGCTCTGTGTTCCCCAGGTGTGCCCAGGTCTGGCTCTGTGTGCCCCAGTTGTGCTCAGGGCTGCTCTGAGTGCCCTGGGTGTGCCCAGGGCTGAATCTGTGTGCCCCAGGTGTCTCAGGGTTGGATCTGTGTGCCCCAGATGTCTCAGGGTTGGATCTGTGTGCCCCAGATGTCTCAGGGTTGCTCTGTGTGCCCCAGGTATGCTCAGGGTTGGATCTGTGTGCCCCAGTTGTGCCCAGGTCAGCTCTGTGTGCCCCAGGTGTGCTCAGGGCAGCTCTGTGTGCCCCGGGCAGCTCTGTATGCCCCAGGTATCTCAGGGTTACTCTGTGTGCCCCAGGTGTGCTCAGGGCAGCTCTGTGTGCCCCAGGTGTCTCAGGGTTACTCTGTGTGTCCTGGCTGTGCTCAGGGCAGCTCTGTGTGCCCAGGCTCTGTGTGCCCTGGCTCTGTGTGCCCTGGCTGTGCTCAGGGCAGCTCTGTGTGCCCCAGTTGTGCTCAGGGCAGCTCTGTGTGCCCTGGCCACACTCAGAGCTGGCTCTGTGTGCCCTGGCTGCATTCCCCAGGGCTCCTGTGCCTCAGTGCCCTGGGTGTGCCCAGGCTCTTTGTCCTCCTGGGGAAGCCCACCCTGCCAGTTCTGTGTTCTTGTCTCTCCCTCGCTGCAGCTTCCCAGGATTTGGGTCTGCTCATGAGGGCTGCCAAAGCCTTCCCCTCCTCAGTGAGTTGTGTCAGTCAGGGCTCACCCTGGCTGTGCAGAAGGTGACATTTGCCACAAGAACTGGCACTGATCCCCAACCCACCGTTTTATCAGTGAGCTGCCTTCAGTTTGCACATTGGCTGGAATGAGCTCGTTGTCCAGGCTGGTCTTGGGACTAAACAGGATGAGTGGTTTTGGGTGATCCAGAGCCACAGCAGCTGCTGCTGCAGGGCCTCACTCAGCACAGCCACCCTCAGTAATCTGGCTAAACTGGATTTTAGGCTCAGAAAAGCTCTTTGCAGCACCCACCTATCCCCAGTCTATGGGAGATTAACACTGAGGTTTAAAAAGGCAGCTAATGCCTCTGTGAAGAAAATGGATCTTTACCTCTGTTATCTTCAAAAGCCAAGGAGAGAAAGGCAGACTGAAAGACATGTCAACTTTCTTCCCCACAGCCCACAAATACTCTACTTAAATGTGAGTAAACACGTTTTTCCTCACAGCAGAACAACCTTAACTCTGACCCTGGAGCACTCACAACAGCATATGAGACTGTTTTGATTCTCTTTTGAGATTTGTATTTCCTTCTCAGGTCTGTGGGTTTTTTAAGCCATAAATGAAGAGTAAAATCTTTGCTTCTTTTAAGCTGGAGCAGTGTCACAGCTCCTTGATTATCCCCAGGGGATTTATCACAGTTGTATACTAACCATGGTGTGGGCACAGACACCAGCACTGGCTCGGGACCAGGCAGGATGTGGAGCTACAGAATTCCTGCCACGTTGGCAGTGCAGTAGTGAAGGGCAACAAGCAGTTTCAGTGCTTTCCTGTGGAGCAGAATCTGTTCAGGAGCCCCATGGATGGCAGTGAGTCCTGCCAGAGCCAGCACTCACATCTGCTGGCTCACCCTGCCTCAGCCAGGATCATTGGGGTGCCTCTGCATCAGAGCCCCCAAAGGCCTGGGAAAGCCCCTTGGCTCCAGGCACAGCATATCCAGAGGGTGAGAAGCCAGCAGGGATGTGCAGTCAAATCCCAGCAGGGATGTGCAGTCAAATCCCAGCAGGGATGTGCAGTCAGATCCCAGCCTGGATGTGCAGTCAGATCCCAGCCCAACTGTGCCAAGGGCTGGCCCTGGCAGGGTGTGCCTGGAGCAGCTGCTGCCCTGCCCAGCACTGCCCCAGGATGTCCCCATGGACAGGGCAACCCCAGGGCCCCAGATGGAGCAGAAGGATGGTGGTGGCCCCAGCTGGAGCCAAAGGATTGTGGTGTCCAGCCTGGAGCAGAAGGATGGTGGTGGCCCCAGCTGGAGCAGAGGGACTGTGGTGGCTGTGGTTTGGACAGCACCTGAGCCTTGTGCCAGCACAGGCCAGCAGGCCTAATTAACCTCCCAGCCTTGACTGGAGCCATTGCCAGAGGCAGGCCCCACTTCTCCAAGGTGTCCTTGGTTCCTTCCAGCTCAGGTGCTGAGTTTGGAGGAATGCTGCTGCAGCCCAGATGGAGGAGGCCTGCACAGGTACTTGGGGCTGACAGGATTTCAGTCTGCTCCTGATAGCTTGTGCTGTACCAGTGGAGTTTCTGAGACTGAGCTCTTACATAACCAGAAACTACTTTTGGAGGGAAGTTTTGGTCCTCCCACTTTCCCAAGCTGTCCTTTCCACAAGAATTGCAAGGTGAACTTTGGCTGGAAGGACAGAGCTGATTTTGTAGCAGGGATGCTGAAGCCAGAGATTGTTTTGGTCTGTCAAAAAAACAGGGATATTCTCTATCCAGGAATATCCTTTAAATGGCAATCCATGCTCTGCTCTTCTCCTGGCTCCCTTTTTCCCAGTGCAAGCAGCAGAAAGTCAGGAAGCACAGGCAGTGCTGGGGTGGAAAGAGCTGTGATGCTCTGGGACCCAGCCTGGGTTGTGTTACAGCAGGACACAAAGTCCTGAGTGTTCCTGATGGAAACCAGAGAAGTTGCAGTCACACCTCGTGTTCCTCCGAGCTCTTCTGGAATGTTCCTGGCCCTCCTCTCCCTGGTGAGCCAAGGAAGTGCTGGAGGGCACTGCAACACCTGGGACAGAATTCCCTGTGACACCAGCACCTCTTTGCAGTGGGAGCTTCTCAGTGGCAGGAGTTTGTTCTGAGCCCTTCACAGTTATTCCTGCACCAGGACTGCTCCTGCTTTTCTCCTGCATGGGAATGCAGATGTATTCCAAGGAGTGGGCAGGAGCTGGGAACTCCTGAGACATTTGGAATTAGAGTTGTCTCACCTGCAGCTCAGACATTTGCAGTTCATAATCATAATTACTTCTGGGAATCCCTGAGCTCCTTCTCAGGTGCCACAGCCCAGATGTGTCACCCTCAGGGATCTGTTCCCATCCAGTGGCTCTGGTGTTCCAGTCTGGATCCCAAGGTGCAGAATAGGAGCTGAATCCACCCTCTCCTCTCTCTGCATGCACCAAATGAAGCCTGACTAGGATGGATCCCAACCCTCCTCTCAGAAGCTCCATGTCCATCACCTGGTCCCTGAGCCATCCATGCCCTCGGGCTCTTCACTGTCTGCTTTTCATCTATCAAAGGAAGGGAGGCACATCCTTTGTCAGTCTGACAGGGCTTCTCCCTGCCCCTGGCTGGAGCTCCCTGCGTTACAGCAGGGCTGGAGCTCTTTGAAAAACACCCGGAGGTGTGAGAGGAAAAGTCATTAGCACAGAAAAACCCTGGTGGCACAAAAGATCCTTCTGCAAACTGCTGCTCCAGCTTCATTAAAAGCACAGCTCCGGGCTCTCATTCCAACAGGATGGATTCGCTCTGGGTTATCTAAATGAGAATGATCATTTCTGCAGGGGGAGGAAAACAGAGGAAACCAAGAGGAATTATTCTGTATGAATTATGTGCTCAGCTTTCATACTGACCTATTGAGTCAGCAGTGAGAGCTGGATTTCCTAGAACAGCCTTTCATGCTGGATTTTGGAGATATTCTTCTTTTCAGCCCTGAAAGATCACTCAAATGGCCTTTCTCACACTGGCAGTGTGGCCTCCAGCCTGGATGCAGGGAAATAATGGAGTTAGCAGCAGTTTTCCAAATCATTCATCCTTCTGGATTCCAGCATCCTTGTGCTCCCTCCTGGCAAGGCTTGGGCACATGGGCATCGCTGTGGGCGTGTGACCCAGACATTCCAGCTGGACAGCCAGCTCCAACAGCAGCAATTCCAGCTGGGAAAATGTGATTGCTTTGCTGATAACAAAGGTTTCCTGCTGTTTTAGCTGTTGAGCTGCCTTCCTGTGGGATGAGAGGCTGATGTGTGGTGTGGGCAAAGGTGGCAGGCACACGGTGCCATGGTGAGGGGAGGAGCAGGATTGTTCCTGTTGGAGAAGCCAGGAGGTGTATGGATTTGGGCACACATCACACAGCCTGTCACCTGTGTCACAAACCACCCTGACACTCACTCATGTCCCTTGGAAGGTGATGCCACCTGAACCCCCCTGGATCAGGGGCTGTGTCACTTCTGACCTGTAAGAAAGTTGTGTTTGCAGCTTTATTTTCCACGTGAAGAACTGACAGATGAGGAAAACCATGGTTCTCTTTTCCTTGCTCACCTGGGCAGGAGTGCAGCAGCAGAACACAAGGAGTACAAGAAAAAAGATGAATCAGATCCTCTTCCAGAAGCCTCTGCTGAGTTGGAGGCCGTTCCTTGTTGCATTTGATTCATGCAGGGACTGCAGCTGACACCCAGCACAAAGGCAGCTGCCACCATGGGTCACTGTGGAACACATATCCAGCAAGAACAGAAAGCAAAGAAGGGCATTGCAGCTAAAAAATAGAATTACAGAGTTGATTCCTGAGGAGTGGCTGATGGTCCAGAAATATTTGCAACCAGCTTGTTTTATAGAAGGAGTTATGGAGCTTTTAATGGCAAATTAGAAGGCAAAGGTGCAGGGCAGGAGTAATAGGAGCCTCCACGAGCCAGATCTCATAAGCTCTTAGAGGTTTATTTCTCACTCCAGATAGCTCAGCTACCTTTGGAGGCATAAAATGAGCAGGGTGGCTTCTGTTGCAATGTTGGAAAGAAAAATGTTTAATAAAAGGCAAAATAATAAACTCTTTACAGAGAAAAGCTGATCTAGGTGCAAGAGGTTCTTGCCCCTGGTGAAACACCTCAAAAAAACCATTTGTTTCTTTATTCTCTTCTTTTTCTAGTAAGTTACTTAGGTGGGACTTTTTGGCTCCTGTCCCATTGGCTATCCTTAAGTGTGAGGTGAAGTCCCCCAGGCCTATGAGATGCATTTTTCACCTAATCGAGGAGAGAAACTTCTGAGCTTCTTTCCTTTTTAAGGGGACAGGGGATAGTTTTGTCACTGTCAACAGGGGGCACATTCCTATAGGAGGGGTGACTGAGGATGAGTTTGTATTTTGGTTTTTAAGCTGTTTCTCAGCTGGTTCTGTTTGCCTAGCTCTGTATTTTGGTTTTTCAGCTGTTTTTCAGCAGGTTCTGCTTGCACACTGTGCCTGAGCTGAGCTGGTGCAGTTGTCTGTCCCTTCAGCAGGGTTCTGGAGCCTGACACTGTGTGCAATGACGCTGGGGGCTGTTTGGGGGAGCTGCTGTCTCACCTGGCCCTGTGTGCCCGCAGATCTTCCACATGACCTACGACCTGGCCAGCGCCGTGGTGAGGATCGTCAATCTCATCGGGATGATGCTGCTGCTGTGCCACTGGGACGGCTGCCTGCAGTTCCTGGTGCCCATGCTGCAGGACTTCCCCGACGACTGCTGGGTGTCCCTCAACCGCATGGTGGTGAGTGCTGGCCAGGGAGCACTTGGACCTGATGTGTTTCCTCCTTTCTTCCCTGTTTTATCTTTTCCCCCTGCTTCCACTCTCTTCCTCTTCCCAAAGAGTGAGGCCGATGCCAGGTGTTGTATATTTCATTCCCTTGATCAGCTCGTAATAAATAATTAAAAATAAATATATATATATAACAAAACATATATAAAATACAATATATATATATAATATATATAGTATATCTTAAATATACAAAATATTATATATAATATAAAATATATAATAAAATTAAAATATAATATATAATAGTACAATAATATAATAAATAATATAAAATATAGAAATATAAATAAATAATATAATATATAGTATGTAGTACATAGTATATAATATATAATTAATATATAGTATCTAGTATTTAGTATATAACCTATAATATATAATATACGATAGAAATATATATTTTATATATGTTATTTCTATATTATATATATGTATATATGTGTATATGTATATATGTATATGTATACATCTATCTATACATATCTATACATATATAGATAACATATATAAAATATATATTTCTATTGTATATTATATATTATAGGTTATATACATATATATAGATATACATATATAAACACATATACATATATATACACATATACACATATA
Source organism: Molothrus ater (assembly GCF_012460135.2). NCBI lineage: Eukaryota > Metazoa > Chordata > Aves > Passeriformes > Icteridae > Molothrus > Molothrus ater. Next base: position 2,949,645 of record NC_050490.2, on the reverse strand, counting down.
TATAATATATATTTATATTTTTATATTTATATATATATAATTAAATACAAATAACCTGCTCAGAGATGGTGGGCGGGGTCTCCCCTCTGGAGCATCCCACCTGCCATCCATGCTCCCCATCGCACCTCTCAGCCCTAAACGCAGCCCCTGGGTGACCCCCCTGCAGCACCCACTGCCATCCCCCAGCTTCCCGTTCCTCCTTTCATCCCCCGGGGCCGTCCTGCCGCTTCTCGGGGCTGTGGCCATGGAGGCAGGTCCTGCCGGGACACAGTGCCGGGGTTTGGGGGCAGGTCCTGCAGGGACGCAGTGCCGGGGTTTGGGGACAGGTCCTGCAGGGACGCAGTGCCGGGGTTTGGGGGCAGGTCCTGCAGGGACGCAGTGCCGGGGTTTGGGGGCAGGTCCTGTAGGGACACAGTGCCGGGACAGGGAGGCAGGTCCTGCAGGGACAGTGCCGGGACAGGGAGGCAGGTCCTGCAGGGACACAGTGCCGGGTTTGGGGACAGGTCCTGCAGGGACAGTGCCGGGGTTTGGGGACAGGTCCTGCAGGGACACAGTGCCGGGACAGGGAGGCAGGTCCTGCAGGGACACAGTGCCGGGGTTTGGGGACAGGTCCTGCAGGGACACAGTGCCGGGACAGAGAGGCAGGTCCTGTAGGGACACAGTGCCGGGTTTGGGGACAGGTCCTGCAGGGACACAGTGCCGGGGTTTGGGGACAGGTCCTGTAGGGACACAGTGCCGGGTTTGGGGACAGGTCCTGCAGGGACACAGTGCCGGGGTTTGGGGGCAGGTCCTGCAGGGACAGTGCCGGGGCTCGGAGCAGGACTGGCCCCGGCAGAGCCGCAGATGGCAGGAGCCAGGCTCCCTCTCCTGGCACGTAGCAGCAAGGCGCAGGCATGGAAGCTGCTTCCCGCTGGAATCTGAGTATGTGGAGTCCCAGAGACAGGGCTGGGGCTGATCCATAATTGCCATTGCTGGTCCCCTTGCCCCATGTCCCCTGGAAGGGTCGGTGTGACCCAGCACCCTGGAGTGAGCCAGGGTCACGGGATGAGGAGCCAGGCTGCCCAGTGCCATCCCAAGCTGTGCCCTGCTGTTGCTGGGAGGGACTTGGACACCATATGGCAAAGGCAGGGCGAATTCATGGTACCTTTCAACCATCTTGCTGAGAATCCAGGAGCTTTTATTCAAAGGGACAATGTCCAGTTGATTAAGCAGCAAAAACTGACAAAGCTTAAAAAATTGCCTGTTACTACAGTTCTTAACCTCCAGATTCCCCCAGCCAATTTCTTCTTGAATAAAGGAAATAATCAAGCACTGGGGAAGAACAGAACAAATGTAAAATGTATCAAAGATGTGCCAGCCTGCCGTGCCTCCCACATGCACGGCTGTGGGCACAGGCTGCCTGTGCCTGGAGGAGTGAGCATCCATGGAAAAGTCATCTGTTTGCTGTTTATTTATTCATTTATCTTCTCTGCAATGATGGTTCTCTTCCTGCTGCTGCCAGACTGCCACTTCTGGAGCCTGGAACCCTCTGCTTGTCTCCAGCAGAACAACAACTGTGCAGCAGCTGCCTGGGCTTCCCCATGCTGCCTTTTCTTTATTTATGGGGCAGGAGCAGTCAGAGATTGGGGCCCCATTGTGCTGCTCAGGGCCAGGAGGACACTCAGCTGCTCATGCCAGGGAGCTCAGAGGTGCAGGTGGCCTCATCCCCCTCCTGGGGGTGCCTTGGCCATGGCAGGATGGCTTGAGAGCAGCAGATTTGGAGCACAATTCCCTCACCTCAACGTTTGGCTGTGATGGCAGCAGCAGCTCCTGGCTCTCCTCATCCATCCCTCAGGGCAGAGGTGCAGGCTGGGCTTGAAGCTGCCAGCTGTAGTCAAAGGGAAGGCTCTGCAAAAGTGGCAAGACATGGGACAGAGGAAGAAAAGAGGCAAATCCCAGCAGCAAGGCTGGGGAGAGGGTGGAGGATGCATTCCAGAGGCAGGAATGCTCAGCAGGCTCCAGGAGGGCAGGGCAGGGAGCTCCTCTCCAGAGCAGAGCTTTCCTCATGCTGCAGCCTTGTCTTCGCAGCCTTGAGAGCCTCTGAAGCTGGGAATTAAACTTGCCTTGGGAGATTTTTTTTTCTGCTTCTTCCCTGCAGCTAAATCCCCTTTTTTTTTTTCTTTTTTTTTTTTTTTGTTCCACTTAAAAGAAGTGAAAAAAAAATCATTATCTCTGAAAATGGAGCTTCAGGAAAGTGGGTGAAGAACTGGAGAGATGCCCCACCTAGAGTTTAGGGGGCTTCCACTCCAGAAGCTGTTCAGGAATATGCCAATTCCAAAATAGCCTGGGATTAGAATATTTAACAAAGAGTGCAGTAGTTCTTTGGGGAAAAATAGGTGTTTTTCTCCCAGTAATGTCCTTTATTCTCCTGAGAAGATTTCCAGGCATGTCACTGGGACCAGCAGTGGATGTGGATGGTAATATCAGTGAAACAATTTACATCTGATCTGGAGGGGAGTACTGAGAGAGGCCAAGGAGGCAGGAAACAAGGAACTGGAGCTCTGGGCTCTTCTCAGGCTTTGGTGGCAGGATGAGGATGGAAGGTTCCAGCATGGCTCTGTGTGATGGACACAGCTGGGAGGGGAGAGGCCAGGGTGGCCTCTGTGCCAGGGATTTTGGGACATTCTGTACCAGCCTGGTGGGAGCTCTGAGGAGATAAATAAATATCCTTGTGCATGGCTGCCCTGATTGCACACAGGAGCCAGAAATTTGGGGAAAAGGGGAATCTTCTGAAGCTGCTGCAGCCAAGGGGAGCTGGAAGTGAGGTCCAGATGCTTTGGAGGCTCTGTCTGTGAGTGTGTTGGTGCTGCTCCTCCTCTGCTCTGGGGTTTCCCACCACTTGGCACTCTGTAAAACCAGCCCTCATTTCCATGCTGCAGGGAAAGAAGATTGATCACCTCCCATCTGCTTCCTAAAGGTTTGATCCTCATCCAGGGGATTTGTGAAGGGTCTGGTGTTGCCAAAATCATCTCAGGGCCTCGATAAATCCCCGAGTCTGGTTCCTCTGGGTGTTTTCCACATGCCTCATGTTCCATTTCAGCAGCCGTGGAAGCAGTGGGTGTCTGGCTGCTCCTGGAGCTGCAGGGCAGGATGTTTGCAGTATTAATTGCTGAGTCCCAGTCCCAGGGGCTTCAGCATTAGCTTTCCTGCCGTGCATTTTATTAAAAACTGGAAACACTGGTGAGTCAGCTGCAGAGTGTGTGATGCTCCCCCAGAGCTGACCTGGCAGCTCCTCTCCCAGAGATCTGAACTCTGCTGAGCCCTGAAAGCTGCTGGGAACACGTGGCCTCCTCCCCTGGGTGCTGTGCTGACCCCACACACCCTGCAGGGAGGGCAGAGATCCCTGAGGGCAGGGCAGCAAACCCTGCTCAGCCTCCCCTCCAGCAGAACACATCCCCGTGGAGCTCTGCTCCTCCCTGCTCCCTGCTGGGGGCTGCTGATGGAAAGGGGCAAGAGGAATGGCTGCAGAGTGTGGGAGAGAGCAATCCTGCATGGATCTGCTGTGATTCCCAGCTCCCCCCGAGCCTCTGGGCCAGCCCAGCCCTCCTGCTCTCCCTCAGCAGGCACAGGAACCTGCAGCAGATTCCATGTTCTAGAACAGCTGTCAGGAGCAGCTGGAGCAGGGCTGCTCCATGGGATGGGATCCTGGATCCCAGGGTGACAGGCACTGGGAGTGCCCTCCCCAGCTGGGGCCAGAACCAGTCCAAAGCAGGATGGGCAGGGCAGAGCAGCCCATAACTGGGAATATTGACCTTTCCAGGGAAGGCAGGGTGCCAGGCACTCCAGGACTGCCCAGGGAGGCCAGCTGGGAGCAGCAGCAGGGATGGAAAGGAGGCAGAAGCACTCTGTGCACAGCCCTGGGTACAGGTACCATGCCCAGGCAAGGTGTGGGTGCCCAGGTCTGGATCTCCAGGAGCACAGGGTGCTTGGGAGGGCTCCAGGAAAGGCTGCCTGGGACCACTGGGACTGGGGCACTCAGAGAAGATCCCTGCTGTCAGGTGGAGGCCATGTGAGCTTCCCTTGGAAACAAGCCCAGAACAGGCAGGTTCTGTCCAAAGTGAAGTTTAACCTGTCATCTCCATGTGTTCCTCACTACTCCCACCCTTTCAACTGGATCTGGAGGGGTGTTTTCCCAGCCCAGCAGTTCCAGAGGTGAGCAGGGATGGTCTGAGACAGCTCCTGGGTTCTCCAAGTGTTAATGGTGTAAGTCAGGCATAACATTGTTCTTTGGGGACTTGGTCTGTGACAAAGCTGGTGCTGCTCTTCCTCTGCTCTGGGGTTTCCCACTTGGCACTCCATAAAACCAGCCCTCATTTCCATGCTGCAGGGCAAGAAGATTCATCACCTCCATGATAGGATTACACCCCTATCCCAAGAACTTCCAGTACTTCTCCATGTCTTTACTCATCCCACTCCTCCTCTCCAGGGAGGATTCAAGCACACACACTCACATGTACATCAGAACCAAAATACTCTGTCAGACACCACAGTTTGCCTCCAGGTGCTTCTGTAAGGTATTACAGAACCCAGCAGTGCCTTTGAAGTGTTCCAGGGAAGTGCCTCCAAGTATTCAAAGGTGGATCTGAGCAGGCCAGACTCTAATGCCAGAGAAGCCCTTCCAGCACTGCCAGTGTGGATGTTAAAAACAACCCAGTCAGAAACTGCTTCAAAGTCATTTCACTGCCTTTTGCAGAGTCTCTTGGTGCCTCTGAGATAACCCCCTCTTGACTGTGAGCAGGCACAGAGCTGTAGCTCTGCTTTTGCATGCTTTGGGATTTGCTTAACGAGGAGTCATTTTCCCCCTGCAGTTTAAGGCCTCATTTCCCTGCCCTAATGGGCCATTTTAGCCACTCCAGTATCTGTGGAGTGGTGCTGCAGTGGGGGCTGGTGTAGGTGGGTGTTAGATAGGGTATGGCTCTTACAGCAATGAGCTGTGGCAGTGTGAGACACCTGGTGCTGATAAACCCGTGGCCACACTGCATCTGGAACCTCTTCTAGCCTGGCCTAAAGTACTGAGGGCTTGACCTGTCTGCTCATCCTGGGGAAAACAAAAAACCTGAAAGCTAAAGAGGTACCAGGACCTGTAAGTGAAGAATCATCACAGAGCATCCAGTGCTCTTCACACTTGGTACCCTGAAGGTAATTGCTCTGAAAGGCTTCCCCTTCACAGGAGTGCCTCTCTCTGAGCAGTCCTTGATGTGCTCTCCCAGCAGAGCTCCGGGTTTGTTTGGAAAGCTCTGTGTTTTCCTGCAGCTCCCACCCCCCCAAATCTGTCATCCCTCAGCCATCCCTCAGTCTGGCACCCTCAGCCTGTCCTCACAGGAGCCCTGCTGCTGCTGGGGCTCAGAGCTGTGCAATTCCCAGGGAGTTCTGTGCAGGCTGCAGGGGCTCTGCATGCTGGATGTCAGACTTTTGGATGACTAATTCCTACAAAACACTGGCAAGCTTCCTTGTAAACAGCGCTCCTCAGTTGCTGGAAGAATGGCTTTTAAACCTCCAGCCTGCCTGGTACCCAGATGTTCACAGCCACTAAAGAGCCTGGCAGCCTGTTTTCCAGCTCAGCTATCACTGCTCTGTCTGCCCAGATTCCCTTTGGAATTCCCTCAGCTTCCTTTGTCCCTGCTCTCAGGTCTGTGCTGCCCTGTTAAACTACTGCCACACTGAACTCAGAGGGCAGCAGCATCCCTGCAACAGCCAGAGAGGAATGGGGAAGGAATTCCTTCAGCAAGGGATGGGACAGGGCAGCTGCACTGCTCCCTGTGCCCCACACCATGGACTGTGAGACTCCACAGCACTGGCAATGAGCTCCCACCTTTGCAGGGATGTGGCATCTTAAGCAGAGTGGCCAAATGTGACAGCTGCCTGCTGCTGCCTCAGCATGAGGGACAATGGATGGGCTAAAGCCAGGGAAGTCACAGCAGCTGCCATGCCCTGAGTGCAGGACCATGGCCTCAGAGTGCCAGGAGTGCAGGGCTGAGGGAAGGGGGCTCCTGGAAGGGCGTGATGCCTGTGGCAGCTCTGTGGAAGGCCTGGTGCCCACACAGAGCACAAGTGGCTCTGGAAAATGCCACAAAACCTGGGATTGGAAACCAAAAATGCCACAAAACCTGGGGGTGGAAACCAAAAATTGCCACAAAACCTGGGGGTGGAAACCAAAAATGCCACAAAACCTGCAGTCACCCAGCACTTCTTGGCCAGGCTCAGAGCCCAGCCTTGAGGCAGAGGAGCAGGAGGGGTCACTCCTTTGGCCTCACACCTCTGGCAGCTCCCGTGGCCAGACCCTTCCTGTGCCCTGGCCAGGGGACAAACTCCCTGTGCCCTGTCCTGTCCTGTGTGCAGCTCCTTTGGGCTCCTCACACACGAGCCTGGGGCACAGCCAGCAGCACTCACCAATGGCCACTTTGTCTCTGGCCCCTCTCTCTTGGCTGCAGGGTGGTTTTTCCAGGTTCCTGCTCTGTTGGGAGGTGAGCCCAGACAGGCTGGCACCAGCAGCAGGAGCAGTCCCTGCTGGGCTGTGGCTGTGCCACTGCTCCCTTGTCAGCTCTGCTGTCACTTGTGTGGCTTTGCCCTTCTTGCTGCAGTGGGAATCAGGCCTGGCTTGCATAATGAAACTGAATCTGGCCAGGTAATGCTCTCAGCTGCCTTTGTCCATGTGCTTATCTCCTAACCCAGCATCAGCCCTGGGCAGAGGTTCTAGCCCTGTGCCCAGCTCCCAGCCAGCTCTGTCACTGTTTGCTCCCTGTAAGGTCCATGAGAAGTTTCCATGGGCATCAGTGGCACTGAGAGCTGCCTGCAGGGAGGTCATCAGCCATCCCCATGACTGTGATGAGACACCTCCAGGAGGTGCCCAGTGAGCTCCAGAGCTCCCAGCACTGCTGGCCACTGGTGCTCTGGATGGAGGTCACAGGAGAACTCCTTGTTTATTGGCAAGCCAGCAGCAGCCTGTGCAGTGACCTTCCAGGCTGCCACAGCACCTGTGTCTGCAGAGCTCCATCCGTAACCTTGGTCCCTTCCAGGAACAGGGATCAGCTGAGCAATGCCCAGTGCTGTCAACCCAGCAGAGGCATTTTCACATCCTTGTAGGAGCCATGTGTGATGCCAGAGCAGTTACTTGCCAAGGTTTCACAGCAAGAACTTGCTGGCAGATAATACCCACAGGATGGCAAATGCACCTCGAGCTGTTCCATGAGCTCAGGCTAAGCCTGAGTGCTGTCCCACCAGGAACCTTGTGCTGGTTTTTCTCTCTGTGCCATGCTGAGGTGCTGCCTGTGTGAGCTGCAGTGGAGAGCACAAGGTGTCTCAGCACTCTCTCCTGGCAGGATGTTGCTGCTCTCAAATGAAACCATTTGTAGTTCCTCAGCTCTCTGAAAAAGCCCAGTTTTGCACTGAGAAGAACTTGCTGTCCAGACATTACCAACTTCATTTTCTGCCCTTCTCATCTCTCCAGGTAATGACCAGAGACCCTGGCCATTTCCTAAATTGCTGGGCAGTGATTTTCCTCACTCTCAGGTCCTGCTGCTGGCGGCCTTGCTCAGGCTCTCTGTTTCAGTTCTCAGTTCAAGTCCATTTCCCAGGGGTGGAAATGATTTGCTTCAGTTCCCTCTCCCACTTGTGGGTCATTGTGAAAATCTCCCAGTGCATCATCTGGGTTTATCCCAGGTTACCAGCAGGGTACACTGGCTGCCTTCCCTGCTGGAAAAAGCACATGGAGTCTCTAAAAACCAGGGCCAAAGTGGTGATCTCAGATCTGGGATCTGGGCTTATTTTTCCAAATGGACTGAGCTGGGCTTGTGGGGCCGTGAGGGCTCTGAAATTAAATTTCTTGTGTAACAAAGAGTAAATTTCTTGTGTTGAGGTGCCTCCAGCAGGGATTTTTGGGTGCAGTTGAGGGCATTGAGGTGTAGGGTATTAGTGAGGGATACAGGAGTTATGGGGGCTCTGAGGGCATTGAGGTGTAGGGGCTCTGTGAGGGATACGGGAGTTATGGGGGCTCTGAGGGCATTGAGGTGTAGGGTCTCAGAGATCTGGGAGTTATGGGGCTATGGGGGCATTGAGATGTAGGGGCTTAGTGAGGGATATGGGAGTTATGGGGGCTCTGAGGGATTTGGGGCTTGAGACTCCATATCCCTCCTTGCTTTCAAAGACCCCCCATCCCTCCAAGCTACCTAAGAATTATATTTCCTGTGTAACACATCAAAGTGCCTCCAACAGGGATTTTGGGGTGCAGTGCCAGGGGTGCTTTCCTGCCCCCTAGCCCTGTCACCGTGCTGAAGCTGTGGCCTGTCCCTGCAGAACGACTCCTGGGGGAAGCAGTACTCGTACGCCCTGTTCAAGGCCATGAGCCACATGCTGTGCATCGGCTACGGGCAGCAGGCGCCGGTGGGGATGTCGGACGTGTGGCTCACCATGCTCAGCATGATCGTGGGGGCCACCTGCTACGCCATGTTCATCGGCCACGCCACCGCCCTCATCCAGTCCCTGGACTCCTCGCGCCGCCAGTACCAGGAGAAGGTAAGGACAGCCCTGCTGGGGTGGGCTGCTCGCTGTGCTCTTTGGGGGAGCACAGGGTGGTCTCTGTGCTCTCTGGGGGGAGCCCAGGGTGGTCTCTGTGCTCTCTGGGGGGAGCCCAGGGTGGGCTCTGTGCTATCCAGAGGGAGGATGGGGTGGTCTCTGTGCTGTCTGGAGGAGGATAGGGTGGTCCCTGTGCTGTCTGGGGAGAGCCCATGGGGTGGTCTCTGTGATATCCAGAGGGAGCCCAGGGTGGTTCCCGTGCTGTGAGGAGGGAGCCTGGGGTGGTTTCCTTGCTGTGTGGGGGGAGGCTGGGGTGGTCTCTCTGCTGTCTAGAGGGAGCCCAGGGTGGTCTCTGTGATATCTGGAAGGAGGCCAGGCTGGTCTCTGTGCTGTCCAGAGGGAGGATGGGGTGGTCTCTGTGCTGCCCAGGGTAGTCTCTGTGCTGTCCAGAGGGAGGATGGGGTGGTCTCTATGCTGCCCAGAGGGAGCCTGGGGTGGTCTCTGTGCTGCCCGGGGTGGTCTCTGTGCTGCCCAGAGGGAGGATGGGGTGGTCTCTGTGCTGTCCAGAGGGAGGATGGGGTGGTCTCTGTGCTGCCAGGGGTGGTCTCTGTGCTGCCCAGAGGGAGGATGGGGTGGTCTCTGTGCTGCCCGGGGTGGTCTCTGTGCTGTCCAGAGGGAGGATGGGGTGGTCTCTGTGCTGCCCGGGGTGGTCTCTGTGATATCCACAGGCAGCCCAGAGTGGTTTCCTTGCTGTGAGGAGGGAGCCAGCACTGTCAGTGTGAGAGGCCAGGGCGCTGTTCCATTCCCCCTCATCCCCATCCATCCACTCCCACACCCCTCAGGAGGAAACAGCAGCAGGATCAGTTTACAGCAGGGCAGGGAGATGGTTGTTGTTTTCTCTGCCTGTCATTGTACACCAACGTTATCAATGTCACCAGTACCTAAAATTTTAAGTCACTTCTTCCTTTCCCACATCTTGTTTCAAACCCCAAGTGAATGTTCCAGAATGTGCAGCTTTTGTTTAGCAAGTGCTCTCTTTGAAAGTATCCAGATTATTCACTCCAGTGCTCTGAGTGAAGCTGCAGAACAGCCCCCAAAGCCCAGATCAAGGCTCAGAGCTCAGAGCATTAATTCCCAGGTAGCTGTGGAATTAATGGCACCATTGTTGGACTGCAGAATGGAGGGCACAGCCAGAAATGTCACATCTGATCAGACTGCCACAGTCACTGAATCTGGGAGCTGGGCAGGGCATCCAAAAAATGCAGCTGCCCTCAGTTATGGGGCTGGGGAGGTTTTATGGTCAGGGTCTTGTGGGTCTTTGAGCTGGAGATTAGGAAGAGGAATTGTTCCTATTCTGACCCTGCCAGGTGCAGTTTAGTGAGAGGGGAGCTGTGACTCAAATGGGGAAACTGTGACCAGCAGGCCCTGCTCAGGTGAATTTTAAGTTCAGGGAAGAGGTGGGATGACCTTGGAACAGGTTTGGGACACAGGAATTCCAAAGGGAGAAGAGCAGGGCAGAGAGGGAGAGCAAAGGAGACCAGAGGTTGACTCATGCTTGGAGCATAGGGAAGATCCCAAACCACAGCTAGAGCTAAAGGAGGGGGAATGCCCAGGAGAAGAGTGTGGGGGCCTGGCATGCATCCAGAGCATCCAGAGTTTTAGCTCTGTGTCACAGCTGAGCCAGGCTGATCCCCACAGAGAGCAGGGCACGCCAAAGAGAAGGACACTGCAGCACTGGGAGTGCAGGCTGATCAAATCTCAGGATGCAGAGTATTTATTCAAATGTGTTTGAAGTAGCACAGAAGTCAAGGACTGATCTGCAAAGCCAACCACCTGGGCAGCCTGGCACAGCCAGCCCTGCACCTGCAGCACTGGGCACTCCAGGCTCTGCCTCCAGCCTGTGCTCTCACAAGGGCACAGCTTGACCCTGGCACTTGGATCCCAGGCAGAGCTCAGGGAAATCAGTGCCCAGGAAGGCAGCAGGGACTGCAGAGGGGGTGGCAGGGACAGTGAGGAGTGTGAAAGCCTCATTAGAACGTGGGGATGTGAGTGAGAGGGTTAACAGACCCAGGAGAGGAGCTCTGACAGAGGGGAGAGGGTTGAACCAAGGGTGTATTTCCTGTGGCAGGTTCATCTCCCAAGTCATCCTGCGAGGATCAAACCCTCAGGGATTGAGTGCATTCATTTTCCTCTTGCAAATGGGACAAGTGATGGCCTAAAAACAAATATGTATTTACTTTGTGCATTCCTTAGCACTTGAATAGCCATGATTAAAATGAGGCTGCTGCGTGATTTGCAGCCCTGCAACTCAATTTAGTTCAGTCCTCCTGGGACAAAGTGTCTGCTGAAGCAGATTAGACAGAGAATCTCAACAAGTTTGGAGGCTGAGTGGTAGAAGCCAGCAGCAATTGAGAGACCTCTGCTGGGCACCCTGTGGGCTCTGCCTGTCCCTCAGCAGAGCCCAGCCTGCAGGGGCCTGGGGAGCTGTGCTGGGAGTGGCCAAGGAAAGGGACACCGTGGAGAGGGAGAGGAACAGCACAAACACAAACAGGAGAGGAGGTTACAGCTGGAACTGCCCTGGGAGGCTCTGCTGTGCAGGACTCTCAGGACAAGGTTCAGGAGTGGGGTTTTGGGGAGGTTTCAGATTGTCCAGACTTCTGCCAACCCACTGGTTCTTCCCTTGGACAAGCAGGGCTTTGGAAAAGAGGAATAAAAGCCAAGCTGTGCTGTCTGTTGGCTTCAGGAGCAGGCTTGTCTCACTCTGCCTTGGATTCTCTGAACACTGGGATATTCAATCCCTCTCCTGTCAGAATCTCCTCCTGGATCTCTCACTTCATGCTGTGCTGGTTGTGCAAGGCAGGGCTGGGTGGATCCATGGGGAATTCAGAGGGAATGGCCCCCTCCAAGCCAGGGAGGTGCTGAGGTTCCTGGGTACCTGTCCCCTGTGGCACAGAGCCCTCCCAGCACATGCAGGGGGCACAGCCATGGTGCAGGGCCAGCCCTGGCCCTCCAGATGGGAGCAGCTCTTTGGATGGGGCTCTCTGAAGGGACTGTTTGACCTCCAGCCCTAGAGGCAAAGTGAGGAGGGCCCTGTCTGTCCCATCAGAGTTTCCCATGGTCACAGAGTCAGCAGCAGGGTCAGGAGCTGATCTTCCCTCTTAACCTCACCTGGAGTTTAACTCCACAATATCCTGGCATGTTTCCTGCACATGAGACACCACCACCACAGCTCCTTCCTGAGGGATTCTGGCAGAACAACATCCCCAGGTGCTGTTGTGCAGTGTGGTGTTGTACCTGAATGGATGTGACAGCTCTGACCAAGAGCTGAGCCTGTTCTCACCCAGGGCTCCCTGGCCCTGTGCTCAGCTGGGCACACCTTCCTGGCTCCCCAGAGCCTCATCTCTTCTCCCACATTCATTTTCTGTCACATCAGTGGGTTGAAAGAGATTATTTTTGAGCCCATGAGTGCCAGAGCTGGTGCAGGTGCAGGTGAAGGGGGTCAAGGACAGGAGCAGGGGTACAGGACCCTCTGCAGCTGTTCATGGATCAGCTCCAGCCTTTATTCATCACTGGCTGCAGAATTCCCCCCCCCCCGGCTCACATCAGAGGGACACTGTTCCCTGCCCAGGAGAGGAACAAGCTAGCCAGATATGCCTGTTATTTTCCTGCTTTTTGCAGGTTCTCCTAATAATTTCTTTCCCTAATCCTGCAGCTCAGCTGGATTAGTATTTCTGTCAAGTCACCCTCTCCTCCTCCCCAGGGCTCTGTAACCTTGAGGGTGGGGAGGGTGATGGTGCTGCTCTCTGCAGCTCCTTGGAGCAGGGCAGGGATGCTCAGCCCCCATTGTGAGAAATGATGTTCACTTCCAAAAATTGAAAAGATTTATTAAAACCTTCTCAAAAATACAACAGAAGACTGAATAGAGAAAATATTACAGCACCAGGAGCAGAGGATTTTTCCCACCATGTGCTCATCCACACAATGGAGGTTTTGCCTTTTAACCCTTTAGTTCCCCCAGAGTTCTGTCCATCTGCCCAGTGGTGGAGATCCCTTCCTGACATCTTGATTGGAGCTCAGGAGCCGCCACAGTAAGGAGCTGACCCTCCCAAATGTCCCAACGCAGGCCACCCCTGATAACAACACAAGGGGAGTGAAATTTAACTATAAATCTGTAAAACTTCTTTTAACACATGTACATGATATTTACCTTTTAATTGTGAGAGTCAGCCATGGCATCACTCATCTATCCCAATCAGGGTCACTCTCCCATCCCAGTGGGTGCAGGGAGGCTCAGCTCCCCAGAACACCCAGAGCAGGGACTGCTGCTGATGCCTTGTGCAGGCTGACCTAGAAGAGAGACTAGACTGAGCTAAAGAATAAAGGAGGGATTTATTAAAAGGATATCCTCAATGGATCCACCTTGGGCAGCACAACCCAAAATGGCCACAAAATGGACCACAGGTCATGGGGTCTCAGACTTTTATAAGTTTTGGTCTATTTGCATATTGGAGTTAATTGTCCAATTCCAGCTCCAGCCCATGCAGTCCCATCCTTCTTGTTTTCTCTCTCCAGCCCACATTGTTTATGCCCTTGGGCCTGAGATTTGGATCCTTTGTCCTTGGTGCCCAGCTGGAGCAGGAATTGTTTTGTCTCCCTGCTCTGTGCAGAGCTCACCATCCCCTAACATGAAGCCCAGACCCACCCACTAAAGCAGCACAGAATCTAAAAAATATAAACCCCAAAGCCTGAGGCATCACTGAGAGGCAGGGCTTGCTGCTGTCAGCACTGCAGAGCCCACTGAAGCCCCAGTCTCTCCTTCCAGAGCCTCCTCTCCCCTCAGGATCTGCTCTCCTCACTCCTCCTCCTCCCTGAGCAGTCCATGCAGTTCCTCTTGTTCTTAAAATACCTCTTGGCTCTGGGTAGGGCCTTGCACTTTCCCTTGTCACTGGGCTCTCCACAGCCTCTTTGCCTGGGCTCCCCCAGCCCAGGGCAGCTTCACAGTGGCACCCCAATAATGCTCCTGTGGAAATCCTCATGTTCAAGGGTTCCTTTTGTTTTTAAAGCAGAACTTTCAAGCATGGCCAAGGTCTTTACCATATTTAGATCAGAAGTGTTACCCAGCAGTGTCTCTGCAGCAGGATTGCAGCAGGACACTGAAGAGGGAATCACTTCAGAAGCCCTGCAGAGCACTGCCAGCACCCCTCAGCTCCTCACACCTCTGCACAGCCCACAGCTGATCCCTGCTCTGCCTGTCCAAGCACTTCATTGTGCAGCTGGAACATTTCAGCCCTTCTCTCAGCACCCTGAACTCAGCAAAGAGAAACTGGGGAAGGTTTAGTCATGGCAAAGGCTGAAATAAAACAACTGGAATGTTCTATCCCCGTTGGGGATGCTGGACTAGGATTTGTTGGGGGAAAATCCAGACAGTGCCCTTGGCCTGCCCACTGCTCTGAGAGGTGGGGACCTGTCCTGGGGCTCAGGCAGTCCTTGCTCCTTCTTGGACACCAGTCTAATAATAGTAAAAGAATAGTTTTAGTTTAATAGTAAAATAATAGTTTTATTAGCAACAAGTTTAAAGAATGATTTGGGCTTTTTTATGGTCCATGAGGAAACAGTGGAACTCGCAGCTCCAGGGTGCTGCAGAGTTCCAGAGTCCCATTAACCTCAGAATATTTAGACAAATTGACTGGAGGAAAACCTTTCAGGTGTTGCTGAGTGCCCAGATGCAGATCCAGCCCCTGGCCTGGGAATCCCAGATCTGCTTTGTCAGTGGGCAGGAGCTGGAGTCCCTCCCTGTGCAGGGAACTGGGGGCACAGATCCTTCCTGGATTATCCCATAAGCTTGGCACCGTGCCCACAGAGCTCATTAACCCTTTGCTGGAGCTGTGGTGGGCACAGACACACTGTGGTGGCTCTGGCAGCTGCTCTGGGAGCCTGCAGTGGGCACACACTGCCACAGCTCCCTGCCACTGAGCTGCCAGGGGGAGCTTCACATGCTCTGCCACTCTGGGCAGGGTTGGAAGTGACACTCCTGAGAGGACTGGTCAGCAGGAAGTTCCCAGGGATTGTCCCCACATTCCCTGAGCTCACAGGCATTCCGGAGGAGTCTCCTCCTGAGCCAGCACCCAGGGTGGAGGTCAGGGGAGCTGCAGAGCTCATTCACTCCTTGGGTAATGTGTGTGAAGGAGAGGGCAGGGAGTGCAGCACTCCAGAAATTAAAGGTGTTTGCAGCACTTAATCAAATGCAAAATGTAATCAAATTTCCTAATTGGAAAAAGTTTGGAGAGCCTGGCTTTATCCTGTCATGCCAGCACTGGGTTTTTGTTCCCTCTGTGCAGAGATGGCCTGAGCACTGCTGTGTCCCACACTACTGTCAATCAAAGCAGCCTGGGCTGATAACAAGGCTGATAAATGATGGCTCCAGTGATTGTGTCAGGGCTTTTCTGCAGTCAGGGGGTTCTGCCTGCTTTGCAGAGCCAAAAGAATGCAAGAAACAGGTAATGGGGTGTTCATGTCAGCCAGAAACTCAGAAATTGTGTCAGTTGGTTTAGGTTTGTTTAATCCTTTCCCTGAAAGAATCCTGGCTTGGTTATAAAACAGAAATGTTTCAGAATGTCTTGAGGTGCAAACGGCTTAACCAGACCAGGGTTGAGCAGTTCCTGCTCTTGCAGGAGGATATGTCTTAAACTGGTGGATTTAAACTTAGTTTAATGGTTGACCCATTCCTGAGAGCAGGCTCACTCTGAGGCTGTAAAACATGGCAGAAACAGTGGGGTACCAGCTCAGATTGTGACATCTCCACCCGGGGCCTGGGAGGCAGACAGGTCCTTCTGTCCTATGACCACCATGTGGCACCTGCCTGTGTTGTCATGGCAAGGGAACATCCCTGCCTTGGCAGCTCTTCCACCCCAGGGAGGGGTTTCAGGCTTCAGTATCAGTTTGGGAATGAATGTTGGCACTGGAGCTGTACACAAATAAATAGATAAATAGATAGATAAATAAATGAATAACTGAAGAGCTGATGCTGCAGCACAGAGCCTCCCCCAGGGCCATCTGTCCTGCTGCTCCCAGCAGTGCTGGTCCCTCACTGCACACAGCCCCTGCTCCCCTGTCCCCATCTCCAGCCTTTGGGGGCACATCTCACCTCATTCCCCCCCTTGTGCTCTTCTGCACAGAGTATTGCTGGTCCCTTTGCCCTGTCCATTCTGGATGTTTGGCTCCAGTGACCTGACATCTCCACAATGTTCTGGGATACTTCTACAGATGAATTGACCATGGCCAGAAGTGCCCTGTGCTGGCCTGGTGCCCTCTGGCAGGAGGTGGCCTCTCCAGCCCAGCCAGGCATTCCCTTCAGGGCCATTCCCAGGGAAACCAGGCTGTTCCATAGCCCTGATGTGAGCTTTGTCCATATTGCATTCCCTTGGCATGCACAGGATTAGACCTTAGACCACAACATTTCATGCACAGGGATTTGTCCCACAGCTCCTGCATTTGCCTTCCTCAGAGCCCTGAGCAGCAGAGATGGTCAGAGGCAAACAGGGGTTTCATCAGGCTCATTATTGATCCTGCTCAGCCACTGCCACTTCCCAGCCCAGGAATGGGACTGTCCAAAATCCCTGCCTGAGCAGGAATGGGATTGTCCAAAATCCCTGCCTGAGCAGGAATGGGATTGTCCAAAATCCCTGCCTGAACAGGAATGGGACTGTCCAAAATCCCTGCCTGAACAGGAATGGGGTTCTCCAAAATCCCTGCATGAACAGGAATGGGACTGTCCAAAATCCCTGCCTGAACAGGAATGGGACTGTCCAAAATCCCTGCCTAGACAGGAATGGGATTGTCCAAAATCCTGCCTGAACAGGAATGGGACTGTCCAAAATCCCTGCCTGAACAGGAATGGGACTGTCCAAAATCCCTGCCTAGACAGGAATGGGATTGTCCAAAATCCTGCCTGAACAGGAATGGGACTGTCCAAAATCCCTGCCTGAACAGGAATGGGACTGTCCAAAATCCCTGCCTAGACAGGAATGGGATTGTCCAAAATCCTGCCTGAACAGGAATGGGACTGTCCAAAATCCCTACCTGAACAGGAATGGGGTTCTCCAAAATCCTGCCTGAACAGGAATGGGACTGTCCAGAATCCCTGCCTGAACAGGAGCTCATTCTTGGTCCTGCTCAGCCCAGTGCCATCTCCCAGCCCAGTAATGGGATTGCCCAAAATCCCTGCTTGAACAGGAGCTGATGGGACTGAGGGGAGGCAACTCACAGCCATCCCCAGTGCAAGGAGTGTGGACAGGAAGTGGGAGAAAAGCTCCAGGAATTGTCTGTACCACAGCAGGAGATCAGGAGCCTGAGCCTGGGTGAGATAATTCCCCAAGGTACTGTGCAGTAAGGGAAAGTGTTGCAGGTTTCCCAGGAGGTGACACTTAAAAGTCATTTTCTGGTGGAAATCTGACAAAATGAGCACACTGAGCCAGGGCCATGGTACAGGAATCAATGAATGCAGCCTTTGGAAAGGCTCACAACCAGGACATCACACAAAGCTCTTGCAGAATGGAGGGAGCTGCCAGGTTTTTGTCACAGAACTTCTGTTGTTCCTTAAACCCCTCCTGTGACTCCATGAGAATGACCATGAGTAAGCTGTAGGATAGAATTGATCCTGAGGGTAGGAATATGTATGGCTTAAGAGAGAAAAAACTCCAGAAGTCAGCATTTCCTTGGGTTTGATGATTCCTGAGTGCTGGGGAGCTGCACTCTTTGACTCCTAATCAGAGACCAGGGAAAATAAACCAAAGATTGCACTGTGTGCTGTCAGCAGGCTCCATGTGGGGATCCCATGAGCTGATCTTCCCCCTGTGGAGCACTGCTCCCCTTGGAGAGCCCAGCACTGCTCAGGGTGGCTCCTAGGGGTCCTTCCCTGAGCTGAAATGCTCCTCTGGAGCCTCCTGCTCCTTCCACAGGTGCAGCTCTGGTGACTTCTGTGGGCTCCAGATGTGGAGATATTTGTGAGTGGGATTAAACCCAGTGCCACAGTGATCTCAGGCTAATCCTGGAAGGATCCAAGCAGTGCCAGAATCATGGAATGGGCAGGGTTGGAAGGGACCCTCAGGGATCATGGAGCCCTGCACAGGACACCCCAATAATCCCCCCTGTGCTTGGTGGTTTTCACCTTCAGAACTGGGGCAGGATTGAGCCTGTTCAGTGATTTATCCCTGATGGATATTGAGGGCATGGAAGGAGTTGAAAATACTCAGTTCTTTTTGGGCTGTGAGTGTCAGAGCTTTGGTAGAAAGGAGGGAAAGTGACCAGCTAGAGGAGCAAAAATCCTCAGCTGAATGGTTTTCTTTTGATATATTAATACCTCCTTCAAGGGCTATTTGAGGAAAAACAGACTTAAGAAAATGAGCTGGGATTTAAATGGGCTCGATTGCCTTCAGAGAGATTGAAATAATTCCTAAATGAGTGTTTTTAGTTGAACTCAGAGAGGCCACTAAGCTCTGAGCACAGGTCAGGCTGGGGACAGGGAGACGAGTGGGAGGCTGAGCAGAGAGGAGGAGGAGGGAGGAAGGGAAGGCACTGTCAGGGGGGCCTGGCCATGGCTGGAAGGCAGCAAAGGGGCACCAAGTGGCTCTAGAGAGGGCCAGCTGAGCGTGCCATCATCTGCCTGACCCCACAAGAGTGGGGCCTTCAGCAGCTCCAAGGGAAGGGGGAAAACCCCAATGAATCCTCAGTTTCTCAGGCATGGAAAGAAGGGGTTGATGCTTTCAATTCTGACCCCATCTCTGCACAAGGGAGAGCTGAGGGCCCCAAAACCCTCCTGGCTGAGAGGAGGGAGCACCAGCAGAGGCAGGAGAGACAAGATCTCCCTCTCCTTAACCATGACAGAGAATGATGGTTCCTTATTTCACAGCTTGCTTTTATAACCCTGATTTCCATTTGCAATGGGAAGCAGCACCTTTATTTGTGGGGGAGTAAATTTGTCCTGTTTTCCCTGGGAGCCTTATCTGGGGACAGCGGTGACAGGGGACTTGGACAAGCCCTGGGGACACTGCAGAGCAGTAATTTATTGCTCTTTGTTGCAAAGCCATAAATCCATGTTCAGTGGTGAATAAGCAGAGTCCCAGTCACCCCATCCAGCCCGTGCTGGTGCATTTTTGGAGCGTGGGGATGTTTTTCCCAAGGAGCAAAGGGCAGTTAAGATGGACAGCAAGTGCCAGTGGAGCAGAGGACAGGGACACAGGGGCAGGTGGCTGCAGCAGGTGAGGAGAGGCTCCTGGTGACACTGGTCACTGCTCCAGCTCAATCACTGCACTAAAGCTGACAGCCTAAGGGGATATTTTTGGCAAATCATTTATTCAACAAAAATGCAGCATTAAAGCAAGCAGAGCTCTTGGTGGATTTTAGATGAATTTAATAAACCTGAGTCAGCAGAAGCTCGTGCCTCATGATTTCCCTTTCCCTGGTGAGAGTCCCATACATCCTGTGCCGGGTTTGCCAGGTCCCATGGCTGTCTCAGGCTGCAGTGCCTCTCCAGTGGCAGGAGACATCAAAACCCCTGAAACCTTCTGCTTGGAGCACCATAACCTCCAAAACTCTCTCTGGGTGAGTTGCCCACAAGGGAGCTGCTGTCCTCCACTCTGCTGCTGCTTTCCACTTCCTTTCCTGCCTCATTTCCTTGGGGCACCCAGCACATCCTGTCCTGCCACAGCCATCCCTGCAGAGCCTGAGCCACACAGGTGACAAAGGCCCAGTGGGACGTGGGGACTCCTTTGCCTTTGGCCAGGCTGGAGGGATCAGGAGCATTTCCAGGCAGTTGCTGTGCTTTGGGAATGCCAGGAAGCCCCGAGTGTCCCCTCTGCCACCTTGGCTCGTTGGAGTGATGCCCTCTCGTGCATGGTGGCAGTGCCAGCACAGGCTGTCCCTGGAGCAGGGCCTGGGGCTGCAACGAGCACAACTTCACTAATCAGGCTCTCCTGCACTAAAGGGACATTCAGGGACACATTTATGAGGGAGAAGAAGGGAAATAGGGCTGGGAAAGGAGCAGCACAGTCCTTTTGTCAGCAGTTAGTGCAGTACACACTCAGGATTGTGTCCTGTACTGAGAGGAGCGTGACCATTCCCTGCACACACCTTGTCCTGCAGCACCTGCAGGGCAGCAGGACCCTGGTACAGCCCTGGCCCTTGGGGGAGTGTCCTTAACTCACAGAAAGCACCATCCATCCCCAAAGCTCTGCCATCAGAGTGTGCCCTGTATTCCACTGGAACTGACACCATGGAAATGTGAAAATGTGGAGGGATTAGGGCGAGTCCTTGGGGCACAGGAGTGAAGAAAAGGGGAAGAAAGTGATGGGAAAGCAAAGGTTCCATCATGGCAGGGTGGGCAGGAGCACAGAGGGGAGAAGCAGAGGCTGGGGACTGCAGCTCCAGCCCAAAAACCAGGGTGTTGATCCAGGTGTGCTCCTCTGCTGTGAGCCCACAGCCAGGGCAGGTCCTGTGCTTGCCCTGCCACAGCCCCTGGGACTGTGACAGCCCTGGAGCCCAGCTGGCCCCTGTCCTGCCATGTGCCGTGGAAAAACCTTCCTGGGGTGTGGGTTTGTGATTCACACTAGGTGAGAGTAAAAGGAACAGGCTGCTGCTGTGCCACACTCCAGTTTTTATTCTGGATTCTTCTAAGATCTTGTGAGAGTTCCAAGGGGATACAGTGTTATCTCTGCTGTGGTAGCAGTAGTGGAACAGCTACTGAGTGGGATCTTGAGTAGGCAAGGAGGTAGTAAGTGAGCAGGAAGGGTCTCCAGCATATATAGTATAGGTTAAGTATGATTCTAAACTAATGAGTTTAATAGAAGGTTTTAGTTTTGCTTTTTTATCCAATCATGCCCTAATTCTAGTGGTCTAAGATTTCACACAACATTACTAGAGTATTACTCAGAACTATCTATGTATTTCTGTCAGTTTTTGTTGTTTATGGGAACACTATAGCTAAAAAATGTGAACAACAGGTTAAATTTACATTGGGTCTGGGGTAGGGTAACTTTATGGAAATACCACTACTATGGTAGAATTGTGCCTAAGGACAAAAAGGCCTCTGCTCTCTGCTGCAGCTTTTTAGATACTCAAGGCACTTAGTGTAAGTTTCTACTAAAAGCTAAAATCTATGTTTCTATTCCACTTAATGGCTTCATATATCTCAGTTTCTTCATATCTTCATATCTCATATATTAAGATACCTTCATATCTCAGTTTCTCTGGGGTTTCAGTTCAATCCCTGGGTCTGGATTTCTTTCTGGGTCTGTGCCCTGAGGG
Organism: Molothrus ater; assembly: GCF_012460135.2. Taxonomy (NCBI): domain Eukaryota; kingdom Metazoa; phylum Chordata; class Aves; order Passeriformes; family Icteridae; genus Molothrus; species Molothrus ater. The sequence goes on along the minus strand of NC_050490.2, from coordinate 2,928,795 downwards.
CCTTGCACCCCAACACTTGGGGGCACTTGGGCTCTCCTGCTCCCACCCTGCACAGCCCTGTTTGCTGGGAGGGCACTCCCAGCCAGGCACTCCTTCCTCAGCCCTGCTCCCACTGGGGCTGTGTCATGGTAATTAGCCCCCAGCCAGGTGATAATTAGCATTGACTCCATGTGTTACAGAAGGCTGATTAATAATAATCTTTATTAAGACACTCATTGCTTTTTTATAGACAGATACAGGTTGACCTAATTGGTCCTCTAGTCCAAACACCATCACCATTGGCTAATTAAGAAACCACAATTGATAAACAAATCTCCATAACACATTCCACATGTTCACAACAACAGGTGCAGCAAGTGAAGATAAGAATTGTTTCTCATACTTTTCTCTGATCTTCTCACAGCCTTTCCCAGGACAGTGCCTGGGGAAGTTGTGTTTCTCTCTCTCTGTCCAGAGTTGGTGCCACAGGGCTGTGTGGAGGGGAGCACAGGCTGCTCAGCACCCAGGCAGTGAGCACAGGGCACCCAGCTGAGGATCAGTTTAAGATTAAACCACGGGGCAGCCATTTGGGGAACACTCCCCATGGATGGAACAGAGCCTCCCTGCTGCTGCAGGGGCAGGGGGCAGGGCCACTATGTGCTGCCCATGAGTTGGTGACATGTCCTGGTGGCCTCATCTCTCCCTGCTCAGTACAAACAGGTGGAGCAGTACCTGTCCTTCCTCTGCTGCAGGGGAAGGGAGCAGGGTCAGCACAGGCTGCCCATGAGTTTGTGACATGTCCTGGTGGCCTCATGTCTCCTTGCTCAGTACAAACAGGAGGAGCAGTACCTCTCCTTCCTCTGCTGCAGGGGAAACCAGCACAGGCTGTCCATAAGTTTGTGACATGTCCTGGTAACTGGTGGCCCTCGTGTGTCCCTGCTCATTACAAACAAGTGGAGCAGTACCTGTCCTTCCACTGCTGAAGGGGAAGCCAGCACAGGCTGCCCATGAGTTTGTGACATGTCCTGGTACCAGCTCATTGACACTGTGTGTCCCTGCTCAGTACAAACAGGAGGAGCAGTACCTGTCCTTCCTCTGCTGCAGGGGAAGGGAGCAGGGCCAGTATGTGCTGCCCATGAGTTTGTGACATGTCATTGACACTGTGTGTCCCTGCTCAGTACAAACAAGTGGAGCAGTACATGTCCTTTCTCTGCTGCAGGGGAAGCCAGCACAGGCTGCCCATGAGTTTGTGACATGTCCTGGTAACTGGTGGCCTTGTGTGTCCCTGCTCATTACAAACAAATGGAGCAGTACCTGTCCTTCCACTGCTGCAGGGGCAGGGAGCAGGGCCAGCACAGGCTGTCCATGAGTTTGTGACATGTCCTGGTACCAGCTCATTGACACTGTGTGTCCCTGCTCATTACAAACAAGTGGAGCAGTACCTGTCCTTCCACTGCTGAAGGGGAAGCCAGAACAGGCTGCCCATGAGTTTGTGACATGTCCTGGTACCAGCTCATTGACACTGTGTGTCCCTGCTCAGTACAAACAGGAGGAGCAGTACCTGTCCTTCCTCTGCTGCAAGGGAAGGGAGCAGGGCCAGTATGTGCTGCCCACGAGTTTGTGACATGTCATTGACACTGTGTGTCCCTGCTCAGTACAAACAGGTGGAGCAGTACATGTCCTTCCACAAGCTGCCCGCTGACATGCGGCAGCGCATCCACGACTACTACGAGCACCGCTACCAGGGCAAGATGTTCGATGAGGAGAGCATCCTGGGGGAGCTGAGCGAGCCCCTGCGGGAGGTAAGAGGGCAGCCATGGGCAGGGCACGTCCCCAGCACCTCTGGCAGCTCTGGAGCTCCTGGGCCAGGGGCTCAGGAAGCTCCCACCTCTTGTGTTTGGTTAAAACTTGGCATGGAGTGCTGGCATCATCCATGCCCTACCCAACCGGGGGGTCACAGGAAGAAGGAGCCTTCAGAGAAGCTCCCTTTCCTTCCCAGCTGAAGCCTGGCAATGCAGGTTGTCCCTGGGATGTCACCAGTGTGTCACCCACCAGCTCTAGAAGGGGCCTGCCTTCTGTCTTTGTCTCCCAGCAATGTCCCTCCATGGGAGAGAGAAGAGCTGAGCAAGTGCCAGCCAGGATTTAAAACTAGTTTTGCTGAAGTCTCAAAGGACACCCCTCTGAAAACCCCCATGGGGGGACACAGATGCTTCCCCAGCTCTCTCTCTTCCCGCTCCAGTTATCCCTGTTCCCATTGAGTGCTGTGCTGGGTGATGAGCTCAGTACCACATCCTGAGTGGGGGCTGCTGGGACACAGAGCAGCTCCTGAGCTGTCACCCCTGCGAGTGAGACAGAGCCCCAGGGGAGGCCCAGCCTGGCTGTGGTGACAGCTGAGCAGCTGAGCTGGGCTTTCTGCAGCCAGGGTTGGTGATCCAGCCTCTGCCCAGTGCCTGGTGAGCACCACTCTCTCCTCTCCTGACACTGTCCCCATCTGCCTGGGATCATTCTCCTCCTGGGCACATTTGTGCTGTTTTACAGCTCATTGACAAGCAAGGGCAGCAGAGAACCAGGGGCTGCCAAGGTGAGTTATGACACCTGCCCAGAGAGAAGCCCTGGGCTTTGTCAGACAGCATTTCACTGCTCTGTGCTCCCTCACAGCCCAAGGTTTCCTGCAGAAACAGGAATGCTGTGTGTGTTTGGGAAGTTGAGTGTTGTCCCTTCTCAGGGGAGGCAGAGGGATGAAGGCAGTGAGCGTGGTGCTGGCTCCAGCACTGCTCTGAGCATCCAGAGCCCATCCAGCCAGACCAAGGCACGGCCACTTTATCCCACTTTAAATGCACAGGTCAGGTGGGGATCTTCACAGGTCATTAGGTGTTGACTAACATATGTGCATCCTCTCCTCTTCCTCTCTCTCCTCTACACCCCACCTGCTCAGGAAATCATCAACTTCAACTGCCGCAAGCTGGTGGCCTCCATGCCCCTGTTTGCCAACGCAGACCCCAACTTTGTGACGTCCATGCTGACCAAGCTGAAATTTGAGGTGTTCCAGCCCGGGGACTACATCATCCGGGAGGGCACCATCGGCAAGAAGATGTACTTCATCCAGCACGGCGTGGTCAGCGTGCTCACCAAGGGCAACAAGGAGACCAAGCTGGCTGATGGCTCCTACTTTGGAGGTGTGTGCTGCTCACTGAGCCTCCACAGGCACAGGGCTGCTGTGCTCAGCCATTCCTGGATCCACGTGGGACTGACCCCAGCACCTCCTTCTCCATCTCTGGGCAGCTTCCCAGACAGGGGATGTGTCGCTGGCTGGGGGCTGTGTACAAATCACAGACAGGATGGGACTGCTAGGAACGTGCCTTGAGCTGTTTGATTTTCCAGCATCACTCTCATTACATGGTTATGACAATGGGAAGATGCCAGCAGCTCACATCCCAGGCATGTTTTTGGCCTGTCAGTTCTGCACAGTCATGGAGATTGGGTTCTTCTCTAGAACCTGCTTTTGTCCTGTTGATGTTGGGTATCACTGGCTGGGGTCTCTGTACAAATCACAGACAGGATGGGACCGCTAGGAACGTGCTTTGAGCTGTTTTAATTTCCAGCATCAGCCTCATTACATGGTTATGACAATGGGAAGATGCTGGCAGCTCACATCCCAGGCAGCAGACAGGCAGGTTGCAGGACAAGCTCTGAGTGCACCACCTCTGATGATCTGCTATGGGGAGACAGAGCAAAACCTGCCAGGCCTTTCCTCTAAAAAATTCCTATTATGCATTTCCCACACTCGTGGTTCATGTGGAACAACCTGTCTGCACCTCACTTGGGTACAAGGGTTTTGCAGCCTGGCATTTGGAGCTGGAGGGTTGGAATCAGGGTCCCCTGACTGCCAGATGGGATTGAACTTGTCTGTGACATTCCATCACAACTCCTCACACACGTGGCACTGTCTCCTAAGCAGCATTTCCTTGGGAAAGCAGCCTGGGAGGACACTCAGAACCTTGTGGTGCTGCTGGAGCAGGGCTTTGGGGAGCCTCAGCATGAATCCAAGGAAAGGTGCAGGAGGATTGGCACCCAACACCCACAGGGAGCACAGTGCTGTCACTCTGCAGCCCACACCATCTGTCCTGAGGTGCCTGTCTCTGCTGCCCAGGCTCTGTGCAAGCAGTGGGAAAGCGGGATTTGGGAGCTCTCTGTTGGGTGTTCAAGGAGCTGTGCTTGAATGCAGGGCTTTGTGTTCAGTTACCAGCTGAGCACTGAGGAGTGTGTGACAGCAGTGTAAATACACCCTGAGCTGGGAGAGACACTGATGTGGCTTGCCCTGACAGTGCTCGTGGCATAGACATGAAAATCCTTGAAAACTCTGGAAAGACAAATATTCCAGGTACAGAGATCAAAATTACAGCCAGGCACCAAAGGCACAGATCAGCACAGAGCCTCTCTACAAATCTAGAGACAATTGGCTTCAATGAGAGCACGGCTTGACCTTCTGCTCCCAGTGCCCACAAGGAGCTGGAGAAACACAGCTCCTCCAGTGTGAACACACAATGCTGCCTTTGATAATCCCCCAGAACAAACCTTGTGTGCCTGACTGGACCAGCAGAACCCCTGAGGGCAGCTGTGTGTGGCAGCTGCCCCAAGCGAGCAACGTCGGTGTGCACACAGGATGTGAACTGTGGCTGGCTTTGCTGTGGGAGGGAAGGCTGGGAGGGCACTGCAGGGAGGGTGGCAGGGGTGCTGTGGTGGTGCCCATGCCCTGTCTGAGCCTCTCTCTGCCTGCAGAGATCTGCCTGCTGACCCGTGGCCGGCGCACGGCCAGCGTGCGCGCCGACACCTACTGCCGCCTGTACTCGCTGTCCGTGGACAACTTCAACGAGGTGCTGGAGGAGTACCCCATGATGAGGAGAGCCTTTGAGACTGTGGCTCTGGACAGGCTGGACAGGATTGGTGAGTACAGGGGGGAGAGTCTCCTTCCTTACCTGCTGCCTTGGCAGCCCTTCTCCAGGCTCGGTGCTCAGTTCTGGGAAGCGATGGAGATCCCAGCCTGGCTCTCCTTGTCCAGCTTCAGCTCCCTCAAGGACTCCAATCTAAACCTACTAGGGGTAAGTTTAGGTTGGATTTTAGGGAGAAATCCTTCCCTGTGAGGGTGGGCAGGCCCTGGCACAGGGTGCCCAGAGCAGCTGTGGCTGCTCCTGGATCCCTGAAGTGTCCAAGGCTGGGTTGGACACTGGGGCTTGGAGCACATTGGGACAGTGGAAGGTGTCCCTGCCCATGGCAGGGGGCCTGGACTAGATCACCTTTAAGGTCCATTCCAACCCAAACTATTCCGGGATTCTGTGATGGTCACAACTCACAGTGACCCATCCCAGCATGCTCCCTGTCCTGTGGGAGACACAACCTGTGCTGCAAATATCCTTCCCAGGTGTCTCTTCCCCAGCTAAAGACCAGTATAACATTCTTTGGTCACAGCCAGAGGTGTGTAACAGACATGAAGTGACTCATGCAAGGTCATGCAGGAAGGCTGCAGAGCTGAGGAGCATTTTGGAGTCCCAGTCTAACTCCTGCAGCTCCTTGTCCATCCCCTCACAGTGACAGTGCCTGCATTCCCAGTGCTTTCCTCATGGAAAGCTCAGTGGAGCTCTGAGCACAATGCAGAGGGCCAGGAGGGTGGTGAGGGGAGGGGGATAGGGGCTAAGCTGGCATCCCAGCAAGGGGTGCAGTGCCTCTGGGGCTTCTCCTGCCAGGGACATGGGATTCTCTGCATCTCATTACCTGCTGTGGGACCCCTGAGGAAAAGGCTCTGAGCTGAAGACCAGCTTTGGCAAAGGTCAGGCTAATGAGGGCCTGGTGGAAGTGGCAGTAGGCCCAACACTTGGGTTATTTCAGTGAGGCTGTACAAATGACAGAGAAAATGTAAAATCAATGCAGGGATGGGCCAGCTTGGCTTTACCTCAAGTTCTGCAGGTCTGGGTGCTCAGTGCTGCTCAGCTTTCCAGCCTGGTGCTCTCTGGGACTGTGGGATCAGGTGGGCAGAACATCCTGTGCTTCCTGTCCTGTGCTCTGTGCCCCTGCACACGTAACTGAAATCCGTGGAAAATTCTGACCCAGCACAAAGAACCTCACGTGCTTCTTCCCCTGAGAGAGCTCCCGTTCCACAGACAGCTGCAAATGTCAGCATAAGGTCAGAAGGTGACACACAGCAAGTGGAACAACAGGCCCTTTGCTGCAGGGCTCTGCCACTGCCCCCCCTTCCTCCTGCTGCTCCCTGTGCCACTGAAAGTCCTGCTGTGCCCTGCTTTCCCTGGCACTCACCCTCAAGAGCTGCCTGCTCCCTTAACTCTACATCTGAACTGTTGTGAAATGGCTCCTCCATAGCCCTTGGTGGTGCCCAGGTCTGCTCAGCTGTAAGTGCCCCAAAGAGCCCAGGGGAGCTCTGGGCACCCCACTGGAGCTGGCAGATCCCATGGAATTCCCTGGCTTTGTAAATAAGGCATTTCTTCCCTTCCTCTGGAATGTGCACCTTCCAGAAGGAGCAGTGCAGTAGTTCTGTACCAGCCTGTGGCTTTGGAAGGAATTCAAGGTTACTGCCTTCTGCTGAGGCTCTCTGGAAGTGCAGGAATCATTCTGGAGGACTGAAGTTGAGGAACAGCAAGCAGTTCTTGAAAAGCAGGGATGAACAGAAGCAGGAGCAGTTTTGATCCTGTCCCATCCAGTTCAGGATCTGTGCACAAGGAGGAAGCAAATGGAAGGCTCTTTCCAAGTCAGTGGTGCATTCACTGGCTCCCTTCTGCCCAGGTGACAATGTCCTTGGGGAGCTCAGGGTGACAATGTCCTTGGGAAGCTCAGGCCACAGTGAGTACAGGAGATGATTCAGAGGGCCCTGTCACTGTTCTGGCACCAGAATAAGATCCATCCACTATTCCCCCTGTGCATCAAGGGAGTAGGGAGGAAAATCTCAGCCCATCCAGTCCCACTGGGAGATGTTTATGGGATTTCTGGCCACGGGGGGGTTTGGAAAGGGTGGTCTTGTAGGTACAGAGTTTGTGGTGATTGGGAGTGGAGCCTCATCCCCAGTGGGTGCAGCTGTGAGCAGCAGGGGAGCAGCACTGCCAGCAATGAGCCATGGAGTGCCCAGGGGCACTGAGCAACCACCAAAGGGAGCAGAGGGCACCCAGGGGCAGTGCATAAATACAAGGGGTATAAAAGGTTGGGCTAAAGAACAAGAAGAGCAGATGTTTGCAGCTTCCTGAAGTAGTATAGTGTTACTCTGTATGGACAGACACCTGAAGGCTTCTGATGAGGTCTGGTGTTACTATGGGGTGAAGCCTTCTGGAACTGTATGGGGATAATCTGTATATTGTGGCTATCTCAACTGGGACATGGTCTCAGCTTTGTGGGTAGCAGAAGGAGCAGGCAGGGGCTCAGCCCACGCAGCAACAGGAGCAGGACTGGTTGATTGAGGTGGGATGAGGCAGTCCCACAGCAGGGCTGAGCAGTTCGGAAGCAGTGGGTGGGCAGAGGAGAGGTGCCAGAGCCCCCCAGCCTGTGCTGCCATGGCTTCCTGCAGGAACAGGGGCTGTGCATGGAGCTGGCAGGCACACAGAGCCCTGGGCAAAGAGCTGAGGTGTAGCCTTGAAGCTCTGCTCCTACTGGGAACTGATCCTGGTGTCCTGCCTGGGTTGGGCAGGAAGGGATTCATCTCCATGACTTGACAGAGGCTGGGAGGCTGCAGAGATTTGTGGCACTGCTTAAGTCTGAGTAACTTGAGGCTCTGAGAGCTCCTCTACCTGCAGAATGTCACACACATGTGAAACTCCACAGACTCAGGGCTGGAAGTTGGGCACTCAAAGAAGCTGGTTTGAAATCCAGAAATCAGAAAAAAAAAATGGTCTGAAATCAGAAATCACTGATTAATCATTTTCTTCCTGATGAAATCAGCTCCTCTTCCTTGTTCCTGGCCTTCCTCTCAGGCTGTGTGCCCTTGTTCCTGGGCAGGCTCTAAGGTTGTGTGTAGTGTCTGTGGTTGCAGGGATGCTGTGCTCTCTGCAGTGAGTAATTCTCTGTCTGGCAGTGTTGGTGAAGTGCCCCAGTTTGCCATGCCCCATTACATAAATCACACCCTTCTGTTCCTGCCTGCTTTGAAACTGGTTTGCAGTGACCACTGAAGCTTAAAATGAGATTTCCACAAGTATTTGCACTTGTAAAACACCAGCACTCAAATGCTCATTGAGAGGAAGCCCAGCAGGGGTGGTGAATGCTGTCAAACCCAGGGAATAGCAGGGACAGTGCTCTGCCCCTGCTCCATGTACTGTGGGACACCCAGAAATGCTCCCACCCACTGCAAGGGCACTGGGGAGAGCTGAAAGCCTCCTGGGAGCCAGAGGAAGTTCTTGTTTTCATTTTCCCCAGGAAGTTTTTGCCACATGGTTTGAAATGCACATACTTTGAATGCCACTTGTGTATGTTTTGATACAAGGATCCCAGTGAAGTCAGGATTAAAGATGCCTTGAGTTTCCTTCAGGCATTGCAGATGCCAAAAAACCAAAGAAAAGCCAAGACAACACAATTCCAGCCTCTAAATATAATTTATGATATTATCACAGTATGAGAGTGTCAACAACATACTACAGTGGTAGAAATGTTAAAAGCTTTGTCTATAAACAAACCACAAAAATAGCTGTTCCCAAACTCTTGGCCTGCCAGCTCGTGACCACAGTTGTGCAGCTGAGATGCTGTTGGCTTTGCAGGCCTGCTTGTCTAGTCCTGACTAATCCCCTGGGCTGTGCTGCCTCCAGGCAGGGCTGGCCTGGGCCAGGTGAGCCAGGGAGAGCAGCTGGGAGCAGTGCCAAGCTCTGCCTCACATTCCCTGCTTGTCCTTGTGCTGCCTTTGCTGCCAGCCTCAGCTCCTCATCCCTTCTGCAGGGACAGGGATGCTCACAAAGGGGGAGCTGGGATGTGTTGGGGCTCCTCCCTTTGGCACTTGTGAGGACTTGTGAAGGAATTTTGGACGAGTTAAGAGACAGGACCTCTGAGTTGCTTTAATGATGTGATTTATTTTCCTTCTGCATAGGCAGAAAGGGTGAGTTTGGCTCTCATCTTCACTGCATGGCTCAGAAGGTCACAAGACCTCTAGTTTCAAACCTTTTAAGGATTTATTAACCAATAAAACACTGCCAACAAGGATATTTATGTTTTTGACCCAACCCTTGAAATATTTCATCTTAAGGACTCATGCTACAGTGTGAGCTTTCTTAGCCAATCATGTTGTGACACACAAACCTACAGTACTGTACTTTAAAACTCTAAACTTCACCTAGCTTAACATGTCTCTGCTTTAAACTATAAATCCACATTCTCACTTCTATCACCTAAGTTTGGAAGGCTTTCCCAAAGTCTCAGATCAAATCTTGGGTTTAATTCCAAGCTTTGGCTTACAGGCCCAAAGTTCTGAGAGTTTTCTGCATTTTGGATTCCAATTGAATGCAGATAACTCCAGTTCAACACCAGCTTTCACTTTAACCAAATAAAGTCCCAGGTTTGTTCAATGGGCAGGGGAGTAACCCCCACAGGTGAGAGGAGCAGGATGCTCTGGCCATCAGGAGATAAATACAGCTGGAGATACAGAAACAGCTCTGATTTGAGGCTGTGGTTCTCAGTTCTGATCTGGACCCAGTGATGCAAGGAGAGAAGTGTCTGTGGCCCAGGTGTGCAGTGGTAGAGGGTGGCACAAAGCTTCCTTTAAATTCCCAGCCCTTGGCACAGCTGAGGTTTCTTATCCAAGCCCTGAGAGCTGCTCCTGTGTGGTGTCCTCTCCCATCAGCTGAATAACCACAAATCTTACTGTCCATGAGGAAACAAAGTTCAGGTGCCACTTGTGCATTTCTCTGTCTCCCTTCAACACCCCAGTGGGGATCTGGGTGTGCTCAGCACAGAGGAAAAGGCACTCAGAGTGTGCTTTGTCTCTCCTGAGGTGGCTCAGGTGAGTCACACCTGGAAGTGCTCCCTAGCACAGGTGGGAGCTTGGACTTGAGCAGGAACTGAATATCTGAATTTCCTTTTCTTTGGAAGCCAAGGCCCAGCCTGGGAGTACTTTGTGTTTAGCCTAAGGAAAGGGGTCAGTAACTCACCAGCCATGGGGAATGTAAATCACTTCAGCTCAGTGAAGGGCACCTGGCAGCCCTGCTCACCTGAATATGAAGTGCCATTCTCCTGTGGCTCAGGGGAGAGCACAGCCCCAACACCCCAGGAGAAGTCCTCAGCACCCTGCTCCATCTCAGGAGCTCCATCCCTGACCTTGCTCTTTGCTGCCCACAAAGCTCTTTGCTGTCTGCATGGAGATAAACCACCTGCTCAGGGAACATTTTACAATTCCAGCACCTTTATAAATAATTTTCAGCCCTCTTTTTAATCACATGAAGCAGGAGCTGCTCACAGTGACACCTCTCCTCCTGGGGGCCTCTCCCTGCCTTGAAGGCACTCCAGGAGCTGTCTGCAGCCAGCCCACACTTGAGAGCAGCAATGACAGTGCCAGCATGTCCAGAGTGTCCCAGAGCCTGTCCTGTCACAGCTGCCACCTCCAGCAGGGCTCTGGGGAGGGCGTGCAGGCACCTTGGCACTGGTGCCAGTCAAGAAGGCACCTCTTGGCTCCAGTCTGCAGTGATGAGTGAGAGCCCCCTTGGGTGTCCCAGCCTTGGGAATGCCACATCTCCTCACCCCTCCCTGGACAGTCACAACCTACCCAGCTCTAGATATTCCATTTTTTCTTCATCCTGCCAAGCTCTGTGTGAAGAGTGGGAGGGAAGAGCTTCATTTATCTGGAGTGTAGCTGTGCTGAGACTCACCAGGTGACATCATTCAGGGTGTGTTGGACCTGCAGCAGTGTGGCTGTGCTCTGGCTGTGCACAGGGACACCACATTTTTTGGGGGATAATTAAGTTTATGGAAGAGGGGAAGCAATCAGAGGCAGGCCTGAGCTGTACAGGGAGGGAAGAGAGGGAATTGTTCATTTCAAAGGTACCCCCAGAGTGGAGAGGATCCAGCCAGGGAGAAAGGGAGGGGCAGGATGCAGGGAGAGCTGCCCTGGCAGGTGTCAGAGCTCACACATCCATGGATTTACACAGCCAGGCTCTTGGGAAGTGACTCAGTTTCCAGAGCAGTGTTCTGGGGATGCTCTTAGGGCTGATCCAGCTGGCTTTGCTGGGCTCTCCCCCAAGGGCTCTGAATTCTGAGCAGAAACCTCCCCACAGAGGGAGTGCAGCTCAGTGGGGCTTCACCTGCATCTTTGCAACAGGGAAAGAACCCATAGCCTGGGGGTTAAGAATCATTTTGAATTCTCTGTTCCAGCTCATTTCCCTGTGCACACAGACTCTGAAACTACAGCAGAGCTGGAGCAGCTCCTCCCAACCAGGAAACTCCTGGGGCAGGGCAAAGCCAGCCCTGAGAGTGGGCTGGGTACCCCCTCTGGGGCTGAACTTCTGCAGGAGACAGCTCAGGAGAACCCCTGGCAAGGAAAGCCCAGCTCCAGGGCAGAGCTGGGATGTGCAGCCAGGCTCCAAAGCCAGCCCTTGGTGCCAGGAATAATCAGTGAAGACCTGAGAGAAACCCCTGTGGTGGGAGCAGCCACACTGACAGCAAGCCAGGGCAGAAGGCAGCCTAATAAAATGAGATTATTTCAAATACATGCAAATTCAGAAAGCAATTTAATGACCTGAATTCTTAAAGTGCAGCCAGTGGGCTCAGAGAGAACTGAAAGGAGAAAGGAACAGAAAGTCACAGCTAATTTCCCCTGTGTCTGGGCAGAATTTTAACAACAGAAAGCTAATTTTGATTGTTTGATAGAAGAATTATTGTTGAGTGCTGGCTCCTTTTATGAAATCACATGAGCCTTTCTCCCTGTTCTTTTGTGTGCTATCTACAGTTGAGGAAAATCTGACTTTGCAGTTCTTAATTAGGGGAGCAACATCTGTTTGCTTCGTTTCCATAATTTTACATACCCCCCTCCACTTCAAAGCACCAGGAGCTTTGCTCTGAACATCTCCAAGGCTCTGAATATCTTCCTTTTCCCCTTATATTTAGCCCATTGTGGCAGTGAGGCAAACAGGGAGTTCTCAGAGCCCAGAGGGGAGGGAGGGGAGCTGGAGCTGGGGCTGGGGCTGGGGTGGCTGCAGATGCTTCCTCTGTTCTGGGGTGTCTCAGTGAGTTTGGTGCAGCCTTTAGCAGTGATTTGGGGTGGATTTTTTTATCTCAGCACCTCACTGTGCCCAGCACTTTGATTTCTGTGGGATGAACATCTCAGAAGGACAAATTGCAATCCTCCCTGGTTGGATTGCAGGGGACCAGGAGCCCTTTGGCTTCTCCTGATGAAGCTTCCCCATGGCTGAGCAGGAGCACAGGAGTGACTCCCTGGGGTCACTGAGCAGGGCTGGGGACAGAACCTCATCTCAGGGGGGTCCCCAAACTCATCAGCTGCATCCCCCTCCCTGCCAACTGCCCTGCTCTCCTTCTGCCCAGTGGCTGGGACAAGGAACCCAGGCCAGGAAAAGGGGTTGGAACTGTTTCCTCAATCCCATGAGGAGGAGGAATAATCTCAGCACCAATCTCAGCCCAAGCAAAGTCAGTCCCACTCCTCTTTTCTGTCCCACTGCTGGTTTCTGTCTCATGCAGGACCTCAGGAATGTTTGTCCCAGCAGGACTCTGCTCTGGGGCTGCTGGCAAGCAGGATTTTCTCCAGAAGCAACTCACAGGGCTTATATTGGCATGTGGAAACACTGTGTAAATGAGGCAATTCATTAGAGTGGGGAAGTCAATTAATTTCTCAGTTTGCCAACCAGTTACAGTTTTAAAAAATGGTTTTGAAAAGTCCCTCTCCCCTTCCATGGCTGGAAGAACGTTTTCAGTTATCTTCTGCAGTGTTCTGGAGGAGAAATTTGATATTTTCTTGGCAAATCAGAAGAGAAAAATGTGATCTAATGGAACAGCTAATAGAGGCAAGCTGGGCTCAGGAAAACAGTGAAGTGTAATGTGATTTCAAAGGGAAAATTGAGTGTTCTGGTTTTAAAAACAACAGAAATAATCATTCCAAGGTTTTTACTGCTATTACTTCATCAACTTGACACAAAGCTAAGGAGCTTTGATCAAACCACTTCCAGTAAATATCAGGCACGTTTGGAAAGCATCAGCATGGGCTGTGTTCAGCTGGGCTGTGGAGCCCCTGGAGTGCAGCTGGGAGACACCCAGGGTGATTTCCCCTGGGAGTCACAGAAATGCACCCACAGAAATGTTCTACAAGGGCAGGTTTGAGGCACAGCATTATTCTCTCCCTAGTGATGAATCCACATGCAAACACAGACCTCTAGAGCACTGAGCAGGAGACCCTCAAAGCTGGATCCCATCTCATGCCCCCCATTACTTGGAGCAGTTTCTCCCACCTCAGTAGCCCAGGTTCACAGTCCTTGCATTCACTCTTCACCCAGACTGCAGGGGCCAGACATCAGTGGGGCTTTCCAGCCAGCTGAGATGGCCTGAGAGGGAGGGAGACAGTGCAGGGCTTGAGGGACACCCTGCTCTGGGACCAGCCCCAGAGCCACAGCCAAGGCACTGGGACAGGAGTGGGATGGGGTTTGGGCACTGGGACAGGAGTGGGATGGGGTTAGGGCACTGGGACAGGAGTGGGATGGGATTAGGGCACTGGGACAGGAGTGGGATGGGATTAGGGCACTGGGACAGGAGTGGGATGGGGTTAGGGCACTGGGAGATGACTGGGATGAGGAAGGGCACTGGCAGAGTGGGATGAGGTGTGGTGACAGCAGCACGGAGCCATGGCTGCTGTGGAGCTTTGGGAAGCTGTTCCTTGTGCCCCTGCTCTGGCCCTTCCCCTCAGGCTGGATTTATCTCAGGACAGCAGCTTTGTCCCCGGCTGCTTTGAGCTCAGCGTGTGTCCCAGGCACAGCCTGACCTTGCAGTGCTGCAGGGGCTGCACATGGCCCATGCTGGGATCTGTCCCTTCAGCTCTGGGAAGGGCAGGATTGCAAAGCTGCAGTCCCAGTGCCTCTGTGACTCTGGAGTGCTGCAGTCTGGCCACCTCCTCCCTCACCCGCAGCTGCAGTCAGGCAGGTTCTGCTCTCTCCACGCACAGTCTGTGTCTCTGAGTGTGTTTAAGCAGCTCTGTGGAGTTCATTTGCTGTGATTTTAGCAGATCTGGGTGGGAATGACTCTGTGTGTGTGTGTGTTCAGTGACCTTCTGTGCAGACCACATTTAAAGGTGGCCCTGGTGCTGCCTCTGCTGTGCCTGCCTGTGGGAAGGACTGGGGTCTGTCTCTCTGGGGTATCCAGAGCTGTTCCACTCCAGCCATTAGAGAATTCCTACACATGTACTTCTAGCATGTCCTTCCTGGGCTAGGATCTTGCTGAGTGGGAAACAAAAGCTTTTCTGCCTTTTTCTTTTTTTTTTTTTTTTTTTCAGGGAGTGATTGGCAGTAGGTAAAACAGCAGAGCATTTATCATCCCATCCCACTCCCCACAGCAACCAGGTCCTGGGTGCACATCCAGGATCAGAACCCTGGCAGCATTTCAGTGCAGCTCAGCCCACTGCAGCTTTACCCACAGAGCCCTCAGAGCCACCCCCTGTCCTTTGTGGGGTGACAAAGGCTTGATTTGAAAAAGGGAAGGGAAAACCTTCAGCATGTTCTGGCAGTATCTGCAATTACAGATTGCTCCTTCCTTTTTTATGGGCTTGGCTCAAATCCTGTCTGCTGGTTCCTCCTGCAAGGGAGGGGAAGGTTTGGGAACAGCTTCCTTTGTCCCTGAGCTCCCTCCTCAGCTGTGAAATCACCTCTATTCTGAATGTGCTGTGCTTCCTCCCTGATGTTTTTCATGGGGCTGGTTTCTGTACACTCCATGCTTTGCAGCAAGAACTAAACACATTTTACCTTCCCAGCATCACGGTGAGAGTGACTGGGATCTCCCTCCTATTGTACAATTTCCTCTTTATTGGTGCAGGAGTTGTTTCACCTTTTTCTGGTGCTGGATTTGGAGCTCAGTGAGTTTTGTCCAAGACTCTGCTGTTGCAGAGTGGCTCTTTAGGAGACCAGGGTGCCACCTTCCCTCTTCAGTGCCATTCCAACTCTCTCCTGCCAGATGTTTGATTTTCCATTTGGCTGGAGTAAGAAGCATGTCCTTAAACTCTTAACTCTTTTATCTGCTGCACACTTAAAAAGCTACATCATGAAGTAAAAAAACCAACCAACCATCTGGATGTCATCTAGATGTGCCTCAGATCATAAAGATCTGAGAGCTGGCTGGGTGGGATCAAAAGGAAATGCCTCTGGTGCCAGGCCCTGCCCTGGCTGGCTCTGTCCCTCAGCCCAGGAGTGATCCCTGCAGTGCCAGCTGCACTCCCAGGCTGGACAAATCATTCCATGGCATTTTCCAGCCCATTGCAAGGGCAAAGAGCGGAGTTAAACTCTGGCTGCAGGCTGGGAATCCAGCTGGAACATTCCCTAAAGCTGGGGCTGCAAGGGCACAGGAGCTGCAGGATGCCTGAGGGTTCTACCTGGCCCAGCTGAGCTTTTCCAGCTCATGAATAGAATCACAGAATCATTCAGGTTGGAAAAGATTTCAAGACCATCAAGTCCTGACTCACAGGGAAATCTCCTTTTCACATCTCCTTCTCCTCTATATTTGACTCCAGAGTGACCAAGGCACCAGAGACAGGTGAGGAAAAGGTGAAGGAAGGAGACTGGCTGAAGACTTCACTGATTTTATATTTTTGAGGTTTTATTCTCTTTTTCTAATGGAGGCTCAGGTGCAAAATGGGAATCTTCCAAATCCATCAGCTTTTTGCTGCCAGTCTGCCCCGCTTCCCAGCAGTGCTGTTACTGCCCAAGGATGTGTGTCCTGTTGGACATGCAGCTCTGTGCTCCAGCTCCCAGCTCTGAGGGACCTGAGGTTGCAGAGAAGGAGCAGATGTGGTGTTTGCCATCTCACTGCTGGGGCAGAGGCTGGGCACAGACCCCGAGGGCCGTGCAGGGCACCAAGGGGAAGCATTCGGGGAAGTGGAGCAGGAAGCTCCACCTGTGCCCTGCCACCCACAGGGACCCTTTGTCACAGACGTGTTGTATGAAAAATCCTTTCCTTAGGATTTTGTTCCTGAGGCCTCTCAGCTTCTCAGGAGAAAAAAATGTAAACAATGATTCTCTGCTGCTGTGGAATGCAACAGGTGCATCTGTGATTGGTCTCATGTGGTTGTTTCTAATTAACAGCCAATCACAGTCCGGCTGTTTCAGACTCGATGGTCAGTCACAGGATTTTGTTATCATTCCTTTCTTTTTCCTTGCTTGCTAGCCTTCTGATGAAATCTTCTTCTCTTCCTTTAGTATAGTTTTAATATAATAAATATATTATATCTGTTACATATATAATAATTATATAATATATTAAATATAATATATATAATTATATAATATATTATATTGTATATTTAATATATGAAATATATTTTAATATATTATATTATATATAATTATATATTATATACATTATATAAATAATGATATAGTAAATAATTAATATAATATAATATAATATAATATAATATAATATAATATAATATAATATAATATAAATATTTCTTCTTTTATTATATATATTATATATTATATATTATATATTATATATTATATATTATATATTATATATTATATATTATGTATTATATATTATATGTTATATATATTTCTTCTATTCTTTTAGTATAGTTTTAATATAATATGTATCATAAAATAATAAAGCAGCCTTCTGAAACATGGAGTCAGATCCTCGTCTCTTCCCTCTTTCTGGGACCCCTGTGAACACCACCATAACCCTTTCTCTCCTCCCTTCCTCCACAGGCAAGAAGAACTCCATCCTTCTGCACAAAGTGCAGCACGACCTCAACTCGGGGGTGTTCAACTACCAGGAGAACGAGATCATCCAGCAGATCGTGCAGCACGACCGGGAGATGGCTCACTGTGCCCACAACGTGCAGGCGGCCGCGGCCGCCGCCTCCACGCCCACGCCGGTGATCTGGACGCCGCTGATCCAGGCCCCGCTGCAGGCGGCCGCCGCCACCACCTCGGTGGCCATCGCCCTGACGCACCACCCGCGCCTGCCCACGGCCATCTTCCGCCCGCCCGTGTCCGTGCTGGGCTCGCTGGGCCAGCAGCCCAACCAGACCCCCAGGCAGCTCAAGAGATTCCAGTCGCTCGTCCCGTCCGCCGGCCCCTCGGCCGTGGGCTCCCCGTCCAGCACCCCGTCCCAGCTGCACACGCCGGGCGCGGAGACGCCCTCGTCCTCCTCCTTCCACATCCAGCAGCTCGCCGGCTTCTCGGCCGCCGCCGGCCTGGGCCAGTTCCAGGTGGGGTCCCCTCCCGGGGGCTCCGGCCAGCCGGGGCTCAGCAGCGCCTCCTCGGTGGGGCTGAGCCAGTTCCAGAGTGCACCCTCTGGGTCACCCTTAGGCGCGGCTCAGCCCCCGCAGCAGCAGCAGCAGCAGCAGCAGCAGCCGGCCCTGTCCAGCAGTGGATTTGGGCACTTCCAGCAAGCCACAGCCAGCTCCCCATCGACATCGCTCACCCAGCTCTCATCAAACTCCCCCCCCAGTCTCCTGAACCAGTTCCAGCCCACCACGAGACCACTGCAGGGGGGACAGTCGCAGCAGCAGCAGCAGCAGCAGCAGCAGCTCTCGGGCAGTGGGACCCTGGGGGGATTGAACCACTTCCCAGCCCCTCCTTCTTCCAACTCTCCATCCTCCAGCCTAAGCCAGCTGGCGCAGGCCTCGGGCGGGCCGTCCGCGGGCCTGTGCCAAACACATCCAAGTGCTTTAGGATCTCTGACTGGAACGATAGCCCAGCTCCACCAGGAGCGGCCTCCCTTCGCCCCCGCGGCCCCGCTCCAGCAGCCCGGCATCGCCTCTCCCTGTTACACCCCTTCTGGCCTTAGTCCTCCCAGCCAGAGCCCGGTGGCCACCAGAACTTTCCAGAGCGGCGCCGCGGGGCCCTCGGGCTCGCACGGCTCCCTGCTGCTGCCGCAGCCCGCCAGCCCCCCGGCCCAGGCGCTGCCGCCGCGCCTCAACCAGGACATCAAGCTGATCTCGGCATCCCAGCCCTCTCTGCCCCAGGAGCTGGCTCAGACGCTGGGCCGCCACAGCTCTCCTCATTCCTCTAGAGAATCTGTTTCCAGCTTCTCCCCTTTCCCCGGCGGTGGCGGGAGCGGACTCCTGGGCAAGCCTTGCAGCTCGGTCCCCGGGCGGGTGACGCTGCCACGCCAGATGTCCTCAGGTTCTCTGCCACGCCCGCTGGCCTTGGCCGCCGGCGGGCGCAAAGAGTCCATAGTGCTCACGGGGGATCTGGAGCCCGTCAGGTCCAAACTGCCCTCCAATTTGTGAGGACTCCTGCAGGAGCTGCTCGTGCCAGCTCTGCCCATCAGTTCCTGATGAGTTCACCGAGCGATTTTTTCCTTTCCTTCCCCTTCTGCGCCACTCCTGCTTTTTCTTTTTTTCTTCCATTTCTTTTGTTTAGGTTTAACTGTGCTTAGAAACAAAGAAAAAAAAAACCCACATGAAAAACAACGGGAAAAAAAAAGAAGATAACCAGGTATTCTTAGAGCTATAGATTTTTGGTCACTTGATTTTATAGAATATTTTAATACACAGGAAAAAAAAGGATACGAGCAAATTTAATCCAACGAGGTAACGCACAGCCGGGGCATGTGCCTGAGCTGGAACACGTGAATGAGCAGCCATAGAAGCCACCAAAAAGGTTTTCCTTTTGAGACAAAGACCCGAGGTTGATGTGGGCCACAGAAGGGGCTGTGGGGTCAGGCCTGGAGCTGGTGTTTGTAGAGCAGCCCTGGTGGCCTCAGCTTTGCCCCAGCTGTGACCCTGGGGCTGGGGATGTGGGTGGCCCAGCACATACCACAAGCGTCCCTCTCTCCCTGCCAGGTGTCCCTCCCTCCCTGTCCTCAGCAGGTCACAGAGGAGCTGGGAAGGGGTGAGTTCACTCTTGCAGAGCCCTCGAGGGATTTCCCATGGGCTGAGGTTTGGGTTGGACTCCAGCTGAGGAAGATGAAGGTGACCAGGAGATGGACGGGCCTCGCTGCAGATTGTCCCTTTCTTACTCCACTGATGCTGCAGTGGGAACAAGGAGCAATCCCCTGCAAGGCACAGGGAGGGCAGGGATGATCCCTCTGTACTTTGGCATGTGGGCAGTGGGAGCAGAGCAGGCAGACGACCCCAAGTTTCAGCCTCTCCGTGGTGTATGCAAACACAGGAGGGATGAAGGAAGAGGCAGTGCTTTAACGTCCCCTCTGTCACTTCAGTTTCTCAGTATCCCTGGGTGACTGCTCTGAGGAGAACTAGAAAGGACTGAGCAGTGGAGTGCAGTCCCAAGCCCTCCTCCTCCTCCTCCTCCTTAGCCCAGGGCAGTGGGAGGCACCAGGACAGTTCCAAGATTTATAATTCTGTTTTTACCATTAAAACCAGATCAGCCCAGAAATTTGGCCAGCCATGGTCTGTGCTTGTCCCCTGCTGGGGGAACCGAAATCCTTTGTTTGATTTCACCAGCAATAAGAGCCTGCACCTGGTGGGCTTCCCCTGCCACCCTGCAGCAGCCCCGGGCACACCTGGGGCACCTGGGGCTGGGCTTTGGGTCCCCGCCTGGGGACACTCCCAGTGGGGCGGGGACAGAGCGGGGCCAGCAGCACTGAGAAGCCACAGCCTTTACCTCCAGGGCAGACATCTCCTTTTGTGTCACTTGGTCCTTCCTCTCTCTCTGTTTGGGGTTTTCTTAGGCCGAGGGGTGTCTGTGGCCACCTCACTGTCCGAGTCAGGTGCTCAACTTTTCTACCACTCCTTAGAGACACATCCAGCCTCCCTCTGTCCCCAGCCCTCAAGGGGACAGAGACTCCATGCAGCAGTGCCAAAAACTTCCCTCCCCCCAGTGCCCAGCCCCTGGAGCTCCCTGTGCCCTGCCCCAGCCCTGGCTGATGGTTGTTTTTATACCGACTCGTCTGCAGAACTCTCTGCCACGTGCCTGCACCTTGAATGTTGCATTCCTGGGCACTCCTGCTTCACCCTGCTTTGGTGGCTCTGAATTCAGATGTGATCAGCTTTGGTCTTCCTTAAAAAGGGTCAGGGGAACTCTGGAAATGCTTTTTCTACTGGCTCCATACAGCTCTGTCTGTGTGAGTGTGGTGGAAGGGTGAGTGAGTGTGTGTGTGTGTGTGTGTGTGTGTGTGTGTGTGTGTGTTTGTATAGATTTTATAGATGTATCTATATCTACACACCTGCTTTTCTATCTGTAGGGTAGTCACACACATCTGTAGTCTATTTATGCACATGTGTCAGCACACACACACACACACATATTTATATATATATATGTATATCCTAGTTTTAAATTAAAATACGTGTCAGTTCTGACCCTCCTGCAGGGCTGATTGGCAGGTGACAATTATAACCTCTAGATCCTGCTTTTCCAAATATGTACAGGTTCATCTTGAAACAGGAGTTGAAGCA
Organism: Molothrus ater; assembly: GCF_012460135.2. Classification (NCBI taxonomy): domain Eukaryota; kingdom Metazoa; phylum Chordata; class Aves; order Passeriformes; family Icteridae; genus Molothrus; species Molothrus ater. The sequence goes on along the minus strand of NC_050490.2, from coordinate 2,908,271 downwards.
GACTCACAGACCCTCTCATGTTTTCAGAGGTAGAAGGAAGACTCACAATATCCTTTGCAGTTTTTTGGGTTTTTAGCCAGCCTTTCCCCTGTGTGCCAGAGGGCTCCTGGCCGAGCACCTGGAGGGTTTGGGGTGGGCTGGGCAGGCAGGGGGGAAGGGGCTCCAGCCCTCCTGGGCTCCTGTCCTGAGGCTGCTGCACTGCTCCTGAGTCCTGGGCACCCTGGGGACCCTCAGGGGACAGCCAGGGCTGGCACTGCCCGGCCATGCCCCCTCCTCACTGCAGGACATCCTCCTTGGCTTTGCTTCCCTCGGGGATCTCTTTGGGTTTCCAGCTCTCAGCACTGCAGTAGCCAACTTTGAGTTATTCTGACTGGACCCCAGTCAACACTAGGCTTGTCTCAGTAGGTGGAACTATATTTATTACTATTATTATTATTATTATTATTATTATTATTATTATTATTATTATTATTTGGTTTCTTTGGGGGGGGAAGGGAGGGGAAGAGTTCTAGGGGTGGGGTTTGCAATATAAAACACACAATAAAAACCTTAGTAAATAAAAATGTGAAAAACCCACCCCTCTGACTTGCTGTGTGCTTCACGTGGTGAGCTCCAGGCAACACGAGATGAGCTTTAAAAGAGAAAAATCCCATTTCAGCCCTTTGCTTTGTCCTGTCTCTGTTTTCCTGCAGCCTCTGGAGCTTTGGCAGGGTGTTCACCACCTCACACGTTCTCTGTATCGAGCTGCTGACAAAAAGTTTAAAACTTCCACCTACACCTGAATTTTCACCAGGCCAAGGGAGAAATCTGGCAGTTGTTTTGCAGATGTTTTGCACGAAAATCCTTCACTTTAATGCAGACATGGAAGCTGTGGCTGCCTGTGGGATCCCTGGAGGAGGAACCCTGCACAGGACACAGCCCCTGGCAGCAGGACAGGAGCCACACAGGGAGGATGCCAAGGCCAGGAGCTGAAGAGTTGTAGGAAGGTAAAACTGGCCTGAGCTCTGAGCTTCCATTGCTCCTGCAAGGCCCCCTCAGGTCTGTGGGTGACTCCTGGTGGGTCACCTTCTCCTGGAGTTTCCACAAGGGAGTTGAGGCACTGAAATGTTGGGGGTGCCTTTTGGAATGGGTTTTTAGGCCAGGCTGTTTTCCATGCCATTCCTGTAAGAGAGGGAACAGTCCTGCCCAAGACAACATTTCTTTTAAAATTGAGATTTCTCAGAAGATTTGTAAATTTGCAAGGTTGGATTGGAACAGAATCCAAGTTTTGAGCTCTCAAAGCACACTTGGAAGGCCTGGCTGGTTCAGCACATGGTGCTGCCTCCTTGCCTCATTGCAAGGACTTCAGGGATGATCCAGCTGTGGGGAAACCATCCCCAGAGCCAGGTCACTGCCCTCAGTGGGGTGGGTCAGCCCCTCATCACCACTGCCTGCCCCACAGAGCCTCAGGAGCCCTCCCAGGGTGGGGCAAAGCAGCAGCAGCAGCTCTGCTGGTCTCTCCCTTTGCCCAGCCCCAGTCTGGGCAGGAATTCATGGGAATTTCAGCCTGGCCTGGCTGCCCACCCAGCAGTGTCTGGCACTGGGAGGGGCAGCAGCTCCTACACTCATGGCTCTTGCACCCTGGGGGAGATTTTGGGGTGTGGGAGCCCACAGGACCCAGCAATTCTCAGCAGTGCTTTCCCAGGGCACTGGGATTGGGTGGTCCCTGCACCAGCCAGCCCTGGGCAGAATGAAAGTGGTGCCAGGGCCCCAGGGAGAGGCAGGCTGGGGCTCAGCTCTCTCTTGGGAAGAGGATTTTCCTCCTCTCTGCAGCCTCCCTGAGCTCTGTGCCTGGCAGGACCCTCAGGTCCCCCCCAGTCACAGCCACATCAGGGACACCCTGCCACCCCTCTGGGGTGTCCCCAGGGAGCCCCAGGCTGGGGCTGAGGTTGGGCATGCCCTGACTGAGTCCTGTTTCATCTCCTCTGCAGTTCCAGGGATCTCCCAGCACGGGACCAGCAAGCTCAGGTACCCTGCAAGGTGCTCTGGGGATGCCCAGAAGGAAAAGGGAGTTGCATCTTTTCCCTCCCTGCTAGGAGAGCCATGAGTAAGTTGGGAATGACCCTTGAAAGCCATCACTAGAGCAGAGTGTGTATTTTCCCTAAAATAAGGAACAGCAGGCAGCTTTCAGGGCTGAGCTCATCCCTGCCCCCCTGGCACTGCTGTGACAGTGACAGGAGCTGTGAGCCACACTCTGAGCCCTGCTCTTCTGTGGGACAGGATCCCTTTGGGAAGGGGAGATGGGCACAAAGCAATGAGAGCAAATGGCCAAAGCACAGAGAGCAAGCAGCAGATGGGGCAGCTCGTCCAAGGCTCCACACCCTGGGCAGAGGGGACACCTCACTGCTCACACCCCCGCGAGGTGGCAGGGGACACTTCCAGCTCCTTGGGAATGCCAGAGCTGGAGTGGGGCACAAACTGGGGCTGCTCTGCTGGCACTGAGGGCCCCAGAGCAGTGTGGGACTGGAGAGGCACTGAGGGCACATCCCCTCCCTGCCAGCCCTGCCCTGGCACAGGCACATAGAGGGGAACAGCTCTGGGGTCAGGGTGGGACCCTCCTGAGCTGAGGGAGGGACAGCAGGGCCCAGGGTTGGCTTCTCAGCAGCCTGGCAGGGAGTGCTGGGGTCACACTGGAATAAAGGCTGGCCAGGAGCTCTGCTTCCCACAGGGGAGGGAGCTGGAGACGGAGCTGGCACCTGCTGAGGCAGGACCCTCCCTTGGCAGGGATTCCCCTGCCCAGCCCAAGCCCAGAGGGGTCAGACATGGGCACCGTGGGGAGGGCAGGGCAGAGGCCAGCCCGTGCCAGGATGCCAGGAGCCCTGTGCCAGCCCCAGGGGGCTGGAGCTGCAGGGATGAGCCCCAGAAGTGGCACACACACACACCAGCAGTCCCTCTTTGCCGGATGCCAGACACTCCCTCCCATGCCCAGCCAGCCCAGCCCAGGCTGGGGTGACCTGTGTGAGGGATGGGGGGGTCTCTCCCTCTGCAGGGGGGAGCAGAAGCAGGGCAGGCCAGGCTGCAGTTGGGCTTGGAGGTGACCCTACAGCAGCTTTTCATCATCCTGCACTTCCCTGCTCACGGAGAAATGGTCCCACGGTGGCCCCAGGTTTGGTGTGTGCCTCTGGCCCCTCTGCCCCGGTTTTCAGCCCAAATCTACGCTCAGAAACCTGCAGGAATGAAATGAGGCTGCTCAGGCACGTTGTGAGCAGCACTATCAGCTCCTTGGCTGCACACTGCTTTTCCCAGGGGAGGAGCTGGGTCAGCCCAAGCTCCCCAGCTCAGAGCTGAGCTCCCCCTGCTTTCCATCACAGACTTTCCGTGCTGGAGCTCCAGGTGTGCTCCCTGTGCAGTGATGGCTGCAAGGACGCCCTGCCCTCCCTGCAGCCCCCCAGCGACCTCGGGGGAGCAGTGCCCGCTGTCCCCAGCCTGTCCCCGCACCCAGGGGTGCCTGGGCACTGCTCTTGGATGGGCAGGGGCTCTCCAAAGCCATCCCCTCGCTGCCTGCTCTCTCCCCTGGATGAGAAGAGGCTGGATTTTAGCTGGGTTCACGCACATTGGTTCTGTCACATCACTTGCAGAGCCCCCAGCCATTCTGCCTCACTAATTCAGGCTCCTTTTGCCTAAGCCCCTCTCCGGCTTTAGGCTCTGATTTTAATGGAGCTGAATGTGGTGCCAGTAAGGCAGATTAAGGGAACAAAGCCGTGCCTTGGTTCTGCCATCTGCAAAGGCAGGAGAGGCGATTGCCGCCCCTTGCAGCAGCTCCCACCACCGACCCCAACCACCGCTGCTCCCCCTCCTGATGGGACAGACCTCGCCTGGAGCCCCTCAGGAGACGGAGATGCTCTCATGGGGAGACACAGCGGCTTCCCGGGAGCTGCAGCCCGGCCGATGCCAGGCCCTGTGCGGGCACTGCCCGGCTGCACGGGCGCTGCAGGACCGGCCGTGCCCAGGGTGGCACCGGCAGAGCCCGGAGCGGAGCCGTGCACGAAGGCGTTCACAGCCTGTCCCGGTGCCACGCGTGTGAACGCCTTCCCTCCCCGGGAGCCGCTCCCGGCCTGGCTGCAAATCCCAGAGCTCTGCCCGGTCACCTGCCGCCCTTCTCCCTCCCGCTGCTTTTACACGGCCGGGCTGCCGGGCGGGCAGCGGCGCTCACGCCGTGCCAGCGCAGGAGCCGCGTGCTGCCTGTCCCCCATCGGCCTGTCCCCCCCCCGGCCTATCCCCTCCGAACTGTCCCCCCCCGGCCTGTCCCCCCCCGAACTGTCCCCTCCGAACTGTCCCTCCCGGCCTGTCCCTCCCGAACTGTCCCTCCCGGCCTGTCCCTCCCGAACTGTCCCCTCCCGGCCTATCCCCTCCGAACTGTCCCCCCCCGACCTGGCCCCTCCCGGCCTGTCCCTCCCCGCCCTGTTCCCCCCCGAACTGTCCACCCTGGCCTGTCCCTCCCCGCCCTGTTCCCCCCCGAACTGTCCACCCTGGCCTGTCCCCCCCCGGCCTGTCCCGGGGCCAGGTGCCTCCCCCCAGGGCTCCCATGTCCGCAGGATGTGGTCAGCTCCGGCCAGGACCCTGCCCATCCCTTCAGCCCCTCTGCAAGGCCACCCCAGCCCCAGGGCCGGAGCTGCCGTGGCCGGGGCTCCCAGGGCCGGAGCTGCCGTGGCCGGAGGCTCCCAGGGCCGGAGCTGCCGTGGCCGGAGGCTCCAGGGCCGGAGCTGCCGGGGCCGGAGCTGCCGTGGCTGGGGCTCCCAGGGCCGGAGCTCCCAGGGCCGGAGCTGCCGTGGCTGGGGCTCCCAGGGCCGGAGCTGCCGTGGCTGGGGCTCTCAGGGCCGGAGCTGCCGTGGCCCCAGCAGCCGCTGTCTCCCTGGAGCAGCCCCTGGAGCCGGGGAGCTCCGTGGGTGTCACACAGCGCATCCCAGCGCTGCTGGAGCAAACCCAGCAGGGCCTAGGGCTGGGTGGTTTCTCCCTCTGGGGAGGAAGGATGCTGCCCCTCTGCCAGCATTCCTGCTTCCCTCAGGGCAGCCGTGGTGGATTCCCTGGAGCACAGGAGGGAAGGAGGGCACGGGGCTGAGGGCACATTGCTGCCCAAACACATCTGCCCAGCGCTGCAGTGCCAGGCAGGAACGAGTCCCAAGGGATTGTTCACCTCCCCCTGCTGCCTCACACCCCTCTAGTGACAGATTGGAGCACCAGCACAGCTCGTGTCTCATGTCCCGGTGCTCCTGGGCAGCCTGTGGCACTGGGGACAGTCACACTCAGCCCTACAAGGATGCTGAAGGTGTGGCTTTAATCAGCGCTGCCATGAAAGCTCCACCCTACAGATCCATCCTGGAGGCACTCGTGACACAACCCACACCTTTTTTTCTTCCCTGGCTCCAGCAAAGTGGTCTCCTAAATCACAGGGTTTGGATCAAGTGGTACAAAACCAGGCAGACACCAGCCTTGGGCACTCTGGAATATCCTCTGGGAGCCCTGGGTCACAGCACTGTGGGGACTCAGCATCTATTTCTAATTTATCCTGATGCTGTTCTTTGCTTGATGGGTTTTATTAGATCCCAGTGGTTCTCCCAGAGCAGGGAAGGGCTGTCCCCACTCCACTGCCATCCCATTGACACCCCACTGCTCCCTGCCCCCTCTCCAGGCCGAGCTGGGTGGGCAGAGACAGCCCCAGCCTGGAGCAGCTGGGCTGGGACTCAGGGAAATGTCCTGGAGCTGAGGCTGGAGATGGGAAACACCTGAGCTGGAGATGGGAAACAAAGACCTGGGATTGAGGTGATGGGAAGCACCTGGGATGGAGGTAATAGAATGGGAAGCACCTGGGATGGAGGTGATGGGATTGGAAACACCTGGGATGGAGGTGATGGGAAACACCTGGTATGGAGGTGATGGGATTGGAAACACCTGGGATGGAGGTGATGGGATTGGAAACACCTGGGATTGAGGTGATGGGATTGGAAACACCTGGGGAGTGTGGGGCACAAGCAGGTTCCAGTTTGGTCTCTCCCAGTCCAGTTCCTTGCAGCAAACAGCAGGAAGGACCAGCAGCTTCTCCTGTGCCTGCCTAGGTAGGAGTGGGGGGGTTTGGGGGGTGATTCTCCACCTGAACCCCACCTTTTGGGGGTGCTGTGCGCCCTGGCTGATGGGGGCAGCTGTGGGGTCCTCACTGGATTTGTTTGTCTCTGTCCCTTCCCCAGGCAGGTGTGCAGCCTGGGGCTGGGGGTGTTCTCCACTCTTCCACCTTTGTGCTCATGTTCCTGTGGCTGCCAAGCATTGGCTTTTCCCTTTCCAAACTTGCTGTGCCCTGTCAGTCCTGCCTGTCCCCTGCACTTCCAGGGTGCCACCACCCTGCAGAGCTGGCACAGCTGCTCTGGGGGCAGGGATTTTATCGGGTCTGGAAGGTTCTGGAGAGCCACAGTGCAGCTCCAAGCTTGGCTTTTAAGAGTCACATGGGGCAGGTGTGCTGGAAACCTCCCCTAGTCTCACAGAAACAGCCTGGGAGAGCTGGGGGTGCTCACCTGGATCAGAGAAGGCTCCAGGGAGAGCTCAGAGCCCCTGCCAGAGGCTCTGGGGACTGGGGAGGGACTGGGACAAGGGATGGAGGGACAGGACACAGGGAATGGCTGCCACTGCCAGAGGGCAGGGATAGATGGGATATTGGGGAGGAATTCTCCCTGTGAGGGTGAGGAGGACCTGGCAGAGCTGGGGCTGTCCCTGCATCCCTGGCAGTGCCCAAGGCTAGGCTGGACAGAGCTTGGAGCAGCCTGGGACAGTGGAAGGGGTCTCTGCCCATGGCAGGGGTGGGATTGGAGTTGGCCTTTAGGTCCCTTCCATCCAAACCATTCTGGCATCCTAAGAAAAGCTGCACTGACTGCTTCAGTGGTTTTGGTGAAAGCTGTGGAGTTGACTCGCCCTGAGCTGCTGCAGAAATGCTTTTACTGCAGAGGGTTTTGGATCAAACCCATTCAGGAGGAGATGGGTGGCTGCTCTCACTGGGTAAAACCTGCAAGTGTTGCCCAATTTACTGCAGCTCTTTGAGGCAACCCCTCTTGTGGGTCGGAAGCCAAAGCTCCCTTGGAAAATCTGGGATTTCCAGCGTGATTCCCCCTGAGGAGCAGCAGCAGCAGCAGCAGCCCTGGGGGTCCCTGCTCCCTCCCGGAGCTGGGCTCGGGCCGTGCGAGCTCAGCAGCGAGGCACCGCTGCCATCTGCTGGCACCCTGGGCCTGCAGGGCTGCCCTGGCACCGCCCCGGGCACAGCCACACAGCCAGGGCTGCCCAGGGAACCTGGGGCGTGGGGCTGGGCCGGCTCAGCTGGAGCAAAGGAGGCTCGGGGGGCCCTTGTGGCTCTGCACAGCTCCTGCCAGGAGGGGACAGCCGGGGGTCGGGCTGTGCTCCCAGGGGACAGGGACAGGAGCAGAGGGAACGGCCTCAGGCTGGGCCAGGGAGGCTCATGGGGCAGATGTGTGACCTGCTGGAAACCTCCCCTGCTCTCACAGAAACTGCCTGGGGGAGCTGGGGCTGCTCACCTGGACAAGAGAACCTCTCAGAGCCTCTGCCAGGCCTGAAGGGGCTCCAGGAGAGCTGGGGAGGGACTGGGGACAAGGGATGGAGGGACAGGACACAGGGAATGGCTGCCACTGCCAGAGGGCAGGGATGGATGGGAGATTGGGAGGGGATTGTTCCTTCCCAAGGAAGGGTTGGACATCAGGAGGAATTTCTCCATGGAAAGGGTTGTCAGGCATTGGAAGGGGCTGCCCAGGGAGGTTTGGAGTGCCCATCCCTGGAGATGTCCAAGGAATGCCTGGAGGTGGCACTCAGTGCTCTGGGCTGGGGACAGGGTGGGGTTTGGGCACAGGGTGGGCTCAGTGATCTGGGAGCTTTTCCCAGCTCAGTGATGCCAGTCCCAGCCTGGGCAGGGTTGGCAAAGCTCAGCTGCCCCTGGCCATCCCTCCGGGGGGATTCCAGGCTCCCTGCCCGCCGGGAGGGGGAAGGAAGGAGTGACCAGAAGGATCTGAGTGACAGGGAGGGGACAGGGCTGTGACCCAGGCAGGGGCTGCTGGCCCGGGCTGATGCACACCAGCACGGGGGTGGCAACAAGGACATCAATTCCTGCACTTCACAATCCACAATCAGGAAGTGCAATATCCCATGGTTCTCGGGTTATTTTTCCATTATTTCCCAGTTTATTAAGGGCATTATTTGTACTTGCACTGATTTGAACCCCTTCCTTCTCTGCTTGCTAATTAAATGGTGATATTTTTACTGTGGAGCTTTGAAATAGGGAAATTCTCCAAGTTCAGTGGCTGCACAAAGCCTGGAGGGAGAACAATTCTCTTCTTTCTTCACAACCCACAGCAAGGAGAAAAAGGGCAAGTAAAACCCCAAACCTGGTCACTGAACCCACTATGAACAATTAAACAAACTCTCCAAGCAGGACAGGAGTTGATTGGATTAAAAAAAGTGTATTGGATGCCCAATACAAAATAATAAACATGAAGTTATTAAAAAAAGCCATAGAGGATACAGCAAATACTACAGAAAAGCAAAAAAAATTGTACAGAAAGGTCGACATCTACAGCAGTCCTTGAAATTCTTCTACATGAGAATCATAAAACAATGTACAGGTTTGGTTTGTTCCTTTTCCCCAAATGTCTGAGGGAAGCTGTCACTGCACAGCTGGACTATGACACTACAAGGATACACAATGTTCCAAAGTTAAAATCACAGGATATGTAAGAAAACGTAGCATTAAAATGTGAAAAAGTGCAATACAGATTGTACACTGAATTGAATAAATGTTTTTTCTTTTTTTTTTCAGTTTAACCTTAAAAAACCAACTTTGAACAGTTGTTTTATCATTAAAAATATTCCCCCTCCCCAAATTCAATGACAATATTAACATTCATGGTGTTCTACATAAGGAATATTCACAAAGGCCCCCAGCTGGGAATACTGTGTGTGTAGGATGGCATTTCTTTGGGTATAGGTAAAAAATAGGCAAAGGAACAGATCCACACCCTCCTTTCTCAGGCCAGGGGGTGGATTTTATTCTTTAAATACATGTTCTGTAGCTTATTTTGCCCTGAATTGTACTGATTAAAAGTCCAAACATTAATTATCCAGGTGGCCCATGGTGCTACCATTTATTTAATTCCCTCCCCTCCCTCAATAATAAATAAATGCAGGAAATGACCCCACCCTCAATCCCTGCTCTCCCTTCTCCCAGGGACAGCTTCAGCTCCACTTCAGGGGCTCAAGGGAAGCAAAGGAAGCCAAGTTCTTTTTGCCACTTCAGTGGAAATCTCCTGGCAGAGGCACAGAGGGGCCTGAGCTTCCCAAATCCCAGCCCCTGAACCATCAGGAAGTTTGGGATTCCTTTTATCCTAGAAGTGGCATTGCACAGGAGTTCATTGGCAGCTGGTTGGGGTTTCTCTCTCTTTTATTTCTCATTTTACTGACTCCAGCCCTTTTTTTTTAATGCAGAGGAGAACAGAGCCAGGCAAGCACACAAAGAGAGAAGGAAAACCCCTCTTCCCTCCCTGTTCCCTCTCCTCCCTTTCCAGGCAGGTCTGTGAACAGCACCTGGGTCACCAATACTGGGTTTATTTTTACATGGTTTCCAAAGTGTAAAAAAATACATTTTTGCCTTGGTTTGTGTCCAGGGAATCCTTCAGAGTAGGATTCCTGTGGGGATGGCCTGGGACAGGACCTGCAGGACCTTGTGGGCACTCAGTGCTCTCCAGGCAGGATCTGGGCTCTTGGGAATGAGAAAATCCTCAAGTTCTCAACCCCAGCCCTGCATGCTCCTGATCCATCTTTAAACCAACAGCAACAAAACAGCTGCCAAAAGAAGCTCCCTGTAGGGTCACCTGGGCAGGAGGAGCCCAATTCCCAGGAGGAATTCTCTGAATGTTCCTAAGGAGCCTCTTCCTGGCCCAGTGACCAGACACACAGTACAGCTGAAGATGTTTCCTTGTTCTTCAGTCTTCCCAGTCACTGGAAAAAGACGGGAAAACAACAGGAATGAACCCTCCCCCCCCAGGATCCCCTCCCCTTTTCCCCAGCTACTTCTCCCCCCACTGAAAATCTGAAACTGCACAAAAAGCGACAAACAAGGCTCTCAATTACACCTCAACTCAAACAGACCGGGAATCTCACAGTGATGAGAGGAGAAAGTCAGGCTTTTAATAATTATAATATAAAAATAATAAAAAAAGCTTACAAAGAGCAGTGCAGCATCCCAAAAGGCCATGGATTAACTGCCAGAAGGGGACGTAATTATACGCAGGATAAAAAAACAAAACTGAACAACCCACACTGGCAATGAATTTTCATACACAATAGAACAAGCAGTCAAACCTCAGCCTAGGCTGTGGAAAACAACAGTTTCTCCCTTTTTTTTTTATTACAATATTTTTTTTCCTTTTTATAAAAAAAGATAAAATAAAAACAACAAATAAAATTGTACATAAATGCCAATGTCCAACACTGAAAAGGCAGGGCAATCACACCACTGAGACAAAACCTGACCAGAAAAAAACTAATGGCGAGTCCACTTTGCTTTGCTTTTGTCCTGCTGGATCCCAGCCTGGCGTGGCCCGTCCTGCTGGGTGCTGCTGGAACCCCACGTGGCTCCCTGCAGGACAAGGGGGTGACACTGGGGTCACCTGGGGCTGGTTCCTCTCCTCCTCCCTCCATTGCTCTCATGTGCTGTCCCTCTTTCTGCTTTGTTGATTTCTTTTTTTTTTTCTCTTTTTTGTTGTTTCCTTTAGTGTTTCCTCTGTACACTCCTGGTGTGGCAGGGCAGAGTCCGAGGCCGGGGCGCTCACGCCGTGGTGATGGCGTTCAGGTCCTTCATGAGTCCTTCCAGGTGCGCCATTTCTTTGGTCAGCTCGTCGGGCTCGTAGCTCTGCAGGGAGAGGGGCACTCACCCAGGGCTGGGGCTGGCCAGGAGCCAGCAATGGCCACTCCTGGGGCAGCCCTGACCCCAGCTCAGCCATCAGCACAAGGGCATTTATCCATCCATGCCAAGGTGGGGTGTGCGCACAGGCTGGACTCTGGGCTGGGAGCTCCTTTCCCAGCCCAGTGATTCTGTGTGAACCCAGCCTGGCAGGGTTGGAAAAGCTCAGCTCCTGCCACAGGAGGGGTGCTGAGCTCTCTTTCCAAGTGCAGCCCTTGGGCAGTTGTGGTTCAGAGCTCCACTGGTCAAGCCCTGTTTTCCTGTCTCAATCCCTGCCTTTGAACCAAAGCAGGAAATTGAGAAGGATCTTCCCAGCTTAGGGAAAGGTCCTATGCACCTTTTATATGGTGCATTTTGGAAATAAATTCATGGACAGGTAAATAGACAGAAATACAACTGTGAAGAGCTGCTTGACTGTGAAGGTGTCCTGAGTTCACCCCCACACACTACAGGAGGGTCTGTGACTGCCTGCTGCTCTTGCACTTGAATTTGTTGGCAGAGTCAGCAGAAATTGCAGAAGTGGTACTAGGGAAAGCCAGCACAAAGTAATGGAAAGAAACCTGCTTTTGCTGGAAATTAAACTGCCATTTTCCTGAATATAGAAACAGTAGTTGCACTGATCACAACATAGACCAAACCCCTCTGATTGTCAAATCCAGGTCTTAGGACCAGAACTAATAAATTCATGGATCAATCCATGTATTACAAAGGAGCAGTGACTTAAAGCTACGTGTTAATTATCTTAACAGTACCATCAGACACCAGCTTGCAAATGACCACAGGACCATCCCTGTCACTGCACTTGGTCAATTTGGGCTAAATTATCATTTCATTTTAACAGATCAGACATTACTGTGGATGAGTAAAGTAAAGCTATGTTCCAGGAAAAAAGGTCAAAGGAATACTTAAATGAGGCTGGTTTGGGATCAGGATAGCTGCTAAACCCACACATTTTTAGGATCAGCTGTCTCATTTCTGTCACCACTGTGGACAGACCATGGCCTGGCTCATCTCCAAACCCCTCCTGACCAAGTCCTTCCCAGTTCTGAGCAGTTCCCAGCTGTGACCTGTTCTCACACACAAACCTCCTCCTCCTCCTCCACTTCAACAGCCAAGAACTTCCACTGTACCAAACCTCTGCCTTGTACAGCAAATCATCCCAGCCCTCTGCCCAACACATCATCTGCCAGCTCCTGACTGGGATACAGAGCAGCAGCTGGGAGTAAACTTAACTTCCTTAAACTCCTCCCTACAGCTTCTCCTAAAAACCCTGAATTAATTCAAATCACTACCCAACCCTGAACCTCACAGTTCAACTTGTAATTTACATTTTAAGACTCATAGTTGAACCAGTAATTTAATTTAATCTGGGTTTTTTTTTGTGCTGACTCTACCTTGCACATTAATGAAAAAAGTATTAATGGCTCTATTTAAATATTACAAATTAGTTGTGGAGTATGGGTTTGGTACTGACCAAACAAAATTAATAAAGAAACACAAAAGGGCACCAAGATCAAGTTTCCTCACCAGCACATAGAGAAATAAAATCAGGAGAGTAAAAAACATGTAACAAAAGGACAACGAGGAAAAAAAAAGAAATATAAATTCCAAATGAGCATTTCGTGCAGCAGTGATGCAGCAGTGAATATTTCTGTATTAACAGGTGACACAATGGCCACAGGAGCAGCTCCTTGGCTTGCAATTTAAAAGGAAAACAGCTCTTCCAGTGCCTCACACCCAAAACATTCCCTAAAAGCTGCTTCCAAAGCTGCCCAACAAGGCTGCACCCTTCCCAAAAGTCAGGAAACTCTCCTGTGATAATTTAAAAACATTTTTGGGATGATGGCTTGGAACACACATTAATGTCAAATGTTCTGTGTGCAATGGTACTGGGAGTGCTCAGGGATGGCACTGGGGATGCTCTGCAGAGCTCAGGGATGGCACTGGGAATGCTCAGGGATAGCACTGGGGATGCTCTGCAGAGCTGGGGATGGCACTGGGGATGCCCTGCAGAGCTGGGGATGGCACTGGGAGTGCTCAGGAAATGGCACTGGGGATGCCCTGCAGAGCTGGGGAGTAATAATGACACTGGGAGTGCTCTGCAGAGTTTGGAAATGGCACTGGGAATGCTCAGGGAATGGCACTGGGGATGCCCTGCAGAGCTGGGGATGGCACTGGGGATGCCCTGCAGAGCTGGGGATGGCACTGGGAGTGCTCAGGAAATGGCACTGGGGATGCCCTGCAGAGCTCAGGGATGGCACTAGGAATGCTCTGCAGAGCTCAGGGATAGCACTGGGAATGCTCTGCAGAGCTGGGGATGGCACTGGGAATGCCCTGCAGAGCTGGGGAAGCTGCAGCTGCAGGACTCAGCAGGACCCTCCCTGTCTTCCCCCATTTCCCGTGCAGATTCCCTGGCATAGGAGCTGTGGCAGTGCCAAGCCCCTGTGGCCCTGTGGCCATGAAGGTGCCAGTGCAGGTGCCCACAGAGCCCCAGGGTGAGCCCTGCCAGCCTGGCAGGGGGTACCTACGCTCTCCGAGTCCTCCAGCATCCGCGTGGTCTCCTGCACCTCGGGGGCGCTGGGCACCACCACGGGCATGGGCGGCCGGGTCCTGCCCAGGGTGCCAATGGACGCCGTCTTCACCGCGTGCAGGGGGTGCCCAGGGGCTGCAGAGAGGGGGGGACACGTCAGGCACGGGCACTGCCCCTGCTGCCTGCCCAGGGAGCTCCTGGAAGGAGCACAGGAGGGACAGGGGGGAGTGGCTTCCACTGCCAGGCATGGATGGGATATTGGGAAGGAATTGCTGGCTGGCAGGGTGGGCAGGCCCTGGCACAGGGTGCCCAGAGCAGCTGGGGCTGCCCCTGCATCCCTGGGAGTGCCCAAGGTCAGCCTGGACAGAGCTTGGAGCAGCCTGGGACAGTGGAAAGTGTCCCCTGCCCAGGGCTTTAAAGCTCCCTTTGAACCCAAAGCAGTCTGGGATGATTCCCTGAAGGAACAGGATTCTAGCAGGAGAAAAGGAACACTTCAATTATGGAGTGTTGGATTTGAATTGCCTTATCTATGTACAGAAAATGACACCAACAAAACCCACCCCAGCCTCTGCCATATTTCCTGTGATGCCCAACCCCACCTCCCTTTGTTCCCCAAATCCCCACCCAACTCCACCCTCCCTTTGTTCCCCAAATCCCCACCCAACCCCAGCTCCCTTTGTTCCCCAAATCCCCACCCAACCCCAGCTCCCTTTGTTCCCCAAATCCCCACCCAACCCCAGCTCCCTTTGTTCCCCACATCCCCGTTCTGTGGCCTCACCTTGCTGGGTCAGCAGGGGGGTGCTGGGCAGGGCAGGGTCGAAGGGGCCCGCGGCGCTGGGCACGGCGGGCACGGCGAAGCTCTTGAGGGGGTGCGAGGGGCGCACGTGGGCCGTGGGGGGGCCCTGCGGCTCCTCCTCGGCGGGCCGGAACGGCCCCTCGGGCTCCGGCAGCTCCGCGCTGGGCACGGCCGAGCCCGCCGGCATCGTGTCCGTGCTGGGCGTGTTCCGGACGGACTCTGCGGGGACACACAGCGACAGCAGGGGTCACTGCTGCTCAGAGGGCTCACGGGGACACAGCTCCTCCTGCAGGGGCTGCAGGGACCCCCTGGCCCGCTCCCAGGTGACCATGGGCTGGATGGGAGCTAAAGGAGCCGAGAGCTGAGTGACTGCACCTCTCACGCTTTGGTACTGAAAGAGCTCCATGTTCCAGTCCTCAGACGAACAGCACAGAACACGAATCTGCAGCCTCCTTTTACCCCAGAGTACCAAAGTATTGGCATTTTTAACTAGGAACTCTTCACAGCACTGGGGCGGTCACAGAGGAGCCACACCTGAAATCCATTTACTGAGACTCATGGAATGGTTTGGGCTGGAATGGACCTTGCAGCCTCAGGAACTGTTTTCATAAGGAAACACCACTTTTGGCTGAGATACCTTCAAATGGTGACCTTAAAGTAGAGAAGCTCAGAGTCTGCTTCATCCCAGTGTGTTACCCATGTGTACATTTAGCAACACCATTGCTTTGGGATTTTCCAGAGCACTGGAGACTTTACTGCTCTCTAAAACTACAAATGATTCTGATCAAGCCTCAAAGTGCTGCATGGAAATCACCCCCATTCTCTGTGTGCCCCCATTTTCAATAGCCAAGCCTGGACTTTCCTTCCCTGCTGGTTTCCAATTGTATTAATTAGGGGAAAAGTTAAACCAATGAAGCAGCTCAGAGTTAATCTGCTGTTTCAGACTCCAGGGCAGGAGGAATCCCTGTTTGGAGCTGTGTGTAAAACATGAAACCCTCTTTTCCAAGGACACCCCCACGGATGTCAAGGATCAATATCTGACCTACCCAGGAAAGCCCAGCCCATCCTGACGGAACCCCCAGAGGAGGCTGGCCCAGCTCCAGGCTGGGGTTTCCAGGTGCTTCCCTGGCTGCTGCACAGAGCAGCAGCTCCCTGAGGCTCGGTGTCTCACCTGTGGAGTCGGCCCTGTCCGAATGGGACATGGCAGAGCCCAGGGGCCACGGGCTGAGCTGGTGCTGCAGGAAGCTGCGGGTTGGAGAGGCGAGGCTGCCGGAGTGGAAATGGTGGTGAGGGGGGTCGAGGGAATGGATGGGATGAGCACTAATCACAGCTGTGGATGAACACAAGACAGAGAAACACTTAACACACACACACACACACACAGAGGACAGGCTGGGGGCTCCCCTCCCTGCTCCCTCCTCCAGCAGGGAGCCAGACCCTTGGCTGAATGACAACCCAGAATCAACCCCTGGGTTATCACACCTCAAATGTGCTTAGGACAAAAAAATCACCCATTTACAGCTCCAAAAACTGTGCCACCAGCTCTTAATGCACTGCTTGATTCCAAGGAGAAGTTCAGAAGAAGAATAAAGAGAATACACATCTGTTACCCACATTGATGTACTATCCACTATTGAGATACTATGAAGTGAGGTGTGTTAAACAATAAACAGCCCTTTGCTTCCCAGCGTCCTTCCAGAATTTCTGTACTCCAAGAGGCAAAAAAGGAAGTCACTAGGTACACACCATGACTGCAAATGAGACTAAAATGGCACAGTGGATTGTCATAATTCAGTACTCAGGAGGTAATTAATAACTCCATCTGAACGCTCCAGTGGGTGGAAGAAAGCCATGGAAGGTTGTGCAGGCAGAGCTGGACACATGGAATGGTTCTGGTGGGGCTCACTGAGGAAGGGCCTCATGTGCCAGGAGGACACCTCAGACCCCACAGTGGATGCTCCACTCCCACAAAGCAGAGCCTGTGGCAGGAGGCCCCTGGAGCTCTCACCAACAGGATGGAGAGGCCAAGTCTCAAGGCCAAGCTCCAGCAGGGCCTGGGCCTGGTCTGTGCCCTCAGGCAAGGCAGGAGCAGAGCCTGGCATGGGATGGGCACCTGCCACACAGCCATGTGTGACACAGACCAGCTCCAAGGAATTTAGTGTCAAACTGCATCCTCTGCTCCCTCCTCACACATGGAGAGCTGGGAGACAACAAGGAGATCACACTGCTTGGAGTAAAACCAGGAAACCACGTGCTACTCTTGGAAAAAGGTCATAGAACAAGAAGATTGACAAACTGAGCAATCAGGTCATCAGGACACTTGAAAAAGTAGGCAGAGATCAAGAACACCAAGTCCTCAGCTCAGTTTTTAATTGAAGTAAAAAGAAAGTGGAAATGCGATGAACCACTCTGAAATAATTCCATCAAATGGAGAGGTTGTGGCAGCAGTCACCTGGTTACAGGTGGAACATGTAAGGGAAGTCTAAAGCTCAGCCTGGGTGAGCTTGGTGTGATTTTACCTCCCAGTTCTGCCCCTGCACAGTAACTCCTGAACTCTTCTCACCAGGGTTCTCACACAGGGTTTCAGTCTGGCTGTTCAGAGGTTCAGCCAAGTCCCTTTCCATCTTGGAGTCATTTGAAAACTCCAGATATATTGTTTAATTCCAAAAAATTTTCCTAATAATGGTAATTTTGGTATCAGAGAAGGATCCCAGGGCAAAGAAGTCTCAAGGAGCTCGGAGGAAAGTCAGAGAAGGCTCTGAGAGCAGCAACTGCAGAGATAAAGGGGATGGTGACTGCCTGGGCTGGGAGGGGAAAACCAACAGTGAGGAACCTGAGAGAGATTCCAGCTCCTATGGAGCAGCTGGGCACTGGCAGAGCTCCAAGGGAATGACCACAAGAGGCAGCCAGGCCCACAGGCTGTCCCTGGAGGAGCCCCAGACAGATCTGGCCATGCTCTGCCCTCACCCCAGTACTCCCAATCCCTCCTAACGTGGTCTCACTCTGCCCACACCAGGAGGGCTCAGGAGCCTCCCCTGAGCTGCTCCTGCTGCCCAGGATGGGATTTCCTGGGAGCAGGGAGTGGCTGCAGCAGGAATGGGGGTGTTCACTTACGCTGAGGTGGCTGAGAATCAAAAGGCATCATCATCTTGGGCCTCATGCCCCTCCTTCCTGCCAGCGTGGACATGCTGTCCTCTGACTCGTGTCCTGAGGGGAAACAGCCACGTTATGCTCTGCTCCAGCTCCTGAACCAGCATTCCCACATCCTCCCTCTAGCCCTGCTCCCAGGCAGCTCTTGGAGCCACCAGTGACCAAAGCAGCCCCTTCCCCCTTTGCTGGAAGGTGGGAAGATGGTGAGGGTGAGGATTTTGGGAACTGGAGAAACTCCAGGCCGCAGTGCAAACTTCTGGCAGTGATTGAGCTCTGGGCTGAAAGGTCAGAAACAACTCCAATGGCTTAATATGAAGTGAGATGATCTTCCCATTACTAATCAGTATTTACCAAGAGAAAGTAATGATAATGATAACTCTTGGATGCTCCATTTCCTCACTAAAACAAATGATCCAACCCTTCCAGAGTCTCAGAAACCAGGAACAAACCCAATTCACTGCTTGGAAAATAAGAACAGAGAAGAGGAACTTCATCATCTCTCAATAAAGTGATGTCACCACCCACAGCAGATGAATCTCACCCCCCATGGGCTCCCACCTCTGTAGGAATTCCTCCTTTGATGGATGTTGCTGTCCATGGAGTTGTCCACCGGGGTGATGTCCTGGGAGTTGCGAGGGATGGGGGTGTCTGTCATGATGGGGTTGGGATCTGGGGATTTATCAATGGGTTTGAGCTCCAGCCTCTCATGATGGATCCAAAGGTCTGGGGGTTTGACATCTTTGGAGTTCCCCTTGTACTTGTGGGAGCCGTTCACGGATTTGCAGGCGGCTCGTTTCCTGGGGAGGAGAGCACAGGGATGTTCTGCACCTTTGGAAAAGGCAACTTTCACAGAATCCCAGAATCCCAGAATCCCAGAATTACAGAATCCCAGAGTCACAGAATTACAGAATCACAGAATCACAGAATTACAGAATCACAGAATCCCAGAGTCACAGAATTACAGAATCACAGAATCACAGAATCACAGAATCCTAGAATTACAGAATCACAGAATCCCAGAATTACAGAATCCCAGAATCCCAGAGTCACAGAATCCCAGAATCCCGAGCCTGGAAGAGACCTCTAAGAGCATCGAGTCCAACCTATGCCCTAACACCTGCCCTAGGCTATAGCACCAAGTGCCATGCCCAGTCTTTTTTAAACACATCCACAGATGGTGATTCCACCACCCCCCTGGGAAGGGCATTCCAGCACTTTATTATTCTCTTGGTGAAAATTTTCTTCCTAATCTCCAACCTATCCCTTCCCTGCCGTAGCTT
The DNA here is from genome assembly GCF_012460135.2 of Molothrus ater. NCBI lineage: Eukaryota > Metazoa > Chordata > Aves > Passeriformes > Icteridae > Molothrus > Molothrus ater. Next base: position 2,889,531 of record NC_050490.2, on the reverse strand, counting down.
GAGACTGTGTCCTCTGCTTCTGTCAGAGACCAACCCCAGCTGTGCACAGCCTCCCTTCAGGAAGGTGAAGAGAGCAATAAGGGCACCTCTGAGCCTCCTCTTCTCCAGGCTGAGCATCCCCAGCTCCCTCAAACCTTCCTCACAGGGCTTGTGTTCCTTGTTGCCTCCTCTGGATGTGCTCAAGCATCTCAACGTCCTTCCCAAGCTGAGGGCCCAGAACTGGGCACAGCACTGAAGATGGGGTCTCACCAGGGAGAACTTTCCCCTGGGATTTCCCTCAGGTCTTGCATCCAGCTGGGCACAAGTTTCCCACTGGGCAGGGAGCTTTGAATTTTGCACACAAGCCCCAGTGACACCTCAAAGCACATCCATGGAATGCAGCCCTGGCTCTGCAGCCCAGCCTTCCTTACCAAGAATGAAATTTGCAGAAATTCTGCTCATTGAGAGAATATTCCAATGCTGTGCCCATACCCCAGGCTCACCAAGCTCCAGCAGCAGCTGGAGATGGAGGTGCAGTTCTCCCAAGAGGATGGGAACAAGGATTAAGGACAGGAATGTTCCTTCCAGCCCCACTCAGGCTGGACACATCCCACTGGGGAGGTTCCCACCCTGCTGAGAGCAGCAGCAAACCACAGTGAGGCAGAGATTTGGGGTGGCAGCATTTGCTGAGAGCAAATGTGGGTTTCAGCACTCCTGCCATGCTGACTCCTCACTTTGGGCCATGGCAAAGCTGGAGGAGGGGTCCCTTTGGGAGCAGAGTTCCTGGGAATGGCTCAGACATTGGTAAATGTCACCAACAGAGCCTCTGGCAGGGGCCACTCCCAAGTCCTGCTCCCACTGGAGCTGATGAGTGACAGGGATCAGGTTATTCCCTGGCTGAGGGTACTCAGAAACTGAGATTTCACAGGGTTATTTCTGTCCTAAAATGAAACAAAACACATCTCCTGTCCCTGCCCCTCCCTGCTGCCCTCTCCCAGGCCCAGCCCCAGGTGCCAGGTGTGCCAGGGCCAGCTCCTCCCTCCCTGCTCCCTCCCCTGCACTTCTGCAGGGCGGTGCTGCTGCAGCACAGCAACTGCAGATTATCCAAGCCTGGCTTTTCAGCACTTCCTTAAAAATCTGGATTGCATAAAACAGATCCTTTTCAAACCCCAAATACAGCTCTGGCCTTTCAAGGAACACACAGAGAGACCCTGCAGGAGCACCGCTGCTGCAGCATTAATGCAGCTGCTCTGAGGGAAGAATTCAGATACAAACCCTGGGATTTTGGAGCACTTTCCTAAGGAATCCAGCAGCACACTCAGATTCCCCTCCAGTGATCCTACTAAAAACTGGAAAATGTCAATGCAAGAGTGAGGAGCTGCCTGAGCTCTTGGGCTCTCCCAGCTCCCAACACATGGACTGGCTCCACTTTGGAAACCTGTGAAGGACTGGCACTGTGATATTTGCTGAAAAATCCCTTCACCAGGATTTCTTCTCCTGGGAAGTTGAGAAGCTTCAGAGAAAAATGTAGATAATAATTATCTGATTGCTTCTCCTGTGTTTGCTGCTTTGGAATGTGGTCTGGAAGTTGTTTACCAACAGGTGCCCGTTTGATTGGTTCCATGTGAATTGTTTTAACTTAATGACCAATCACAGCCAGCTGTGTCAGACTCTGAGGAGTCAGTCATGAGTTTTTCATTATCATTCTTGTTAAGCCTTCTGATGTATCCTTTCTCTTTCTTTAGTATAGTTTTAGTATAGCATAATAAATTTAATATAATATAATATAATATAATATAATTAATATAATATAATATAATATAATATAATATAATATAATATAATATAATATAATATAATATAATATAATATAATATAATATAATATAATATAATATAATATAATATAATATAATATAATATAATATAATATAATTGTAGCCTTCTGAGAACATGGAGTCTGGTTCTCATCTCTTCCCTCATCCTGGGGACCTCCCAAACACCACAAAGGACAATTTCTCCTCAGGGAGGGCAGGGGGAAGTGCAGGCACAGTGGAAGCACTGCCCTGCTTTGTGTGTGAACTGATGGCTTGGAACTGTGGGACACTGCCAGGAAAAGCAGCCCAGCAGCAGCACCCACAGGCTGCAGGATTTGAAGGAAATAAACCCTAGAAGAAGAATTAAAGCACAGGACTCGGTAAGGCAGGCAGCCCCAGCCCCAGCCCCGTTACTTTTTCTGGTGGGACGTGGTGCGGCGCGTGCAGAAGACGGCGACGATGACGACGATGACGATGGTGATGACGCCCACGGACACGATGATCACCAGCAGCATGTTGCTGTCCAGGGGGGATGTGGGGCTGCCATGGGGACTGTTACTGCCTGGGAGGGGAGAAAAGGCTCATTTATTACCCAGGAAATCAAGCAGTGCCCACCAAAGATGCCTGGAATCCTGAAATCAGCAGCAGGGGATGGATCTCCTGAGAAATGTTTGTTTCTCTGCATTTGCCAACTGTTTCTGTACAATTGCTCACCTGGAAGTTGATTTATAGATCCTTTTCCTCCTGAGTCTATCACAATTTAAGTGCAGCCTGCTCAGTTATCACAAAAACCTCCCCACTCTAAGCAGAGTCAGTCTGGGACCCTGCAGCACCACAGGCTCCCCTTGGAGCCACTGGAATTGCATCAGGAGCCTCCAGGGGTCACTTGGCTCCAAGGGAAACCTTTATCAGCACCCTGAGGACAGGATATCCCCCCAGCCAGCACTGGGCAGCAGAAGGAGCACAGGAGGCCTTTCCCTCCTCATGTGTCCCTCCAGAGCTGATGTCCCACTCTGGCAGCTGTGTCCCAGCACGCTGGGAGCAGCTCTGGTATGGAAACGCCAGGGGAGCTCAGCAGCAGCAGGAACAGCTCTGGAACAGCTCTGGAACATTCCCTGGCTGGCCCACAGTGGAAGCAAAGTGTGCCCATGGAGCAGCTCTGCCACACACTCACCTCCCAGCGGGGGTTTGTAGTCGGGGCCCAGGTCCATGGGGCGGCTCCCCTTCCCAGCAGATCCTGAGGCTGCAAGGTTGGACACACAGGAATTTTACACACAGACACAACTCAGCATCTGAGTCCTTCTTTAGAACCTCCCCAAGCCCCCCAGGAGCAGCTTTTCCCCTCCTTTTCTGTCCCTACAACAAAATTTGGCTTTGCACAGCACCTGCTTCTCCAAGGAAAGAGCCACTTCTCCAAAGGAGCTCTTCAATGGTTTCCCAGTTATTATTTTCCTAATTAAGCCTCTCCTAATTCCACTTTAAAAACAACAGTAAAGCCCATTTGCAGTAAGGCATAGTTACATCTTGAGGCAAATGGTTTTGCCACACTTGCACTGAGAGTTCATCACCCCAAAACAGGAATTATCCAGGTGTCTTTTCCTGACACCCAATTCCAGCACCTGGGGGAGACTGGAAATGGGTGGAGGGTCCCAAGCACAGTAAATGTAATATTAAGGCCCTGCCTAGCATAAAAACTTGCTTTCAGCTCCTCCCTGTTCTCCCCTGCACATCACAGGTGACAACAAAGCACCACAGAAATGGTTTTGATGAAACCCAAGGGAACAATAAATCAGTTACATCCAAACCTGGCCCTTCCACTCTGTGTTTTCATCAGAATGCACTAATGCAAAATTAGTGACAAAAACACTGGAGATGGGGAAACATTTGTGAAGAAAAATATTCCTTTGGTTACAGGAATCCACAGTATTTTACACATTTTCACACTCTTCTATGAAAAAAAAAACAAACCAACCCTCCAAAAAGTGAGGCAGTGTGGAGGAGAACAGTTGGGAGAAGGATTTTTTTCTGTTAAAAATCCCTTTTAATCAAGAAGTATGAAGTGTTAAAGGACGTGTCACAAATGGAAACTGAACCTCAAGTGAGAGCCTGTGAACTGGTCCCTGAAATAAAGACAAATGGCAAAACCAGGCAGGGGCTAAAGCTGGGGAGGGGAACAAGGAGAACATTCTGTGTGTGCAGTGAGGGAAAGGACAGACTGCAGGACAGTGGGACATGGGAAGGACCCAGGGAGCTGCCAGGATGGAGCAGACACAGCACCAGGGTTCCCTGTGTGGGCACCAATAACCCTGCAGCAGCAGAGACAGACTGGGACAGCATCTTCCACAGCTTTCATGTAATGTTTTTGTGTCTGACTGGCCCCTGAACCTGCCCTGAAAGGTGGGAACCCCCAGAGGGACTCAGAACCCCTGAGCCTGGTGCTGAGGAGCTGTGGGAGAGGGGGGACATGAAGAACCAGCAATGTTTAGGGAGGGAGTCAGACACCCTGAGCACTGCCAGTGAAGCAGCTGGAGCCCCACAGCAGGTGAGATGATGGAAAAGGGGATGGACAGGAGATGGCACACGCTTCACATCCATCTTCCTGCTTCATGGAAAACAAGTATCTGCAAGAAGCAGAATGTCAGCCCATAAATGTGGCTGGTAACAGTAACTATGCAGATATATAATGAGGAATCTATAAAATATACTGCATTGGGCTTCCAGGAAATATCTGCCAGTGCTGTGCAATGCTTTGTTAAAATAGCACCATAAAAAACCATGTGGAGCCTATCAACAAGATTAACAACAAATTAACTGAGAAGAATGAGAATTATCCAGGAGGAATGGTTCCAGTGAGTTCTGCAAGGACCTGTGCTTGGCCAAGTGCAGCTCAGTGTCCAGAATAACACCAGGAAAGAGAAGGGAACAACTGCCCTGAGGCCAGCAAGGGGCATCAGACCAGGGCTAAGAGAGAGAGGCAATGCACAGTGATCCTCATGGAGTCCTCCCTGATGAATTTAGGGTGAAATTTAGGTACCCAGCCAAGGTGCTTCTGAGGATGCAATTCCTAAACCCACAGATGAACAGTTTAAACCTTTAAATGCATTCCAGGCAGCCCCAGCTCTTAGGCAGTGTGACCTGTTTGAAGGAACAGTCTAAGACAGCATTTGCTGGAATTGTTTTTCATTCAGACTGTGAACCTCCTGTTCCAATATAACAGAGAGAACATTTTAACTGTGGGTGACTTCAGGATGGGTTTACTTGATCAGAGACCTTAATCTTTGCTTTAGGATGAGGCCAGTGCAAGCACCTGAAGCCTGAGAGCAACAGGCCCTGAGTTCTGACCAAGCTCTGTGCTCCAGAAGGGTGGGGAAAAACAGAATCCTGTGCTGAGTTCAGAGGGAAACATCAAAGCAGACAAAGAGAGAAAGGGACAGAACCATTCAGGGCAGGGCCTCAATCCCCTCTGGTTTTGCTCCCAGCCTCAGTAACTTGCTGGTTCTCCCCTGCAGGTCCCAGTCTGGCAGTTCAGTGCTGCTCCTCAGCTCCTCTCCTGCCCTGCCTCTGCCTTTCCCACATTCCAGCTGCTGCCATGATTTCAGCTCTCCCAGTGTCCTTACAGCAATACCCAAACAAAACTCCTGGCTTTGATGATTTATAACTAATAGGATGTGATAAAAATTGATCATGACTAGGAGATGTTACTTTAGGGTGCAACACTGGCTGAAAAGGGCTTGAAACAGGGAGAAGCAGCAAACAACAACTTTCACCTGAATCCCTGTAACCTTCCCCCATTCCCTGCAGGTGACCAGGACAATGACATTGCAGCATCTGCTCCCCAGACAGCCCAAACCCCAGCCCCACCTCCAGGACACAGGGATGGGGATCCAAATACTCCTGACTGCCCCTGCTACCAGCATTACCTGGTGCAGAGTAAAAGCACATTTAATAAATTATCCAAGTACCAAGCTGAGGAGCCAAGTGAGGAGCAGCTCCCTCAGAGCCCCTTTAGGATCTCTTTAATTGCATGTCTAAGCTGTTTGCCAATGGCCTTTTTAACTCATCCCTTCAGAGCAATTCTCCCCCTTTTTATGGGGCTTGTAGGTTATTTGGAAGAAAGCAAGAAGTGCCCTGGGACATCCACCTTCTAATTCGATGTGGGAAGCTCAAAGCTCCCATTTTTCAAGCAAACATTTTAAAACCTTCAGGCTTTTAAGAGCCAGTGCTGGGCTCCTAAGGAGAGTCTGGGCTCCAAATGAGCTGACAGGCAGAATCTCTCCTGCACAGAGCTTTCCAGGGCTTCCCTGCCTTTATTATGGAATGAATCCTCACAAGCAGCACTTGTGCTAACCAGAATCCCTTTGATCTTCCACCCCCTCGTACGTGGGCAGGGCTGGATGGGGCAGCACTGGCTCCAAAGCAATTCCCCCACAGGATTCAGAGCTGGCACAACCCCCATGGCCCTTCTGGGACATCTCTACAGGGATCCCTTCACATTTGTGCCACCCACAGCTCTCTCTGTCAGCACAGCAGGAATCGCCCCAGTCAGAGCAGCAGGATCCTGCTCCACTCAGAAAATGACACAGCACATGGACAGCAAACAGAACAGTGAGGGATGGAGAGAGGAGAAATGTGGCTGTTCATTTACCTTGGTCATTGGGCATTTTATCTGAGGACTCAGCTTAGTGGGGCAAGCACAGGGAGGAAAAAACAAGAGACACATCACAAGGATTGAAGGAGTGAGACAGAATTCCAAGTTTCCCACAGGGTACAGCTCTTGAAACTCACGTGGAGAAGTGTCCAAGGCCAGCCTGGACAGGGCTTGGAGCAACCTGGGCTGGTGGAGGTGTCCCTGCCCATGGATGGGCTGTAAGGTCCCTCCCAATGATAGGATTCTCTGACAAACTCATAATTCTCTTTTTCCCAAGCTCTCTCTCATTTTACTCTTCACTATCTTTGCCCATCACCACCAGTTCCTGAGTTCGGGGCCTGTTGCATCCCAGGAGTTCCCACTGCACCATCCCACTCCCAGAGCAGATGTGACACACAGGGCCTGGACTGTCACTGCAGCCACCCTGAGTCTGTAACAGCAGAACAGCCCAAAGGGCCCAGGCTCTGGGAACAGCCAGTGAACCCCAGAGCTGAGCTCCAGCCACAGGGATGGAGCATCCCATGAACTCTCCCACCTTGGTCAATCCCCAGGCCCTCAGCCCTGGAAACAGGAACTCCTTACCATGGAGTCATCCCTCCCAAAGGGAAAAACAGACTCCCCATGGCCTTGGTGTCACAACTTCCTCTGGTTTCTCCTGGCTTGGTACCCCTGGTGGCCACCCCCCTACGCCTGGAGACCAGGCCCCTCTGCCCACCCCCCTTCCCCTTCTAAGCTGCCTGCTCCACGTGGTTTCCTCTTTCCCTGGTTTGTCCTTCGGTGACAGTGTTACTGTGCTGGAATAAAACCTTGCAGAAGAGCCTTTCTTGCCTCCAGCACTGAGCCAGCTGTGGTGAGTGCTGAGTGGAGGTTTGACTGCACTGCCTGAAGGTTAACTCAGCCCTGCCTTTCCACCACTTTACCACCCACATTTTAAACTGGCGCCCAACGTGCGGCAGAGCCCACGACCCTGAGAGTCTCATGCTCCAGGTCTGCCTTCCAGGGGCTCACTCCATGCAAGCCCAAGCAGCCCTGCAGAGCCCAGAGCTGCCTGGCCCAGGAGCACAGCCCTGCCCCTCCCGGGGGGCCCAGGTACCTTTGGGGGTGCGGAACTGCACGGCCTCGGACATGGGCCCCATGCCCTTGGAGTTGCGGGCCTGGATCTTGAAGAAGTAGGGGGTGTCCAGGGTGAGCTCCTGGATCTGGTGGGTGAGCCTGTTGCCCACCACGGGCTCGATGACCCAGTCGTGGATCTCGGCGTTGACGTCCGTGCTGTAGTAGATGATGTAGCCTGGGCAGGGAGGGGACAGTGCCACCGTCAGGGCACAGGGAAAGGGGCCCTGTGCCAGGGAAGCCACCAGCGGCTTCACAAGTGAGCTCTGACTCAAACACTAAAATCATCTTCAAATAGCAGCCAGCCCTCCCATCTTCCCTCTGAACCGCTCAAAGTAGATGGTAAGAGAAAAAAGCCATTTAAAATATCAATATCATTTAAAATATTTCTGATCACCATTCCCTGAACGTGGACAAATTGCTGTTTCCATCTCTTCACCTATTTATAGACCTATAAAGTAAAGTAAAGCTGCCATTATCAAAACATCCTCAGAGGATTAATGTTACCGTGATATTTTTTGAAAAATCCCTTTGACAGGATTTTTTCTCCTGGGAAGATGAGAAGCCTCAGCTTCTCCATGTTTTACTCCTCTGGAATATAGTCTAGAAATTGTTTGTCCAAATATGTGAATTGTTTTTAATTAATAACCAATCACCTTCAGCTGTGTTGGATTCTCTGAGTCTGTCACAAGTTTTCATTATCATTCTTGTCTGACCTTCTATCTGTATCCTTTCTCTTTCTTTAATACAGTTTTAATAGATCATTTCTTGTAATATAATATCATAATATAATAAATAAACCTTCTAAAAAACTTAAATTCTCATCTCTCACCTCATCCTAAAAACCTCACAACACCACAAATTCATATTATTTAAATTACATTCAAACAACAAAACATTCTCATGCACAGCAAAACAAGATGTTTTTGTAATTATCTCATTTTTTTTAGTGTATTAACAAAGGCAACAAGAATCTGAAGAGAACTGAGGCTGCCCTGCACATCCCAGAAAAAAAGGTATGGGAAGGATTTATGTTCTGTTTTAAAAATACAGTGAAGTCACCAATCATTATGCAGTAAAAACTTTATAACTATTTCATACAAGAAACACAGATCAGCATAAAATAAATACTTGAACCTCTATATATTTATATACACACAGAAATAAATACTTGAATCTGTATTTAATATATATTGTATATAACACAATATACATGATGTATTTTCATATATTATTTATATATTTGTATCACTATTTATATCTATGTCTAGCTTCAAGTATTTATTTTCTATGTAACATATATGGAATACAATTTTTTATATTACTATATATCTATTTTATATATATATATCTGTTGTGTATCTATATATCTCTACATCTGCAAGATAACTAAATGTGGGAGATGTTTTTGTAGATTTGTAGAGAATATATACATAAAATATATATTATATAACATATATAAATATATATATATATAAATAAATAATTATATAAATAATTATATATATATGGCACAAGTACTGAATTAATTTCAGAGTGCCCTAATTAGTCAGCAGCTCTAACGATGCCTGAGCATGTGGGACCCAGAGTGGCCCAGTTCAGCATTCCATGGACAGGGGGCCATGGAATGACATCACCACTCAGAATTCTGGCATCACTGACAGCACAGAGTGAGTTAATGAGGAATTAATTAGTGCCTCAGCTGATGGGGAAGTTCCCAGCAGAGGGCACTCGGGCCCCACATCCCAAAAACTGTGTGGGCACTGGGAAAGGGGAGCAGGACATGGGAAAGGGCAGCTGGAGATGGGAAAGGGCAGCTGGAAATGGGGTTTGGGAAAGGGGAGCTGGAAATGTGCTCTGGGAAAGGGGAGCTGGAGATGGGTCTGGGAAAGGGGAGCTGGAGATGGGTCTGGGAAAGGGGAGCTGGAGATGGGGTTTGGGAAAGGGGAGCTGGAGATGGGTCTGGGAAAGGGGAGCTGGAAATGTGCTCTGGGAAAGGGGAGCTGGAGATGGGGGAGCTGGAGATGGGTTTGGGAAAGGGGAGCTGGAGATGGGTTTGGGAAAGGGGAGCTGGAGATGGGTTTGGGAAAGGGGAGCTGGAGAATGGTTTGGAAAAGGGGAGCTGGAGATGGGTTTGGGAAAGGGGAGCTGGAAATGGGCTCTGGGAAAGGGGAGCTGGAGATGGGTTTGGGAAAGGGGAGCTGGAGATGGGTTTGGGAAAGGGGAGCTGGAGATGGGTTTGGGAAAGGGGAGCTGGCACCTGCTGCACTCAGGCTTAGCCCTGAATCACCATTTTAGTTCGTTTTTAAGCTGTTAACTGCTGCTTGTGCAAAAGCTGATAAATACTGAACAGTTCTGTTCCAAGGGTTTCCTTCACTGCCAGGGGATTTGGGAGCTGGACAATGGGATAATTTTGCCAGCCCTGTGCAGGTAAATGCTGCTCTCTGTAGTTCTCTCCCCTCCCTTGGGTGTGCCTCAGTGTGAGACATTTGTGCCCCTCACTGGCAGCCAAATCCTTTCACCAAAGGCTCCTGTGTCTCCAGCCAATCCTCCTTTCCCATGGAGAGGAAACATTTTGCTGCCTTTTCAGTGATTTAATCAGTTTTAGTCTCCTGTGCAGAGCCTGGGCTCCAGTCCTGCCCAGTCAGGTGTCCCAGGTTTGATTCTGCACCATGGTTAATCCTGAGCTCAGACCTAAAATCACACACTGCCATTAAAATCTGATTTCAGCTTTAAACAAATTAAAATTGAAGTGATTATTTCAGAAAGCCCTTCCAAATGGGAAGCTGAACAGAAATTATAGAAGGGAATCAGTAATTATTACTGTCTGGAAAGTGATTTATCCTGTGTGGCAGTGATGCAGTTAAAGGCAAATAACAGTTTACTCCTAATGGTTCTGTCAGGGGAACAGGAAACTGCTCTGGAGTCTGTTCTGTGGCACAAAAATGCCACAAAGGTGACAAAGAGCACTGGGATGGCCTCTCCTAAATAAACCTCTGATGGACCAGAGGGGCCATTGCTGGAGGCTGCTATTAGAACAGCACCAAGGTTATGGAGATATTTAAATTCCAGCTGCATTTCCCACTGCAGCTGGATCAGATGTGAGTAGAGCTGGGTGAGGAAGAGCAGTGAGCAATGGGTGGAGCTCCTGAGGCTGGCAGAGCAGCTGCAGCCCAGCTCCTGGTGCCCACCTGTGATTTTGCCGTTGGCCTCGGAGGGCGGCTGCCAGTTGACGATGATGGTGCGGGGCTTGCCCTCCTTGCTCACCACAGTCACGTCCTTGGGCGGGGAGGTTGGCACTGAAACAGAGCCAGAGAGTCAGCAAGGGCTGCCCTGTCACACCAGAGAACAGCCAGCTCAGGGCCTGCATCCCCATCTGGTCATATTTGGGTTGTTATGTATGTCTGGGTTATTCTCTTTACTGCCATAAATCCCCCCTCACTGGCCAGTGCCTCCCTCCCCTATGGAGTTCCCCCTTTCCAGAGCACTTCTGGCACCAGATGTGATCCATGAGGGAGCATCCTCAAAAATCTGCACAACTGACTTCTCACCTGAACTTCTTCAGTCATCACAAAAATCCTCCAAACTTTGTGACAGACACATTCTGTTCAGGCAGGCATCTGAAACATCTCCCTGTTTCCAGGCTTATGGTGGGACTCAGACCCAGCAGTGCCCATTTGCCACTTAAATCCCAATCAGCAAAGTAAATCCAGCAGCAACTCAGAATTATACCAGCCTGGAATGGTTTGGGAATGGATCTTCAAGCCCATCCAGGGCCACCCCTGCCATGGCAGGGACACTGCCACTGTCCCAGGCTGCTCCCAGCCCAGTCCAGCCTGGCCTGGGGCACTGCCAGGGATGCAGGGACAGCGCCAGCTGCTCTGGGAACAACCTCTGGGCAAACCTGTAATGGCTGGTTGAGCTCCTGAGGAATGATTTGCAATTTGGAAGGCATCTGCACCTCGAGTGTCTCAAATGCAGAAGGATTTGCTGAACACAACGTTTTAACTTGGGTTGCCAGAGAGCAGCACTGAGGGAAAGAAAGGAGGGGAGAGTTTTCCTTCTCCCATCAGCCTCTCCTGCCAAGAATTCAGGAAACAGAACAAATGGCTCCAGCAAAAGCTGAAATCCTTGCTGTGAGCTCCAGAGGGCACTGACCATCCCTGCAGTGCCACATCCTGAAACCCAGGAGGCTCCTGAGGGGGCAACCCAGAGTAAATCCACCTTGGGTGTTTAATGCAGCCACAGGAGCACTGAAATTTCTGCTTTTCCAGAGGTTTATGTGGGTGACCAATTAGAAATCCATCCATAAGTCCTCTGGGATGGCCACCAATTATCCCTGTGATGAAGAGCTGGAAACCAGGGACAGCCAAAGCCCAGGAGCTCTTGTAACTATTGCCCCAAATATCTAAAAAAAAGGATTCAGAGGAAACAAAAATAGAAAATCAGGAGTAGCCCACAGAGGAATACACAGACAACACAGAGCCCAGAATTCCCTATTTTCCTTTTAAGAGCAAGTCCTGTAAAACTTCTCAGGAGTACCCCAAAATAATGAGCCACTCACTCAGGAATTTGGCCAATATTATAAATCACAAGATCTGTTATGAGAAAATATATTTAGCCTTTTTTTTAATTTCTGTTTTAAATTTTCTACTTAGTTCTCCAGCTTTTGGGTCATATTTACAAACATTCCTTCCAAGCACTTCAACCTGAGCATTCCTGTTCAAATGCACTGAGCCCTCCTGCATTGTGCCCTTGCTCAGGGGCTTTGTGGCAAATTCTCATTTAAAAAACTTTATTTGTGCAGCTTTTGCAGTCCCTGCACTCAGAGCAGAGTTATGGCTGAGGACTGAACATGTGGCAGCAGAAACACCAAATGGAGTGTTTAATGTGGGCTGGGAAAGGAGCCCCAGCCCAGAGCTGGCCCCACACCATGGAATTCCCACCCAAAACCACCACAGTGGTTTCAAAAGCAACTGAAGCTCACTGGGACTTCAGAGAGTTCAGATTTTATCCTGGGTTTGCTTTTTCTGAAGCAGAAATTAAAGAATTTCTACTACAGACTATCTGGAAAATCTCACTAATTCTTTGCATGATTGATTTTTTTGGCTGTATTTTAATTTAGAAGGAGAACTCTGGGCTCATTTGGACTCTGGCCTTCTTGTCCTCCACAGTCCATCTCAAGGGAACCCTACCCATAACAGGCAGTAAATTTAATTGCCCAAAGTTCATTTAACACTGCAGGGTAAGAAGAGCTAATGAGGGGCAGGTCAGGGAGAGGGCCTGGCCCTCACAGTCACTCCCTGGGCCTGAGTTGTTCCTGGCAGCTCAAACCCTGCTCTGTTCTGCACTGAACAGGAATTTAGAGGTCATTTGGATGTCTTAATGCCTACTGTGATTTTTTTGTCTTCATTTGCCTCATGCACCTCCTCACTCTGTGACAATTATCATCACATTTACAGCAAATTTTAATTATTATTTGCTGAAGTGTTTTCTTTGTATTTGCTGTTAAGGTGCTTTTTGTGAGACTTTCTTCTCTCCTGCCCATGAAGTGTGGTACATTATTCATGACTTCTCTGTAATTTGATGTAAATTCTCCTGCAATCATCCCTTGCAATTTTCAAGTATGTTGTTGTTTTTTTAATCAGAATTTCTGACTGAACTATTCAGACCCGACCCCCGCCCCCCCCAGCAGGTGTTAATGAGCAGAACCATTTCAGGTGGAGGTTTCTTTGGGAATATCCCAGGAGTACCTAATTCAAAGGTTGTCCCATGTGCTGTCATGCTCCAGGTGCTGGATCTCCTGCCCTTGGTCACCATCACTGAGAACTCGTAGAGGGTGTTTGGCTTCAGCCCCGTCACCAGATAGCTCAGGGTGGTGGCATTTGCAGTCTGCAAGAGAAAGCAGGGTCAGCACTTGCCAAAGCACAGCCCTCACACAGCCCCAGCCCCTGCTCCCGGCATTTCCATAAGCACAGTCATTAATTAGGGCTGCTGCTTCTCTGGCGTGCAAATTCATTAATCAAATATCAACGTTTATCCTCCACTAGAAATGCTGCAATCAGCAGGAGCACTTAGCAGCAGTCAATTAGAAATGGGAAAAAAAAACAATCCAAGGGCCAGGGCCCACTTGCTCTGCAGTGGTTAAAGCCCTGTTTACCTTGGGGTTGGTTTACAGCATTTCATTAACTCTTCTGGCTGGGGAAAACAAAAAGCACAGCAAGGAACAGTCCTGGCTTGGAACCTCAGCTGCCTCCCAGATCCCTGCTGGAATTTCCAGAACAATCTTAAATGTAATAAACAATCAACTAAAGACACACTTGTGAGACTTGAAGAGAATGAAGCTTTGCTAAAATGTAGATTCTTTTCAGAAAAAAATGGTGATTTAGGATCACACAAGGAAACTTCACGTGGGTTGTAGTGGAATTTGTAATTTAGCATTTCTAAAGATCTGGTATTTGTTATCAATGGCTTCAGCACCAACAGAATGTGCTGGAGGCCCATGGACAAGAGGGAAAGCTGTATTTACAGATAAGTATATTCCCCACCTTGACCTGTAGTGTTAACACAGAATTAAGGAGTTGTTGCAGGATCTGACAGGGCCATACAACAACTGCAGCAGCCACTGCCTCCAGAAACCTCTGAGTGCAGCTGATTTATTGCCAAGGTAAAGGCACCTTCCTGAAGGCTCCAGCAGGGACAAAGAAACTCTGAGATCTCCAATCTCTTCATTTCTTTTTTCTTCCAAGGGATGGAAGCTCAGGAAATGCTGATCCAAGGGATGGCAGGGATTTGTGCTCAGGGCTTTGCTGTCTGTGGCCAGACACAAAGACTCATCAAATGAATTAAAATTCAACCCTTTATTGGCTTTAAGGCTCTCCTTGGTGAGGCTCAGTGCAGTTTGGAGTGGCTGGGACTGTGGCTGAGGGGCTGGGGCACAGCTGGAAGGGAAGGGGCACAGCTGGAAGGGGCACAGCTGGAAGGGCACAGCTCCCTGGGGAATGCAGCCCTCATGGAGGGATGGAGTGACAAGTCCAAGGCAGGAATCTTTCCCTCCCATCTGGCATTCCCAGCTGCCTCACCCCAAAAAGCTCTTCCTCTCCAGGATGCTGCAATTCCCAGCAGTATTTAAGCACTCCAATATTTGAATTATTTGATGTGGCAGCTGGGCTCCTTTTACAGGTGAAAGTTCTGGTTTCCATCTCTGGCTTTGAATCTGGGGATCTTTTCGTTTCCCTGTGCATCCCACGGAGTGCAAATGACACACCTGAGCCCCCCTGCAGTGTCAGACCCCACAATTTAACAGCACTTCATTATTTTAACATCCCAGCCTATCCCACAGTCCCAAACCCTGCTCACCTGCTAGAAATAAACTCCATAAATATTACTCTGAACAATTTGTTTCTCTTTTATGCAGTCCTAAAAGATCCAATGTTTAATATTTTTATTGATTCCTGATGGATCCCAGGTAGCTGCAGGACAAGCCCAAGACACCAACAAGGGGGCTTTGGAAAACTGCTCCATTGTTACAGTTTTATAAGTTGTGAGTTTTACAGTGCTTCACTAATAAGGTAAAAAAATGGAGCTCTATTTCTCTCTTTCTAAGGTCTTTAAAGTATAAACTGTCTAATTAAAAAATGATACTTAAATTATTTTTACTTTTAACTTAATAACTAACTACTTGCATCTTGCAATGTGGATTTTTTATCTAATTACACAATACTACTCAAATTCATGAAAAAGGCAAAAAAATAGGACTAGCTTCTAAAATTTTCATCTTGCTTTATATATATTACTATCTTCCAAAACTTTAAACTCTAAGTTTTCTGCTATGTGATACTACACACTTCTATTTCAACTATACACTCAAAATTCTAGTTCTGTTATTCAATTTTGGAAGTTTTCTTATGGCTTCAGGTTAAATGTAGTGTTCTTTTGGGGGTCAGTGTCTGACAGCATAGAAAGTCTAAAATTCTGAGCAACCAGAGTTCTGATGACCATGTTAGTGCACAGACAGCTCAGACACAGGAGCTGCTCCCATCTGTTGCTGGGTTTCCAGGCTCAGACTGGCACAATGCTGCCCTGAGCACTGAAATCCTTGTTTTCCTCAGTTTCCTGCCCAAACCAAGCTCCTCAGGGAGGAGCCACTGGTGTAGAAGCACAAAGCTCCTTCCTCAGCAGTTTGGGACAGGCAGGAACAGAACACCTCGGTGACCAGTCCCAACCCCCAGTTCAGGGATGAGGGAGGATGGAACTCCACTGAGCTGAGCAGATGCAGCTCTGGATGCTGCAGAGGTGACTCAGGAGCTCTGGCCCCAAGAATGGGGACCCCAAAGCCTCTGGATGCAGAGCAGGAGCTGCAGAGGGGCCAGGACAAGCACTGCCCTCACTGCACTGAGGCTGTCAGCCTGACTGAGAGCCAGCAGCGCCTGCAAGGGCTCTGACCTCCCAACAACATCCAGCAGGGCAGGAGAGCATTTCCAACAGAAACAAGGGGGGGAAAGCAGGATCTGGGCTCTCCAGACACCACAGGTTACACGTGACTGGAGCAAATCGCTCAAACTTCTCTCCTTCAGGCAAATCCTTTCTACATTTCTGAGTAATTTGAAATTCTATTCCATCATTCTCTGTTGGTTTTGGTCACAGTAAAACTTGTTGCCCACTGACCACCAGCACTGGAATAGCAGGAATAGTAAATTTACTGTTTTATTCCATCTTCTATTGTATTTCATTCTTTTAAGCAATTAGCTAATGAAACTGCAGCTTTATTTAAACCACTCCTGAGACATCCTCTGCACATGACTCAGGAATGTGGCTCAGGAGTAACTTGCCTTTAGAGGAGGAATACACACATATTTACATCTTTTCATTTCAATAAAGAAAAGATCTGGATTCTAACAAGCTGGCTCTGCAGAAGCATAAAGGGAGCTCCACTGGCTGGGTATTTTAACAACCAGTTCCTCTGAGTCTCATTACAAATGTGAAATTTGCAGTCAGCAGCTCTGAGCCCTCCAGGTAACTCTGAAAATTAATAAAAAAATCCAACCAATTACCAAACCAAACCTCAAATCCAGTCTCCAAATCAAAACACACGAACATGGAGGAAGGCAAGGATATAATAAAATTTTTGTTGTGTATTTTGAAGCTAGTCAGCTCCCAAAGGAAAAGTTCACTATTAGCTTTGTAGGAACTGAAAAGGCTCTAAAAGGAAACTCCAAACCATGGGGGTAAATCTGTTTTCCCTGCATGGCTCAGTGAGGGGAGCCAGTCACACAGCCCTTGCACCTGCAGGGACTCTCCAGAGGGGAGCCCACACCTCCCCTTCCCAGGGACTGGGGCAGGGGGAAGCTGCCATCAGACCATCACTGTGCACAGAGCAGAACAACTCTGCAAATTCCTCTTTGCTCCTGGAACAGCTCTGCCACAACAGCTCCAGCTCCTTCCAGGAGACACCAAGAACTGCTCCCAGCTGACCCAGAGCAATCCTGGCCCTCCAAGGCCCCCAGGCTCATCCCAGCAGCATTCCCAGAGCTGTGCCTCCAGCTGGGAGTGGAACTGGAGGGACCCTGCCCCTCCAAGGAGCCCAGCAGGGTTCCCAGAGCTGTGCCTTGCCCTGGGAGAGGAGCTGGAGGAATCCTGATCCTCTAAGGAGCCCAGCAGTGCTCCCAGAGCTTTGATTTCAGCTGGGAGTGGGGCTGGAGGGATCCTGCAGTGCTCCCAGAGCTGTGCCTTGCCCTGGGAGTGGGGCTGGAGGAATCCTGATCCTCTAAGGAGCCCAGCAGTGCTCCCAGAGCCGTGCCCTGCCCTGGGAGTGGGGCTGGAGGGATCCTGCAGTGCTCCCTGAGCTCTGCCCTGGGAGTGGAATCCTGCCCCTCCAGGGAGCCTAAGCAATGTTCCCAGAGCTGTGCCCTGCCCTGGGAGAGGAGCTGGAGGGATCCTGCAGTGCTCCCAGAGCTGTGCCCTGCCCTGGGAGCGGGGCTGGAGGGATCCTGATCCTCTAAGGAGCCCAGCAGTGCTCCCAGAGCCGTGCCCTGCCCTGGGAGAGGAGCTAGAGGAATCCTGCAGTGCTCCCAGAGCTGTGCCCTGCCCTGGGAGCGGGGCTGGAGGGATCCTGATCCTCTAAGGAGCCCAGCAGTGCTCCCAGAGCCGTGCCCTGCCCTGCCCTGCCCGGGCAGCTCCCCAGCACTCAGTACCTTGTACTTGGTGTTGGCAGGGATGTTGGTTTTCCAGCGGACGGTGTAGAAGCGCGCGTCCGTGATCTTCTGGTTCTTGGGCAGGGAGTTGTCTGCCCAAGTGATCCTGATGGTGTCATGGCTCAGGATGGAAGCCTGAACTCCCACCGGGGGCATCATGGGAGACGGATCTGGCACTGGAGTGTATGGAGCATTAATAACAAACAAATCAACCTCGGAAGTGTCTGCCCAATCCGTGGTTTAGAATTAAAAAGGGAGGAGGTGGCATTTTAATGTCAACCAAAATAAAAAAGGGGATGCAGGGAAGTGCAATGAGATGGAAGGTGAGGAATGGAGAGAAAGAGAGAAAAGCCAGAGTTAATAGGTGACATTAGACTGGGCAATAACATCACTCTTGCATTGTCCTCCCTCCTCCAGACAGTAAGACAACAAATCCCTGCTGGCATAGCCCTAATTAGTGCCCAGGACACTCAACCATGGCCTGGGAACCCCAAACACTCAGTCACTGTAACTTCATTTGCATGGAGTGTCACTGAGTCCTCTCCCAGAAAACAAAGAGGAGGACACAGAGCTGGAGCTCTGGATGGGCAAATGCCACTTCCCAAACACCCAGGGACCTCCCAAAAGGCACCTTCAAAGGAAGGTTCCAGTGAGAGACCAACTTGCAGTAACTGTGAAACTGCAATTCCAGCATCCTCTGGACAACCTCCAAGCATTCCAGCTCATCAGGACTAACCCCAAGTGTTGCACCTAAATTCTTGGGTGGCGCCATCAGGCTGGGAGGGAGCCATGGCATGGCAACAGCTCACCTGCACATTCCTCTGCTTAAACCCTTTATGAATTACAAATCCAAAATAAAAACTGCCCGGATTTTGTTCAGTGTGAGTGACAACAGAAGGACACAAAGCAAACACAGGCATCATATTACAAAATCTCAGTGCAAAAGACCATAAACCCCCAGCCTTTAGAACTGCACCCACGTGGGCTGTGCTCAGCAGGGGGAACACCTGGAGTTAGAACATCCATTAGTAGCTGTCAGGTGAGTTTGGAACTTACAAATGAGCCCAATTGAGGTGGTTTATCAGAACGAGCAAGGCCAAGCAGTGACAGGCACAGAGAGCAGGGGATGAGCTGGCAGCAGGACCCTGCCTTCAGCCCCAGCCCATCCCAGCTGGGGGCAGCACTCACCGGAGTGGGGCCGGGTCACGGCGCTCTCGTACAGGGGGATCCCCTCTCCCACGTTGTTGAAGGCTTTCAGGGTTATCACGTAGTGTGAGCTGGGATCTGAAGGGAAAAAGAAATCAGCACAGCCAATGAATCCTGCTTTCTGCTTCTCCCTGCCTTCTTTGTTCCAATTTGAATTTTAAAGTGGAATATGTGATTTGAGCTGAGGAAGTCTCCACGCAGACTTTCTGCTCATGGCCACAGAATCCCAGACTGGTTTGGGTTGGAAGGGACCTTAAAGCCCATCTCATTGCACCCCCTGCCTGGGCAGGGACAGCACAGCTCAAGTCTACAGTTCCAGCACAGCCTTTACTACCTTTAGGCACAGCCAAATCAGGAGCGAGAAAAACAATTTGGAACAACAAAAGCAAAATGACTCAAAGCTCTGATTTGATGGAATTCCCAATATTGCTGTTTCTCTCACTCTCAGACTGTTTTACCTCCCACAGAGAGCTCTGTGCAGGGGTGAATCTTTATTTTCCTTTTAAAGGAGCCACCAGTGAACGCTGGTGACATTTCAGTCCCTTTCCCTCCCGCACAGAGCACGCCCAGCTCAGGAGTGCTGAGCTCAGGAGGCTGGGCTGGGGCCCAGATGCACTCACCCAGGTTCTCAATGGTGTAGTATCTCTGCTTGTAGTCCACCTTGATGGTCTGGGCGTGGGGGCTGCCGATGCCGTAGCCGATGGCGTAGCCCCTGACCACCACGTCCTGGTTCTCGGGCGGGGTCCAGCTCACCACGATGCTGGTGACCAGCGGGCGCACGTGCAGGGAGCTGGGCACCTCGGGCACACGGCTCTCTGCAGGGACAGCCAGGGGGGCAATTCAGGACACCCCTCTGGCCACCCTGGATTGCCTGAACCCCTGCCAGGGGGGCTCAGAGACACTGGCACAGAGCCCAAGGCAGCTGTGGTTTTGATTATGACCCACGGAAAAAATGATCAACCTTGTATATGAGGATCTGCAAGCCACGAAAGTCTAAGTAGAATAATAGTTAGTTTGTCACAGGGTGAAAAATAGATTTTTTGGGGTTTTAGAACAGGGGTTCAGGGGGCAAGATGGAGGAATCTGGGCGTGTCCAGCCTTTCCCCTTCTTCTTGGCCTGAATCTTCTGCTGTGATGGTGGCACTTTTGGACTGGTTTAGAGTAGAAGCTCACTGTCTAACATGGGTGATAGGTATTGGGAAGTTATGGTAAATAATGTACATGTAGTTTTTAGTGTAAAAAGATAACACCACCCTGGGGGTGGCCAGAGTGCCTCTGTCTGTCCTGCTGAATGGACCTTGGCAGGCCAGAGAAAGAATTGTATAGATAAGAAACAATAAACAACCTTGAGAATGAGAATAGAAGAGCTCTGACTCCTTCTCTGACTGCCAGGCTGGGGAAAGAGACTTTGTGACACATCTCAGGGTCACTGTGAGCAGCAGAAGCCCCGGGAGGGAGGCAGTGCAAGGCCTTCTCTCAAAGAAAGGCACTGACATGGAGCCCAGGAGGCAGGAAGGGCAAATAAAGCACTTGTGTGTGTTGGAATGAGCACAACGAAACTTTGGGGTGCAGCAGAGAGCAAAGAGCTCCAAGAGCAGAATGTTGACATTACATTCCAAGAGATTCACCCTTTAAAAGGCAGCACAGCTGTGCTGAAGCTTAGGGGGTCAGGATGGTTTTTCTGTCAGATCTGTTTGGGCAGATCCATGTTGCCCATGTCGTCACCCAGTTTTATCCCATCCTTTCCCTCCACAAATTCATCTAATTTCAATTCCATCATATTCCTTACTTGTGGGTATTACAGTAATTACATGGAAAAGAATTTTTCAAAAATAAAAATAAAATTTTTAAAATTCATATTCCTTTCTCCTCTTTCTTTTTAAATATATAGAAAGGGTGAGGTGTAGGAATGTGCCCCCTGTAAGGGGACAAAGGATAGTTTTTGAGTGATAAAATTGTCTTTTGTCCCCTTAAAAGGAAAGAAGCACAGAAGTTTCTCTCCTCAATTAAGTGAAAAGACACCTCCATAGGACCCAGGGGACTTCACCTCAAACTTAAGGGTAGTTAATTAGACAGGGGCCAAAAAGTTCTGCCTAGGCAATTTAGTAGAAAAGGACAAAGAAATTAACTGCTTTTGTAAAGTGTTCTTACCAGGAGCAAGAACATCTAGCACCTAGCTCGGTTTTTCTGTTTGTTATTTTGCCTTTTATTAAACCTTTTTATTTCTAACACTGCAACAAAAGCCATCCTGCTGATTTGTATGCCTCCAAAAGTAGCTGAGCTATCTTAGGATTGTTATAGGCTTCCAAAAACTTATTAGACCTGGCCCAAAGAAGTTACTATAACACATTTTTCATCACTTTTCTGGTGACGAAAGAAAAGTTCCTGAGCTGGTTGTAGAGTTAAATAGGATATTTCACAGCTGTAAGAACTGGGTTCTTCTCACTTGTCCTACAGTTGCCCCTGCCTGGATCCTTGGATTCCCTTAATTCATACAACAGAAGAAGGAACTGCACAGAAAATACAGAGTCCACATCAAACGTTCAGACTCTTGCCCCAAAAGCAGCACAAGTCTCACCCCATCCCACAGAGACACAGAACGTGGGTCCCTGACTCCAAACACCTCCACAATGTGCCACTGTGAGCCCTTAATATTCCTCCTAAGAGGTTTTTCCTCACTGTTGAGTGGAACCTGAAAGCAATCTGCCACCCATCCCTGGAGTGTCCCTAACTTTGGGTTCACTTCTCAAAAATGAAATCAATCCTTTTGTCGTGGATTAGGGATAATTCCCTGCACCAGCAAGCAGAGCTCCCCACTCCAAATGGAATCAAGGACTTGTGCTTCCTGCAGGGATTTCTTTTTAATGAAACATGCTGCATTTCTCCACAAACATTTAATAAAGCACCACAACAGGATTAGCTGGATCACAGCACAGCCCTGGCCCCCAGCCCAGGGAGCTCTGGGGCTGCTGCTGACACAGCCCAGCAGCTCCAGCAGCTCCAGTACCCCACTATCAAACACAGCAAAGCTCCAGGAGCAGCACCAGAGGTGACATTTCCCCTGCACTGGGGACAAACTCTGTACAACAGCTCAACACCTCCTGCTCTGCACTCAGGGGGAACCTGCTCCAAATCCAGAGTGGAACTGTAACACTCCTGCTGCCCTTTACATCCATGGGACTCTCCTGGAATTCTTTTCTGTTTAAACTCAAAAAGCAGCCATGGAATAAAAAGAAATGATGCCTCATGTGTCTGTTGAACCCAAGAAATGCAAGATGAGCTGTAAATGCATTTGCATGTGTTAAAATTATTCACATGAGCTTTCTAAAGAAAGAAACCCAAGAAACACAGTGTGCACACACAGATCTCACAGGTGTGTGCAGAGTTATATGAATATCATGTTATGTTGTCTTAAATGTCAATTTTTATTACTTTATTCAAGGGAAAGAATGGGTAGAAAGTCAGATTTCCTGCAACATTCAGAGGTGAAAAAATTTAAACGACAAAGCCAACAGAGAAGGAAAAGGTTATTTTTCTTCTTCCTCCTTCTGCCCTGTTGAAATTTAAATTTAATCCTGGTGCTGTCCTCTGGCAAAGTGCTGCTAACTCCAGTTCAGGGACACTTCCAGTGCCCTGTGAGGAGCTCATGTACAGAGCTCTGCCCTCTGTGGGGACCTGGCAGCTCCAAGGGTGTGTCACATCCACCAAGGGCCAAGAGACACAGGATCAAGGAATTCCCAGTGCCCACATCCCTGAACTGCTCTGTTCACACCAGAGAAGGAGCAGCAGGAGGACCAGGACTAAGCTGAGCATCAGCTTTGCCCAGACAGAGATGGGAGAAGGGTTTCCCAGGCTTCCCAAGCTGGCTGCTGAAGGATCCTCCAGCAGCAGAGAGCAAATCTTGACCCATTTCCATTACTGCACCTCCCAGCTGCCAGGATGGCAGAGCCTGCTCTGACACAGCACAAAAATCCATGGGCTTGGTGGAGCAGACCTTCTGTTGAGGAGAACCCTTTAGAGCACATGCAAAGAGCTTTGGAAAATCCCATTTAATGCCCCAACAAGCTCAGGAACCTTTCTGCCATCATCAGGATTTTCAATGTAATTATTCTAATATCCACAATTCCAATATAATTTGTATTTAATACCAACAACAGAATTTCTGATGGGAGATGTGGTGCAGAAAATATAGAAAATAGAATTAATCTCCCTTTTCTTCTGTGCAAAATGAGTTACTGTGGGTCAAAGGAAGCACAGCACCACCATGGGGGTAAGACTGCAAAGGGCTGTGGCTGAGAATGTTTCTGATTTCTTTCCTACTGTGACATGTCATTGTCACTATGAATGAGCATTAACATGCAGCTCTAGGAAGTGTAGAAGCAGCTTCATTTCAAGCCACCTTATTGACTTGGCGAGAATTTTCTGTTAAAACAGAAATTGGTGTCAACCCTAAATAAACCCCATTGTACACCTGGAACAGAAGTGAAAACACAGAAGTTTGCTGTTCAGAGGCAGCCAGATGTCAGGGAAATGAAGTGAATGGATCCCCCATTTTTCAAGGAAATGAGTGAATGGGTTCCCCATTTTCCAGTGAAATGAAGGGAATGGATCCCCATTTTTCACAGAAATGAAGTGGATGGATCCCCCAATTTTCAGTGAAATGAAGTGGATGGATGCCCCATTTTCCAGTGAAATGCAGTGGATGGATGCCCCATTTTCCAGTGAAATGAAGGGAATGGATCCCCCATTTTCCAGTGAAATGAAGGGAATGGATCCCCCATTTTCCAGTGAAATGAAGTAGATGGATCCCCCATTTTCCAGTGAAATGCAGTGGATGGATGCCCCATTTCCCAGTGAAATGAAGGGAATGGATCCCCCATTTTCCAGTGAAATGAAGGGAATGGATCCCCCCCGTTGCTGTCCCAGCCCAGGGCTCTCTCTCACCGTCCAGGTCGCTCTCGAAGGTCTCAGCTGACACCCAGTCGGTGGCGGGGCCGGTGCCGTTGACGGTCATGGCGGCCACGCGGAAGCTGTACTCAGTGCCCCGCTCCAAACCTGCAGGACAGGGCAATGCCCACAGGGCCATCAGCACAGGAGCCCCCACAGATCCCTCAGGAGACGGATTCCCACAGTTCCATCAGGAGAGGAACTCCCACAGATCCCACAGCTCCATCAGGAGAGGAATTCTCATAGATCCCACAGCTCCATCAGGACAGGGGTTCCCACAGATCCCACAGCCCAGCAATTCCCACAGATCCTACAGCTCCATCAGGATAGGAATCCCCACAGCTCCATCAGGACAGGGGCAATTCCCACAGATCCCACAGCTCCATCAAGAGAGGAACTCCCACAGCTCCATCAGCCCAGCAATTCCCACAGATCCCACAGCTCCATCAGGACAGGAATTCCCACAGATCCTACAGCTCCATCAGGATAGGAATCCCCACAGCTCCATCAGGACAGGAATTCTCACAGATCCCACAGCTCCACCAGGACAGGAGTTCCCACAGATCCCACAGCTCCACCAGGACAGGAGTTCCCACAGATCCCACAGCTCCATCAGGACAGGAATTTTCACAGATCCCACAGCTCCATCAGCCCAGCAATCCCCACAGCTCCACCACCCTGGCAATTCCCACAGATCCCAATAAAATCCAGGAGCCATGGATAACCCAGCCTTTCAGTCCCACTGCCCCCCAGCATCAGTGCTGGAAGGGACTGGGAGGGCCTGCTGGCAGCCAGGCTTTAACTCTGGGCTGGTAATTAGTTTAATTAATTAGTTTTAAGAACAGGAACACTGCCACCATCAACAACCCTGGGGGTGGCACAGAGGCAGCAGGTGGGCAAACTCACACACCTGATTAATGCATGCAGGAGTCTGTACTGAAAAATCAGAGCACTGTGAAAAGGAACTCTAAATTTGGTATATTGAACCTTTCCAGCAGGTTTTGTTGCTGGCAGAAATATACTGGAATTACAGGAATATCTCAATTCTGTGAGAAAACTGAGACTTGCTAAGTCACAGCTGGAGTTGCTGAGAAAAAAAATCAGAGTATCTTGTTAGAAACTCCTCCAGAATCTCCCAGTTTCTTCTCTTTTGATCAAGTATTCATTTCCAGGGATTTTAAAGAGGAACACAATGGAGTGTGGCTCCTGTTCTCATGCACTGCTTGTTCTGCTGAACACAGCTGTAGCTCTGGTAGCAATATGTGACTGACACAAGTGAGGGACTAGGCTGGATTTTTAAGCACACAAAAGGATGAAAGGCATTCCTTCTAGAACATTCCATGGATATGAGGTGGGATATTGCAGGCATGCCTGAGATCAGCTGTTCCCAGGGCTCAGAGCTGGGCCCAGGTGCCTGTGCCAACCCTGTCCAGCCCCTGCTCCTCCTGCCCTCCTCACCTTCATCTCTGGGATTTGGGCACCCAATGAGCCCAGTCACCTTCTCCAGGCCTTTTATAAACATTTTATAAGGAATCATCCAGTCCACTTAGCAAATCCATGGCCAAATCAGGGCCAGCAATCAGGTCACCAGGCCCCAGGCACCACCTGCAGCCCACACGACCCCAAAACTCCTTTGGGAGCTGCTTCTGTTTGTCTTCCAAAGCAGGAACCCCATGGAATCCTGACCCTGAACCCCCTAAACATAGCCAGGGACTCCAGGGAGGTCAGGACTCCATAGGAACCCTATGGGATCGTGTCCCTGAGCCCTCTGACACAACCAGGGATGTCAGGACCCCAGAGAAACTCAATGGGATCGTGTCCCTGAGCCCCCTAAACACAGCCAGGGATGTCAGGACCCCACAGGAACCCAATGGGATCATGTCCCTGAGCCTCCAGACACAGCCAGGGAGGACAGGGAGGACAGGGCCCCATAGAAACCCAAAGGGATCCTGTCCTTGAGCCCCCAGACACAGCCAGGGAGGGCAGGACTGCACAGAAACCCAAGGGAATCCTGTGTCTGAGCCCCCCCAAATACAGCCAGAGGGGACAGGACCCCAGAGAAACCCTATGGGATCATGTCCCTGAGCCCTCTAAACACAACCAGGGAGGATAGGACCCCACAGGAACCCAATGGGATCGTGTCCCTGAGCCCCCTAAACACAACCAGGGACCCTAGGGAGGACAGGGCCCTGTAGGAACCCAATGGGATCCTGTCCTTGAGCCTCCAGACACAGCCAGGGAGGGCAGGACTGCACAGAAACCCAAGGGGATCCTGTGTCTGAGCCCCCCCAAATACAACCAGAGGGGACAGGACCCCAGAGAAACCCTATGGGATCGTGTCCCTGAGCCCTCTAAACACAACCAGGGATGTCATGACCCCATAGAAACCCTATGGGATCGTGTCCCTGAGCCCTCTAAACACAACCAGGGATGTCAGGACCCCAGAGGAACCCAATGGGATCGTGTCCCTAAGCCCCCTAAACACAACCAGGGATGTCAGGACCCCACAGGAACCCCATGGGATTGTGTCCCTGAGCCCCCAGGCAGCCCCAGGCGCCCCAGGGCAGGTGCTGCTCACCCTCGATGAGCTGGGAGAGCTGGGTGCCCGCCACGCTCTCGGTGACGTCGCTCTTGCGGGCCACTCGGCGGTAGCGGATTTTGTAGCCCGTGATCTGCCCGCTCTGGGCCCCGGCAGGAGGGGGCTGCCACTGCAGCAGGATGCTCTGGGAAAGGCAGCACAGGAAGGTGTTGGGACAAAAAGGCTTTAGGAAAGCTTTAAAAAATAATCTCTACGTGCAATTCCAAAGGCCTAATGGCCAAATATTTCATTTTCTCAAGGACCCAAGGCACTCCAGAAGTGTTTCTGTGTGTGCCCATGCTGCAAACAGTGAGCAGGGATTCCAGCTCTGATCCTTCCAGCCTCATTAAATCCCTCCCATCATTAGCACTGTCACTGCATCCCCCATAGCAACTGGACTGCAGTTCCTCCAAGCCCCACATTCAGATTTTCTCCATAAAGATATTCAGAAATATATTCTACATTCAGATTTTCTCCATAAAGATATTCAGAAATATATTCTACATTCAGATTTTCTCCATAAAAATATTCAGAAATATATTCTCCATTCAGATCTTCTCCATAAAGATATTCAGAAATATATTCTACATTCAGATTTTCTCCATAAAAATATTCAGAAATACATTCTCCATTCAGATATTCTCCATATTCAGAAATATCAGAATATTCTCCATAAAGACCTCAAAAGCAGCATGGGAGGAAAAAAAGACCCAAAGCAGCTCCAAAATGTGGCCAATCTAAGACCGCCCCCCAGCCTTTTATTTACCCATTGGCAGCAGGAAATGCTCCAAGCTTACCTTGGAATTCCGGACCTCCAGTGTCAGATTCTGGGGTGGAGCACTGGGGACTGGAAACATTAAAGGAATTACAACCCCAAACCTTTCAAATATTGCATTTCCACACCCAACTACTCTCTGCTCTCATTTGCTATGGAAGTACAAACCATTCTGGTTTAAGGCAGCAGATAAAGGAACTACCAATCCTCCCACAGGTTCTTTCTGACCCAGTGAATGGCTAAGGAGGGTTCTGCATTTTCATCCTGAAGAAAAAACTCTTTATTCAGGTCTTTATTTTCACACCTATCTAAATACAACATGGTTTATTTTTAAAAGCATTTCTCAAACTCTCAGAGGAACTATCCCATCCAGCTCTTTCCCAAGGCAAATCTTTCCTGAACACACTGCTTGATTAGGGGAACCCACATTTAAATTTCTGGCCTGGGTTTTGTTATCCTGATTTTCTGTAACAGGAAACCTCTGAGTCCCCAGGGCCCTGTGACAGTGAGGAGGTGAAGGGCATCTCAGACACTGGGGCTGCCTTTGAACTCCTGCTCTTTGCTTGTTCTTTACTCACTCCCCATGGCAGTGAAATCCAGGCAAAAAGGGAGTGCAAGAAAAACCCTGGGAGCAAGAAAAAACCCTGGAGTGCAAGAAAAACCCAGGAAGCAGAGAATTCCTTGTGGCTGCACAGCTGGCAGAGCTGAGGCTTCCCTGGCAGGAAGAGGAGGCCCCAGGGAAGCACAAGGATGGGTGAGGAGCACAGGGATAAAGAGGGATGAGGACTGCTCCAGCCTGCAGAATTCATTTTCCAAATAGCTCAGCCCAGCCACAGTAACATCCCAGGGAACCCCCTGAGGGCATGAAGTGCAAGAAGAGTCTGTAAAGGATGGGGTGAACCCTCCCTCACGCACCACCCCATGGCAGAAATGGAGAGGAGCAGGATTTGCCTTCCCTTGCCAGCCCAGCCTGACATCACCACACCTGAGGATGGAGAGCCAGGGGCACAGTGGAGAGGAGAGGATACAAACCCAAGCTTTCCATGCTTCTCCAGTGCCACCCCTGCCATGGCAGGGACACCTTCTGCTACCCCAGGCTGCTCCAAGCCCTGTCCAGCCTGGCCTGGGACAGTGCAAGGGTCCAGGGACAGCCCCAGCTGCTCTGGAAAAGCATCTCCTGGAGGGGGACAGCCCATGGAGAGCAGCCTGGAGGAGCACCAGGACAGGCTGATGGCTCTGAGACTGTGAGGGAAGGGCCTCAATCAGGCTCTGAGGCTCAGAGTCCACTCCCAGCTGTAATCCCTGATCAGGAATTCCAGGAGAGGAGAAGCAATCCCCAGGAGCAGCACATAAACCCGGGTTCAAATGGTAATACCTGCAGAGTTATCCCTGCAACAAGGCTCTGGAACAGATTAGGAGCAAAAACCTACATAAAAATGCAGATGCTTTGTTAAATCAGGGCTAAAGGAAGCTTAGGGAGAAATCCCTGCAGGGAACATGGAGATTGCTCCTGGACAGCACAACAGGAAAACATGGGAGGAAAATGTGCATCATTCTGGAAAGATCTGAGAGCTTGCCAGGATTATGAGACTGTAAGAAGCAAGATGACATCCTTCAGAGAGCTTTAGAAAGTAAGGACCTATAGGTTAAGTGTGAAAACTGAAGCTGGAGAAGAAAGAACTCCAGGAAAACTTCAAAATGATATTGTAACTAATAAGAAATTCTTCAAACAACCAAGGAGCTGGCAGCCCTTTAGAGAAATCAGTGAGCAAATGGTCAGGTAGGGCAGAAAAAGACAAAGGTAAGGCCACCCAAGTCTCTCCTTGCATTGGTAGTGAGGGGAAGGGAAAGGAGAGGATTCCCATGCTCTCTCCAACTGGAAGTTGGAAGGGATTATGGAAGAGTCACAGGGAACAGCAACCTCTTGCCAGGCAAATCCACCCAGGAATTCTCAAGGAACTGAAGAATGAAACAGCTGCAAGACTTCTGCAACCTCTCCCAGTTTATTTTGATACCAGAGGTGGCAAAGTGGTGCCAGCATTAAAATGGAACCACTCAAACTCCACCTGCTGGGTCAGAAACTTCCACCAAATCAACCAAAGTAACACTAAAGCATCAAATTGAGAAAGCAGGAGCCATAATAGGAGCAGAATAGGGATTTCTCTGTCTTTCAAGGGAAATCCCTTCACTTTTAAGCAATGAGGGGATAAGAGGGAAGTGCTCATTGAAAGAAAGGCCAGAGCAAGAAGAAGGGGGGAGATGAGTTGGGGAGATCCCAGGGGGTGATCCTGTGGTGAAGAACTGCACAAAGACCTCAGGCTGATTCCTCTTGGTGCTCAGAAAAACCCAAAAAGATCCTCAAATGCAAGTAATGCTTCACTTACACCTTTGGTACCATTTTAGTCCCCTCCATCGGAGTTGTTAAAATAAAGCAGAAAAGGAACCTGGAGAAAAGTTCAGAAAAGGGCACTAAAGGTTGAATCAGCTTCCACAGGAGAAATGGGCAACCACTCCTGTGTCTTTGGAACTGAAAATGGATGAACCAGGGAGACCATGGCAAAGGTCCACAGAATGAGGAGTGGGACAGAGGAATAATCAGTGTAATTCCCTCCTTCAGGAGCACAGCCCCAGGCAACAAGGGACCCAAACACAGAGCAGGGGCAGAACAGAGAGGAAGGGGGGATTTTTATCTGTGGAACCTTTGCCCACTTGATGTTGAGGATAAAAGCTGGTGTGGGTTCAAGAAGATGCTGACAGGGTCTCATGGAAGAGGAGCTGAATTAGCAAATACCCAGAACCACTGCCAAGTCAGGAAGTGCCCCAGAAACAAAGCTGGACCCAGAGAGAGTTTGGGACAATATTCCCAATATTCCCCTCTGCTCCTGGTCACTTCTGGGGAGAGGATTCCAGGCTCTGCTCCCTTTCCCTCTGAGTGCTCTTCTATATAAACTTCTCTCTAACAAATACAGTTACCAACCTTTATATGAAGAATTACAAGTCAAAATAGTTTAAGTAGAATGATAGTGAGTTTATCACAGGGTGAAAAAATAGATTTTTGGGGTTTTTAGAATGGGGGTTCAGGGGGCAAGATGGAGGAATCTGGGTGTGTCCAGCCTTTCTCCTTCTTCTACTTGGCCTCCATCTTCTGCTGTGATGCTGGCACTTTTGGATTGGTTTAAGGTAGAAGCTCACTGTCTAACATGGGTGATAGGTATTGGGAAGTTATGGTAAATAATGTACATGCAGTTTTTAGTATAAAAAGATAACACCAGTGTGCCTCAACCCAACCTGCCAGACAGACCTCAGCAGGCCAGAGAACGAATTTTATAGATAAGAAACAATGAACAACCTTGAGAGCGAGAACACAAAAACCCTGACTCCTTCAACAACTGCCAGGCTGGGAAAAAGAAGCTTGTACATATCTCAGAGTCACTGTGACCAGCAAGGATTCTCAGAGTCCCCCTCATCATTTCCCCCAGATGTGGGGCAAAAATATCCCTGCTAAGATAATTGATAATTGCTGGAGCCCCCAGAGTGGCAAGCAGAGGAGCAGCGTTACCGTCTGACAGCGTGCGCACCACGACGTCGTGGGTGGAGACGCCGGGGCCGTGCTTGTTGTAGGCGACCACGCGGAAGCTGTACTCGGTGAACTTCTTCAGCCCTGCCACCGTGTGGGACAGCCCTGCCACGTCCACATCCTGTCCCCAACAACACCCCCAGCAACATCAGCTCAGTCTGCTCATGCTTCAGGTTTTGCTTTGCTATTTTTCTGGTTTTGTGCTGCTTTAGTGGGTGGGGCTGGGCTTCACGTTAGGGGATGGTGAGCTCTGCACAGAGCAGGGAGACAAAACAATTCCTGCTCCAGCTGGGCACCAAGGACAAAGGATCCAAATCTCAGGCCCAAGGGCATAAACAACATGGGCTGAAGAGAAAAAAACAAGAAGGATGGGACTGCATGGGCTGGAGCTGGAATTGGACAATTAACTCCAATATGCAAATGGGCCAAAACTTATAAATGTGACAGACTCCATGACCTGTGGTCCATTTTTCTGTGGACGTTTTGGGTTGTGCTGCCCAAGGTGGATCTATTGAGGCCTCTTAATAAATCCCTAGTTTGTTCTTTAGCTCTCTGTAATCTCTGTTTTGGGTCAGCCTTCACAAGGCATCACAAAGTTCCTGCACAGCCCACAGCAGGAGCGACACCTCCGTGTCACCTTCAGGCACAGCCAGGACTTGGGAGGATGCCAGCTCTGAGTTTCCAGGAGAAAATTCTCTCTGTCCTATTTAAATCCTAACATGGACACTGGTCCTGGACATGAAAAGGGACCTGGAAATGCTCAAAAGCATCATAATATAGTTTATATATATTATCGCTATAATAATATCACAACAACAAAAAGAATAATAATAATATAATAAAAATAATAAATAATATAATAATAGATAATAACATCACAATAATATTATCACTATATTAGTGATATATCTATATATATAGTGATATATCTATATATAGAGAGAGATATTGATATATAGAATAGATATAGTGGGATGCAGATCTACAAAAGGCAACAGCCCTATTCAAAAACTGATGCAAACAATATTTAAAAGCTAAGAAAAATATTCTCCCTTTGCTTTTTAAAGCTGGAAGGATACTGATATGCAATCAGATGGGAATGTGGCTGGGATTAATCCTCATTATTCTCAGGTGGCAGCCCATACTTTTACAGAACACACCGAATGCTTCAGTGGAATACTAAGAAAATTAAATTAATTGGATGCTCTGCAATATCAATATATCAATCACTGGGTCCAAGAATTCAAAAAAGTTTGGATTAGGGATCATGCCAAAATCAATATTTAGCCTGAACAGCTAAAACCCAGCCCATAACTCTGTGCAAACATCTTTAATATCACCTGCACCAGAACAGCTCAATAATGACATGGCTGCTCTCTGCCCTCTCCTTTTGTGGTATGATGGAATTCCCCAAAATATACTTGATATTGACAAATATCAAATCAGGACATCACCAATAAAAAATGGGTTTCATTCCCAGCCCAGACACAAACATTTCACATTGAAATTCTGATTTTAGGTATTCCCACATCTGAGGCTAAAGCATTCAGTCCGTTAGGAAAGCAGCCCCTCCCCAAGGTGTGTGCAGCCCTTCAGGGCAGTTGGAGTGGGTGCAGCAGGCCCTGTACCTGCTCTGTGTGCTGTCCCTTCTCCATGTAGTAGAGTTTGTAGTTCTGGATGTCGCCGTTGCCCGAGAGCGGCGTCTCCCAGGTGACAGTGACACTGGTGGGGGAGCTGGAGAAGGCACGGATGTTGGGAGCGGGGCCAGGCAGCTGGACTGCAACACAAGGGGAGCTCTGTTAGTGCCCACCCTGGCCAGCACCCCAGGAAAAGGGGGGATTTTCCCACTGTGACATTCAACATGGATCCACTGCAGGGTGGAAGGTGGGACTAAATTTCCAAAGGAGATCCTGCTCCCTTTTGTCTGGAATGACCCTAACAAGGGACTTGGCATTTGCCTGAAGTTTTGGCTTTTTCAGTTAATGACCATTAACTGAAAAAGACAAAACTTCAGGCAAATGCCAAGTAATAGCAAGAAGTATTCCTGTTAGAACAGTTTAGAGAATTTAGCAAGATGTTGGGAGCGGGGCCGGGCAGCTGGACTGCAACACAAGGGGAACTCTGTTAGTCCTGAGCCTGGGCTGCCCACCCTGGCCAGCACCCCAGGAAAAGGGGGGATTTTCCCATTGTGACATTCAACATGGATCCACTACAGGGTGGAAAGTGGGACCAAATTTCCAAATGTCCCATCAGTTCTTAATGCTGCCAAAAAATCCCACAATCCCATCAACACAGAAAATCTTTGGAAACTGCGGTGCGCAAGTACAACTTGAAAAAGCATCAGATTCTGGGAAAGGTTGTGCATGGGGAGAATAAAAAATGAAATCAGTATCAATCCCAAAGTGAGGAAAACTCCAGGGACATCCTGGCTCACCCTCGGGCTGCGTTGCCACCTTGAGCGGTGCCGAGCTCTCGCCGGGGCCGTGCCGGCTCTGGGCCACCACGCGGAACACGTAAACTGTCTCTGGCATCAGGCTCTGGATCATCACCTGCGTCTCTCCAGGACGACTCGTGTTTTCCACACGTTCCCTTTGGGAAACAAAAGCGTTGGGCACAGACACCAGCACTGATTAGTAAATGAGGAGTAGCTGCTCCCATCCCATCTGAACGTAGGCAGCGTGTAAATGGTGCGGGATTTGCACTGTGCTCCCTGCACAACACCACGAGCGTGTGCCACGAGTGCTACCGACAAACTGCTCCCAATTCTGCAACTCCCCTTTGCACAAAAGAGAATGCACTGAAGGAACAGAATAAATTACACTTGACACCCACAAACTCGGAGTGGTTTCTTTGTTATCCCCGTGACAGCAAGTGATAATTCACAGTGACAGTTTATCCTACAGCTCGGGAGCCAGCACAGAAACTATTTTAGCAGCAGGCACAGTCTGGCGACATTTAGGGCATTCCTGTTAATATTGTGGGCTGCTTTTTGGGGATTTTTCAAAGGAGCTGTTTTAACATAATCTTCTACCTCCAGCCTTGCCTCAGCTCCTTGCTGATATTTGGATTTGCACGGCCATGGCACTGACACTGCTTCCACACAGAGTGGAGATGAAGTGAAAATTCCCACCTCCAGCACCTCGTGGAGGCAGACCCAGGGTAGCAGACCCCACAGCAGGAACGTTCTTGGCATGGGCAGGGGTATCTCTGTCAGGCCTGCAGGCTGTGAGCTGGAAGCCCTCACCCAGGTCATGTGTGGGGCACCTGGAGGGGCATTGCTGCTGCTCAGTGAGCTCCAGCCAAGCCTGGCACCGGAACAGGACATTCCCCCTGGGGAACGAGGCCTCTGCCAAACACCAGCCAGGAAACTCCAGCTGCTCTTATCAGGGATTGAGGGCAAGATTAGGAGGTCAATCATTAAACCTTTACTTCAAGGCACTGCCCTGCAGCTGAGCTGGTCAGGGCTGTGTCTGGGTAACGCCGTCCGTCTGTCCTTCCCTGGGAATGCCAAGAACTCCAAAAGGAGCAATCAGGAACTTCCCACAGAGCAAATGCAGGGGACTGTGCCTGCTGTGAGCACCATGCAGCCCCTCTGGGCTGCCAGGCTCCCCATGGGACAGGGATGGGCAGGGGCAGGCTGGCCTCAGCCCCACTGGCACCTGGTAAAGCATTTCTGACACAGAACCATCCCAGGCTCCTCTTCCTCCCTTTCCAGCCACTCTGCTTCAGTTTTTATCAGGGAAATAGGATCCCAAATATCCCATTTTTAATTTTTTTTTTTTTTTTTAATTTTTTTTTTTTTTTTTTTTACATCCACTGGTGTGGTTGATTTAGCAGAACCTGGCTGAAAACATTCTGAAATCCCTGTTGGTTTCTGCACTATTAAACTGTATCTATAGAGGGGAACAATGCACTCTCTGTAACTAAATACCTATTTACATCCTTTTTCTAGAATGTTCCCCTTCATAAGCTCAGCTAAAATGGCACTGCATAAATAGCTTCATTTATTTCAGCTTTTTATTAATTTTCATTGCTAATTTTTCCACTTTGAGCACAACATTTTCTTGAAAACATATTTCCAAGTGGAGCTTCCTTTTGACATGCTGTAGCTACAAGGATGGGATCTGAGAGCCCAGCCCAAGTGCCAATGGATTCACAGCTGTGAGGTAACATCCAGCTCCCATTAACATGCAAAATATAGCATTTTCTGTCTCAAGTGCAAGTGCACTCCCTGATTTGATCTAAGAAAAAATGGTAATCAGCAAACCAAGGTTATTATTTAAAATTAGAAATAAAATTATTTTACTGGCAAGACATCGACCAAAAATAAATAGATATGTCACAGTATTGCAAATTTTCAGTAATAACCAGGATGTGGCTTCACAACAGCTTGGTAAAAATAGGGAGAGATTAATCTAATTAAGTGCTGAGTGAATTTTTCCTTTATGGCTGCTCCTGGGGAGCCTGGAGCACCTTCTCCAACGTGCTCAGGTTGGGATAACAGCACCAAGCAGATGGGCCCAGGAATAACTGCAGTACCCTGCAGATCCTTCCAACTGCTCCATGACTCCACTGTAATCCTCAGCTCAGGAGCTTTGGGAGCTCCAGGTTCACAGGAACTCTCAAGCACCCATGGAAGAGCCTCCTGTGCAACCCCAGGAGTTTGGCTGAAAGTGCCAAGGTTAAAGCTGCACTTATATCTAAAAAAGCATCTTTGGGGAGCTGTTAGGGAGTGGATATTGTGTGTGCCAGCTGTGGGGCTGGCAGGGAGCTCCAGAGGCATTCTGAGTGTGATTACACACAATTAAGCTCCATTTGCTGTGTCTGAAGCACACCACAGTTAACTGTGAATTCAGCAGTGTTTCAACATCCCACATGTGTCATTTACTACCTCAGACCAGCAATGTGCCATTTTTATTCTTTTAATGTGCCATTATTTCTTTTTTTTTTGGTCCAAATCTTGAAGTCTGGGGTTCTTCTGCCTGAGTGCTTATCTAAAGTTCCCCAGTATTAAACCTCCCTGCAGCACTTTGGAATTTTCACTCCCTTTCCAGGGAACTGCCTTGAGTGTGGAGTAAATAAATACCTGGGGATGAAGTAACCCTGCAGCTGTGTGAGACAGGAACTTCCATCTGATCAGATTCCCCCAGGTCCCCAGGGGTGTGACAGGGGCCACCCCCTCATTCCCACCTCCCTGCCTCCAGGGGAGCCTCATGATAGCACCAGGCCAGGGTGGCACAAGTCACAGCTGGTGACACTGGGCAGCCCCCGAAGCAGAAATGTCCCCTCCATTGCTGCCTCCTCACTTTGCAATGCTCCTCTTGGAATCACAGGACAGGCTGGCTTAGAAATGAAAAGTGACCCAGTGCCACCCCTGCCATGGCAGGGACACCTTCCACTGTCCCAGGCTGCTCCAAGCCCCATCCAGCCTGGCCTTGGGCACTGCCAGGGATCCAGGGACACCACAGCTGCTCTGGGTACCCTGTGCCAGGGTGGCACCTCCCAGAGAACAATTCCTAATTCCCAATCTCCCATCCATCCCTGCTCCCTGGTAGTGGAAGCCATTCCCTGTGTCCTGTCCCTCCATCCCTTGTCCCCAGTCCCTCTCCAACTCTCCTGGAGCCCCTTCAGGCCCTGGCAGGGGCTCTGAGGGTTCCCTGGAGCTTCTCTTGTCCAGGTGAGCACCCCCAGCTCTCCCAGCCTGGCTCCAGAGCAGAGGGGCTCCACCCTCAGAGCATCTCCATGGCCTCCTCTGGGCTCTCCAGCAGCTCCACATCCTCTCTGTGCTGGGACAGCTCTGCAGGTGGGGTCTCACTGAGGGGGCAGAGGGGCAGAATCCCCCCTCAAATAAGCCCAAGGGGCAGAGGTGAGGGGGCACTGCCATGGTCCTGGGTCTCCCTCCCCTGAAAACTGAAGGAAGCTGAGCCAGCAGAGGCCAAGGCAGTTGGAATTCAGACCCTCAGAGGATTTGGGTGTTCCTGAACACTTCCCACTGTCCCAGAGCCTGGCCTGGAGCACCTTGGATATCACCAAATTTAGGGAGCAACAGAAAAACACCATTTGTGAGGCAAATAAAATGTTACAAATTGCCTCAGTTAATTGTCATGAGCCTGGACAAGATGTCTGTGCACAGGATTGAGGAAGAGCAGGAATTCCCCTCTGGAGTGTTTTCTGTTCCAAATGACTTTGTGTCTCACACTCTCATCAATAAAGTGAACAGATAATTTTCCCTTGAGTAATAAATCTGATAAGCTAATCTGCAATTAATTTAGCATTGCTCCAAATGAATGTTCACTTCAGCTTCCTCAAACTTATCACAATTTGAAACTGCAATTCTGAGCAGTAGATGCCATCAGGAAGGAGAAGGGGTAGATTGATATCATCCACTGGAATAATCCATCACAAGTGATGATTGTGAGGCTTTCCCCAGCTTTCTGTTCACAGCAATTCTGAGGAGGGAACTGCATTTAGCACTGACCATGGGGTTTAACCAACACCCAGCACAGCTGTCCCTGACTCAGGGGGGATTTGCAGGGCTTGGAAGCCTGATGGGATGTGCCTCTTGCTCCCAGCCTGATGGGATGTGCCTCTTGTTCCCAGCCTGATGGGATGTGCCTCTTGTTCCCAGCCTGATGGGATGTGCCTCTTGTTCCCAGCCTGATGGGATGTGCCTCTTGCTCCCAGCCTGATGGGATGTGCCTCTTGTTCCCAGCCTGATGGGATGTGCCTCTTGCTCCCAGCATGGCTTCCAGGGGATGTTCCTGTGCTCCCTGAGGAGCTGTGACACCCCTGCTGCTCTGTCCCCAACAGGCTGCTGAAGGCAGGTGGCAGCTCTTGGAAGGTTTGCAACCAATCCAACCATGCTCAAGGACTGCCTGTGTGTGCAACTCCTCCAGTGTGTTAAACTCCTCCAGTGTGTTAAACTCCTCCAGTGTGTTAAACTCCCCCAGGAGTGTGAAACTCCTCCAGGAGTGTCCAACTCCTCCAGGAGTGTCCAACTCCTCCAGGAGTGTCCAACTCCTCCACTGCCTGTACAACTCCCCCAGGAGTGTGCAACTCCTCCAGTGTGTGCAACTCCCCCAGGAGGGTCCAACTCCCCCAGGAGGGTCCAACTCCTCCACTGCCTGTGCAGCTCCTCCAGGAGTGTAAAACTCCTCCAATGCCTGTGCAGCTCTTCCAGGAGTCTGCAACTCCTCCAGTGTGTGAAACTCCTCCAGTGTGTTAAACTCCTCCAGGAGTGTCCAACTCCTCCACTACCTGTGCAACTCCTCCAGTGTGTGAAACTCCTCCACTGCCTGTGCAACTCCTCAGAGTGTGTTAAACTCCTCCAGTGTGTTAAACTCCTCCAGGAGTGTGCAGCTCCTCCCCTGCCCGTGCAGCTCCTCCAGGAGTGTGCAGCTGCTCCCTCCAGGAGGCTCTGGAAGGAGGCAGAGGAACGCCACCCCTCCAGCTCAGGCTGTGCCAGCGAAGCCCAGGAGAGCCCCTGCCCAGGTGCTGCTTACCTGTTGATGCCCTCCTTGGTGTAGAAGATGGAGTAGGTGAGGTTGTCGCCGTGCGGGTCGGAGGCGGGCGGGCGCCAGGTGAGCCGGATGAAGCGGGTGGACACCAGGGTGGCCACGACGTCCCGCGGGGCCGAGGGCAGGGGTCCCGCTGGGGCTGCTGCTAGATGGTCATTAGTGGCACTGGTCAGTGAAGTGGGAGGTAATGTTGGGATGGCAACATCTTGGCATGTGCAAACATTGGGGAATATGAAGGGCAAACATCACCA
Organism: Molothrus ater; assembly: GCF_012460135.2. Classification (NCBI taxonomy): domain Eukaryota; kingdom Metazoa; phylum Chordata; class Aves; order Passeriformes; family Icteridae; genus Molothrus; species Molothrus ater. The sequence goes on along the minus strand of NC_050490.2, from coordinate 2,850,934 downwards.
CGGTTTAAAATAAAAAAGAAAAAAAAAAAAAAGAGAACAGAAGAAAAAAAAAACGTAAAAGAAATAAACAAAACCACGATGGGAAACAGAAGAAAATGAACACACAAAAAAGGCCATTAAACTGAAGGCTGACATGCAGGCAGAGGTAACTACTGACCACTAATGGGGAGTACAGGACACGGCACTGTCAGGCAAGCAGACCAAATCTCCACTGTAATGGAAGTGGCAGGGGAGGGAAGGGTGGAACTGGGGGTAAAATAAACCTCAGGAGAGGATACCAGCAGCAAACCACAGTGTCATTGCTTTGGGAGCACATGTGTGACAGTAAACCCCAACCTCTGGTTATTACTCAAATGCACACCCAGACCCCACTGCCTACTGTAGCTCATTAACATACACAATTCATTGAAATGCTTCTCAATCATAACAAAATGACAGATGAATACAGAGAATTCCTTTAGTGTAAACTCATCCAGTCAAACCCTGCAGTCCTGACCTGGTTGGGTTCTGCTGCTGCCCATGGCACTGGAATTAAAGCCCTTTCCCCACTGTTTTCCTGCCATTTTCCTCTGTCCCACAACCCCCATTTCATCATTTTACAGCGACTCTAACAAGCAGAAACAACTGTTGCTCTGGATTATACCCACACTCTCCAAACTTTTAGCCTCAGTCATGTCTTCCTATGTTGCTACTCCAAGGCAGGGTAAATCCAGGGATTATTGCATTAAAAGGTTGCTGATTTAACAGCACAAGCTGAACCCATAGGAAGAGCCACTCTCTCTCCAAATCCTATTAAAGCAATCCAGGCAGTAAATGTAACAGTGAGATTCTGAGCAGCTGGACCCCAATTACCAGTGAGTATTCCAAGCAGCACAATTAGTAACAAACCCCCAAAGCACAGGATACATGGAATTTTTCTGCATTCTGAACTATTTACCAAGCTTAAGCCACCTGATGACATTTTCCACATGGGAATCCATGCTGCCAAATACATTTATTTTTTCATTAATTATGGAAACGAACTAAAATTGCTCTGCTTTTCCCCAGAAAGAAACTCAGGATTAGAAAGCTTGTTGAGCTGCAGCATCTCCACCAGAACATGTGGATTTGTGTTCTGATATGACAAAACCTCCCAGAAAACCTGCCTAAAGGAGAAAATGTTGTCTGAATGAGCAAACCTTCAGGGAAAAACACTGAGGAGTCTTCCATCAGCAACAACCTGACTTTTAAATTGTCAAAGCCCCTTGCCAACCCAAGCATCAGCTTGGGAGAACTCTTCAATTGGCAGAACTCTCATTTTTCCTGTTCTTTTCCTGGGCAGGTCCTGACACAGACCTAAGAAGCAGCCATGGGTTTTATCAGATTTGTACAATGTAACACCAGCCTGTGGGCAGAACTGGGAGACATTCCCAGAGCCAGGACCATTTTGGTATTCCAAATACCCATCACAGAGACACATACTCCAGGGTACCTCCTTAATTATCCCTTCCACACTTTAATAGCTGAAGATCCCAATTAAGTGCTCTCCAGCAGCCCCTCCTGATCAATACATGACACCATTAATTTCACATTCATTGCAAAATCTATTTTTATTCTAAATCCCCCTTTTTTAAAATCTCAACTCCCCTTTTTTGGTGTGCCATCATTGGATTTCTTGCAGGAATGCACCACTTTCAGCTCCTCTGAAAGCAGGGCCCCATTCCCCAGGGAGTCCCTTGCTGCTGCAGATCACTCAGGAGAGCCCTGAATGGGGCCAGGGGATCTTCCCAAAGCATCTCCCAGCTCCTGAGTGCCATTCCAGGGCTGATCCACCATCACACCAGGCTTTCCCTGTGTTTACATCCCAGCCCTTGCCATCAGCTCCCCTGCACTGGAGACCTTCTCACTGCACCTGACCAGCTCCTTCCTCAGTGCTCCCACTGAGGAACAAGGGCTGGAGCTGCCTGGTGCTCACTGCTCTCAGCACCTTTCCCACTATCCTGCTTGATTTCCAATCCACTTCCATTTCCAATCACTCATACTTGGGTTTCTCTCACCTGTCTGTCAGGTGATCTCTTCAAATTACATGGCATTGATGCAAAATCCACCCCTTAGCTATCATTAAAATTCCTGCAGTTGAGTTGGAATGGAATATTTTTTAAATTCATCTGCTTCATCTAAACCCCATCCCCACACATTTGTGTGTTTTTCTTCCCAGATCATGAAATGGATCCTCTTTTGTGCAGTGATGTGCACACAGAGCTGAGGGGAGGGCTGCCAGGATTTCCCAGAGAACAGCCACCCAGTTCCATCCTTGTGCAAGGCTCAGAGCAGGAATGTTCCTCCCCACAGCATTACAGGAGAGCATTCACAGACAACAAAACCCTCATGATGCCTGAAAAATCAGACCCAGAGAGAGCAGCAAGGACCTGAAAGCCTCCAGGGGAAGTGAGCAGGGCCAGGCCCAGAGCTCCCAAAACTCTGCACTTAACACTTCTGGGGCTGCCAGGAGCTGGGGGAGGTACCCCAGAGATTTAGGGATTTCCTTCTTTTTTTCCCTGTATTTCCTACAAATGCCTCAAGTGCTGTTACAGAGGCTTCATCCCCAGGCGAGTGAGCAGAGCTCAGCACTCAGAGCTGTGTTAATGAGTAATTACACCCCAATTAGCTCCAACACCAATCAGGGAATGGCTTTGTCCTTTCCAGCTTTCAGCACTATGGAAGAAACAACTCAAATCTCTTCTAACATCTCTATCACTTCTTAAACAGTAACTCCAACTCTGGGCTGTTCTCTGCAGTTCTTCCTACACAGTTTACATGAATCTCATTTTTTTAAAAGCACATTCAGCAAGAGATTTGTGCTTTGCACCACAATTTCTCTCCTGCTGTGGGGGAACTGGAACCAGAGGGATGCTGGAACTCCTGGAACACAACTCCAGGCAGCAGAGTTCCACCCCTGCATCCTGGCCACTGCAGCAATTCCCAGCCACATCAGAAGCAGAATTTTTAAACATTGTTCTAGAAATTATTTTCCCCATGGAAATGGTTTTCCCCACGTCCCCCAGCATTCCAAGGCACAGGAATCTGTTTGTGCTGCTCAGGTGTGACACCAACAGAGCCAGCCAAGGCAGCCCCAGAGGAATCCCAGGGATGCAGGTGAGAGGACATTCCAGCTGCTGATCCTCAAGCCCTTCCCAAGGCTCCTTCTGAGCAGATATCAAATTCTACAACTATTTTATCAAACTACTTTGCAGGGTGTGCAAACAGCCACAAGGATTTGGACTGGAATCAATCAGTAACAAGGTCTGAACTGCCCCAGCTGCCACTGGGCTGGTGAATTCCAAGAGGTGAAGGTGTCCATGGGGTGGGAGCACTGGTGTGACCCCACCTTTTCATCTTGGAGGAAAACCATGGGTAACCATGGTAAACCATCTCTCCCTGCCCAGAGAGCTGCTCCAGGGCCACCACCCAGGAGATCTTTTCTAAACAGCCCAGCCCCACCTGAAAACCACTCACTGAACCCTCTGGCTGCTATGAAATCACTGGAAATACTTTCCATGCTGTGTTCAGATTTCCCTTTTCCTGCCTTCCCCCTGCTGGCATATCCAGGCTTCCTCCTGTTTGGCAACAACATTCCAGTGATCCCATCAGCTCAACACAAAGAGGGGACAGGAATGTTATCTGCTCCAGCCTTATCTGAACCTCTGGGGACACTCCAAGCCCCTGGCTGCTCACCTGGCAGTGCCACCACCTGTGTTACCATGATATTTTCTGAAAATTCCAAGTCTTTGCCCAGGATTTTTCTCCTGAGAAGCCTCAGAAAAGAATGATTAATTGAAAACAATAATTATCTGATTGATTTGGAACGTGGTCTGGAGGTTGCTCACCAACAGGTGAATGTTTGATTGGTTCCATGTGAATTGTGTTGATTCAATGACCAATCCCAGTCCAGCTGTGTCAGACTCTGAGTCTGTCATGAGTTTTTACCATCATTCTTTTCTAGCTTCTGATGTATCCTTTTCTCTATTGCTTTAGTATAGATCCTCAAGCCCTTCCCAAGGCTCCTTCTGAGCAGATATCAAATTCTACAACTATTTCATCAAAATACTTTGCAGGGTGTGGAAACCTTATATAGGTTATATAGTACAGTATAGTATCATATCATATATCATATCTCATATCATATATCATATCATGTCATGTATCATATCATATCAGCCTTCTGAGAACTTGGAGTCAGATTCCTCATCTCTTCCCTCATCCTGGGGACCTCCAGACTCCACACACCTGCCTCTAAGGCTGTGGAAATGCAGGGATTCTGATGATGCTGAAAAATCAGCTGTGACCCAGAGAGAGCAGCAAGGACCTGAAAGCCTCCAGGTGAGGTGAGCAGGGCCAGGCCCAGAACTCCCCAAACCCAATTCCCTGGGTGCCCACCTGGCAGTGCCACCACCTGCCTCTAAGGGCTGTGGAAATGCAGGGATTCACACCCACACACACCTGCAGAACTGCTTAAAGGCCATGTTCAGGGTGCTTTGACCATATCCAAGTGTTTGCAAGTCCTTGTTGCAGCCCCTGCCCAAGGACAATGCTGGGATTCCAGAAGCAGGAGAGGCACCAGGGGGTGATCCAGGTGCTCCTGGAGCCCAGTGCCTGCAGCCCGTGGAGCTCCAGAGCAGCTCTGACCCCAAACAGCAGCAAGGGAGCCAGGAGCATCCCCCAGCCCAGGGCCAGTCCCTGAGGGGCAGTCAGGGGTGAGGAGCAGGAATGGCCTGGGAAGGTCAGTGACCCCTCCAAAGGGGAGATGGATCCAGCACAAAAAGGACCTTCCCAATGGAATCATTCATGGGGACAACAAGGAACAGGGACACCAGTTCATCACAGAGGAGAAGAGAAAGTCCTCCTTGGAAGGACTTCAGGGTGGGTTTTAGAGATTTGAAATGTGATTTCAGCAACAAAGATCTACAACAACTAAAAATAGCAAATAACCACTTTGCCAACAAACCTTTTGGAAAAAAAATTACCTAAGACATTCAGATCTCAACACCTCTAATATTTTAACTGTATTCCCTAAGAAAAAAATTCCTAAGAGGCACCAAATGTTTAATTTTGACTTGAGGTATTCATATAAAACTGTGTACTCAATAAATAATATTTCTCCCATAAATCTATTTAACTGGTTCCAGAAAGGTAATAAAGACTTTCAAACTTTTTCTTTTACCTACTGCACTGTTCTCCTAAATCTGAACTTTGGTTCATGGTGTCCCCATGGAAGGATTCACTCAGATCAGGATTAAGCAGCTGTGATGCTGCAAAGAGTCACAATCAAATCCCACTGATTTCATTATCCTCATCCTATTTAAAAATAACAGCAGCACTTGGCTGCAGTGCAATAATAAGCATGAAATAACAAAATTAGTAAGTTCACACTACACACCACCCTTCAAAATTTTGCTTTCTCTATTTTTTTGTCCATGTTTTTGCTTGTATCCAAGTGTTGTCCTTGTTCAGATGTTTAAAACAAACATTTCCAACAGAAGGGATCACCAGGTTATTGCCAGCTGTTCCCTGAGTGATACCACACTCAAACAAAGCCAAGGTACCTGGCCCAAGTAATTTCTCTCAGCCAAAGTGCTCAAGTTGGTCTCACCAGATCAGTAATAATGGAATTAACTTCTTCCCTTGGGAAAAATCATTTAAAGAAATCTCTGGGATTCCCTCCACAAACTGATGCTTTTGTGCAAAGCTGGAACAGAGACTGAACAAATGTGGAAAGAGGAGGGTGGAAAGTCATTTCTGCTTTATAGAATGAACAGAAATGTCCTGAATCTCCTGGATTTCCCAAGACAGCCACCATCTCCTGTATTTCTCTGGTGCAAGTCACAGATTCACATCTGCTGAACAGAAAACACCCTCCAATTTAGGATTTTGTAGACTTAATTATTCTTCATGAGCTAATTTAAACTGTAGAACTTTGTGGACTCAAATCTTGGAAATTTGGAGATGCGTGGAATTTGGAAATGTGTCAGAAAGACAAAGAGGACAGTGTTGGAACCAAAACCTTGAGGGAAGCACAGCTGGACACAGAGCCACTGAGCAGGGCATCCTTTGGGAATTGGTGTAATCTGAGTGTGATTCCTTTGGGAATTACACCTGCAGGAACCACAGAGCAAAGGGGCCCAGGAGCTGACCCCACCCAAGCATTTCCCTGCATCACCTCGCTCAAGGAAGAGGTCTGAGGGCAAGAACTCCATTCAACACTTGGAATAAATTTTGTCCCTCACACACTTAAAAACCCAAATTCAACCCTCACCCTGAGGAACAGACCCTCCCCTACCAATATCCCTCATTTTACTCATAAATGAAATAGAGACTCTTCCTTATTTATTCCTCTATGCTGACATGTTTAGCTCAGAGCAGGCAAAATGCCTTATTTTAAATTTTTAATTGCCTTAGATTAATTTACATCACCACTGGGAGTGAGAGCTGTTATTTACTCTTCACTCAATGCACAAATTGAGTGCAAAAAATTCCCCAAAAATCCAGAACGAGCAAGTGTCTAACTGCCACTCAGTGATTCTGATTTTTAGGCATTTATTTGGTTCTGTTTCACATTGTGAACAGGCACTGCTGGGTGCTCAATAAACTGGGATATATAAAAATAGTGATAAACACATTCTGACTGGGAGCCTGTGTTTTAAAGGAAGTCATAAAACCCCTCCTGATAAGGAGCCCTCCTCCCATTCCCCTTTCAGCATGAAATGCTTTGGTGTAGAGGAAACAATTGGATTTTTTCCTGTCTCATAAAACAGCCCTTAAAGAGGCTGCCAGCCCCAGTGACGCATTCCAGGAAAGGCAGCAGGAACCCCCTGGCTCCAGCCACAGCCCAGAGCCCCAGGGCAGGGAAAAGGGAAAGGGGAAAAAGCCCAGCAGGGAGTTCAGTCATGAGACTCAGGTTATTAAAAAAAGGGAAATAAGCCAAACACACCTCACCTGTCCCCAAGGAGTGCAAAACTGCTTTGAAACACGTTTTGTCATTGGAAAGAAATTCCAACCATAACATATGTTGTAAAATGATGGGTATGACCTTCAAATGCAGTAGTGAAGATTCAATTATTTAAAGAATTAAATATTTTTTTAACAGCTGCTCCTTAAGAAAAAGAATCAAAAACCCCAAACCAAAACCCACATACAGAACCTGAGGCGGAAAAACTGCCTGGAAGTGTCCCTAAAAAACCCTGGCTAAGGTTTCCTCTTACTGTGAATATTCATCAATTGAACTCCTCTGAAGAATTAAAAAAATTCTCTTGAGAGCAGCAGAGCCTGCAAGAGTGTTCTGCAATCTGACTTTATTAATGGCAGCAGAGCTGTGAACTTTATTCTCAAATAACTGAGCTCTGTTCCAGCACAGCCCTCGAGGAGCAGTGACAAACAAAACCCCATGTCCTGTGCAAAGGATTCAGCTCTGCACAGCCACTGGCACACCTGAAGAGCTCAAGATGCCTCTAAAGTTCCCCTGGGTCCTACCAAAAACTCCTCTGGTGCCCTTGGGCCCTTCCCTTCCCACAGGGATGCTCAGCAATACTGAACACACATGATTAAAAATTACATTTCTTTGTTGGATTTAGGGCATTTCCTTAGGGAATAAACCCCATGAGCAGGTTATCCTGTCAATAGGGACCAGAGGCTTCTCCCAGCTCCAGATCTTCATCAGCATGAGTCCTGTTACCCACTCAGCCAGTGAAAACCAATCCTGTCCCTTCTCTCCAAATGGCATTGTGCTGTCTCTGCTATTCCTGTATAATTTAGCAACTCTGAAATATAAGCAACCAATTAAGACCAAGCCCATGTGTTTGTTCTCCCCACTGGTGTGAGACTGACAAAATCTGATCTTTCCCTTTCCAACATGAGCCTGGGATCAATTACAAATTAAGGGTGTTTGTGTCAATCTTCAGAGCCCTGATGAGAGGAATAAAGGCAGAGGAAATGCCTTTGGTAGTCATGATGGATATCAAGCTACAGCTAATCCTGCCCTTCCACTCATCCAGGGATGGAAAAAGCAAAGCCACTAAAAACAACAGCCCTCGTGATCCACTCCTGATTGTTTGGATTGTCCTCTCCGAGCAGCAGGCAGAGGAGCCATCAGCACTGCTTTGTTCCCAGGAAAAAGCACTCCTGCCATGACATCAGCCAGCCAAGCTGCCAGGAATATGTAAAATAGGAGGATAAACATAACTGGAATGGGTGGATTTCAGTGCTGTTGAGGGAGGTGTATTTGGTGTTAATAACCAGCCTTGCTGCTGGCCAAGAGATTTTGATGGGACTGAGAAACTCTCTCAGGAATTCAGGATTAGCCAGAAGTGATAAAATGGACTCAGAGCCTTCCATGCACATCCTACCTCACTGCACCTCTGCAGTGGGACAATAAATATGGAATAATACACATGGAGGACAGCAAACTGGTATTAATGTCTGTTGTGTATTTCTCATAAAACACTGAAGGTTTTTGCTCCTCCAGGCCCCTGCTCTGCCTCCACTGAACATTCCTTACCTATCACTCCTTTTCCAACATGACATGGAATTTCTTCAAGTTCCTTCTAGCCATCAAATCCCCTGGTGCAAAGCAAAATTCAAGGTGCCAGTGTTTCCAAGCACCAGCAGCATCCCCACAACCCTTTATTTGTGGGCTCAGACTGAAGCCAGGGCACCCAACCCTGTATGAATTCCATCAGGAGGTGAATTCCCACTTCTCTGCCAAGCCAACTGTAAATACAGCCATAAAACAAGAAATGAAAACTAATAAGCACAATATAAATGCTGTTCTGCCTCCCTGCAATTCACAGCACGCTGGCAAACATTAATCTATTCCTAATTTAATCTAAATTAGAGCAATTTATTCCAAGCCTGTGCCAGCTTTAAACATGAATAGGCTACTGAGGACTGCTTAGCTCCCGTTTCATCAAGTTAAACGTTCAAGAAGTTTGGGATCTAGGGTGGTTTAATCAGTTCTGCTTCTCAATAAGACTATATATTAGCAAGGCCCATAAAAAAGGAATAAATAAAGATCATTTATTAAACAGGAATTGAGTCGAGAAATGGAACTGACTGCATTCAAACAGCTCCCAGGCCATTTTGAACAGACATGCAGCCATGAGAAACACAAATGCTGCCTTTCCCTGAGGAATAATAGCTAAGTAATGTAAATTAAAATCAAAATTAAACCCCAAACCCCCACTCTTTCAACACTAAAGAGGAGCACACACTGCTGTGTTTACAGAAAATTAGCACTGGAGTGTACACAACCAGTACAAAACATTCTCTGAGTTTGGCTTTGGCTGTGTTTGAAGTCAGTTTGTGATTTCAGATGCTGTTTATGTTCCTGAAGCACAGCTCTCCAAATGAGGCTCCCAAGCTGTTCCTGCAGCATCCATCTGATGCTGGGTGCATGCTGCAGGGCCAGGATGAAGGCAGGGACTTCAGCAATGCTCTCAGCTCTGTGGAGCCCCAGCACTGCCAGGAGTTCTTAAACGTTCCCCATGTGCAGCTTGGGGTTTGACATTTGCTGCTTTTAAAGCTCTCTGGGGACAAACCTTAATCCTGGGAGTGGAAAGCCTCAGGGATGTGTGGATATCAAACAGAAGCAGGGAGGAAGCTCCCCTGCTACTCCTGGCTCTGATGATGCTCATCCCACTGGATTTTCCATTCTGGGACTTTCAGATCTTCCCATTCCACCAGCCCAGAGGTTCTTCCTCCTGTCCCCAGTGCACAGAGCCAGGTGGCCTCAGCACAGAGCTGCTCTCCCAGAACCATGGGCTTTTTGTGCTGCTTGAACATCCAGTTCCACCCCAGGTCCATCACCCCCAAAATTCCACACTTCATTCCTTTCAGTACTTTTTCCTCTTGGCAGAAAATGTGAATTTTGGTCTGCAAGGCTTTGCAGCCTCCCTGCTCAATTTTTATCTATTTCTTCCTGCTGGATGCTGAGACTCCTGAAAGCCACTCCTGGAAGGCACAAGGACCTCTTCCCATCAAGAGATGCAAAATTGGACAAGGCAGAAAGAACATGAGGATGATTCTGTGTGAGAGAGGAAACAGGAGACCCTGCAGAGGAACACCCAGAGTCCTCCTTTACTGCTCTTTGAATAAGAACAATATATCTTTATCTTGCTCTGGCATTTCCTTCACAACACCCTGCAGATTTTTCAAGTACTTCTGTAGTCCCCAAGAACTGCAAAGAATTCCATGGACTGAGAATGCTTTCATTCACAATATGTAACTCAAAAATACTCTAAAGCATCACTTCTGTGAGACAGAGAGCCTGAGAAGGTACATCTGAGATCTATAAAAACATCCAAAATAGGTCCTGAGGTGACAGGAGAGGAGTCTGCCTCAGGGCTGAACCAGGCAAGGCCTATTTATGGGATTTTTTACACATGGCAAATACCCAAATGTGGAACTGAGTTTTTCAAAGCAGAGCACAGTTGGCCTGTTAGTGCCAACTTTTGTATTTCTTTCAGTAGGAGCCAAAACTTGTCAACAAGAACTTCTATTTGCCTCCTAAAACAGCATAATGAAGCTTACAGTTACGGAAAACACAGAGTATTTCATCTATCCTGACTGAAATAAGGCTTTTAACATTGCTTTTAACAGTTTAAAATCCAGCTATAGCTGGGAATCTTTTCAGTCAGGTCAGGGGAGCTGAAATGGCCTCTGTGTGAGGAATGGGAATCTGCAGTGCAGAAATGACAGATTTTCAGCACAATCTTCACTGAAATGTGCTGGTTTTGGGAGACTTGGATCAGATTCCTGATGTTCTCCACCTTTGTGGGGCTCAGAGGAGCCCCCAGCTCCCTTCAGTGCTCCAAGCCTGCACACAGTTCATGGGCAAACCCTGGCAGAGAGGTGCCAACACTAAATGGAATTGTTTATGCAGCACCAGGCCTGGAGAGAACTCAATTGCTTCAATAAGCACTGATTGAGGGCAATAAATGATGGCTTTAAAACTCCCTCCAAGTTAGGATCCATGGGATTGGACTCAGCAGAGGCACTGGGACCGTGCAGGGCTGGCAGACTTGACTCAAACAAGTTTGTGAGGTCAGGCTGGATCAACAGCAGCACTGGTGCCTCTCCCAAGGAGATGAGCAGGAAACCCATCCCATGGAATTGTCACATCTGGCCATTGCAGAGCACCAACACCAAGAGGCTCCATCCCCACCCAGCCTCACAGTGTGCCAGGACCACAGAACAGGCCTGGGGCCTTCCCTGAACCCCAGCTGGAGCAGGGCCACCTTCAACCTTGTCCAGCTGTGTCCTGAGTACCTCCCAAGAGCAGAGATTCCCTGGGCAGCTGTTGGACTGCAGCTCCTCCCTGTGAAGCTGCTTTGTCTGATCAGAAACTCCTTTGCTTGCAGCTTTTCCCTGTCCCCACCACCTGCCCCGTGTCCCCATCCCTGCCTGAGCAGCAACAAGGGCTCCAGGATGAACCAAACTCAGCACATCCAGTACACCACACCTCCCACTTTCCATGGTTCACCACACTTCCCATCATCCACTCTGGATTGCCCCAGTTTAGCTTCAGGGATACCCTCAGAGACTGTTGGGACCCAGGACATTGCTCTGGCTGCCCTGGGTGATTCCAGACCCTGGCAGGGGGCTCAGAGACCTTGGCACAGAGTCAAAACCACCTGTGCCTTGGATTTTAGCCCATGGAAACCATTCCCAACTTTGTGTGAGATTTACAAGCCACAAGAGTTGGAGTAGAATGATGGTGAATTTGTCACAGGGTGAAAAAGTAGAATTTTGGGGTTTTAGAATGGGGGTTCAAGAGGCAAGATGGAGGAATCTGGCCATGTCCTGTCCTTCTTATTCTTCTTCTTGTCCTCCATCTTCTGCTGGGATGGTGACACTTTTGGATTGGTTTAGAGTAAAGACAGAGTGTCTAACATAGGTGATGGGTATTGGAAAATCATTGTAAATAAAGTACAGGTAGTTCTTAGTATAAAAAGTTAACACCACCCCAAGGGCAGGGACTGTGCCACAACCCAACCTGCTGGACAGATCTCAGCAGGTCAGAGAAAGAATGGAACAGATAAGAGAAAATAAACAACCCTGAGAAGCAGAACTACAAATCTTGACTTCTTCTGTCACAGGGCTGGGAAAAAGACTTTCTAATACCTTGGGGGTCATCTCAGCCACAGAAACTCAAGAGGAGACAGCACCAAAGGCCTGGTTAAAGGCACAGCAAACCAAATCTGCTTCTCTCCTCTCAAGCACAGGCCCAGCCATGTCCCCTCAGAAGGCCATGGGAACAGCTGGGCACAGTTTGTCTTTGGCAGGTCCATGCTGATGTTCCCAACCATCCTCCCTCTCATGAAGCCACTACATGGCCACCAGGGGGGTTTGCTCCATAACCTTCCCTGAAAAGGTTCCAGCTCCAGCTGAGCTTTGTCTTTCCTACATCCCTGCACTTCCAGGCAATTTTCTGCCTTTGATTCCAGATTTCCTGGGCTTTTACTTTGTGTTGGAGCCCAGTTGGCAGCTCCTTCTTTATCCCTCCTGCTCTCCTGGACACACACACACCCAAGCCCTGCCCTGTGAGCAGACCATTGCTGTGCTTTGGTCCTTCAGGATCAAATGGTTTGCCTCTTGTTAACACAGTCTCCTATGGAAGCCTACCAAAAATATCCCAAACAAGCCAAAACCTCCTGTCTGGAAGCTGAAGGCTGGAATTCTCAGCTCCACTCACCAGCCAGACACAGGGAATGAATTCCAGCCTTCTCTGGAAACTCCAAGTGGCACACACAGAGCACACCCAGCACCCCCACCTGGCTCAAACCCCTCAGGAGCACCAGGACTGGGTTAAAAGCTCCATCTCCTCCCTGCCCTGCAGGACCCAGTCTCCAGCAGACACACACTGCCCTCCTTCCATCCCCTGACCCCTGTGCCAGTGCTCCTGGCTGCCTCATCACCCTCTCCAAAGGGAGGAAATGCTGGAATCAGCCTTTGAGGGTGACCCAAGTCCCTGCCCCTCCTCCCTGAAGAACCTGCACCCATCCCATGGAGCCATCCCCAGGTGTCTCTGTGATCCCAAAGCCTCACAGCTCTACAGCTACACACAGATTTCTAATTCCTCCTCCTTGCCTCCCATGCTGGGAATAATTAATCACATGCAGGATACCCTTGCTTGGACACAGACCTTTTTTCATTAAAAAACTGATTTTAAAGAAACAGTTCCATTACAAACAATCCTGACATGGTTCCTGCAGCAGGGTATTCAACTCACTCACTCTGAGATCTCACACCTGTACAAGTCACAATACAGTGAAAAACCCCAATTTTGTAGTATAAAAGTATAAGAGCCCCACAAAACACCCCCCCTTCAGTTGTGAAGGTGACACAGTGCATCTGAAAGATGGTTTGAAATTGTTCTCCCATAGCACAGCATATTTGTTTACAGCCCAAACCCTGCTTTCCACAGTGTTCAGGCATCACTCCTGTTTTTCCCTGGTGCCTGAGTGCTCGTCAATGCCTTTCACACAGGGTGACAGGGAACCATCTGCCTCCCTCCTCCTACTTGTTGCCACCTGTTCTTTTCCCAGTCCCCACATGGCAGCGTGAGCAGGGCCAGATTCCCTGGACAAGGCTGGGTTCCAGCACCAAGAAACCCCAAAAGCCTCTGCTACCCCAAGGGTCTCACCCCACACACACAAAAATGCTGTAAAAGTGATGACAAAGAATGGCTCTGCTGTAACTCAGTGTATCTGCTCCATAACTGGGACATTCAGGGGCTGAGCAATGAGGAGTGGAACTAAAGCTAGCTGGGTTTGTGTAGGAATGGGGGAGGAGAGATTCGAGGTTACTGAGAAGGGCATTCCCAAGGCACAACGGAGATTCTGGGATAGGCAGGAGGCCTCCATGGGGGCATCTGCAGGACACCAAACCCTCATGTGCAGGACACCAGACCCTCATGTGCAGGACACCAAACCCTCATGTGCAGGACACCAGACCCTCATCTGCAGGACACCAAACCCTCATCTGCAGGACACCAGACCCCTCATGTGCAGGACACCAGACCCTTCATCTGCAGGACACCAAAGCCTCATCTGCAGGACACCAGACCCTCATCTGCAGGACACCAGACCCTCATCTGCAGGACACCAAACCCCTCATCTGCAGGACACCAAACCCTCATGTGCAGGACACCAGACCCTCATGTGCAGGACACCAAACCCCTCATGTGCAGGACACCAGACCCTCATGTGCAGGACACCAGACCCCTCATGTGCAGGACACCAGACCCCTCATGTGCAGGACACCAAACCCCTCATGTGCAGGACACCAGACCCTCATCTGCAGGACACCAGACCCTCATGTGCAGGACACCAGACCCTCATGTGCAGGACACCAGACCCCTCATGTGCAGGACACCAGACCCCTCATGTGCAGGACACCAAACCCCTCATGTGCAGGACACCAGACCCTCATCTGCAGGACACCAAACCCTCATGTGCAGGACACCAAACCCTCATGTGCAGGACACCAGACCCCTCATGTGCAGGACACCAAACCCCTCATGTGCAGGACACCAAACCCCTCATGTGCAGGACACCAAACCCTCATGTGCAGGACACCAGACCCTTCATCTGCAGGACACCAAACCCCTCATGTGCAGGACACCAGACCCTCATGTGCAGGACACCAGACCCTCATCTGCAGGACACCAGACCCCTCATGTGCAGGACACCAAACCCCTCATGTGCAGGACACCAAACCCCTCATGTGCAGGACACCAGACCCCTCATGTGCAGGACACCAGACCCCTCATGTGCAGGACACCAGACCCCTCATGTGCAGGACACCAGACCCCTCATCTCTTCATCAAGGAGGCAAAGAGAGAAGCATTGAGACTGAAAAGTTCAAGTGCAAGGCAATGAGGTCATTGAGAAACTTCCTTCTTTTAGGGAGTTCCCAAATTCTTCCTGAAAGGCAGAGCAGGCAGCAGAGCCACTCCAGGGAAATTGTGAAAGGCACTGAGTGTCCAGGGCCAGTATCTGAAACAGGGACACAGCTTCATACCCAAAGTGACCGAAAAGCACACGAGAGGCTTTTCAAGTCCCTTGGAGAATTCCACACCTGATGTTCAGTATAGGGATAAAGAGGATTTAACTCAGACCATTGACCCTCCCTCTTCTATCCATCCAACCTTCTCAATTACAAACACTTGTCCTAAAAGTCTCTGCTCTAAACACCATGATTCTTTCATACACTCCTGAAAAAGCAAGGGTTGTGGATTCTGTATGGCCAATCCCTTTCCAGGTGCAAACATTTCTAAATTTATTAACAGAATTACCAAAGTTTAGAGGAAAAGCCACTCAAGAAATTTCTCAATTCTGTGCTTTAACATTTTCCACTTTCCTGTGTACTAAAAGCTACCCAGAACTCATCCAAAGCACAAAAAAGCCCAGCCTAAAATGTTATGTTGTATGGATGATTATACCAAGCTCATAGCAGGAGATAAGAGTCACAGACAGACTTTATCCAGGTTTCTGTGGGGCTGTGCCCAGGCTGTGCACAAGGTGAATCACCCAATTCCTGCTCTCTCCAAGTCAGAGATCTGCCCAAGCACAGACACACAGACATCTCCCTTTGTAGCAGATGAATGTTTTCCCCTCCCTGCATTTCAAACCTCCACTGCCTTCCAGGAGCACAAAGCTCAGATGTGGGACTTCACTTGGATGAGAGAACTCACGTGGCCTCCCCGAGAAACTCCCCAGGGCTTCCACTTTCTCATTTGCATTTAGTTCATTCAAGATCCATTTGATAAGCAAAAGGGCTAATGAGAAATGGTTTGTAAATAGCCAGATGTTTGCCAATTCCAGCAGGAAGGAGAAAACAGAACAGCACGGGAAGGGAAGCACTGCTAACTGGGAAGAGCTTTGATGAACACTTAATCAACATTTTGTTCACTGAAGTTACTTTTCAAATTGGTAAAGTTGGCATTTCTCATCAGCAGCTATGAAACAATTAGAAAAAAAAAAAGTTTTCTGAATTAATGATTGAAATGTTCAGAATAGTTTTTGCTCAAATTAGGGATTTGAATTTTCATACCAAGCCAGCTGCCACTACTGCATGTGACACCTTTCCCTCCTTCCCAGAACAGTTTCCTTCTCCACTGCTCATGGATTGAGAGAAGGTATTTTAAACCCAGTATCTGTATTTCCTCCACCTGTGAATGGTCACATTTCACACATCACACTCATTTCCCATGGCACTGCCCATCACAGCCCCCTGCACAGCACAGTTGCACTCAGATGTTCCATGGGGTGTCCCACTGCTGGAGAACAGCATCTCAGTGGCCCCAGAGTTCCAGAGCCACAGCCTTGGGTGTGTCTCTACAGCCCCAGTGAGACTCCACCACTGCAGCCCAAATCCTCTGGCAGCATGCAAAAGAGAAAGGACATCATGAGCAAAGTCCTTGAGGACAGCAGGATGAGGTGCTGGAGCAGAGCAGGAAGGAGAAACCACTGGACAAACAGCAGGGGAGGGAAAGGAAGAGGAGTGAGACCACAGGAACTCCAATAACAACAGTGAGAGTCATTTAGAAACCACTGCTGGGAGCTGGGTGCAAGCACAGGCTTGGGCAGGGCTCCCAAAGCCAAGGCCATCCATTATTCAGTGTTTGAAATGTGGAGAATATGGAATAATGCCTCTGCTGGAAGGGGCTGCAAAGCACTCAGGTGATTGATGCACAGAGCAGAAATTCAATTCCTTTTCAGAATTTTTCTGGCAATCAGATGACAGCAGGGCAGTGCTGGATGCAGACTCCTGACACTGCTCAGTGGCATTAAAGCCCCTGACCCCAGGAGAGGGCACCCTGCACTCCCCAAATCCTTGTGGGGAGTACCTGGGGCTCTTCAGCCAGCAGTGAAACACACCCAGATCCAAAGAGGAATTCAGAGGGAGTAGCAAGTGCACAGCTATCCTACAAAACAACTGGAAAATAAACAGATAATCTCTCTTCATGGCTCATTCCAAGTTTACTCTCTGTAAAGTGGACACCAAAGCCAGGGACAGCAGAGTCACACCTGTTCAAGGTGTGAAGTTCCATCAAACCTCCAGCCATGGCTAAGACTGTTTCTCCTAAATCCTCTCCATCCAAATAAGAAAGAAATTAGCATTTTAAACAACCCCCCTCCAAAAAGACAACACAAAGCCCTCCTCAGTACAGTTTTAGTATTTTCCTGTCTGACTTGTCACCCCTCATCCTCTGGGGTTTTCTTCCTTGGGCTCTTAGAAATTATTTTTCAGAACTCTGTGACCTGAAAGAGCAAAACAACCTGATGCCTTAGTGATGATACTGGCAGTATCTCTCTTTTGGGGTCTTTAATCATAACACCAATTGTTCTGCTTTGCCACCCCAGCCATGCAGTGCAGGGCACTGTATAGGGAGCACTGGCAGGAGTTCCACTGAGTGGAGCACAGGGACAAATATTTGCCTTAAACTGCAGCTGTAAACCACCAGATGTGCAGCTGCAGTTTGCAGGAATGACAAAGCTCACTATTTTTTACACTAATAGCAGAAAAAAGCTTCTGACACTGGAATCACTTTGATATAAAATATTTGGGGTGATTTGGGGTGTGCTCCATAAGTGCTTCTTTTCCAGGTTTGTGTTTTTAGTGACTGTTTTCATTTTGGCTACTCTGCTATTGCTTGTAAACCTCAGCATGCAACATTTCTGACCATGTTTTATTATTGCCCCAAATATTATTCAAACTACAGGATGCTTCCTGTAGAATTCCTTCAGATCTCCTCACTAAGTGTACAGGAAACAACACTGGATCACTCACATGATTTTTAAAAAAAAAATCACCCTGCTCTATAGGCTGAGCTATTGACAGAACCCACCATGTGGAAAGGTCCTTGGAATGGTCCCTCCCCACTTTTGGCTCTCTGCTGTCACAGTTTATCTTACCAAGGTCAAGTATTATCAGCTGGGCTCCAGCCTGTGCATTTCCAACATCGTTTTCTGCAATGCACTGATAGAATCCTTCATCAGACTTCACCAGCCCCAAAACTTGCAGGTTATGTTCTTTCTGAGGAGCAAAGGGAGAAAACAACACTTAGAAATGGGCTGCAATTGCCAAAACAGTGGTGTCAGCAGGGCACGTTACCGTGGCAGGAGAAACTTCTGACAGCAACTGGGAAAAGTGTGTTTGGAGCTCCCAGATCTCACCTCCCTTGCCCTGAATCCTCATGTTCTAGTGGGTTCAAAAAGCTGCAGAAGTTCTCATTAATGGCTATAATTTTCTAGCATCACACAGCACTGGCAAATCCCAATGTTTCCCCAGCTGTTGTGGTGGTATTTTGGAGCCTGAGTGAAGCTCACAGCCCTACAAGCCAGGTACACCCCATTACACAGCCATTCATTTCTCAAATGCCTCAATAACACCTTTCACTGCACCTAAAATCTCCCTGTAGAAGCACCCCTGTGCCAAACTCACCATTCACAGCTCAGTTACATTTCTATTTCAGCTCCTGCTAGAAATTGGAATTTTTATGGGGCACAGACTGCAGCACACACAGCCAGTGGTCATGGTGAGCTCATACTTTCACAGTGCTTTTTGCCACCCTGTATGCCCAAGTCTCCTGGAAATTCCAAGCTATAAAGACATCAACTCTTACAACATAAGCAATGTACATTAAAGGAATTCAAGAAACCATTTCTCTTCCAGGTCCCAAACTGTGGGAATCCATAAAATCAGAGGGTTTTGGGAAAGCTGCAAAAGGCAGGGCTCAGAGACAGCTGAACTGTGATTAGAGCTGAGCAGTAGCCATCAGATTGGTCAGCAGAAAAATTACATAAGTAGAAAAGTAAGGACAAATAGAACAATTGTCTGTGTATTAACACTTGTCTAGAATAACTCCCTAAGCTGCAGAAAAGTTTATCTAGTGAGATATGAGGAAGTTCTAAGCTTAATAATGGAGCTCTGTGCATTGTGTTTTAAGGCTTACAAGCAGGTATTGTATTCAAAATAAGCAAGCATTGTTTAACCAAAGGTACCTGTGCTTATAGTGGTTGGATGGAACCACTGTCAATGTGCTTCTGCTTTGTGGGATTGGTCAAAAAACTTTTGATGTGTGTTGTAACATTAAGTTCTTGTTCTGCTGCCTGGAATGTGAGCTGCCAGCATCTTCCCATTGTCATAACCATGTAATGAGACTGATGCTGGAAAATAAAACAGCTCAAAGCACGTTCCTAGCAGTCCCATCCTGTCTGTGATTTGTACAGAGACCCCAGCCAGTGATACCCAACATCAACAGGACAAAGGCAGGTTCTAGAGAAGAACCCAATCTCCATGACTGTGCAGAACTGACAGGCCAAAAACATGCCTGGTATGTGAGCTGCTGGCATCTTCCCATTGTCATAACCATGTAATGAGAGTGATGCTGGAAAATCAAACAGCTCAAGGCACCTTCCTAGAAGTCCTGTCCCATTTGTGATTTGTACAGAGACCCCAGCCAGCAATACCCAACATCAACAGGACAAAAGCAGGTTCTAGAGAAGAACCCAATCTCCATGATTATGGAGAACTGGCAGGCCAAAAACATGCCTGGGATGTGAGGTTATAGCATCTCCCATTGCCATAACCATGTAATGAGGCTGATGCTGGAAAATCAAACAGCTCAAGGCACGTTCCTAGCAGTCCCATCCCATTTGTGATTTGTACAGAGACCCCAGCCAGCGATACCCAACATCAACAGGGCAAAAGCAGGTTCTAGAGAAGAACCCAATCTCCATGAGTATGGAGAACTGCCAGGCCAAACACATGCAAGGTGGGCAGTGCACTCACCACGATTTTGAAGTAGTCACTGGGGATCACCACGTCCCCGTTCTTGACCCACTTGACGGTCGGCGTTGGCTTCCCGGTCACCTCGCACTCAAACACGATGTCCATGGACTCGTGGGCGTAGATGTTGGCAGGGCGCTTCAGGAACGTGGGGGCAACTTCAGGGGGGAAGGAACAAAGACAAGGAGATGGTGTTAGAGAGAGAAAGAGACCTGACAGTCCCACACACAGCCAGCTTGACACCAAGAGATAGGCTGGGCACTTGGGCATGAGCGGCAGCAAAGGCAGCAGGAATGTGCAGCTCAGCTTTGACAGACACCCACACAAGCTGGGAGCTCTTCCAGAACCACTTTTGGGCCAGCCTGCTCCATGGAAGGTGTCACTGCCCACAGCAGAGGGCTGGGAATGACAGGATCTCCAAGGTCCCCTCCAACCCAAACCATCCTGGCATCCTGTGGGTTCTGGAGGCTGGGGTTGAAGGTATTTGAGATGGCAGTTCATGTTTGGACTCAGGTGTTTATTATTTCTTATCAGTGAAACAGCCTCACAGCTATGAGTTTTGCAGCCTTCCATTAGCAAGGGATAAAATGGCCAACAATCTCTTGTTAGGACTAAATTATCCAATTAAGAACTGACACCTAGATTATTTTCCCTTTTAACCCAATGACTGATTGCTCAAAGCCTGCAATGTGGACTTTTCTGTCCAATTACAAAATACCACCTAAAACCATAGAGAAGAAGGTAAAGAAGAATAACTTGCCCCTGCCTTTAAACTTCTATCTTGCTTCATATTTATTTCTATATTCTAAAACCCCAAACTCTAAGTTTTCCACCCTGTGAGATTACACACTTCTAACCAACTACACACCCAGAATCCCAGTGCTATCAATCAATTTTTAAAGTCTTCTCCACAGCCTCAGGTCAAATGCAGTGCTCTCTTGAGGGTCTGTGCCTTAAAGCACAGAAAGTTTAAAATTCTCAGCATCCAGGGTTCCAACAGGATCTAGCCAATTGGGAATGACCCCTTGAGACCACATGAAAGAAGAAATGGAACTGAGGTGTATAAACTGCAAAGTTAAACCTCAGGGAGTTCAAGTCAGTAGGAAAAAAAGGGTACAATTATATAAAAAAGTACTTTTAAAAATGAATGGACACAAAACTGAGATGAGACTTTCCCAGGGCACCACAGCCTCATGTTCCTGTGAAGGAGCTGAGGTTATCAAACACAGAGTGCTGTACTGAGCCCAGGAGTTTCTCCTCTGGCCTCTGGAAGCCAAGGAAAGCCCAAGGATGTCCATGAGCAGCCAGGTGCCCCTGCACCACAGTGATGACATTTCATGGATGTACAGAAGGGGAGCTGTGTATTTATAACACAGCAGAGCAGAAGCTGAACATTAATTCTATGAAGAGCAGAAGTTCTTCACTTACAACATGCACCAAAGGTGTTACTCTGGGTCTTGGCTGCCTTCTATATGTCCTTAAGTCCCCAGAGTGAGATGAATTCCACCAAACACATTTAAAATCACACAAACTCTGAGACACAGATTTTTTGAGAACACCAGCCCCAAGTGCTTGGTGCACAGACACAGTTTCTTCCACAGGAGCCTCCATCTGCATCCAGGGCCTCTGCACTCCTCTGGCTCAGCAGCACCAAGCCCTGGAGGCACTCACTCCTGGAATATCCTCTTCAGAGAACACCCACCTGTTGATTTGTGTTTATTATATTCCCAGCACAGGGCAATTCTCTTACTTGTGTTGGCAGCTCGATGGCTGGAGTTCCAGGAAAGCCCAAAGCAGCCTTTTGCCCTTTAATATTTAGCAAAGAAAGTCAATATGGAAGGGCCACGGGGTTTAGACAAACAATTTACACACTTGGCCTCTCAATGGGGTTTATTTGGTGCTGTGGATAAGGACTCCTAGGTCATGTTTTACTCCTTCCTCTGAAATGATCCCAAAGGTTTGTAGGTGGATTTAATACTTTTAAATTAAAACAGTTGGAGGTGAGCAGCTCCCCCAACCCCCCTCATGTTTTGGATTATAAATGAATAAAGAGAACATTAATAAATGGAAATACTTTAGAGTAAGGAGGTGGTTTACCTCTCAGGCAAGGGTGCAAAGCTACACATAGTGTACATTCACTGCTCTAACTCTCACACAGGAGCAAAAAGCTGGATGGGGCTGAGCCCTGCTGCCTGTGCATTCAGACACCCCTTTCCTACCAACTTCCCAGAAATTTACCAAACACACCATAAATTCCACCTTAAAAAGGTTCCGATATTTCTGTGCTTACTCTCTGATGGCTGCTACCACCACACACAACATTGACATTTGAAAACTCTCTTCTGAATTTATTTGCCACCAAATTGCTGTAATTTATTCTCTATGAAAATTATTTTTATTCCTCCCTGGTATTTATCCTCAGCACTGTTATTTATTACAAGCTGTGCTACTGCTCCCTCCCTTCCCCTACCCAGCCTTATTTTGGGTGCCTCAAGCAGTCACATTTGCTCTGCTGTGACAATTCCTCCCAACCCTCTGGATGTGCTCCAGCCTGAATCCATCTCCAGAGCCTGTGGAGTTTCAATCATTTACATGGAATTTTCTCTTGAGTTTCTGTGGCTGAGATGACCCCCAAGGTATTAGAAAGTCTTTTTCCCAGCCCTGTGACAGAAGAAGAAGTCAAGATTTGTAGGTTCTGCTTCTCAGGGTTGTTTATTTTCTCTTATCTGTTCCATTCTTTCTCTGACCTGCTGAGATCTGTCCAGCAGGTTGGGTTGTGGCACAGTCCCTGCCCTTGGGGTGGTGTTGGCTTTTTATACTAAGAACTACCTGTACTTTATTTACAATGATTTTCCAATATCCATCACCTATGTTAGACACTCTGTCTTTACTCTCAACCAACCCAAAAGTGTCACCATCCCATCAGAAGATGGAGGACAAGAAGAAGGAGAAGCAGCACAGGACATGCCCAGATTCCTCCATCTTGCCTCTTGAACCCCCATTCTAAAACCCCAAAATTCTACTTTTTCACCCTGTGACAAATTCACCATCATTCTACTCCAACTCTTGTGGCTTGTAAATCTCACACAAAGTTGGGAATGGTTTCCATGGGCTAAAATCCAAGGTACAGGTGGTTTTGACTCTGTGCCAAGGTCTCTGAGCCCCCTGCCAGGGTCTGGAATCACCCAGGGCAGCCAGAGCAATGTCCTGGGTCCTGACAGAATTTCAGCTGTGTCTCAGCAGTGCCTTGAAAAATGGCACAAATACCATGGCAGCACTGCAGCGAATCCCTCACCCAGGGCATCACTCTGCCTCTGCCCTTCCCACATGCATCATCCCCTGCCAGCCTGGGCCAATCATTGCCTGCTCATGGTTAGCTTTTTTAACTCATGCCTCATTTTGTTCACCCTGCTGATCAATTCTGATGTTCTCACTCCCCTTCCATCTCAGGCTCTACTCACACGCACGATCGATTCCTGCACTGCTTGCAGAGTTGACAAAAGGGAATACAAGAATTGCAAAAGTTGTTTTTCCATGAATGTACAAGTGCTTCCATTTCCAAAACATTCATTACAGGTGAGCTTGAATTCCTTAGCCACATATTAATCTTGTCAGAGGAACACAGAGACACAAGCCAGTATCAGTGACTGCCAAAAGCACTGATGTGCCAAAAACTTCTGTGAAAAACTCAGCATGGAATCCCAGCCTGGTTTGGGGTGGACAGCTCCTTGAAGATCATTTCATCCCACCCCTGCCATGAACAGGGACACCTTTCATTGTCCCAGGCTGCTCCAAGCCCTGTCCAGCCTGGCCTTGGGCACTGCCAGGGATGCAGGGGCAGCCCCAGCTGCTCTGGGCACCTGTGCCAGGGCCTGCCCACCCTGCCAGGGAAGAACTGAATGCCCAAACTGTACCACAGCAAAGTTCTCACTCTGTGTTCTCCACTAATGTTTAACTCTTCATTACTGTTGTAATGAAGACATTTGGAAAGAACTCAAATATCTTTGGCAACTGATATTGCTCCAGTTTGGGACATCATCCAGAAAGAGGCATTAATTTTGAATTGTAAGAGGCAGGATTTTCTTGACACAGAAGGGGAAGTTGAAGTAGAGACTCTCCTACCTACTCTCAACTACTTTTGATTTAGGAGATTAAGAATTTGAAACACCCTGTGTTTTCAAAGTGACTTTGCTTTTCTGGCTCATGGAGCAAATGCCAAGCTGTTCACAAAGGGATAATAACATGAGGAGTGCTCACTTTATCAATTACTTCCCAGTTAATGAATTAATAAATGCTTTTCAAACACACTCTTCTGGTTTAACCATGTCAGTGTTTAGCATTAACACAAGGCAAGTACAGATGTTTGTGGTAGAGAAGTTCAATTGATAACCAGTGAGCAAAGGAGCCAATTACCACAGAAAACCAGATTTGTAAGGGAAGATGCTGTGCTCTGTTGCCAAACACACAATTAAACTTCAAAGACAACTTGGCAGTTCAGCCCCCTCTTCGTGTCAGCACAGAACAACTCCTGAAAAGGCAAAATGCTTGAACAGAATTTCACACCCCCCAGGGAGCCCTGCCACCCTTCTGGGGATGGAAGAAAATATTTTGATCACAACAATGATCAAAAGATTAAGAAAAAACACCCAATCCAAACTACATCAGCAGTTGATTCAAACTTCTAAGCTACATCCCAATAAAGGTGAAATATTTAAAAAATAAGATGCTTTTTAAGCCAATAGCTCTAAAGGATGGTAAGAGCTGAGGAACTGCAGACATGCAGCAGGAATTGCACCCAAGGTGATGAGGAAACAGGAATGGATGCTGGACATGGATGCCATTCCACAAGTACAGGTGATCAGAAGGAAATGGAAATGAACTCCAGTGGCCTGCAGCTGTGCTGTGCAGGAGGAGCACAGCAATGGTCTCCTCTGGACACACAGGCTGTAAAGATCACTTTAAAAGACCTGTTCTCTTTCTAAAAAGCATTAATAAATCAGCTGCTGGTCTATTGTATTTGCTGGGAACTGCCCCAACGAAGGCAGGAATGATGCATCTGACTCCATGTTCTCACAAGGCACATTTATGACTTTATTATACTATATTATATTAAAGAATTCTATACTACACTAAAGAATACACAAAGGATACTTACAGAAGGCTAAAAGGATAATAATGAAAACTCCTGACTCTCTCCAGAGTCCTGTCACAGCTTGGCCCTGATTGGCCCAAGAGTGAAAACAACTCCCAGCAGAATGCAGTGAAACAATCACCTGTGGGTGAGCAATCTCCAAACACATTCCACATGAGCACAGCACAGGAGCAGCAAGTGAGATAAGAATTGTTTTCCTTTTCCCTGAGGCTTCTCAGCTTCTCAGGAGAAGAATCCTGGGTGAAGGGATTTTTCCAGAGAATGTCAATGCCACACTGGCCCAAGCACAGCAGCCAACAAAGCCAAAATAAAGAAATAAAGAATGGGACCAACCAGTGGCTCCAAACACTCCCAAGTCACAGAATCCATGACTGCTTTGGGTTGGAAGGGACCTCAAAGGCCACCCAGTGCCATCTCTGCCATGGGCAGGGACACTTCCACTGGACCATGGTGCTCCAAGCCCCATCCAACCCAGCTCTGGATGGCAGGGACAGGAACATTTCCAGCCAGGACTATTCCTGAAGCGGTGCTGCAACTCCAGTAACAGCCTGAGGCTGAATTTCAAACTGGAAATGTCCAGGACAACACTGAAGCACCATTCCTGCTTCCTCAGGCATCTCCAGGTGCCCTCAATCCCTAGAAATGAGGAGTGTGTGTTCTGAGGTCAGCCAGGGAAACCCCAGCTCCTGCCCTCCTCCCACGCTTTGTCCATGGAGAGCATCTCCAGGCACCCCTTACAAATCATCTGCTCATTCCAGAAGCTTCCCCCCAGCCCAAAGAGCACAAACACAAACTTAGCAGTGGCCACATTTTCCCAGTGTATCTCAAACCCTCCTGGCTCCAGCACTCCTGGCCACTTCCATTTATAACCCATTTCCCAGGGATGCTGGGGGCACAATCCCCAGCTTGTATTTCAGTTACAAATCTGGATTACCAGCAGTATTTAAAATTTTACCATAAAGCCCATTTCATATCAGCCTGAAATGGTCCACAGGGATTTTATTTCCTCCTCCAGGGATAACAACCTATTCCATTAGGATATGCTCCAAATCCTATTAGAATCATTATAAAGTTAAATGCAATTTTCACAACTGCAATTTAGTTTCTAAGAAGGATCAAACTGCAACATGACCATTACCCAGTTAATCCATCCCTTCTGTCCCTCCCCCAAAACACAGAAAAAATGTTTGAATTGATGTTTGAAAGCAGAGTTTTTTGATTATCATCTTTTAATTCCATGAGTTAGTTGTATACAAATTAGTTGATTTTCTTCAAATGTATCCTGAAAACAAAAAAAGGATTTTACACTTTAAATGAAAATGGGGAGTCATTCTTCCTTAAAAAACAGCAGAAGTATATGGATAATACTTGGGAAAAAAAGAGATTTAAACCCCAAAACTACGTTGTAGGCAAGACAAATTCTTCCCAATCCCTGAGCATGACTGTGATGTCCTTAAAACACACTTAATATGCAGCTACAAAATTTGCAAAGCAAACACAAGCTGACAAAAAGGGTTCCTCTAGAGAAATACAGAAAAGTGTCAAATTAATGTACAAAAATCAGCATACCAAGACACAAAAAGGTTATAAAAATGTAAACTACTACTGCAATTTTTTTGCAGCAAAGCCAGAGTTGCAGTTGATGAACAGTTTTGGTGGCAGTGACAATCTCCAATGTACTAAATGTTTTTTTTTTAATATATATTTTAGAAAATGAAAGCCAATGGCCCTAGGGAGAAGTGGTGCCTGTGGCATCCTGACTGGGGGGAATCCTTCCCTCTTCTTGCACAGCCAAAGCACAGGGGGACCTGGTTTGCCTGCTGCAATGACCTTGTTAAACCTCTGCTCAGCAGCTGGAATTACCCCAAATGAGCATTTGGTGGCCATGGGTTGTTCCTGTGGACTGTTCAGAGTTTACAGTTCCCTTGGAAATGCCAAACCCCAGCTCCATGGAGAGAGCTGCTTCCAGTGCTGGCAGAAGGGCAGGGCTGAATTAAAGCAGCTATTTTACATTTACAGTGAAAAGCTTTCATTCAGAAACTGCTAAATATGATCCATGCTTCAGAGAGCAGCCCCTAAATAAACATTCCAGAGGCAGAAACTAAAATCCAATATTCAATGCTAGGACAACAACCAAGAAACCAGGTAAGCATGAATAGTACAGAACAAATATAAAGTATAATTATACTGATCAATTAGAGAGCAAAAAAACTCAAGCTGTAATTCAACATATGTGGGGGTTTTTTTAGGCAGAAATAATATATTGTAGATTTATGGAGTAGGAAGTAATAGCACTAAAGTTCACAGCAAAAGGCCTGAGAAACAAGGATTTTCTCACAAACTGGACATGAGTGCCAGTATCAGAGGGGGATGAAGAGCTGCCCACGGGGAGGCTGGCAGCAGCTCCTTCCACCCAGCACACCCCAACCCCCCCACATCTGAGGGAAAACGTGAGCTCTGATTTACAAGAGAGCAATGAAAATGATCAATGACCCAGAAAATTAGCTCCAAAAGAAAAACTGAAGAGCTGGAATCAGTTATTTGAGCAAAGGCAGGATTATGCAGCCATGGAACTGGACACCTCAAATAGGAGCTTAACAAAGAAATGCTCTGTGCTGCAGAAAGGAAATGAGTGTGTATATAGATATATTTTTGTATATCTCTGTACCATTCCTGTGCAGGAGGAATGACACAGGACTAACATCTCCATCCCTGGCCTGGCCTGGGATAACACTCCAAACAATCAGCTGCTCACTCTTGCATGGAGGGGTGGAAATGGGATTCCCTCCCAGCACGAGCTGCAGTAAAATCCAGCAGTCCCTGAACACAGCCTCGTGTGCAGCAGCCCCATCCCCAGCAAGGCTCCTGTGCAAGCTGTGGGCTCCAGCCTGGCACAGACATTTGGATTGCAGGCAGGCAGAGCTCTGGACATGGATCCACAGCTGGAATTGCCTGGGAAGCTCTCTGGCTGCACAGACATGCAGTGAGTCTGCAGCATCCTGTAGTGAGCAGGATTTTTCTGTCTGGCTTTTTCACTTTCTGACATCCAGGACCAGCAGATTTAGACAGTCCCATGATGATTTTTCTGCTCAGGTTCCTATTCCTTTCCTAACAATTCCTACTATTTCATTTGGTTTTTAAGATCCTGTGCTTTCCAAAAACCTGCATCTTCCAATTTCAATATTTCAGGGCCATGCCAAGCCCCAGGTCAGAGACCATGGCTGTGTTACAGGAACTGGCAGAGCTGCATTTCCCTGTGCAATCCATTGAACTCCAGTGTCATTTCACCACCTGGATGTTCCTTACATCACAAGGTGTTCCCAAAACTCTTCACCAGCACCATCTGTTTTCACAACCCCAATGAACTCAGGACACCCCAAATCCCCTTTTCCACACTGAGCAGTGCAGACTCAGCTCCACAGATCAAAACAACACCCTCTAATTTCCTATTAAACAATGAATTCATTCCCTTTTCCTGCAGGAGGGAATTCACTCTGACTCACAGCACCAGTGTTTGAGGCTCTTAGTGAGTGACACTGGCTGAAAGGCTCTGGGGAAGGAAGGGCAACAACATCCTGCAAAAGGTTCTCCATGGCAGAGTGTGGCTTTTTCCACACAAAATACACATGGGTGGATTCAATCAGCTACCAACACTGTATTTTAATTTTTTGTCATTTTAACAGCTCCAGATATCAGATTAACTCACCCACATTTTCCCAAATCTCCCCTGAAAGGCTTCTAAAACCCTCATGTCACACTGACCAAATCTCCTTAGTCTGATTTTTTTCAGTCTGCTGATTTAGGTGCTAGGTTACACAGCACTCTTGGGAACTCAGGATTTCACACTTCAGCTCCTCAAGAAATGTGGAGTGAAGACCATCTGGTCCCAATGATTCCTCACTGTTCACTTCAGGGGTTTGCTCTGAAATAGATTTTACTAACACTGCAAGTTCAGGTACAGCCTCTCTATTTGAAAAGATAAAATACAGTTTAAGACAAAAGTCTCCAATCTTGCAGAGAACACAGACAGCAGGAATTCACTTTTCTGCTTCAGGCCATCTTCTCACCCCTTTCTCCTCACACTCCATCATGTGCTGACCCTGTGCTGTCCCTGGCAGATGTCCCAGCTCTGACAGGCTTGGAAAAAACTATCACAAGATTTGTCTGTTATTAGCAAATGACTGAAAGTTTTCTATTCATTTACTTGCAAATAAACAGGAGAATAATAATTCCTTTCCCTTGTCCTTAGGAGCTCTCTGGGGAGGTTTGGAGCTGGGTTTTTTTCCTCTTTCCAGGGTAACTTTTCACTGGTGTTGGATGCTCACTGTGAACACAAACACCACGTGCCCAGTATTTGTTTAACCTCTTGGGCTTTGCTTTGTGTTTTTAGTAACCTCCCTCAAACTACTTTATCCTTAGTTAACTTTATCCCACAGATCACCCTCTACAAAACTAAGTGCCGGTGGTGGTGATGGATGTCACCACCCAGGAATGGCCATCAGTTTACAGCCCTAATGCCCTGATAAATTCTGGGTTTGAGCCTGGACTCTCCATGTTTTCCATGACAAGGCCATTACCTTTGCTGTGGGGTTGGGAGGTTTGGTGTTTGGACCCTCAGTGCCACCATGGTGCTGAGCTCCATCAGAACAGGGCAGTGAGGGAAGCTGGGGCTGGAGAACCTCTGTGCCCTTTGTGATGCCTTGGGAAGGCTGACCTAGAACAGGGACTGGGCAGAGCTAAAGAATAAAACAAGGATTTATTAGAAGGCCTCAACAGAGCCACCTTGGGCAGCACAAGAGCCCAGCCAGGGCTGCATCCAAGATGAACCAAAATGGTCACAAAAATGGACCACAAGTCATGGGGTCTCTCACTTTTGTAAGTTCTGCTCCATTTGCATATTGGAGTTAATTGTCAATTACAGCTCCAGCCCATGCAGTCCCATCCTTCTTGTTTCCTCTCTTTGGTCCATGTTGTTTGTGCCTTTGGGCCTGAGATTTGGATCCTTTGTCCTTGGTGCCCAGCTGGAGCAGGAATTGTTTTGTCTCCCTGCTCTGTGCACAGAGCTCACCATCCCATAATATGAAGCCCAGCCCCACCCACTAAAGCAGCACAGAATGTGAAAAATAGAAAAGCTAAACCTGAGGCATCAATACAAACACACCCAAACCCCTCCTTTGCCTGTATGGCCATGGAAGGGCTGCTCCTGGGGGACAAGCACAGCTGGGCCCCACAGAGGAGCAGCAGAAGGAATTCCTGTGTGCCAGGATGGTGGACACCAGGTGGGTGCTGCTCTGACCCACAGCACCCCATGGATCAGGGCTGCAGGATGGAATCCCCACCCACTCTGAGCCCAGGGGAAGATGTGCCACAGCTCCCCCAGCTATTCCCTGCAGGGATGGAACACCGACCTTTGTCCAAGACCACTGAAAAGCTGCTTCCATTACACTTCTCAGTGGCATTCAGCAACAGGAATTGCTAAATATGATCAGGAAGCAATGGGCATAAAAATGAAATCACAAGTTCCACCTGACTGTGAGGAAGAGCTGCTTTCCAGGAGGGTGTGGAGTCTCCCATGTTTGGGGGATCCCAAACCCACCTGGATGACCCTGAATGGACTGCATGGTCTCCAGAGGTCCCTTCCAATCCCAACTGCTCTGTGAGTCTGCCTCAAGAGGATTTGGCCCCAGCAGTGAGTGTCTGTCCTGCACCAGCATCAAACAGATTAACCAACACCTGGCTCAACTAAATAACAAAAGCAGGTCTGTGTCACTCTAAAAACAGGGGGAGAAAAACACAAAAGGACTACAAAACCACAAATCAAACAATAAACATGCCAAATAAAAAACACATTACTACAGCTCTGTTTTGCCCACAACAGGGGAACACACAAGTGAAAACTCAAACCACCTGTACACTGAAGTTGTACCAATTTACAGATTCCTGTTTCTTTTTATGGGAGAGATTTGGCCTCAAAACCTTTTGCACTTGTCACCTCCCCTCCAGTGCTCCCAGTAAGACTCCTCCATGTCCAAAGACACCAAAGCTTTATTTCCTTCTTGTTCAGACTGAGCCCACCCTCTGTGGGAGGACATCTCCCAAAACCTGCACAGGGGAGGCATGGGCTGGGATTAACCTGCTGCTCTAGGGGTGAACTCCCCAGTGAAGGAGAAACTCAGACAAAGAACAGATGACAGAAGAGATTTCTAGATGGAAATGAGTTCACCAGATGACATGGAAAAGCTTATCCACTGTAATGAACTAGAGCAGAGCTCACTCCATGCTTATCCGAGGGTATTACTGATTATCATTCGGAGCGAGCCTTCCACGCAACTTCTCGGGTGATTTTTAGAAGTAAAAACCTTAATCTGGGCATCAATAATGTAAAACTGTTACATTCATTATTTCTCTGTTTTACTAAGCTCTCCTTCCCCAGCCCTTCTAGGAGAAATCTCTCCTGTTTGACCCTGAATCTACTCCAAGTACCATGGAAACATCTGAATAACAAGAATGCTCATCAAAATTTCAACTTCTTACAGCACTGCCAAAGGCAATGAAATTTTTATTGAATTCCAGAGCCCTCATTTTCCACACAAAGCTGAGCTGGGGAAGAGGCCTCAGACAGCCCTGAGCACAACAAGGCCCAGAGCCTTTGGGGCCTTGTTTCCCATTTCCAGCTATTTCCAGGCAAAACCCTCAATCCCAGTTGCCAGCACGCTGCCTCTGGTGTTGTTTAGATCCCTCCTGCCCCCTCCACACAAATCCCCAGCAGGAATCCTCCATCCACCCTGGCACTGCTTGGTGGGAGGATGTGCAGCACTGCTGCCATCACTGGGAACAATCCAGTGTTCCTTCAGGATTTAGGGATGTTTATTCTGGATATAAAGGGTGGATATAGGGCTGAGTCCTCCCTCCACCCAGAATGACACCCAACACCTCAGCAAGAAGTGCTTTATAACTGGA
The DNA here is from genome assembly GCF_012460135.2 of Molothrus ater. Lineage (NCBI taxonomy): Eukaryota > Metazoa > Chordata > Aves > Passeriformes > Icteridae > Molothrus > Molothrus ater. The sequence goes on along the minus strand of NC_050490.2, from coordinate 2,818,995 downwards.
ATGTGGAATATGGCACATTTCCCACTTGTATTTTCTTCCTTGGGTCTTTCAAAAACTCAAATCTTAAAAGTTTACAATTATTCCAATAATTTTGATACGTGAAGATTAAAAAACAACAACAATAATAATAATAACAACAAAGTGGCCCTCCCTGGATGTGACAGCACCCTGGATCCCCAGGTGCCTTCCCCAGCCCTGCCCCTCTGATGGCACTGGGTGGACATTTATGGAGCAAATCCCATATTTGAGAGGTGACTGTGGCCCCTCAGCCCCTTCTCCAGGGCAGTCACAGCTCTGAAGGGACAGATTATGGGATGCATATTCTGAAAAATCAATGCTGAAGTGTCTCACACTGGGCACTAAAACAGCTGGATACATTTCCTCTTAATTTTTCTGTGTCCCAGTCAATTTTTTAAATGGATTCAATGCCACTTCATTTCAGCAGAGAGCAAAAATACATTCATTAGTGGTTATGAATGATTTAGGTGCCATGGAGCTGAATACCAAAACAGGAATAAATATGGATTTGAACCGAGCAGTATAAATAAATCATGGGACTATCCCCTGAATAAGGAAAAATAGCAAATATTGAATATTTTCTCAATAAAGTAGCACTGTGAAGTTTGTGCAGTGCACAAGGCAGTGAGATCCTGGGGAGAAACAGCAGGAGAACACGTATTTAAGAATTTCCTAACTCCATCCCACAAGAAGGGGAAAGAGGACGTGACAAATTAAAGGCAGCAAGCCTTGACATCCCATATCTTTGAATATTTCCCAGTGCAGCCCTCCCAGTGAGGGGGTTCATTTGTGTGTTACAGACTCCAAAGGCCAGCAAGGACACACATTTTAAGATTATTTCAAATATGAAGCTGTTTGTTCACTGAATTCAGATTGCCTCTGATCATTTGGGGAAAAGACAAACTAGGGCTGGGAACAGTAAAAATAATTTATGGGATCAACTAAGCCCCTCTCATGTTCACCAATAGCTGCTGCTGGATCCAGGCACATCCTGGCACTACAAAAAATAGCTTTTTTCAGATCAAGTTCAAAAGAAAATACAGAGTTACTGCTTTTCCATATTTTTTGTCTTGTAATGACACAAATTCTTCAGGCTGGCTTTCCACATCAATTCTGATTCCTTTCCAGCTCAGTGAATGCAGGCCCATCTTCACATCAAAGTCCCTTCTAATTTACAAATCCCAAAAATAACCTTAATTACAACCCACTTCAATAACAGCTTGTGTGTAAGGAGCCAGCAAACAAGACTCTGCAGCCTGAAAAGAAACAACTCCAAGGGCTCAATAAAGGCCCAGATAAACATGACTGGCATAGTGGGGGAGTAAGGGGGGACTGGCTCAGCCTTTCCCATGAAAGCTTGGAGAAGAAAAACCAAATAAATTTAACAGATTGGCACAAAATAAAGAAAAAAGGTGCTGTTCTTCTCAGAGGCATGGCATGAGGGGGATACAAGATGTTGACATGGAGTGAGAGAGGAAAATGGAATAATAGAAATCTATGGGGGATTGATAAATAATGGAGAAACCACAGAGGAAACCCCAATCTGCCTGGAGAACAGGACATGACCCAGGGGAAATAAGAACTGTTCTGACCCTTTCCTTAAATCCCCTCAGCCATCTGCCTCTGGACACTGGCACAAGATGGGATCCTGCAGCAATCCCTGCCTGGGGCCAGAGCTGCCACCATCCAACAGGAGCTCCTGGGGGGCTCTACCAAAAGAGATTCTCATTTCCCTTTGACTTTTTTTTATCTTCAAATATGTAAAAACATTTTCTTGTTTGGGGTGGGTTTATCCTTTGCTCTAAGCCATAAAAACTCCTTCTAACTAACACACCCTTTGCCTCCTTGGTTAGCCAGTGAGACTGGCTCAGCAATTCTTTACTTCTGTATCAGAACTTGCTTCCATCTCTATTCCTCCTTTATATTCTACATTCAAAAATCTTTCTGCTAAACAGATATATCTGTGAGACTTTCTTGTCAAACTTTCATCCTCCCCACACAAATGGATTCTAACCACTGAGGTACAGAAAGATACAAAATAAACTTGGAGCAATCTGTGTAAACTGTGCCATTCACTGCACAAAAATATTCTAATTGATCATTCAGCTTTCCACAATTACTGAAGGTGGAATCTGAGGCTGTTTCTTGTCACACAGGTACAAATTTGCCTTTACATTCTCTTATGTTGAAACCTGGCCCAGCACACGAGGCCAGTGAGAGCAACAGGAACTCAGGAAAGCACAGACCCCAGTAATGCTTTTTTCTTAAATAAAATCCAGTAATTTGGGTAAAGGTAAAGAAATTGAAACAGGTATTATGGATCAGGTGCACACCTCAAATCCAAGGAAGTTTTTCATATTTAAAGTTTGTGATATTCTAGAAAAGAATTTTTCTCTCAAAGAGAGACTGCAGAGCATTCACACACTTTAACCACAAACTAGTAACAGTGAATAGATTAGGAAGTTCTAAGAGTCTTCAGATTTCACATTAGTAAATTAAAGTGACCACTTTAACAGGAGCCTCCTTATAAAAACACTGGTCAATAATTCTAAAATACTATCTTAGAAAAGTATTTTTGGCAAGGTGGTACAACAATAGATCCCTACAAGTGAAAGATGTTTTTCCAAATGACATTTTACCCATCTGAGCTGTTCCAGGCAAGCCAAAGAATCCTTTAGGTTGGAAACAACCCCCAAGATTGAGTCCCACCATCACCCCAGCACTGTCAGATCCATCACTAACCACAGCCCCAAGTGCCACATCCACGATTCAAATATCCCCTTTAATCCCTAAGATTTTCCTGCACTTCAAAGAATTTTCTCTTTTCCTTGGAAAACAACAATTACAATTCCATGTGAAACTAAAGAAGCCAAGTTCCAGTTTTCCAACAGAACCAGCTTAACATTTGGACCCACAATCCTTTCCCCAAGTCCTCCAAGTCCTGAAGGAACATTACTGTGGTTGATGTGATGATGCAGAGCTCTGCTAACAGCACCAGCAGCCCATGGAAACCTTTTGGAGGCTCCATAAAAGCTTTTTCCATGTGCTCCAGCACTTGTTTACACCCAGGGGAATTTTCCATGAGTTCCCAGGTTCATTGTGGAAACCCTCACTTCTCCTGTGTGTCTGCCTGGACCAGCCCAGCTGCACTCTGAGCAGCAGGGAGATCAGCAGCTCTGCAATCACCCCTCTAAGGGTTAATCACACTAAGCAGGGAGATCAGCAGCTCTGCAATCACTGCTCTAATGGTTAATCACACTAATGATCGTTTAAGCAAATTAGCAGAGCAAGAAGCATGCACTGTGCAGATGAGTGTGTGACTGGGAGCAAAAGCACAGCCAGTGCCAAGGACAGAGCCAAAGCTGCTCCAGCCCAGAAATCTGAGCTTGTGGAACTGAGCCTCCTCCCCAGCCCCACAAAGCCTCCAGTGGTTCTTTCCTTCCCATGCAAATTCCCAGAGAGCAAAGCAAAGTTTCAGCCAATTACTTAAAGCACAATGATTTGAGTCTTATGGTTTCTTCTGAAGCCAAGAGAACATACCAGGATGGTGGTAATGAACTCTTATTTTTCTGGAAGCACCTTCCTAAAATACAGTTTCTTCTCTATGTGGCATCTTAGGATGTGCTACAGGAAACAGGCAAAATATAAACACTATAAATCAGAGCTACGTTAGTGCTGACATTGTCAGTAAACAAAGTTATTAATTATACATGTACTGAGAAAGCTGAAAAAAATTATTTGCCCAAAGGGAAAAGGAAAGGCAAAATTATATTTTAAAGATTCTCCAAAGCATGGCACACAGCTTATAGTAAATCATTAGAATTTAGTGAAATGTTTGTTCTGCAGCCCTGACTCAGCTCTGAGCTGTGAGCTGCTATAAACTCACCTCAAAAGAGACTTTCAGTACAGCAGAGTGACATATTTGAAGTCCTACTTCAGCTTCTTTGGTTCCTCCCTGTGCACAAAGCCTGCCTGAGCTCCCTGGCCAGCAGCAGCTCCATCCCTGCCAGAGCCATGGGCTGGTGGGGAAGGGACCAGTTCCAAGCCCTCAGAGCCCTGCCCAGCCTGGCCTTGGGCACTGCCAGGGATGCAGGGGCAGCCCCAGCTCCCCTGGGCACCCTGTGCCAGGGCCACAATTCCTCACTCACCCAGTGGCACACACACCAAATCCATGGCTCTCCAGAGGATGGGATCACCAGGGCAGGCTGTGATGCTTTGCACAAGCCCAGGCAGATGTTCTGTTGCTCTTTTCTTGCTCACCTCATTTCCCTTTGTGCCTTCCTGCAGTTTCCAGCAGGAGCTGCTCCATGACCCTGCTGGGCACTGAGGTGGCACTGACTGCCCTGTGCCTCCCAGGGTCCTTCATGAACATTATTCCATCAGGATAAACAAATATTAATTTGAGGTTGGAGCTCCAAAACACTACAGAGCTCCCTGAGTTACAGAACACAAAGCAGAATTATTTCCAATGCTGCCAAAATTGTTGCACCTCCTTCAAGTCCCATTCCACTCTGCCACCTTGCTATGGAACAAATGCATTGTCCTGCTCCTTGGGCTCACTGTCCAGCTCCTGACAGACAAACAGCACTTTTATGGGAAGCTTTGGCAACTTGCAGGCAATGCCAAGAGAAATCCTGAGTAATCCTACATTCTGTGCATTAACCTGTCAGTAATGGGGGGGTTCCAGGGGGCCTTTCAAGTGTTGTAACTCAGGAGGAGCACAAACCCCCTTTTATTCAAATTGTGTTCACAGGACCAAGTGCTTTACTGAAGGCAAAAGCATCTGATGTGAGAGACACAGCCTGGGGAGTGGCACTGCCAGAGCATGGGGTGCTTTGAGGTACCACAGTACAGCAATTTATATCCTCACCTGCAAAGGGCTTTGTTTCATGTTATACTGGGACTACACTTAAGCTCCTAAGGATGTGAAAATAGAGATCACAGATCCAACTTCTGAGTCAGCACTTGAACACAAACAAGACCAGCAGAGCTGTCAGAATTTGGCACTGGCTAGAAAAATATTCAATATAAAAATAATGTTCTGCCCTTCATTAACCATTAACCAGCCCACTTTGAACCAGGTTTCCTTCTGTGAGCATCTTAGATCCTGTTCCCATTTCCCTCCAGTCCTGCCCCCAGCCCCTCTGTGCAGAGGGCACCTTGAGGAGCACAAAACACCTTTATTAGGCAGCTCACACCTGCCCCCAAGGCTTCCCATCTCCTCCAGAACTCTGCCAGTGTTGAAGCTCCCCTGGCATCATAACCAAACCCTGTTTACTCCAGGAACCCAAACTCAGCCGTGGTTTTCCTCTAATTCATTCTCCTCACGAAGACAAACTAATTAACTGCAAGACTATGTAGGGAATCAGCCACCACAGATAAGAGCCCTCCTCCTTCCCACAAATTACTGGATTGTTTCATCTCTGCAACTTTGGGAGAAACTTCCCTGCCAAGGACTAGAGCTTGGATAATGAGACATCCAGTAATGGCAATAATCTGGCTCCCATTAGAGAAATCAATTATCTGCTGGATGAGAGTCAGCTTAACCATCATAAAAATTTAACTTGAAAGAAAGTATATGTTCTCTTTATGGTATGGACTCCCTCTCAAGACTGATTGATGTGTGGTGTTCCTCAGCATTTCAACTTTAACATCACCCTCAGTTTTCATCACGAAATTTGGTGGTGTGAAAACAGTGCAAAAGTTTCTGCTGAAATGGAAAAAAAAAATTTAAATCCCATAAATTCAAAAATTAAACTTGGAGCTTGGTTCACCCAACTAAAATGGAAGGATGACCCTGATGAACAGAGAAAAGTACTCAACATTTAGGGCACAACTCCTATAAAAAGAGTCTCACTTGGAGGCAAAAGGCATTTTAATGAGCTGCTTAGTTCACACATTCACATTTCTTGGAAGTCTCTGGCATGTGCAACTTAAAAATTACTACTGAATCTTTCAGCTTTTAGTTTGCAATTGAAATTCTGTCATCTCCTTTTGATGGGGAGTAAAAGCAGTATTAAACCCCTATAGCTTATCTCTAGTACATACATTTACTGTGTCCTTGAATCCTTGAAAGCATCCAAGAGCACTTGGGACCATGAGCCAGCTGGGCTTACCTTTCCTACAGCACTGTATGAAAAACACACTGCAAAAAGAGTAAATCCTGGGCTGGGCAAAGCCTGTTCCAAACTAAAAACCACATTTTTATTTTAGAGACCAAAAGGAAAAAAAACCCCATCCTTAAATATAAACCCTGGGCAAAACCCTACATTTTGTAACTGCCTGTCTAGGCCAAAGGCAAAGCCTCAGCTTTCTGTTTTAAAAGCCATTTTGGGGGAAAAGGATTTCTGTCCCTAAAGCAGCAGCTGGTTCCAATCCCTGTTAATATGATCCTCATTTATTAGAAACTCTGCCTGAAAGAGAAAGCTGCCTTTACAATTCCCTCAGTTCAATATCAGTTTCGACATTGTAGATATTTAAGACACTGCTGCTTAATTTAGTAACATTTTCATTATCCCCAAGGATTCCTCAAGAACATTTACAAGGAAAACCATTTGTGTGAATTCTAAGGGTTACTGATCATTTGGTTTTGTCTTTCTTAATGGGTTTTTTATAAATATATATAGATATATATCTCACAAAGAGGTTTTTTTTTTAATTCCACATGTATCTCATCTCCCTGGCATGTGCAGTTCTGGATGTTACCTCCCAAATCCCCACACCATTCCACCATGAACACCCATCCCAAAGGATCTCATCCCTGTCCTCATTCACTCCTGCCCATCTGGGGGCCGTTCTGTAACTTTTTCAGCACCACAAAAATCCATTTGAAAGCTCTGCAGCACCTCTGTAACACAAGACAACTTTTCCAGATATAATCACACTTGGAGCAATCTTTGTAAACTGTGCCATAACTGCACAAAAATCTTCTAATTAATCTTTCACCTTTCCAGAATTACTGAAGGTGGAATCTGGGGCTGTTTCTTCCCACACTGCACAGGTACAAATTTGCCTTTACAAATACAGGGAATTTGCCTTTACAATTACAGAGAATTCCAGATGTTTCATGTACAAGAACCTCACGATTAAATATTATCAGATCTTTGGAAAAGAGACTTTGGAAGAGGAAAAGCCTCCCTTGCAGCAGGATTATCTGGGGGCTGCACACCCCATGGTGCTGAGGATGGTCCACATTTACTGCAGTTAATAATGAACCAGAAGAATCATAAAGAGGGGCTGCACATCATCCCTGGGATGATCCTGGGACCATCCCAGCCTCCTCCTGGCCACAGGGACCCACCCACTGACCAAGGCACACCCAGCAGCTGCTCCTGCCCAGCCTGAGCCCAGGAAAGGCTGGAAATCCTCCCCAGCAGCCCTGAGCTGCCAAGTGCCCCCTGCCTGGGGGAGATCATGGCCTGGGAGGGCTCAGATCATGGCCAAGCACAGATCATGGCCTGCAGGGCTCCCCTGAGCTGCTCCTACAACACATTTGACATTTCCCTGCTCTCTGACACCCCCACAGAATGTTAAACATCTGCACTGCTACCAGAGAATGCTCCCTGAAATTCCAGCAAAGCTCACTGGTGACTTTTGGAAATGCTGCTAAAGAAAACAAACGTTGGTGCCCCCATTGAGGACCAAGGCAAGCTCTCTTCCACGTGTCAAGGGCTGGACAAATGTTCCTCCTGCTCTTACAAAAACATCAAGACAGACCAAGAAACCTGAAAACTTACAACAGTCCAGCTACAGAACAAGATTTGGACACTGAGCAGGAAAAGCAGAGGCAGTTGAGCCCAAGCCTGTGGAACAGAAATCAGGACACAGTGTTGAACACAGGAGTGGGACCTCTGCATGATGCAAAGAACATCTTGGGGAAATTTACCTTTAGTATTAAAAATTACACCTCTGCTGAAGATGGGCTTTTCTGGTGTCCAGGTACAATGTGAACAAGTGATGTAGCCTTAAAATGACACTCCCCTGTCCTTCCTCTCCCATGTCCCTGAAGATCTGTGTATAACTTTTCCACCAGCAAGCCTTGCCTTGAATACAAATGTGAGAGGCAAAAATTCCCAGTTAGCTGAATTCACAAGTGAACTCCCTTCACATTAAACTACACCAAGGAGCAAGAATGAGGACTTTCAGAAAGCCTTTTCAGACCAACAGTGAAGTGCAGTGGTAGAGACCCAAATTCCAGGGAGTTCAGCTCCTCCACCATCCACACCAGACTCCTGGACTCTCTGCCCTTGTTTGCATCACCACAGAAAAAAGGTCTCTAATTACTCATTACATTTTCAGGGCAAGAAATAACTCCTATGAAGCCAAGGTGTTTTCCTTCCAAGAGCTTCTTCAAGCAGCACATTCTGAGACCCCCAAAAAGGACAATATTTTGTCCCCCACGTGAGCCTTTGCCAAGTTCAGGTTCATGCAGCATCTCCTGAATCTCTAATTGAGGAGCAGCCCATTATCAAATACAGACTGAGCTTAATTAGAGAGGGAAATCAATGAAGTTCATCTCGAAGGTATGAGAGAGGTCTGAGCAATTTTCAGTGATGGTTCAAATTTCTTCCCTGGAATTGTTTTCAATAATAATGAAAGCTTAATGCAAAAATAACAGTTAACCAGACATATTACTCTGCTGCTGCAGGATTTAATGTGCTTTGCAAACAGCTACAATTTCTGGGGCAGGATGGCATCAGCTTTTATCAAAGCAGCTGCCCCAGAGAACCCTGGAAAACAAGCCCAGGGTTCTTCACATTCAGGCTCTTCCTTCTGCAGCTGTCCTGGTTCTGTTTTAAAGAAAGTCTTGACTTGCCTCACACATCCTGGCACATTCTCATTTTATTTTAATAACAAGTCATATGTTAATAGATGCATAATCACAACTAGTTTTTTAAGCCAAAATCTCCAATTAAAAATTTAAAATAATTACATGCCATGAGTAATCCGAGTACTAGAGACCCCAGCAAGAGCAAAGGCAGCAGGGAAACCAAGGTGAGGCAATCCTGCCCACCCCCCCAGAACACAGCAATCACTGTTCTTGACACTGCAGGACCAACACTCAAAAATACCCCATTTTCTGCTGGAATGAGGCTTTGCCATTGCTGTGAGCCTTGTCAGCTCTACTGAAAATATTTCCAGCACTTCCTTCTAAAGCACAAAGTGGACAATTCCATCAAAACATTTCTGCATTTGGTTTTTTCCACACAATTTGCTCTGGCAGCATGAACGAGGTCGTGAGCAGCCAGTTGCCACATGCAATCTCTGATTTATCATTACAGATACCCCAAAAGAAGCTTCTTTTTTATTTTTAAATTTAGTTACATTCACACAGTCAGACATTTCATGTATAATACTTAAGATGCACTATCAGACACTGAATGCTGTCCTAGACAACTCAGAAGTTGATTTTCTGCTATTCCAAAAACTCACTGAAAGGCAACAACAAGCAACAGCAAAGAGCAACTCTCACTCTTCTCCCACAAACACAGGGACTTATTTATTTTAGAGGCTTCAGACCTGCCATGTCAATTTTACAGGAGAATGAAAATGGATTATTTTTTTTGGTTGATGATTTTTCTGGTTCATTATTAACTGCAGTAAATATTTCAACAGGGAGAGCAAGTCCCCCAAGCACCAAGGCAGGCCACAGGAAGGCCCTGTGGTGACCTCACTCAGCCCCAGCCCCTGCACAAAGCCCCAGGGTGCTGGGCACAGCCATAAATTTGAAATATTGCCCAGATGAAGGCTGAACTTGTGACCTCCCCAGTATTTAACTGCCACTCTGGCTCTCCCAGGCTGAGCACATGAAATACAGTAATAACTACCTGTTTGCCCAGCTCTGCTGTCATCACTTCCCAACCTTATCTGAGGGAAATGCTCCAGATTCTTTCATGCCTGGGGAGAGCAAAACAAATTTTTCCAGTGCTCTCAATTCATTACAGGTGTTGTAAATAACCTGGTAGCAGCACCCACAGTGAGGGGACAGCACTGCCACCACAGCCAAGAGAGAGGTGACTTTTCAGGCTCCAAATTCTTGCCTCCACCATGGGAAGTGTCCTGCCCTTGCTTGGCCTGGGCTGTGGGGACCTGTTGGATTAAGCCCTTTTCTGACCCAGAGATGGGGCAGCTGAGAGGTGTTTTATAAACTTTTATCCATTTTCAGTCTCATGTGAAGGGTGGGACAATAGAGATGTCATAATTCACACCACCACAATCAGAAGCCAACTATTTCCTAATTACATTGTAAGTGTTTCTGGGCCTATCAGCTTTTGTCACACCATGCTGGAAATGCTTTAAAGCCAATAATCTAAAATGCATCTTTCATCTTTCTATTTCTCCAAAGTATCTGGTTTTACTTGCAAGGTCATCCTTTGAAACTTGTTTCTGGTTCCATTTCTCTCTCAACAACGTCTGTCCTATTCCATGGCATTTCTCAGTCAGCATTTCTTATCTCAGGGTGTGCATACAGATATGTGAGACTTCTGTCAGGCTGTGAGAATTCTCTCTCTACAAATCCATTTCCCACAGTGCTCCCTGCATTTGCACCCCAGGAAAACTGAGGAGGTCCCTTTGCCCATTCTGTGACACTCTGGGTACAAAGGTGCCCACGTTTTGTCCATTCAGTGTTTGGCCCTACCCCAGGTGTGGGCAGGGTTATGTCCAGCTTTAGGGGCTGGGATTATGGGACTGTCTCAGCCACAGCTTTCCCTGGGACATTCCCTGTTCTCTCCCACATGGAATCACTTCTCAGATGCACCAGGCAAGGGTTCAGTGTGTGACCAGTGGGTCCATGACATCTCCAGTTTGCAGGTACACAGAATCCCTGAATGGTTTGGGTTAGGAGGCCCCTGACAGGTCACCACATCCACCCCTGCCATGGCAGGGTCACCTTCCACCAGCCCAGGTTGTGCCAAGCCCCATCCAACCTGGCCTGGAACACTTTCAGGAATAGGGCAGCCAAAATTCCCTTCCAAAGGTAAGGAAATTTCTTGACTCTACCTCCCAGATACACAATGCAAATAAAGAGACTGAGGACAGAAATTTGTGTAGAATTCTTCTGGACTCTTCAGTACCTTTCCAGTCAAGTTAAAGGCCATTTTCCTGCTTCAGTCCTTCTGGGATGTATGTAGGGGAACAAATCCCAATCATTTTTAAACCCAGCATGAGGGCAATAGAAGGCTCCTCTAGCACCTCATATTTATGACACAGGGATTCAACTATTCCCAGGTATGTGAAACTGGGGATATCCTAAAGTGTCACCAGAAGGATCTGAGGAACTGCACTGAAGGTACCACTTCTCCCAATTGAAAATGTGCCAGAAGTAACAGAAAACACCCCAGGAACCCCCAAGACTGGTGGGTGTACAATGCCATATAAACTGGAATAAGCTTTCCCCAAGCACTCCCTAGCACCCTACACAAACCCAGGGTAAAACTCAGGTATTTTCCTGCCATTTTCCAGCACAGCCCCAGTGTGACACACCTGAGGGCACCCTCCCACCTGGGATGGTCAGGAATTTCATCCCCACTGCCATGGAAGGAGAATTCCAATGGCCAGCACCATGCCAGAGACACTCATTTGCTGGCAGGGTTTTGTACCCTTCTCAGAGGACACAGAAAAGCTGATCAGGGAGCAAAGGGACCTTTAGAGCATTCCTGAGTCCATGCAAAGTCAAAGTTACAAGTGGATAAAGCAGGTTGTTTCTTGCTGTTATCTTATTGCAGGGCTTCCATGCTGTTGTCTCCTATCACACAAGTTCCAAACCTTCTTGGTGTTTCTCATGGGCAGCTCCTCTGAGCACTGACTCTTCCTTCTTCACAAAGCAGCCACTGATTCCAGTTCCCTTCTCAACAGCTCTTTAATAGCCCTCTCTTCTCACTGCTTACAGCTGTGGCCTGGTAAAGTCAGGCCTGCTCCTAATCCTTGCTAATTGGCCCAGCTGCAACTCCTTAGGGGTCACATTACTTTCTACACTATCTTTATTTTCTTCTATTCTGTCCCCCTAACAGTTTCTGCCTGCAAATTTCAGTCAGCCCCTAGCTGGCACTGCCAGGAAAGCTCAGTCAAGAGGCAGCCACAGGAACACCTCTCCAGTTCCACTGCCCTAACACTGCCAAGCAACAGCATCACCCCCTTGGCACAGAATTCCATGTCTAAACTGCCATGGAGAAATGTTATTAGAGGAAAAATGATTGGCTGCCTGAGCACAACTCCCAGTGCAGAGTGAAACCTCTTACAAAAAACAAGGGCTTCAAGGAGAGCTGTAGAAAAATACAGTACCCAAAAATGAATTCTTTGTTTGAAATGCTGCCAGACTCATTTCCAAGAATGGCAGAAAGAACTTAAATTAAGCAAAATCATGCTGTTATTAGGTGGGGAGAGATGACAATTTCTTTGGTCTAGAAGGAAATGATCCAGGGATCAGGTAACAGTTATTCAAGCTATTCAACCCTGCACCAAAGTACAGTAATGCAGAAATACAATTACTCCCTACAGTGACCTCCCAAGGAAAGTAGAATTAAGATTAGAACTAAGAAGTAAAATCAGAAATGTCATATCTGAAATGCAGTCTGTAGAATCTTTAATATATTTTAATACTCAAGCATAAAGGATTTTCTTTCCAGTGCCAGGTGTAACAAAACATCAGCATGGAAGGTCTGGCAGAACTTTCTAAATCTTCACAACCAAATGAAGAAATCCTTGACAATGGTTCAGATAAGGAGCAAAAAAGTTGTCCCAGTTCACTTTCATCCCAGGTGACCTGGCTGGATGTGCTGCACTAAGGCTCCTCTCAGCTTTATCCACAACCTGCTTAATTGCATCATATCATTAATGTTATTAATTGCTGTCACTGCCCATAAAACACAAAGCCAATTCTGTAAAATAGAGAGGCTGGAACTGAATTAAACACAGCACACATGAGCTGTTTGAAGCCATAGTAAAGTGTTCTGAAGCCTGAAGTTTGGAGGTATTTCCCAAGCCAGAGCACCAAATCTTTATTCTTTTGGCCAAAGATACAAGGTAAGAAAAATGTGAGGTTTTTTATCTGTGACCAGATAGAGTCTGAGTGCTTCCTTTTGGTCAGAAAACCCTTCCTTTTGTTTATAGAAAACCCTTCATTTATGGATGTTCAGTGAATAAATTTCTCCCCTCAGAATTACTTTTTAGATCAACTTTGTAGCACCACGGTCCACACTAAACCAAGTCAGGTAAGCTCTTATAAGGACCCTGCACATGCCATGGAACTCCAGAGAAAGAACTGGAAACCCCTGCTAGGGTCCAATCAATAAAAAAGAGATTTCCTCATGCAGTGTAAGAAAGGCATGGAAGGCAAGCTTTCACCTCAATTCTTTCCCACTCCTTACCAAGTCTATTTTCTTTGCTTACCCAGTTTGCTTTATTTACCTTTTTATGCATAGTAAGATGCTTTTTACAACTGCATTATCAATATTTCAGTACTTTTTCTAGTAAAAATAGCTTGCAAGAGTAAGCAAAACAGTTAAACACACAATAAACCAGCATATTACCAAATATCTCTGCTTTTACCTTCTCTCAAGCTCAATGAAAACAACAATGTACTTAAGGATTATGAAAAATGCATTAGAGATGTCCTTTCCAAAGACAGCCAGGTTGCAGGAGCACAGGTTGACTTTCAGATGGGATCAGCCACTCTGTGGCCTTGGCCCTCCTTCAGCTACATGACATCAACCACACTTGATAGATAGAGCAGCTTTGAAGCACCCACAGGTTGTATTATAGGAGCACATTGCTCATTTGGCTATTTAGGAAATCATAAGCAGTTTGGAAATAAATCAGAGTAACAATATTTATAACAGGACTGGAGGGGGCTCGGTTTTTAAGAGGGCACAGAACTGATCACAGAATAAACTTAGATATGTAGGTCTTTAGGTATGTGGAGAAGTGTTCTCTGTGCAAATGGAAACCTCTGACCCACCTTGCACTGCCAGCTCTGCCTGAGCCTCCAGGGTGTCATTGCCACTCTCAGCGATGCAGGTGAAGGTCCCGGCGTCGGCCTCGGTCACATCCCGGATCTCCAGCACCCCCCCTGGCAGCAGCTGGAACCGGCCAGACCTGCGACACAGGACACACAGGGTCACACAGGGTCACACAGGGTCACACAGGGACACAGCATCGGAGCTGGGACACAGGACACACAGGGACACTGCAGGGACACAGCATCGGAGCTGGGACACAGGACACACAGAGTCACACAGGGACACTGCAGGGACACAGCCTCAGAGCTGGGACACAGGACACACAGAGTCACACAGGGACACTGCAGGGACACAGCCTCAGAGCTGGGACACAGTGACACACAGGGTCACACAGGGTCACTGCAGGGACACAGCCTCAGACCTGCAACACAGGACACACAGGGTCACACAGGGTCACACAGGGTCACACAGGGTCACACAGGGTCACTGCAGGGTCACTGCAGGGTCACTGCAGGGACACAGCCTCAGACCTGCGACACAGGACACACAGGGTCACACAGGGTCACACAGGGTCACTGCAGGGTCACTGCAGGGTCACAGCCTCAGAGCTGGGACACAGGACACACAGGGTCACACAGGGACACACAGGGTCACTGCAGGGACACAGCATCGGAGCTGGGACACAGGACACACAGAGTCACACAGGGACACTGCAGGGACACAGCCTCAGAGCTGGGACGCAGGGACCCTGCAGGGACACAGCCTCAGACCTGCAACACAGGACACACAGAGTCACACAGGGTCACACAGGGACACAGCCTCAGAGCTGGGACACAGGACACACAGAGTCACACAGGGTCACTCCATGGACACAGCCTCAGAGCTGCACACACAGGGACAGGGTCATTCCATGGGTCACTCTAGGGACATTCCAGGGACAGGGCCTCACACCTGCACACATAGGGACAGGGTCATTCCATGGACATGGCCTCACACCTGCACACACAGGGACATTCCATGGGTCACTCCAGGGACATTCCATGGACAGGGCCTCAGACCCGCATGCACAGGGACAGGGTCATTCCATGGACATGTCCCAGATCTCCAGAATACCCCTGGCCAGCAGCTGGAAGCACCCAGACCTGCACACACAGGGACAGGGTCATTCCATGGGTCATTCCATGGACACAGCCTCAGAGCTGCACACACAAGGACAGGGTCATTCCATGGGTCATTCCAATGACATGGCCTTGGCCATAGCCCAGGTCCCTGGGATACCCTGGCCAGACCTGCACACACAGGGACAGGGTCATTCCATGGGTCATTCCATGGGTCATTCCATGGGTCATTCCATGGGTCATTCCATGGACATGGCCTTGGCCATAGCCCAGGTCCCTGGGATACCCTGGCCAGACCTGCACACACAGGGACAGGGTCATTCCATGGACACCACCCCAGTGTGGGACACAGAGGAGTTATAATTACACCACACTGAAAATTAGGTTCAACCTTATCAATTCCACAAGAGCAGCTCATCTTTTTGCACTTGCAGCTTCACATGTTCTTAATTAAATGTGATCCAAGGTATTTAGTCAAGAGCAGCCAGAACTGAAGAAAAATGAGGTATTGTAATCACATCATTAAGAAAAAGGCATTTTGCAGCTCCAGCTGGAATGACTGACTGCTTGGAAAGCTGAGGGAAGTACAACAGGAGAGACTTTACAACACAAGGACAGCAGTGCACATTACACAATGTACAGGAACTGAATTCTGTGAGAAGGTAAGGCATCCCTGAGAGATGAAATACTTCAGAATAAGATAGAGGTTATAAGAAATTCAAAATACAGACTCATCAGGTGACAAAGGGTCTGTACAGAACCTCCCCCTCTGACTGGCAAAGGGCAGGGAAGGGTTTCTAACCCAGCCCTTACAACCTGTCTGCTTTTGGTGCTAAATGGGGCAGGTAAAGGTGGCACCTCATGCTCAGTGCAGCACCCTCAGCCTCCAGCCACATCCTCCTCCCCTGCAGCCATCACTGGCCTTCACCTGATACAAATTTGTACATGATTTTTCCAAGTTCCTTCAACACCCAAGTTCCCACATGAAATACCCAATAAACTTTCCAATAAAATGCCAAGAACCCCAAGCAAGGACAAGTTGTGCCTGGATGCTGACCCAGAGCCATTTTTATTTGCAGCTGGAAAAGGAAGACTGGGGAAAAGGGAAGGGAACCTGGTGGCTTCCTGCCTGGCACTCTCAAGGGCAGGAAGGAACTGAATTCTGTCAATATATGAGCATTACAACAATTGCCTTTCTTGGTCTCTATTTGGAATGAATGGCCAATGGACAAAAATCAACCTCAGTGCTTTCTCCATTTGAAATTTTCCTAGAATTACATCAGTAGGACCAATCCTGACCTTCTTGGACAGGTAAATTGTTGGGACACAGAGTTTTGCCTCATCTCACTATTATTTATCAGATAAATACTGATTTATGATCCTACTGTAACTGCTGAGCAAATC
The DNA here is from genome assembly GCF_012460135.2 of Molothrus ater. Lineage (NCBI taxonomy): Eukaryota > Metazoa > Chordata > Aves > Passeriformes > Icteridae > Molothrus > Molothrus ater. The sequence continues at coordinate 2,802,497 of NC_050490.2, read as the reverse complement.
ATTTAAAAGCAGAGCAAACAAAACCATAAGTGGCATTAGGTGTTAAAAGCATCCAAAGAGATGTCCCTGTCCAGGTGCTCTGTAAGGAAAGCCACACTGTTCCCATGAGAAACACCAGGACTACAGAAAGGCTGCCTTGGAAGAAGTGCAAGGAATTTGAGTGAAGATATGAGTTTGAAAAATCATATTAAGGGCTTCCCAAATGCTGGGAAAAATGTGGCAGGCTTGCGTGGGAATGGCACATCAGACAGGCTCCAAAACCAGGCCTGAAGAAAAACACCAGGGTAAGACAAGCCTGGACCTTGACACATCCATCCATGAAATTTTCAACCTTCTTTTATTATGTAAAAGAGCTGCTTTGGCTTTTTGTTCTTGCAGCAGGGAATGTGCTGAGGGCTGGGATGAAAGCAGGGAGCTGGATCTGCCAGGGACAGCAGCACAGGGAGCAGGGAAGGAGCTGTGCCCTAAGAACTGCCACTGTCACATCCTGAAGGGATGATCCAAGGCCATCAGCGTGTCTGTGGCATTTTGAGGACATGAATGTCCTTTCCAGGAGATCTGCTGTTACCCTCTGAAAGCAACACGTGCCTTAGGGCGCTCCTTTCCCACTGCCAGCCTCTGGAAAAGTTACTGACAGCAGTTCAGATGTTACTAAAACTATTAAAAACTATTCCTCCTTGTCACTTCAGCTTGTCCTAGGGGATCTCACAAACTACTTGCAGCATCAGAATGTTTGTGGGAATTCAGCCACCTCAACATGTGCCATGTTTTTATTCCCTTTGATTATTTTCCTCCAGAAAGCCCAGAGTTGAGTTCAATTTCCCAATAAGTGATTTAGTAGAAGTTTAATGGAAGAAAACAATTAATCTGCCAGACTCCTTGGTGATTCCCTCTGTATCAATCAGCTGTGGAAAAATTCTGGACTTAAAGCAAAGCTGCTTTTATAATAAAGCAAAACATCTTTATTTTGTAAGGACAATGAAGCATTTTCACAAAAGAGTGAGGCAATCGGATTTCAGACACTGGAGACAAAGAATCAGCTTAATAGAAAAGTGATAACATAATTTAAAGTGTCATTAAAAACAACAAAGATTGATCACTCAGATGTCAGGGAAGAGGAAAATCAAATTCCAGCCTTTTATATGCATTCCATCCAGCCCTCACTTGCACCCCATAACATACAATTACTGAGCTACTCTGGATGCCTCACTCACAGGCTCTTTGTGTTTCATTATCACAAAATATAGTGAGCCTTTATTAATTTACTGTAGTCAAACTGTCAGTTATACCCTGAGGTTTGGGCTTTTCTTCCCTCTTTTAAATTACTATTCCCCAAACATCTTATAATCTATTTGCTGTCTCAGTAAGTACAGCAGATAAAATTAGACAGTAAATTAGATTATTTTGTGGGATCTACTACCAGAAAAATCTCCATAATTACTCTGCTATGCTTAACCTTTCCTGAGCTGGGCAAGTGTAATTCACTTGGTACCAATCACTCAGAACCCTGCAAACAGAAATGTGCAATAATGGGAATCTCTCCCATTTGTGGGAAGCACTAAGGAACACCCTGCATTAGGGATGTGGATGTGATCCTACAATCACAGACTTCCTAGAGCAGAAATGAACATGGCACAAGTGCCCTCAGCTGTCATCCCCTCACTGCAGGGAAGTGTTACATGTACAACCATGTTTCTTCAGGAATTTTTCGATTACACGAAATTTTGCTAAGCTGAACAGCAAAAAGCTGCTGCAGAGCTTGCTGGACTTTACAGACATTAAAATGTCACTGCTCAAGTCCTTTCAGTGGCTTAATTTCAGATGAACCATCTCATCTACTGCAGTTTTTCCAGAACCTGTGGCACCTGCATTTGTTCCTTCTCCCACAGACATGTTCCAGGATAAATGAAGATACAATATATGCTGGTGGAGCACACACTGCAAAGTTCTCAGAGCAGATCATCTTCCAGACACTTCTCTGTGCCTGTGTCCCAAGCTCTGGGGACAAATCCACCTGGGCAGCCACCTGGAACTTCCCTTCCCAAGTAAGGAATTGCCAAAAGCACCAAGTGACTCCTGCACTTGCTGAAGAACAGACCCTTCACACAGCAGGATCCTCAGCCAGAATGGAGACTGAAATAAAAAAATATTCTGGGTAAAAAAGGCTCCAAGTTGGTTCAAACCTGAAGAGCCACTCACACCTCCATTCTAACCTTTTGTACCAGGCAATGTTGGAGATTTCACTTTAGGAAGTTTTCCATAAAGGGCCTAAGATTTATTCCAGTAACTTCCCACTTCAGAGCCTTCCCTGCTTCCTTCCATTTCCCTCAGCATTCTCCACATTCCTGGCAGAGACAGCACTGACTTGGAGAGTCCATGGAGCCAATCCAGCTGGAAAAGCAGGAGGATATTCCCAGTGCAGAGCCCATGGATGACATCTGTCCGTGTGCCACCTGCCACCATGGCTCACACACGAGGCTGGAGCCTCCCTTTGGGTTTGGGAGCTCCTAGAGCAGGTTTAGTCTTTTCCTTTCTTTACAGACAGTGGAGATTTGGGAACACTCTAAAATATGAAGGTTACAAGCTGGAGCAGTGAACCAATTCAAGGAAAGCTTCTTAGTCTTTAGTGGCATTCCTTATGGAGAACCAAGAAGTCAGCAGTCTCTCCATCAGAGTTCTTTAAAAATCCTCAAGTTAGTGAGTTCAGAAGGACTCCTTGGAGTTCTAAGAGCCTTGTTCCAATGGAAACTTGGAGCACTGAGTTAGCTTCCACTTCTCACCCAACACCCAAAGCTTCCTCCTCTCACACTCTAATTAATTTGGAAAATACTTTATCACAGCAACTAATTTCACAATATATTGCATTACAGGCTGTCTGAACAACTGCCAAGGCTGCCATCACTCAAGTTTACTCATATTTATCCATTAACATAAATCTTATTGCAGTCTTCAACAAATAATTCATCAAATTTAATCTCCTTCCCTTTTCTCCAGATCTTATAACAAATATTTAATACCAAAACCCCACCACTCCCTATCTTTAAAATTCATCTATTTTCCTATAAATACAGGCTCCCATCCATATTCTCCTTAGGAATACAACTTGAAAGGCAAGCATTCTATTTGGTATTAATTAATTACCACAGTTATGACAAAAGTAAAATAAGGTTTTGTGTAAAACCCTTTAACAAGGGGTCAAAATTAGGGATAACCTCCCCATGCTGTCTGAGTTTTGTTTCTTAAGGGCAGACACACACACAGAAATGTCCCATTATACATGGCTATACCTACAAATATGTATGTTAATGCTTGGGGTGGGGGTGTGCATAAACAAACCTGGGATTTCAGAGCTTTTCCCAGGCAGAAGGGACATTAAAACCTGCCCAGATGAAAAGAATCAGTTTTTTCTTGGGATAAAGAAAATCCATGCTAAGAAAGTTGTACTTTTATATCAAAAGGGGATTTTAATACAAATTAAATGTGATTTAATTTGTAATTACATTAACAGACCATGCATAACAAGCTAAGGTAGCTATTTAGCAACAGTAACTGCAGGCTTTTCTCCAACAAAGAATCTTAATTTCTGGAGATTTTCCAGTTATTCTATTCACACCAATAACACAATAGCTGGAGGGTAAATGGAGTTTAAGAGGTCTCTGTTCTCAGCTCTTTGAATCCCTGCCCTGTTCAGCCACAGTCACAAGCAGCAGACTTGGGAGCTTTGGCTCAGTTTGATCACTTGAAGGAACAATGAAAAAAGTTTACCCCACAGAGGGGAAAAAGATCAAATTTCTACCTTTACCTACCTTAAAAAACTCAAGCCTACAATGAGCACATGTTTCACTTTAAGGAAAGAGCTAAGTGTTGCAAAAAGTAACCTGGAACCCACTCTTGTAACAAAAGGCAAACCGCTAAAAACTAATGCTAAATATTCTGAAAAATCAGGTTAGACTTGGTTCAAATTGTGTACATTTGAAGTTCAAGTATATTTACTAATGTTATGCTCCAGCCCTCCAGAACAATTTCTCACTCTGAGTTCTGAGAAAAAGAAAATACCTGTGAAGCCCTAAGAAGTTATCATGGTAACCTCAGAGAATGAGGGAAGCAAATTCCAAAGGGAATTAACAGCACTGTATTCAGTGGTGGGAAAATCTGGGCTTTATGTCTCAAAAATCAAGAAAATAAAAGGAGAGCTTTAACCTCCCTGTGCCCTGAATGTGCCACAACCTAGAGAAGGACAGGGCATCAAAACTTCCCAAAGATGTGACATGACATCACTTTACATACAAGAACAACAAATTCAGCTCTTGCCAGGCACATTTATTCTGCCATTTCACCCCATTTGATTGTGCTGCTCTAATGAGTCTGCACCAGCTTTTGTAGGGGAGTGAGCTCTTATATTTCTAAAACCCCCTGAATTTAAATCATGTGCCTTCACACTGACACAGCACCATCTCTCAGGGGCTGTTTGTCATTTCCCACAGCAGCCTCCCATCAAAGACAGTTCAAATTACCAGCCCCTGGATTCTTTTAATTTAAGAGTTGCCAAAAGAGAGATATATTATATCCCTGATGCTGCAGAGACTTGAGCATTGTTCTGGCTGCTTTCTGTGTCACAATTTACCTCTCCTTGTTCCATGATTAACTTGGCTCCCCATTAATCTCACTGCTGACTTTGAGGGACATGGAAAACATTCAAATAACTGTGTGAAATCCTGGCTCTAGGAAGCATGTTCATTACATAGACAAAAATGGCCTTGATAAGATTTGTTCTGCTACTATAATATGGATTTCCTACCACATTATCCTGACTATGCCAGCAATGACAATGTATAAGTTCTCACTCTATACATCTCTGAAAGCTCACTGATTTTTTTGCCATCATGCCTACAGTTTTATCATTCTATTTTAATGAGAAAATGTGTCATTTTGCTTTAAACACTTATTCTTCCATTCCTGTGGGACATTCTGACACAGAGTGGACATTTCCACTGCAGAAAGAATGAGTGCAGGGCTTCACACTCAGAATACCCCAAGTCATCCTCCTTTTCCTGCAGTGTCCTTACTCCCTCAATTGTTGCTTCTACTCCAGTGCCAGTCTACAAGTAATCCATTCTTAAAAACCTCCCTGTTTCAGACAAGATTTCTTGGCTTCAAACAGCTGCAAAAAAATACCTTGAGACTGGTTCCAAAGTCTCCCTTATCCCAAGACTGAGCCTTGAGCATTTGAGCTCAGGCTGTGCCCTGCAGGTTCCAAGCCCAAAGGAAGGCGTGCACCAGCCCAAAGGCTGCCTCCAGCGGGATTGCTGCCATCAGCCAGGGCCAGGGCTGGCACAGCCGGTACTCACCCATCGGTGGGGAGCTCCTCCCCGTTCCGTGTCCACCTGACCAGGGGAGGAGGGAAGGCGGCGGCCACGCAGGGGAACAGGGCGCTCTGCCCGGCCAGGCGGCTCAGGGATGAGGGCGGCTTCAGCAGCGCCAGCTTCTGGGGCTCCTCTGCATCTGCAACAGGACAGCACACAGCTGGCACCGGGGGCAAACTCATGGTAAAAGCCACCAGAAACCCTCGGAACGAAAATCCAACCAGCCAAAGAAAATCACAAATGAAACTTCCAATTCCTTTCCTGCCCCTCCGGAGGATTCCATCCCCGCCTCACCCACAGCCTCTCCCAGCCTGGTTTCCATTTCCTCCAGACATGCAAAGTGATTCCCCACTTTTGGGATTCTCACTCTTCCAGCTCCCTGGGAAACTATTCCAGCTCAAAAGTACAGCTCTGAAACTGGAACTTCCACCAGGTAGCAGAGATTTAGGAAAGAAAGGAGCAGGTTTGAGTTTGTCCAGCAAGCCTTAGGCTTCATCAGGGAGCCTCCTGAGGAAGTGCTTTTACACGTTGGAAAATTAAATTATTGCAGCAGTGACTGACCCCAGGTAAAATACAACAACCAAGGAATGTACATGCTGAACAACACAAAAAAATGCCCCACCGCAGCTCTCCATCCTTATGAAAACAGGGAATCCTCTGAAGTGGTTCTACATTGGATTAGGCTGAGTGGGGTTTGTTCCCTTTTCTTCCCACCCTTAAGAAGAAGAGGAGGCATTGACATGTTTACTCAGTCCCTACTACAGGGTGTAGCCTCTGTGTGTGCCCTGCACCGTGCCCAGATGAAGTGAGCTCTACAGAGCAGCAGCACTTGGGGCTCACCCTGCATTGCCAGCACTCTGAGGGCTGTTTGAAGGTGTTATGGCAGCAAAGCTCCACACCTGGACAAAACCTCAAATTATTTCTGGCCCTCTAAAATGGGGACAGAGTATTCTGTACCTACTCTACTCCTGCTCCCTGAATGAAGCACCCTCTGTGTCTCATCACACACATCTTTGGCTGCTCTCTCACTTGGGCCTGAGGTGATACTCACAGGGATTTCAGGAAGTTGTTGTTTTGGTGTTCTTCAGCTCAAAACAGTAAAAATAAAACTGAGTGTTCACAGCACTGAGCTCAAGGCACACATGAGCCCCAAGGCACAACACCAGAAGGTGCCAGGACACTTGGGGGAAGCAGAACAGGTGGAAATGCCATGTGGGAGCTGGCACAGGCAGAGGCAGCCAAGCTCTGAGCAGTCCTGGATCAGCCAGCCCCATCCCTGCAGCTCTGCCCACATTCCTGGCAGGAACTGCTCTGCCTGCCCTGCTGTGCGTGGGGAAGAAGTGACAGGGACCTGGAGCAGCCAGGCTGCAAAGCAGGGGTCCAACACCTCCAGGCAGCCATCCCTACACTGACAGGAGCCAGGGTGATTCCCTGCAGACACACTGCCACTGCTCCAAGCTCCCAGGTAAATGGAAACTGCATCCCAAAGCTAAGTGCCATTTTTCCCTTGCAGTCCTTGTTTGAAAGCACCCACTGTGAAGTGGCAGAGCTCAGAAATGCATCTCTCTGCTCAGTGACAGCCTGGTATCAGCCAAAGCAGAACGTTTAAGCAGCAGAACACTGTCTGAGGATGTCAGTCCCTGGGATGCAGGAGTGTGCTGGGTGTGCTTCAAAGCCTGGGAAGCACTGGTGGGGTTCACTGTCAGCCCCACATCAGATAACCATTTAAATGAGGAATAAAGTGAATAAAGAACAGATTAATCCAAATCCTTCTTTCAAATACTTCTCAGGCCAAACAATCAATTATGGGACTGCTCAAGACTAAGGGAGCTTTCCCTTCAACAGCTTAATCCCACTTTCTAAAAAAGGGGATTTTACCAAACTTCACCATCAATACTTTTGGATTCATGATGGAGCAAAGAAACAGCATCATTTAAATTCCCTAACACAGCTCTATTTCATCACTTTCAGCAAAACATTACAAAAGCAAGTAAACTACAGCTGCAGCCAAAAAGGATTCAAAAGATCAGTGTAATACGGAAGTTTTCAAGAAATCTTCAGTATCCAAAAAAAAAAAAAAAAAAAAAAAATCAGCAAAATCCTCAGCATTTGAAGGGCTACAGAAACATGAAGGCAATCCAAACTACAGGAATTCAACCAATCTTTTCCTAAAGGGCTTTTTTTCAAGCCCTGTATCCTTAGTTGGAGAGGCCAAAGAACTGAATGGAACAGTCCTACTTTAAGCATGATTCATTTCCAACACCCCAATTTCAAAAGAGAGCTGTAACTGTACAAAATGGGGTATTTTACAGAGTAATTTAGTATTCTAAGTAGAGAAGGGCCAAGAAACAGAGCTATTCCTTGAAAGGGACCCCTGGAGGTGCCCCCACCTGCCTCAAGTCCACCTGCTCCAGGTGAGGCCAACCACAGCATTGCCCAGCCTAACCCTGAGAGATTGCCAAGATGGAAACTCATCAACTCCCTCCAGCAGCTCTCCAAGAGTAACAACTGAATGAGAATTCCAACATGGAGAATTCCAATCCAGAAGAGACAGCTCTGGGAACAATTAAGGAAGCCCTTAGGAAACACAGCCTCTATTTCCCTAGTTTGGGAAAGCACAACCCACATTCCTGTCCTATTTTTGGTCACTTTTCAAACCTTTGTATTCAAACAGCTGGTGGTGTCACTGGGAACAGAACACACTGAATGTGCCAACAGTTTACATCAGCACTGGACTTCTGTTCTAACAAAAATATCTCAACATTTCAGCACAACAGGCAAAGCTGAACCTTCCAAAGTAAAATGTCACCTCCTCTGAGGGTTGGAGACTTCCCAAAAGGTCTCATTGCTTAGACAATCAGTTTCCAGAATACTGGGACAATTAAAAGCACCTCAGCTAAAGTATCCCAAGAGCAACAGACTAAGCACCAATTTCTTTGTGACACTTCCACAGGGTTTGAAACATGGGGTTCAACGTGAGAAACTTAGAAATCCCCAAACTTTTATACTCACAGAAACAGTCAATTCCCATTTTGTAACATGTCACAATGGAAGTATATTATTGGGGTTTTATTTTAAGAAGTCTTTCCACAAAATGTCTTAAAAGCTGAACCATTAAATATGGGAAGGCAGCCTGTGAGTGTCTCCAGCCTGTTTCCAACCACTGTGAAAAGCTCAGAGCCTGCGGACAAAGACCCTGAGTTGAAGACTCCCCCAAAGGTCCCAATGTTTAGATGGTCAGAACTTCCTGAATATGGGAAGAATTAAAACCACCTGAGCTTAAGCATCCCAAGAGTGACAGACTAAGCACCAATTTCTTGGCAAAGCTTCCACAAGGTTTGAAACATGGGATTCAACCTGAAAAAAATGTACAAGTCCCCAAACACTTCTACTCAAAGGAACAGTTGGTTCCCCCTTTGTATCACGTCCCAATGGAAGTGTATTACTGGCAGCTTTTAAATTTTTTTCCCCAAAATGCCTTAAAAGCTGAAGAGGAAAGCAGCCTGAGAGTGTCTCCAGTGTCCAGCCATGAAGAGCTCAGGGCCTGGAGCAGCTCAGTGCAGAGAGCAGCAGTGGCAACCTACAGTAAAGGCAGAGCAACCCCAACGAGGGGGAGGAAGTGATGCATCTGACTCCATGGATCTCAGAGGGCCAAGTAATTACTGTATTATACTGTATTATTCTATACTATAGAATCACTATACTACATTACACTGTATTACATTACATTATACTACGTATATTTATATATATATATTATATAAACATTATACTATACATATATATTACACTATACTACCTTACTATTATACTGTACTATATTACACTGTATTACATTATATCATACTATGTATATCATATATATTATATATCTATAAAAATACATATTATGTATACACATTATACTATACATATATATTACACTATATTACACTGTATTACTTTATACTATGTATGTCATATAAATTATATATAATATATATAAATACATATAATATATAAAATATATATTATATATACACACATTATACTATACATCTATATTACACCATATTACATTACATTATGTATATTATATATATTATATATAAAATATTAAAAATATATAATATATATAAAATATATAATATATACAAACATTATACTATACATATATATTACACTATATTCCATTACTATTATACTATACTATGTTACACTATATTACATTACATCTAAACTGAATCTGCACAAGCACCCAACTCAAGTGCCCAAAATCTTGTGACTCTCTGCTGACTGACAGCCTGCTTGGCCCTGACAGGCCAAGGAAAGAAACCACTCTCACTTTGGGTTAACAATCTCCATATTGCATTCAACTTTGGCACAACACAGGAGCAGCCAATGAGATAAGAATTGTTTTATTCATTCTTTTCTCTGCATCTCTGTCACTGTGATGTTTTCTGAAAAATCCCTTCACCTGGATTTCTTCTCCTGGGAAGTTGAGAAGCCTCAGAGAAAAATGTAGATAATAATTATCTGATTGCTTCTCCTGTGTTTGCTGCTTTGGAATGTGGTCTGGAGGTTGTTTACCAGCAGGTGCATGTTTGATTGGTTCCATGTGAATTGTTTTAACTTAATGACCAATCACAGCCAGCTGTGTCAGACTCTGAGGAGTCAGTTACAAATTTTCATTATCATTCTTGTCAAGCCTTCTGACGTATCCTTTCTTTTTCTTTAGTATAGTTTTAGTATAGCATTCTTTAAATATAATATGTAGAAGCCCTGGGGGGACATCTCCTAAGTTACACCCCATTGGCTCCTTCCCCTGTTCCTATGTCTGAACACAGGTGTTCCTGAGCCACTCCCTCCCATTTCCCTGACTGGCCCTTATCCTTGTACTGCCCACTTGCTAACTTTGAAAGCTGATTCTCTCTAATATCATCCTAATCATTACGAAGCTATGAACCAGCATTAGCCTTTCAAGCTAAAGAAAGAGGACTCTCCCCCTCTTTAATGGAATGCCTCAACTAAACCCCAGCCCCTGATTTTTTATCATGCTTACTTCATGACTCACCTTCTCCTTAATCATCCAACCTAAACTCCTGTTGTTGGGATCGATAAACCCCCATCTAACAAACCACCTATCGCCCCAAGGAGACCAAGGGCAGCCAGGAGACCCCTGGGGGAGAGAGCTGGACCTTGGGGGGTGTGTGGGTGTGGGACTGGAACATCTCACCACACAGCTGAACTCAACATCTGTGGATATTATGCAAAGGCCCTTTCTGCTTCTTTACCTTGCACGTTACTAGCAGCAATTCAGGCTGCAACAATAATAGAATACCATAAAATAAGAAATCAGCCTTCTGAGAGCATGGAGCCAGATTCTCATCTCTTCCCTCGTCCTGGGGACCCTCACAAAGAGCACGCTTCTCTCGGGTGGTACCTGGCAGGACTCGGAGCTCGGCCTCGTCGCTGTACTTGGGGGCGCCGGGGGTGTCGAGCAGGCAGCGGTAGAGCCCCGCGTCGCTGTCCGAGGCGTTGCTGAGCAGCAGGGCCCCCCCGGGCAGCTGCAGCACGCGCGGCTCCGGGGCCAGCGCCTGCCGCTCGCGCTCCCAGCGCAGCAGCGGCGCCAGCTCGGCCGTCACCTCGCAGCCCAGCACGGCGCTGCCCCCGCGGCGCACCCAGGTGGGCTCCGGCTGGCTCGTGAACCTGGGCAGACCTGCGGGCAAAGGAAAGGAATAAAGGGTTGGAGATGTGCTGAGCAGGGCAACAAAGACTGGAAGTTCAAGTCAAGACTCAAGAATGGAGTTTTGGAAAAGTTAAGATGTCGTTGTGAAAAACGCCAATCATTTGTTTTTCAAATGGTAAAAGTTTAATAGTAATAAAATGGTTATAAAAATAGCAATATAAGTAGAGTAATAATAATTTGGACAATTTGAATTAGGACAATATGAGACAACAGAGACAAAGAGTTAAGGACATCCAGGTACCTTTTCTGGGCAGCACAGGCCCAAAAAAGGCCCCACGTTAACAGAGGATTAACCCTCAAACACAACAGCCTGTTGCATATTCATACACCTCATCCATGATGCATAAATTCCATTCAAACACAGGATTCTGTCTGGGCAGTGTCAGCTTCTTCATCTTAATCCTAAAGGTGTCATCCTGCCCGAGCAAGGTGGGAAGAAGTTCATTTCCCCTGATAATGGAGCAATAAATTCTCTTTCTCTGAAAGATGTGGTGTCCTGTGGCTGCTCTCAGTGCGAGTCTTTTTTTAGAAAAAAAAGTATCCTACATAGCATCGTTTCTATTTTAATATTATGTTATAACCTAAAACTACATTTAACACACTACTTAAGAGAATTAATACAGCATAACTTTCTAACACAATATATAATATTCATTTTAATATTTGTGAAAAGCCAATCAAAAAATACACATTTTTCACATCACTATAGGACACGAAATAACACGACGTGGACACGTTGCTGCTCTCAAGGTAAAAAGGGAAGTTTATTTTCTGACTCTAACATTTATAGTTTTCTAAAAGAGACAGTGGATTGGAGGGTGACAGTGCCACCTCTCCAATGACACTGGACAAACCAACAGTCCATCAAACTTCTCCTCCTCCATAAAAGAATGCAAAACAATCAGTTATTTACAGAAAGTGTGTGAGAAAGCTCGTTACAAGAATGTAAACATCAAAAGGCTTAGAAAATCTTAAAAAATCAGGGCGACATTAAGATGCTCTCCAACTCTTAAAAAACCTTAACAGCTGACAGGACAATCCTAAACATGGATGGTGTAAAGGCAAACAGACCAAATAATCACAGAATCCTGGAATGGTTTGGCTTGGAAGGGACCTTAAGGCTCATTCAGTCCCACCCCTGCCATGGACAGGGACACCTTGCACTACCCCAAGGTGCTCCAAGCCCTGTCCAGCCTGGGACACTTCAGGGATGGAACAGCCACAGCTCCTCCAATGCAGCCTATAAAACACCTTCACTTACCCAAAAGCCTCTGTACAGGGCCACAAGGTAAACACTGAGGTAAATATTTGCATATGAACATTCCCAGTGTGCCTGAGACTGGAGTTTCTCCAGGGCACACCACAGAGCTGACCCAGCAGTGCTGCACAACCTGTGTCACCTTTTCCATAAAAATGTTCTCCAGAAACACCCAGAGCCCATTTAATGGCTTCACAGTTGGGCTGGGGAAGCCAAACCTTGGAGGAGTTGTGGGAAGAGCTGGGGACACAGCTGGAGCCACAGCTGAGGCAGCCAGTGAAGCTGGGGACACATCCAGGACAGGGAATAGCACAGGACAGCAGTGAGGGAAGGGTGAGGTACAATCCTGGAGCGGGCAGGTCAGAGGAGGAGGAGGGAGAGGAGGAAGGGCAGCTTTGGGTGTCACCCTGGGAAACCAGGGTAGAGCATGAGCCTGAAAAATTGGGAATGAAGGCAGGGAGTTGCACATGGAAATGGGGAGCAGACAGGGAGAGCACTTTAGTTTGGTTTTTTCTTACCACTCAAATGACTTTAGTTGTCAAGAAATTAAATTAATTTTCCACAAGTCAAGGTTGTTCTGCCATTACAGTAACTGGGAGTGATCCCATCTTGACTCAGTCACTTTAATCTTATTTCCTCTCCATCCTGCTGAGGAGCAGAGTGAGGGCACAGCTGGATGGGCAGGCAGCCACAGTCACCCCACTCTAAGCATTCTGCACAGGAAATGATCAAATCTGCCACAGTTCAACCCCTATTTTCACAAGTCTCACTTAATACCTATCACAAATGCACTGGGAATGCACCAGTAGAAGGACTGATCCTACAGGACAGCAGACTGAATCCTACCAGAGGAGAATTCATATATCCTAACATTTAGGATTAGGATTTATATATCCTGACATGCAAATCACTTCTGTCCTGTCAAGAGCCTTCCATAATCCCGTACAGCTCATCTCCAACTGTTACAGATTTTCTTCCCTCTCTGAGTCCCACCTGGGGACTCCTTCCAGAACTTCATTCCTCCAAGAAAATTTGTTTCTAGTTTCCCCTCCCAGAGTATTTCCAACCAACTTGCAAGTCCTTTGATCTTGACCTTGTTTTGGTATTATTTTGCATCTTTGATATTTATCCATCAGTCCCTCCAAGGTATTCACAGGAACAAAAAATCCAACTTCTTTCTTTCAACTTTCCTTCTGCTTAATGAAGCTACAATCTTTAGTTTCTCTCCCTCAATCCCCAAACATCCATTGACCTTTAAAGATGCAGAATGCTGGGATAATTTTGGAAGGAAGGGACCCAGGCAGAGCAGAATCAGCTACAAGGTCAGAGCTGGTAACTTGGGGATTTGTCCAGTCAGACCTCAAAAATCCCCAAGGGGTGGAGACTGCACAACCTTTGGGCAACCTCTTGTACCCCATGGAGCAGAGCTCCCTCTTTAAACCCAGCCAGAACCTCCCTTGCTCCAACTGACCCCAATGCCTCCTGCTCTCCCACCAAGCACCCCTGGCAAAAACACAAACCCCAGTGCCCAGAGTCATTTAAGATCACACACATCCACAGAAATACAACAAAACTGCTTCTCTGCCTATTGAAAGGATCTTCCCCAAAGATGGAACCATCTCAGTGGCTCTGCACAATCCATCCTAGAAGCCAAGGGACCTTTTCCTGTCCTGAATCACCCCTCCCTCTGTCCCAGCACAATCCCAAGGTAGCTGTGCACCTGCCTGATCTGCACACTGTGCTCACAAGTTCCATCATTAGGCAGTCTGGAGCATTACTTAATTCTTCCTGTGAGACCATGGAGGCCACAGCAAGGGTACCAAGGTCTCCTCCTTTGCCACACTCACTAATTCAGTGGGTAAATAAGTTGTTCTTACAGCTGATGAGGCTGTTAACCCTGAGCCTCTGAACTGCAGGCTCTGAAGCATCTGTCCTTTCTGAAAATCTCCTTCTTGACAGAACCCATTATATGTTCATAATTACCTCTGATTCTTATCTCTCTCAATATTCTCATTTATTAAGAGAGCATATGAAGCATATGAAGCCAGTTCTTTCCCCATCCTGGGAGGGAATCCTGGGTCTCCCCCTTTAGCCAGGTGACCCTGTGACACTTCTGTTTTCACCTCACCTTTGCCATCTCTGCTCCCAGCAGCTCCCACTGGTACAGCCCCACACTGGCTACTTCAGGCACAAGCAGGAAAGTTCCTGGAGGACTGAAGCCCTGCAATTCCTCACATACAGCTCAAATATCCTTTAATTTTAATCCCTGACAAGTGCTGTTCATTTCCTGGACAGGACAGACCTTGTGCCTTCTGTTGTGTGCAGGTGCTCCACTGAGGTTAAATAAGCTTTATTCAAGATGCTTTCATTACTCACTGGAAATGAAATTACAGTTCATTTTCCAAGTCATCTTAAATGCCACTAAAACCTGTATTTCGTCATAGTCCTGTGTGGTTTTAAAATATACATTTTAACCTAGCCTATAATTTTGTCCTAAAGAGTAATTTTCTCTTATTCTACAATTATTGGCAATTTGCACTGCTTAAAAGCCTCCACTGTGGAGGAGGACCCTTTGCTTTAGCTAACAAACAACCACAAAACAATCATGATGCATTACAAAAAGCACTCCAAACCCAGGCTTTAATTGCTATTAATTTGGAGATCTGTTTATAAATCCAGGAGCAGGTCCCAGAATGCTGGCACACCTCCTGCAGCAGTGAGCCACTAGAAAATATCCTTTCATCTCCCAGCCCAGAACCTTTCCATTACAGAGCTGCTCTCTTCAAAACATCAATTATCAACTTCTAAGCCAGCATTTCCTCAACTTTCTATAGTCATTTTTAGAGGCATTACCATGTAAGCCAATTCAATCTAGTTAAACTACAAACACTTTTACAACTATTTTTAAAGTTAAGTTTTTAAAATGTTGATACTTTTCGCTCAGTGGTTGGTATTTCCCAAACACTTCAACCACGAAGGCTGAGCAAGAAGTTCTAATGATGAGTAGAGTCCCAGGATGGTTTGGGGTGGAAGGGACCTTAAGGCCCATCCAGTGCCACCCCCTGCCCTGTGCAGGGACACCTTCCACTGTGCCAGGGTGCTCCAAGCCCCATCCAAGGTGGCCTTGGGCACTGCCAGGGATGGAAGGTCACTCCTAATTGAGGGAGCAGCCCCCACTCCTCAGCCATGTGGTGCAGGACAATCAGTTGAAGACATCAGCCCATCTTTCGGTAAATGGATGTCATGATAAATGACACTTTGGGCTTCTGACACTGAAGACAATTTTTTCGTGTTTGTACACACATTAATCATTCTGTGGCAGTGCACATACATTAGGTATCGATTTCAGGACACCAAAGGAAAATACTACTGACCTAGCAAGAATGCAGGTTAATAAACTAAATTTAGGAAGGATGATTTTCCATTTGGAATGCTCTCTAAACACAGGCAGGAGAGCACATAAGCAACAGTGCACTCACATGCACATAACAGGGATTAGATGCATCCCAAACCTCTCATTTCTGCCAGGACAATGCAAGTGGCAGAGAAGGTGGGGAAGTCAACTCTGTGCCTCTTTTCTCCTTCCCTTTTGTTTCTTCCTTCCCCTCATCCAAGCCCAGAGCAATGGTAGGAATGTGAATGAACAATCTATTAATGCAAATGTGGTGCATTCAATCAGCATTCCCAGTCTCAGCCTTACTGAGATTTGTGGCTCATTGTCTCCATTTCTGAAAAAGATGTGCCTAGAAGAGCAATAATTCCCAGGCTCCTAGAAAACACAGATGGTTAAAATTCTGGCTGTAGTCTCCTGCCCTCAATGGAGCCAGTATTTCATCTCCTGGAGTCTGCAGAATCAGGGAATTCACTGCCCTGAGCCAGATGCCAATCCAGTTCAGCAGCCTCCCTGCAACTGCAGCCAGTGCCAATCATATACAAGGAGACTGAAAGGAAAAAAGCTTCATTATCAACCATTACTAAATAACTGGCTCACTTGAGTGCAGTAACTGCAGAGTCACACCTGCCTGAGCTCTGGCTGCAAACCCTGCTCTGGTTAACGTGGGTGCCATGGCCATGCACAGCTCAACCCCCCAGAGCCCTACCAACCCTTTGGGACCCGTCTCAGCACATCAACACTGCAGAAGGGAAGGGAGAGGTGAGAACCATCTCTTCATCTCTAAGGAAGAGAAAGCTGGGGAGGAATCCCCTTTTCCTGCCTGGGGCAGGGCTGTAGGAGTGGCCACAAGCCTCTGGGAGTTTTCCTCACTTGTGTCCCCTCTGTTGCCACTGCTCTGACTGGAATTTAGGATGACACTTAGTACAAGCATTAGACTGCTCTAAACACACACATCACATGTTTGTGCAATTAACATTTTCCCAAGGCTGGTTTCAGGTCTTCTTGTGACATCTCGATGTGCTCAGCAAATGTTTTCTGTTTTTTCCCCCATTGCTACTGCAATATGGAAAAAGCAAAGCACAGGAGCAGCTGGCAGGTTTTCCATCCTGTTCCCTCCTGGATACCATCTGTGAAAAGCCTTTGCTGCCCAGAGTCAACTTTTATTCAAGTTTCTCCTAACTTACCCAAGTCTAAAGTAACTCCAGCAGCACCAGCTCCAAACATTCCACCCTACAGCTTCTTCCACTCTCCACCTGAAATTCATCCAACTAGTCTGTGAATGATCCCACAAACTGCTCCCAATTTTCAGCCACTTGAATTTTCCCCCATTCCTGTCTGCCTGATCGAATTTGAACTCATGACAAATCCATAACTGTAACTCCTTTCCCCAAAGAGCCTCTTGGGAAGTGTAGAGATTTCAGCACCACGAGGAGGTCCTGGAGAATGGGAACATGATCCCCTACTGTTAGGACAGCTCCAACATCTGCTACCCTTCAGCAGCACAGCCATCACAAAGATGCTGCCTATTTTGTTAGTGCATCAGCTCCTCACCCCAACCCTGCTAAAAAATTAATAAGTCCAGCCATCTGTGGACACTTCATTAAATTATCACAGCTCCTTCTCTCCAACATTATTCAGCATCATTTGTTGGAGTGGCAGAGGTGTGAAATGGCTTAAAATACACTGCTGCTAATGAGCCATATTTCATGGATCTCACTGGCACATGGAGCAGACTTTGTAATTACAAACAGTCCTGCAGAACACGAGTCCAGCAGCACCTGAATTAGGAAAAGGCCAGATGCTTCCAGTCCTTGCTACAAACACCAAGCAGCACATCATTCCCCCCCTTGCTTTAGGCAAAGCAGACAGGGGAGAAACAACCAAAAATCTGGGCAGGAGACAGCTCCTTGGGGAAGGGATGGGGATTTTTACAAGGATTGTAACAGGGAGAGAGGAAAACCTAAAAAATGTCCTTGCTGGGTAAACAGAGATAGGAAGTACATGGAATACAGAACACAAATGAGAAATGTCAGAGCATAACCACAATCCTGACCTGGTTGAACACAGCCATGACAGCATGGTATGTGCTGATTAAAAACAGTGTCCCTTGGCCAGAATGAGAGCAAAATGTCACTGGACACATCAGTAACACCCACAGACACAGGTGCTGTCACTGCAGTGACACACCAAGTGACCAGGTGGCACCTCAGAGCTCTTCTGAACAAACAACTGAACTCCCCATGTCCCAAGGCCCCTTTCAAGCTCAATTATCTGATGACATGGGCAAGGTCCACAAAAAAACATACTGAAAAATAGCAAAATATACTGAAAACCAGCAAAATATTGGAGAAAATATTGTCCAGCCTGGCCTTGGACACTTCCAGGGATGCAGGGGCAGCCACAGCTTCTCTGGGCAACCTGTGCCAGGGCCTCACCACCCTCATAGGGAACAATTTCTCCCCTTTATCTACTACATATCCAAAAATTTTAGAGGGTGTTGGGACAAGGAAAACACATCAGCAAATATGATGTTCTACCTGGCAAAACAAGCAATTCCAAATTCTAGTTAGGTGATATCAAGAGGAGATGAATAAATTATTTCAGAAATGAAATGGGAGCAACAACATCACTGAAAGAAGATGTTCAAAAATACAGAGGTCACCACTGACAACCACAACTCCAAGAAAAGCAGTGGGAGTGAGGTGGGGATGTCTGTCCATAGCACATGGTCAGGCTCAAGAGGTGCTGCAAGGAGTGGCAATTTGAAATATAAAAGCTTAAGAAAACCTGTGTTTTTCAATAGGAACTAGTTTTAAGCAAGCAATTAAGAGTCTCTTCACCTGGGCTCTGACTTGGTTATTAGATCTCAATGAAGAGTTTCAAAACAAGGAGTTCACATTCCCTGCAAACAAAGAATAGATCTTCTGATGGAGGAGGTGAAATAGCATCATGAAAATTGGAGACAGGACTGGCAGTCCAAGGGCCAAACAACACAAAAGCTCCAGCAGCAGCAGCAGGAAAAGCTGCAGCAGCTAATGAATCTGACCTCCACAGACACCAAGAAACAGCTAAAACAACATTCTAATGCCAGAAAAAATGAACTGAGGGCATGCAGACCATGGAGTCATTTATTTGCTGCTGCTGAAGATCATTCTAATAGCAAGACCAATGAAACCCCTGTGGGATTTCAAGAGAAGCCCTAAAGATAAGGCACACAGATTGCCTCATCATTTAAGGAACTTCAGGTCTTCATCAATAGACTGCCTAAAAATAAGAAGCCTACAGGCTCACAATTACTCTTCCTAAAACAAAATCAAGAGCCATAACAAAAGAAGAATAAGATCCGAGGGTTGTGGTGGAAGAAAAGAGCTTGACAGGTTAAATAATTTTAGTTCCAGGCGAGGCTATCAATTACGGAAGCTCATGTGAACAAGCTATTCAAAGAAGATTAATGCACAGAGAGGACTGTCAGGATAAATTTATCACAAAACTGGAAGAAAGGAAAGATCTGAAAAACTTTTGCAGGCAACTCTATAGACAGTGACAAAGACAGCTGGTACCTGACAACAGGCATTTAGAGACAGGAAATAAGCAACAATTTCACTGCAAACTCCTCGGGATGCGTGAATGGCAAAGAAAGCCCCAAAACCAGGGTGCTTGGAGGCTGACAGAACAGCAGACAAACACAAAGCACAAAGAACTTTTACAGACACAAACATGCGGCTCAAAGAGGCGTCTGGAGACAACAAGGGTGCGTGGCAGGATAAAGGCAAACACTAAAAGCCGTATAACTGCAAATTATCCAACACCAGCACAGCCCAGGTGGCATCAGCACACCACTGATCTCCCCAGCAGCTGCTGGCCATGAAGCTCAGAGTATCAGAACCAGGTTTTTAGAGGTCTCTCCACAACAGAGCCTTTCATTGCCTAATTTTTATTCTGTTTTTAAGAGCAGACTGACAATGCATTTAAGCCAGGGCCAACTTCAGAAGCTGTTACAGAAGGAAGAGGAACACCTTTACAGAAACATACAAATTATCCAGAGACATTTCCCCATGTTCCCCCAAAATAGGGGTTTCTATATGCAAATGAATAGGGCTTGGAGAGTTAACAATTTTTAACATCTTTATTCCCCGCATATTTATGTGAAGATGAAATATACCCTATGCTTTTAACAATGTTACCAAGAACTAACCTCACTGAACTGAACCCTAGCCAATGTCATAACTTAATTTTTCCTTATTCTAAATATTTTTCCTCCAGTTTGTTTCCTCTTCAGGGTCATTGAACTTCATCTTGAATTTTTGTTACAGAAAAATATAACATTAATCAGAGATACCCTTGTGCCTTGATACTTCTTACCCTTGCTGCTTTTGTGTCACCCTTCACTTAGGGCAATAGCACAGCTTCTTATTGTTTTCAAAAAGCAATATTGAGTCAGCCAGAAACCTGAACAATGCCAGCACCCAGAGCCTCCCCTGTACACTAATAAAGCTGAAATCTCTTGCTGATTGCACACAGGAGCAGGCAGGGAGGGAGTGAAGAGCACAGGCTGCAGATGTAACCATCACTGTGCTGACAGCTCGGGATTCCGAGCGAGCCCCGTGCTAACTTGTCAAACAGAATTACACAGGGATTGCTGGTGCTGACATGCAGAGCAGAGAGAGAGAAAAATCTGATCTGAGTCAAAACATTAACAAATGAGAATCCAATCTAAACAAAGTTCAGCCAAGTTTCTAGTTCAGGGCTGTTGATGCACCATCAGTATGGTGTCACTTTGTCCTTGTCTCACCATCCAGACCCCCCAGCCGAGTGTCAGCTCACGGGATTTCAGGGATTTGGTCCCAGCTCCCTTCCACCAAATCCCTGCTTCTCCACAGATTAACTCTATCACCTGCCATATTTTCAAAGGCAAAGGTCAAGATGGAACATATGCTGCAAAGAGCTCCCATTTCTCATGATTTACAGTAAGTTTATATTATTCTGAAGTACATGAACATAACTTTGCCTATGAACTACATGCACAAAGGATATTCCCTTTGCCAGTTACAAGACTTGCATTGCACAGCACTTGAATAAATTTCAGTCTAGAAAGCACAAGGTTTTTTCTGAGCACTGCTGTTACATCATTACCAAAGCAGGAAGCTCAGGCACGAGTGCCACACATCTCCCTGTGCCCCCTCTGCTCCAGCCTCAGCAGAGCCTTTTGTCACCCTCCAGCAAGCACAAATAAGCTTTAACTGGCTCACTGACCCACAGGATTCAGGACAGGGATAGTATTAGTCACAATGAGCTGCTGGGTTTGGTTTGATAGAAGGTGAAATAAATTTGAAATATAAAAGCTTAAGAAAACCTGTGTTTTTCAATAGGAACTAGTTTTAAGCAAGCAATTAAGAGTCTCCTCACCTGGGCTCTGACTTGGTTATTAGATCTCAATGAGGAGTTTGAAACAAGGAGTTCACATTCCCTGCTGTGGGCTTTCCCCAGGATTCCAGTGATAATCCAGCTGCAGGCAAGTCCTGCCCTTCTCTGCCCTGGACATGGCAAGAGACTCTGGTATTAAATCCCAATCTGAGACTAAAAATTTATAATAGTTTTGAACCTGGACCTTTGCCTTCAGTCCAAGAACTGCAGACCAGTTCAAAGGCTCACATAGATTTTCTTTGCTACTTTAACTGGACAAATGGGAACTGCAAGAATTGAGAATGACAAATAACAGAGTATTTATTGTCTTAAGTGTCTAAACTCTCATACTTTCAGTAACAGCTGACAGAACCTGTACAAACTGCAGTTGTGTTAAAACCACCTTTGCCATTTACCTGTCATGAAGAAACGCATTTTGATCTAAGCCAATTTATGAAAAACACAGATGCTTTTTTCATAGAAAAACAGATTTCTGCAAGGAAAATTTATCACCCATGTCACTTGCTGGCTAAGTGCTCTTAAATACCCTCCTCTGAAGTATCTCTGCTCTGAGGTTTTTTCCAATTCCAAGATACAGAATGTTCTTTATTCACAAAGATGAGATCAAGATTACTTTTTTTCTCCTTGCTGTTAAAGGAAATGTGCAACCCTGGATAAAAATGTGCTGTTATTCCTAAATTAACCCCATCTCTGCAGAGCTGGGACAGTTTGTTCTGAGCTTCTCTCTCGCTTTGGGATGGCACATGGAGTCTAGTGAGAAATAAAACACTGCTCAGCTGCAATCTTTAGAGCTTGGCAAACTTCTCAGAGGACATGAGCAAACAGAACCAAATATTCTGGCTACTTCTGTGCAGCTCCTTGTAGTTATGGTAAAAAAAAAGCAAAGATAAAATTTCAGCTCAAATTAATGTTTGAAAAAAAATCCTAATCTCTTCAGCATTAATTATACAGAAAGAAGTGATTGATATGCAATAGCTAAGCACTCTAACAGCCCAGAAGGAAACACAGCACACCTCTGAGGCTGAGCTTTGCAGAGCTCTACCTTGAACTCCAGGTCCTGCTCCCTCCCACAGGCTGTGCTCAGGGAATGGCCTGGATAATGATTTTATGGCCTGATAATGGATAATGATTTCTTGGTCACAATTTCACCCACTGCCTACCATCCATTCTGTAATGGATACAGAATTCCTTATCTCTACCTGCCCTCCTGGTCTGCAGCACTTTGGTGCATTATAACAAGTAATACTTGAAATTTATGGTAGAGAAATTCTTTATTAGCCCATGGAGAAAAGGCAAAGCGTGGGGATCTGGAGCTGGTGTCACGAGCTGCACCAGAAGCAGGATCAGACCCTGGCATCACCTGGCTCAGAACTCAATCAACTCCTCCAAGCCTCAGGAACCACCACAGCCCATGCAGGCCTCCTGCAGCTCTCCAGCCATCAGTTTGGGAGCCCCTAGCTGGGCACACACAAGATGCAAATAAATCTTGAAGAGGCAATGTGGTCAGCTAAGAACTGGAGCCATTTCCCAAGCAAAGTCCACTCCCTCTCTCTGATGTCTGGAGGAACTCTCAGCAGCAAAACCTGACCAAGGGCAGGTCCCTCCTCCCTGCAGGGCCCCTGTGACACCTGGCACGGTCACAGCAGCCTGGGGACACCTGGCCCCACAGAGAGAGCAGCCACAGGAGCTTTGGCTGCACTCCTGGAGTGCCCATTTTGTCAATGAGCTGCCCCAGCACAGCAGTGCTGAGGAGCCGTGGATGGGCAGGATGGAGCAGCAGGAGGAGGGGATTTACCCAGGCCAGCAGAGCAGAGAACACCACCATGCTCAGGAACAAAGAGCCTGAGTATGGCTGGAACTGCTCCAAATCCCTCTTCCAGGGATGGGCACGATGGGCTGACTCCAGCATCCCCAGTTTGAAGTCAGAAGTCTCCCAAAGCCTCAACACAAAACAACACGTGAAGCTTCACTGTGGCATTTCCAGAGTCAGGGACATCCCCCTCCTGTGCTGCCCCTGCAATGTGCTCAATGGCTCCAAAGGAGATCCTACACTTTTACTAAGCACATATCAAATCCTTCTGGTTTCTGAAGTATTTTAGAGTTTGACTTGACATGGCAGGAGCATTTCTTAACAGAAGTGATTTGTCTGTATCTTTTCTAAAAGTAATTACAAAATGAAGGCTTGAAAATAAAATTTCTGTGAGTGTTTAAATGAGAAATAATAATTCAAGGAGATTATTTAGTTGAGGTGAGGAAAAACAAGTGAGAAGCTATCAGCAAGTGCTTTTGAATTAATGTAACTCAGACACACCTGAAGTTTGTACCACAGCAGTGCCACAGCTGCCTCATCACAGCCAAGCAAAATCTCACAAAGCTCAAAGCCAAGAATTATCAAATGCAAGGATAAGTGGAAGAAGAGGAAGAAAAACAGCTGGATTCACTTGGGGAAAGAAGATGACAAGAGGTGAAACAAATAATTTAGTGAGCAGTCTTGAAATGGATTTACAGGGCAAATAAGTCTGCATGATCAAACTCAATGCCCCTGTCACACTTCCCAACTTTTAGATCCTCATACATCTGTGCTCTTAATGAAAGCTTTAACCAAGCCACAGTAACCAGTGACTGGGGAAAGATCATCCTGGGAATATTTTCAGCTTGTGTCATTACAGTTTTTATTAAAATACATACATATTTATTTTTCCAAGATGAATTACTGACACAGATCTCCAAAACTTTGTAAATCTATTTTTAATCCATGTTTTAACAGCAGCTTTTTTAAACCCCCTACCCTTCTTAAGATCTAACTAGCACTTAAGTATCAAAGACAGATTTGCATTTCAAAAGCCAATTAAAAAACATAGTGTACCAAGGCAGTGATTAAAGTGTTGTGGCTTTACATAAATTAGGCAGTTCCTTTGACTTTCCCTATTTCAAATCCATCCTAACAATGGGGAAATCCTACACATTACATGGACTGTATGAGCACCTTCTCCCTTCACTGCCCTTAGAAACTGGAGATGACAAACTCAACCTTCATCTGCTTGAAGGAACCAAACTGTGGAGCTCACACTGAGTGGGAAAGAGATGCTCATGTCCCCAAAGTGCTGCTCATTAAAGAAAACTAACATTTATGCTTGTTTGCAACCTAAAAATTTAGGTTTGTTCCTAAAAATCAAGGATTTACTACTACAAGCCTGGCAGAACAGCAAACACTTTCCTACCAAGGGATAGCAGCACACAATTTCAAGTTACAGACTAACTCAAGTGTTCTTCACAATGGAATATTTTATGGTGTCCTCTGACTTTTAGAAATCTAAAGGCAGCAAAGATCAGTTCCTTTACAAGGCTCAGTTGCCACAGGACCTCTTGATCCTCACCCCTCCAAAAGAGCAGAGTCTTCTCATGGATCATCACACACAGAGAAGGTCCTTGAAGGGCACATTGCCAAGTGAAGCTGCCATGACCCAGTCCCCTGCCACAGCACACTCAGAGCAGGGTCAGACACACAAATTGATGAAATCCCAGCCAGCCTGTCTCTCACACAGCTCCTGCAAGCCCTGACCCAGCACTCCAGGCCCAGGCACTCAGAGCCTGTTCTGGGTTCAGTTTTTCATGCAGTGGCTCACTAATCAAACCCCTGTCATCCTATGGCAGCAAAAGAGCTTCAGGTTCCAAAACCCCATAAAAATTAGATCCCTCAAACTAGAATATATATATATAGGAAGTCCTTTAAATAACTTGAGAAACTTATCCAAATTTGGCCACCTTCCTGCAGGTGGAATGCTCAGCATCATCCACCAGCTGTGCAGCTCCAAGACTGAAAATTCCAGCCCTGTATCCACAGGATGGAACACAACATGTTATTACTCCATTTCCTTGCCCTGCCCCCCTAAACTTGTCATTTTTAAGAGTTATTTAATGAGTAAGAAGCTGTTAAAACATGCAACCTACACTTCATAATGTTCTCTTTTAGAGATCAGGTGCATGGCAGCACCACACTCACACACAGCAGAGGAACCACTGCTCAATTAAGAGGGGAATTTGCTCCCTCCCACTGGAATTTTGAGGCCAAGGGGAACCCTTACTATGCCAACAATGCCCACGCTCACCACAGCCTGAAAGCTGCCAATTAAAACAAAGAGTGGGAAGGAATATTAAAAACCACTGTTAAAACTAAGGGATTCAAATGAGGACAAGAAAAGCAACAGGCTAAACCAGGATTTAAATATTCCACCTCTTATTCCAAAGCCTTCAGCAACCCAAGTGCCTTTTCCCCAACAAGAGGATTAAACTCAGCATGGTCTTGCCCAGCTCTTGGCACTTGTCTGGGGTGGTAAATGGGTTTTCACACACCCACACCTGCCAAAGCTCTGCAGCACTGCAGCCAGAGGATGCTCTGGGGCAGCTTTCCAAAGCACAGGATGGCAAAAGGCAATGCACAACATGTGTCACCAGCATTTCCTCTAGCTGTGGGCAGTAAAAGTACCATTTTTATTGCATGGAATTAATCAATAATCTAAATACACAGCTGTCAGGCCAATGTGTGCCAAAGGGGCAACTGGTTGTGTGGGGAAGGTCCTTATTGTCTTGGGCTAGACTGTATTTGTTCTGTTTTCTACCTGAGATTTTTTGGGGAAAAAACCTCACCAGAACTGCATTGTTGTTTGTTGTAGGTTCTTTTTAAGTAGGCTCTTGGGTTTCCTTTTTTTTCCCAAGTACTTGGGTTCCTCCACAAGTACTAAAAGGCTCTTAAAGATTCCATCATTTTAGAAAATATCAATTGAAATGATACCCTCTACCTAGCTAGGAGAAAATGGAAGTGGAAATTCAGCAGACATTTTGGCTTACCTTCATTTTTAACCCCATTAACCTCACCTAACGATCATATAGAGCTGTCTGATAGCAGAGGCAGGAGGCTGAAGGCTCTCACGTGGAAAGCAGCAGAATTAATCCCGACAGCAGCGAGGCAAGGAGGTGGTAATTGCTGCAGAGAAGTGTGGGAGAACTGCCTTTATTGTCCTCATTGCCAAGAAGCTCGGCAATCTATTCCTCATTAAGAGATTCTCAAAGTCACTCTTTTAAGGTATAAAACCCCAATTTTTCTATTTCTGACACTGCTGATGTTTCACAACAATGCTACAAGCCAAGTTAATGGGAACAACATGCGAATACAAACGATGGAAGCAGCAGCTCTGGGAGATGCAGGAGCACCACTCAGGAAGAATTCATTACCCCCAGACATTTATTAAGCAAAGGAAAAAAAAACTGTTTGAAAAAGGCTGGCAAACATCATTAGAGAAACAAAGGGAAATCGCTTCACAGGCTTTTTTTCTAGTTACAGTGCCTTAGTTTACCTTGTTTTTCTCATTGGGTTGGTTTTTGAAGTCTCACCCTTACTCAGTAATTACAAGTCTCTTCCTGCTTGATTGTTTACAAGACACAAGCTGACAATACCAAGCCCTGAGAAATAAGCAAGTGACAGAACAAATCACTTTTCCCAGACATAATCTTTATTTTTACCTGCAAACTTCACTCCTTCACTGCTTCCTATCCCCAAAAATAAAGCTGTCACATAGCAAGTCTAAAAGGTATTCAAAACACCGAAGGGTTCTGAGGCTATCACTTGGGCTTTTTAATGGAAAATTTGTGTGTATTTGGTTCATTGTTGCTTTTCAGGCTTCCTTGTTCACACCTGATACTCAAGAAACAGAAAAATACAACTCCTCCATCCCTACCCATCTCCCAGTCCTGCAGGGATTGTACACACTGCTATTAGGAGCTTCCCAAATGTTTGAGAGCAGGTAATTCTCCACATACAAGCAGAGAAAGTTATTTTAAGGTTATTTATACATAAAGAAAGCAAAATCCTGTTTTCTTCCTCCTTCTAAGCTGTGGTAAATCTCCATTGTGATTTCAGACACCTGACACTTCTCTTAATCCATTCATTGCAGCTTTGCTGATCTCCAGCATTTCCTGAGAAACACCCCACATTAAGCTGCTTACAGGAACAGAACACATGCCAACTGCCAGCCAGTACAATGAGAGCCACAGTCCCAGTTTCCCTGAGCTGATGGAACCAGCTCATGTTCCTTGGGAAGCACCTTCCCATTTTTCCAAGGGCAGAGCATCCCTTTCTGTGAGAAATGATGCTCACTTCCAAAAATTGAAAAGGTTTATTAAAAACCTTATAAAAAATACAACAGAAGACTGAATAGAGAAAAGATTATAGCACCAGGAGCAGAGGATTTTTCCCACCATGTGCTCATCCACACAATGGAGGTTTTGCCTTTTAACCCTTTAGCCTCTCCCAAAGGTCTGTCCATTGAATCCTTCTTTGCTGCCCAGTGGTGGAGATCCCTTCCTGACATCTTGATTGGAGCTCAGGAGCTGCCACAGTAAGGAGCTGACCCTCCCAAATGTCCCAAAACCCAGGCCACCCCTGATAACAACACAAGGGAGGGGAATGAAACTTAACTATAAATCTGTAAAACTTCTCTTACCACACATACATGATATTTCCTTTTAATTGTGAGAGTCAGCCATGGCATCACTCACCCACCACACCTCCCATCAGCACGTTCTCAGCCACACTCCCAAGCAGAGCCTTACCTGCCACGGTGAGCTTCGCTGTCCTGCTCACGATGGTCCCCAGGCTGTCCACAGTTGCCACACACTGATAATATCCCTCATCAGGTTTGTTGTGCTTGGAATGCACCACGCTGTTGATTAGTAAAGATCCATCGGGCAGCAGCTGGCGGCGGTCGTCGGACACGAGGTTGAGGAAGGAGCCGTCCTTCCTCCACTCAATCCGGGGCGGGGTCTCGCACTGCGCGGAGCAGTTCATGATCACCGACATCCCTCGCACTGCCAGCACGTCCAGGGGCTCCACCAGGAAGTAGAAAGGAGTGAAGGTTCTCACAAGCGATTCTGTAAAGCATCACAGAATTTTTGGGTGAGTTTTGCACAGTTTTTAACGTGAAACACACACCCTCCTTGAAGATACCGGAACGAGCACCAGCAGCGCTCACATCCTGCCCCTGAACACATTCAGCCAGCTTGGCTTGGTCTTGCTTGATGACAGTGTTTTCTGCTTTGATTATTCACATCATGGACCCTCAGATTCCCAGACATTTTCATCCCTAAAATCTATTTCCCTGCTCTGCTCTCGGCCTCTGTGGTGTGGGTGCCCTCCCAGCAGTGCTGTCCTTTGGTTTGTGGAACCAAGGTTGGGAACCATCCAGAACAATTCAGCCCTCAGGAGAAAGTCTCCCATTCTGGGCTTAACACATCTTGCAAGTGTCATACAGTGGTTTTTTACTTTATTCTAGCCCAGGATAAACATGATTGCTTTTTCATTTTAAGTATTCCCCAAAGAGTTCTGTAATTAACATCTAGTTTGCATTAAGAAGTGAATTTTAATTACTGTCTTGCTGGTGTATTTGGTCAAGCAGAACGATTGTGTGTCAATATCACTTTGACTTGTCTTAATTTAATCATCTGTAGAAAGCAGAAGACAAATTCTTCCAGAGAAGAACAGGTTTCCAATCA
Organism: Molothrus ater; assembly: GCF_012460135.2. NCBI lineage: Eukaryota > Metazoa > Chordata > Aves > Passeriformes > Icteridae > Molothrus > Molothrus ater. The sequence goes on along the minus strand of NC_050490.2, from coordinate 2,773,782 downwards.
GCACAATCCTGGGTTCAGGGAAAAGGGCATTTCAGTTTTTAAAGCCCACCTTAGAAATAGCACTCATATAACAATAACAAACTCCTGCACTCATCTCAAAACCATTTCATCCCTCACCATTGACCATTTCATCTCATGGTCAACAGAAAAATGGTGAAATATTTTAAGACCACCTAAAAGACAAATATGCATTCAAAAACATGATTTGTTTAATTAAGCCACAGAATAATTCTGGGGTTTGAGGGAAAAGCACAAACTCTGAATGCGACCTTTACTTGCAAACAAAGGCTGTCCTGGAAGCACTGCAGCTTCTCCCATTGCTTGGTTGTTTGTGGGGCTTTAAAATCGGATTTACCTTCTAAAATGACCTTAATTAACAAATTGATGTGATTTCCTCTATCACCGAACTACACAGAGAGTCCCTGGTCTCCAAAGAGCCTCCAGCTTTCCCCCGGAGGGACTCCAGCCTTCCTGCACAGGCCCATTGTCTCTGCTACTCACAATTCACAGCAACTTGGAGATAAGGCAGGAGTGGTGTGAAAGAAACAACAGATAAATGAGGCTTTGGCAGCTGATAGCATTCAAACGCTCTCTTACCTTCAGGAATTCAAAGAGGAAATGAAAGAAAACATGCTAGAAAGATTGACATTTCTCCAGTGACAGAGTCAGGCTGGAGATCAGACAGAGTTAGGTTGGGATCCAAATCCTTGGGATTGTTTTTCTTGAGGATAATAGAGGCATCCCAAAAAAAAAAAACAAAAAAAAACAAACAAACAAAAAAAAACCAAACAAAAAAAAAACCAAACCAAGTATACAGAACAAAAAAATCAATAAATCAATAAAACTTAAAAAATATCTAGGAGCTGCTTATGTTACTCTGGTTTGTACAAGGGCACCTATGTGTGGATGTTCTCAATTCTCTGTGCCTCTGAAATCCTCTGAGTGTCAGCTCTGAAGCAGCAAAAGGCAGAGCAGAAACAAGAGCCATGAACAGCAGGAAAATCTTTGACCTTTTTATCCCTATAATCTCCTCCAGTGCAGCAGAAACATAAAGTTCTTATCAAAATTAAAGACTGAGCTGCACAGTCCCTGGGCTTTCCAAGGGAAGCATTTCCCCCCCCCCACCTCAATTCCAGGCTTCTCCAAGTTTTTCCAGAATAAATCTAGACCCCTAAGAGAACAAAACACACTGGTCTGAGTTTTGCTTTTCAAAGAAAAGTCAGAAAATCTTTAAAAGGGAACGGCAGCTTTTTGTTTGCCCTGCCAGTCTCCAGCGCAGATTGGAGCAGATCTAATCCATCGATAGAGTAAAATTCTTCTTGCCCTGGAAGCAACAATGTGTCCAAGGAAACAGAGCAGAGGATGCCAAGAGAGGTCACAGCAAGACCTAAGAGCAGCTCCACAGGGATTATAACCCTTGAGGAAGAAATAAAGCAGATCTCAGCCAGGCTTCAGAGGGACCAAACTCCTGCCAAGAGCCCTGGGAAGACACAGCACAACTGCTTTGTCCCAGGATATCACTGTGCTCCTGCACTGAGTGCCCTGGGCACTGAATGAGGAGGGCTGGTGAATAACTCCAATCCAGCTTGAAGGAGTTAAAAAATGGTCTCTGATGTGGTTTCAGAGGATCTGCAGCTGGGTTTGGGGCACTCTGGAGAACCACACTGCAGCCAGCTAAGCTCGAGTCTCCTTCAAGCCTCAGATCAGCACAAGGAGAGTTTGTACACCCTTGACTTTAATAAACTTCTATTTGTACCAAGGAGCCATTTCTCCCACTCCATCCACCTAGTGATTACTCAGCTCAATGACAGTGTCTTATTTTGGGGAGAATGGGTGTGTGTTTGGTAAATTTGATATTGTATATCAGGGAGTCCTTCCCCTGGCACACACTTACATGCACAGGCGGGTACACACCACTGCCTCCATTGCTGCTAACACTGCCCAAGGAGCTTAGGCTCAGTCTGTCTCCCTGCTCGAAACAGGAACAGATAAATCTCACTCATTCCCACCAGGGTGGAGTTGATTTCTCCCCAGATCTGCTCTGGAGATGAGTGGCAGGGAGCAAGATGTGCCAAAACCCAAGAGAATGCCCTGGCACAGACAAGATCTCAATGAGCCACAGACACGGAGTCATTTCTGTGTCCTGGGAATTCCACAGCTCCCTGCCTCAGCCCTGCCAGCACACAGGGCTGGGCTTAGCACTCACTCCTGTGCCCATCCCAGCCGGGTTTAGCACTCACTCCTGTGCCCATCCCAGCTGGGCTTAGCACTCACTCCTGTGCCCATCCCAGCCGGGTTTAGCACTCCTGTGCCCATCCCAGTCGGGTTTAGCACTCCTGTGCCCGTCCCAGCCGGGTTTAGCACTCCTGTGCCCATCCCAGCCGGGTTTAGCACTCCTGTGCCCGTCCCAGCCGGGTTTAGCACTCCTGTGCCCGTCCCAGCCGGGTTTAGCACTCCTGTGCCCGTCCCAGCCGGGTTTAGCACTCCTGTGCCCGTCCCAGCCGGGTTTAGCACTCCTGTGCCCGTCCCAGCCGGGTTTAGCACTCCTGTGCCCATCCCAGCACACAGGCAGTTTGGTTTAGCACTCCTGTGCCCATCCCAGCCGGGTTTAGCACTCCTGTGCCCATCCCAGTTGGGTTTAGCACTCCTGTGCCCATCCCAGCCGGGTTTAGCACTCCTGTGCCCATCCCAGCACACAGGCAGTTGGGATTAGCTCAGCAGTGTGGCACTGCTGACTACATCACTACCATAATCTCCAGATCCTGTTCTGTAAGGCTTGCTACTTTCAATTTAATGCTAGACTAGCTGATTATTCCTGCCTAACTGTATTAACTTGCCCTTGGGTCCTTCCACGGAACAGTTTGCCAAATTTGAACTCTAACTTTGCCCTTGCTCTTCCCTAAGTGGTGTGAAAATGTAACAAACACAGTTTACACCATCAACCACTCTGGCAGTGAAAGATAAATACAAGGTTACCTAAAACACACAAGCACAAAATCCCCACAAAACAGCCTCCAACATCAACAGCAGGATGTGGAGCTGCTGGAGAGAGCCCAGAGGAGGGCACAGAGATGCTCCAAGGGCTGGAGCCCCTCTGCTCTGGAGCCAGGCTGGGAGAGCTGGGGCTGCTCACCTGAAGAGGAAAAGGCTCCAGGAGAGCTCAGAGCCCTGCCAGGGCCTGAAGGGGCTCCAGGAGAGCTGGAGAGGGACAGGGACAAGGCATGGAGGGACAGGACACAGGGAATGGCTAAAAAGTGAAACAGGGCAGGTTTAGGTTAAATATTGGGAATCAGGAATTGTTCCCTGTGAGGGTGGGCAGGCCCTGGCACAGGGTGCCCAGAGGAGCTGTGGTTGCCCTGGATCCCTGGCAGTGCCCAAGGCCTGGCTGGACACTGGGGCTTGGAGCAGCCTGGGATAGTGGAAGGTGTCCCTGCCCATGGCAGAAGGTGGGGATGGATGAGCTTTAAGGTCCCTTTCAACCCACACCATTCCAGGATTCTGTGATTGTAAGTTTGGGAAATACCAGCTTGTTCACCTCACTCATTTGTCCAGGAACTGATGCCCAATTAACTACTTTCATACATTCCTAGCCTCTACTATTAAAAATACTCTGGGGTGTTCTAGTCCTCCTTGTAGCTCCTCTCTGCTCCAAGTCTCACAAGTAACCACCAGCTGTGACACTGTTTCAGCCAAGCACTGTTTCAAACCCAGCACCCCAAGGTGATCTGACAGTATTTAACCATGAAGTGCTTCCAGCCTGTGCATCTTGATAAGGCTGCATGTGAGCAATGTGTAGAACAGTAAATGCCAAGCAGCTGCACAAGTGGGAAGAAGCTTCCCTTCGTTATCCAGTTAATTTCTGGAAGACACAAGCACTCCAATATCCACCTTAAATCACCCAAATGTGTCCTTTAACAAGCGCCTGCCACCAGCTCATCAGAAATTACAGCACTTAGGAAAATAACTCCAGACAAAACCACTCTGATCTCAGTCCTACTGACTCCACATAAATCACCTCAAACTGGTGCACAGGAACAGTGTCTGGAGATTTTCCCAGCAGTGCCCCAGATCTGACTGGGATTCTGTGCTGCCACCAGAACGGCTCAGCTGTGATGCTCTCCTGAGGATGAGCAGCAGCTGCAGCCCCAGCACAGGGCTCCAACACCTCATTCTCCTTCGCTTTGCTAAGAAACCACAGCACATCTTACAAGGACCAAATGCAACAACCATCCAGAAGGAAAATGTGAAGCAGAGGTATCATTTCAGAATCCTTTTTCCCAACAGGATGATAAATTAAGGCAGCCAAAAGCTGCCATCACAATTAGCTGATGAGCAGCACACCAGGCTCTGGTTTGGAAGGAGTCAAACCAGGCTTTGATCACTCACTGTTGGGAGCTGAGGAATGACGTGGCACTGGGGGCAATACCTGTCCTTCTGTCCTTCTCCAAGGCAATTCAGGAGCATGGATATGACATCCTTCAAGCTTGACATGCAAAACAGAAGCATCTGACGAGTCCTGATCAGACTGGCGGAATGGTTAGACAGCCCCTTCTCACTGTGAGTCAATGATAAAAGCTCCAAGCTCTCTGGCTGCAGGATTGCACTTTTAAAAGGCTTCTCCTCAGAATTTAATTAACGCTCCCAATGGCCTCTATAATCCTAAAGACAGTGTTATGCCCTTCCTAACCCACATCATTACAAAAAGCTGCCTCCAGAGTCAGCCAGACGTGGTTTAAGTGAAGATGTTCCCCACACCATTCCCTGCAGGCTGCCAGCAGGAGCTCACAGGGAACTTGTTCTGTGGTTTTGTTCACATATTCATGGCTAAGGAGCACATTATCTATGTGGGCAAATTGCTGCATGTGGTAATCTCTAAATAAATGTATATATTTTCAGCTTGGTAATTTAGTGTCCTGACAGCATCAGAAGCATTCTGCATTCCCCAATAAGCAAAATTTATCTATGATACTACAATGTACCAATGCTTAGTCAAAGATGTATTTTCTGCTTAACATTACATTTTTCTCTTATAGGCAACAGAGATTATACACCACCTGATCAAATTAAACTACAACAGCAATATATCCCAGCTAAGCATCTTTTGATTTTACTTTCATAAAGCACTTCCAAAGCCCAATCAAACACACAGTGCTTGGCAAGTTCATCACACTCAAAAACCAAGGTCACATTTCCAAACTCTGTTCTCTCAACACCTCTTCAGGTCCTGCTTCACAAAGACTCTGCAATCCACAAATTATACCAGACAAAAAAATTAAACTGCTGCTTAAGCATCAAGAAAAAAAGGAGGGAGTGTAAGAGCTACCCCAGACTGCAGAGTACAGCATAAATCCTGCTGGGACTTCCATAATTCCAGCAGGGGCTGCCAGTGGAACCTGGCAGAGCAAGTGACAGAACATTATGAGATAAGTAATGCCTTGTATAAATCCAGACTTTCCCACACTCAGTAGATTCCCTTCTCCCCCAGCTCAAGCAGATTTCCCCCTCTGATGATTTAACACACTGTAACAAAGATATCCATCACAAAGAGGAACTCCTCTTCACCCCAGCATGGTTGGGAATTGTGGGCTAGGAATGGTGCTTGAGGATTGCTGGGGTGCCTCAAATTCCCCCTGCCCACAAGGGAAGGGGCTGTTCTCAAACCCCAAGGGAGAGAGATCCTTTCAGGATGGAGGATAACATGTGGAAGAAATTGTGCCCCATTGTGGTGGGCAGGCCCTGGCTCAGGGTGCCCAGAGCAGCTGTGGTTGCCCTGTCCCTGCAGGGTCCAAGGCTGGGTTGGACAGGGCCTGGAGCACCCTGGGATAGGGGAGGGTGTTACTGCCTCTGGTAGGGATGGCAATGGATAATCCTTCAGATGTTGGGAAGGATGGAAGCTTGCCAAGAAAGTCTCACAGATAAGGATGCTTAGCAGAAAGATTTTTAAATGTAGAGTCTGATGAAGGAATAGAGATGGAAGCAAGTTCTGATACAGAAGTAAAGAATTGCTGAGCCAGTCTCACTGGATAACCAAGGAGGCAAAGGCTGTGTTAGTTAGAAGGGGTTTTTATGGCTTAGAGCAAAGGATAAGCCCACCCCAAACAAGAAAATGTTTTTACCAAGCAGGGAGAGAGCACAGGCAAACAAGGCAGCAAATGTGGCAAGTGGAAAAAAGGTCTCAGAATTTTCCACTGCAAGAAAACTGAAAAACACCTTCTAGCTTAAACTGTAATGTACTAACTTTGAGTGATTGGAGAACAGTAACTTGAATATGGTAATTACAGCAGTTATGATAGGCTAGAGATAACAGTTAAGGTATAGATTGGTTCTGCTGTATTAAAATGCTCAGCAAAGAACAGTCTATAATGCATTGTAACCAAACCCAAAGGGTCTCCAGGGCTGCCTGCAGCTGGAGCTGACAGCTGTGGGCACAGCTCTGTCACCCACCAGCCTGGGCTGCTGTCACCTCTTGGATACAATAAACTGCATTTGGGAGAGCCCCTGGAGTCCCACATCTCTCATTTAGGCTGTTACATTCAGGTCCTCTCCAACACAAACCATCCCCAGATTTTATGGTGCGACTGAGCTGAGGTTTTTGACATCATGTACCAACAAGAAGACAAAAATCAAGACAGTCACCACAATGATGGCACCACTGTAACAGACAAAGAGCTGATAGGGTTCAGGACTTGGCCTCAGTAACTTGGGAGTACCCAGACAGCACAGCCCATAAACAAAGAGCCAGTCAAGCAAAGTAAGCCATATTTTGCAACAATGCCTTTAGAGCTTTGTTTGTATTTCCAGTTACATCTTTCATTTGTTAAATAACAAATTACTGTTGGCTTAATCTTAACTGACCTTCTTGATGGACCTCAAGCACAAAATTATATTGGAAAAAATTAGCCCATTAAAATAAAAAAGTGTGCAGGAATAGAATTAAGAAGCCTCCAAAGAGTGTGGTGTGTTTGCAGTAAATCACTGCAAGGAAGCATCCCTGCATCTGCTCCAACCACTCCCTCTGTAAGTGATACCATCACCTCATATATTATTAAATAATGGCAAGAAAAACACGATAATGATCAGCAGCCAAATCCAAACACAGATTGTAATCTCCAAGATCAGATGTCTGTGGAGATGCATTTATCTGGTGTTCAGTTCCACAGCCTTCCAAACCCCTCGAGAGGCACAGACATTTTTACCTGGATTTGGACCACGTGGAAGTGATTTTATTCATTACAGTTAACTGTCCCAGGTGCTGTGCCCTGGCTCCCTTCAGCAGCTGCTCCCAAGCACTGTCACACCAGGTCACAACCTCTGTGTCCCTTTATTGTGGGGCTGCAGCTCTGTTAGCTTGGAGAGCTGCAGGAGAAAAGATGGCACCAACTCCTCTTCACCTAAAGCAGGACCCACTGGAACCACTCCTCGTGATACCCATGTGCAATTTGTTAAAAAAATCCCCACCAAGGAGGTACTTCTCATGTCCAGTCCATATTCCCACTCTTAAACTGTTTCCTACTCACAAGAATTTATTCATTTGTCTTAAATCCATACTCAAAAAAAAAGGAAAATAAAAGTTGCCTACCAGCTGTGCTTCAAAAACAACTTCTGGTGCACCTTTTGTTCCTCCTGGTGTGCCAGGAAAAAAAATCCTTTATAAGCACTAGGCCCAAAAATGTGGATTTCTTTCAGGTTGTTTAAAAATATCCTTGGATTTTACAGAATTCTCATGCAGCAGCTGAGCCCCACAAACCTCTCACCTTGTGCAAGGAACATTCTTTCAGGTCATTTTGCTTTTATAAATCAAAGGAAACACAAGTTGGACCATCTAACACCCTATATTTGAATTAAGCCAGTGAAGAAACCTCTCTTAAGGTCCTAACTGCAGAATTCCTTCTCATAACCATTTCAGAAGGAGAGCTTAAAGGATTTTATCCACTTTTCCCTTTTTTTGTGGAATACTAAAGCCATTTCTCTCATTTCAAGTAACTATCAGTTTTAATACCAGCAGTGCTTCCTTCAAAAAGCACCTCAGTCCCAGGGGACCAGAGCTCCATTATTTATTTAATTTTTAATTCTTCCAGGGCCTCTTTTCTTTATTTTCTCCACCTGGGCTGAGAAACACCCCTCCAGCATTTCTCCACAAGTTTCCTAGAGGGCACTGTAAAGACACCTACAAAAGGAAGAAAATGCATTTCTGTTCCTCCCAGTGAACAATAGTACTTTGACTTTTCCCCAGAAATAGCTCCCAGATGTTGGCTCCTGACAATGCTACAGTTGTTACAGCAGGTGAAGAGGAATTTCCATTTTTTCCTGGAGTAATGGATTTCCTCTCCCAGAGTTCCAGTCTTCTGAGCACTCAGGCACCTAATTTACCTCTTCAGACAGAGATGGGAAAGAGAGTGGCTTTCAGAGGGTTAAGGATAAACAGAAAACCCACTTGTAAGGCTGAAAATACACAATGCAAGGAGCTTCCTCATGCTGCCCTGCTCCCCTGCCTGGGCTCCACTCAAACCACCCTGCTCAGACCCACAGAAGTGGCTCCCAAGCCCTCCCAAGGCCAGGCAAGGCACTGAGCTCCCTGTGGAGATGCCCAGCTGCTCTGCAAACCAAGCCCACATAAGCAGGGAGCACATTCCTTGCTTCAGACAGGGTGGGTTTTTTACCAGACTGGTATTTCAAAAATGGTTTAGAATATAAATACAGAAAAAAAATCCCCACACATCACAAGAGAATTATTTGCTGAAACCAATTACTTAAATATTTCCCAAGTGTAAACACGCTGCAGCATCCAAGAACTGTGCATCAAGGGGAAAGCAGTTTTCCCACTTCTCAGATGCCAAGGAGGTTATGGGGCACCCAACAGAACTAATGCAGTTTAAGATGCTCTTTAAGTGAGGCAGGCTTTGCACTCAGGGAATGATCTCCCTCCCCCAAACACCTCTTCAGTGCAGGGCTCCAGGCAGACCACAGAGATGCCAAGGGATGCTCACAAGTGTGAAGCTGTTACCAAGTCAGGGCTTGAAATGCAATGGCCAGAAAAGCCACACAGGAAGAAATATTGGCAGGAAAAGAAAAAAGAAAATTGGTTTCTATAGGAAGCATAAAATGAAAAAAAGGATGAACATGAAAAAAAAAGATGCAAGGAAGCATCAAATGGAAAGTTGCTGAACATAATTTCCAGTGTCTTTCTAAAGAAAGTGTCTTTTCTTTGGCACACTTCATGAAAGAGGAAAAAATTCTTAACAAACACCTTTTATGTCAGATCAAGCAAGGAGTATCTGAGAGGACCTGGAAACAGAACAGCAGCATTGGATCAGAGCAAACGGAATGCCTTGAACTCAGCATCCTGTGCCAGCAGCCCAGAGCAGATGCTGGGAGCACCCAGGGCAGAAGCAAGAGCAGCAAAGCCCCCCAGAGTCAGCCCCAGGGACCCCAGGGCTTTTCCTTGGCTCAGCAGCTCCTGGAGGGAAAGCACAGCCAGGAACCTCCACCAGCACCCCAGAGCTGCCTTCTGAGAGACAAGGAAGGACAGAGGGGAGAGGGAAAACTAATCTGAGTTCAGAATTGGATTGGAGGGTCCCTAATTTAGGGGACTAGTGCAGAGAGATCAGGATAATCAGTAAATTCTGTACACTCAGCAGAATAATGGTACAGCCCTTCCCTTCTCTGCTTTCCTACCAAGCACTGCCCAATCACACCAATCCACAATACATAAAAATATAATAACCTTAGCAATGTGTTAATGGGGGTTTTATTGATCTTTCAGGGCAGTAGTGAAAAAAAAAGGAATAGTAGAAAAGTGCAAACTATGCACATCCACACTACTACACACATGCTACAATGTTACCAAAAATCTTGTTTCAAGAACATCCTTACACCAGTTTTCTATCCCATAAAATTCAACATTATCTGCAGAGTTCATTGGGTGCTGTTGTGGTTTAAGCTGGGGATGAGTCAGGTGCAATAAAATCTGCCCCTCACAAATTTAACTCCCAACACTCCTGTAAAAGTGAGCTGCCAACCAGAGAGCCCCAGATTGAGGCAGTTTTAGCAGAAAGGGTTAGAGTGGGATGACAGGCACATCACCAGCCACAGGAAAAGAGGGATGCAGCAGGTGCCCTCATTGACATGGAAAACTGGGGCAGATTTTAGTCACACCAGCACCAAAGTAATACCCTGGGGAAGCTGAGGAAATTAGAGAACCAGAGGTGTCCCCAGTTTTCTTGGGCTTGCACTGAGCATGAGGGTTTGTGCCTGTGTTGGCAAAGCCCAGCCTAAAAGCTGTGGAGTGCAAAGCTAAACCCCTCAGAGATGTCCACTCTGGTCAGTGACCACAGCACAGCATCAGGACCCTTGAAAAATTACAACACCCATCAAAAATATCAACCAAACATCTTCCCAGTACCATCAATGAATGAGCCATAGAAAAGAAATAATACATAACAAGGCTTACAAAACTAGTATGCTACTGCACCAGATTTCAGGAGGACTTGGCAACTCCAGAACTGATAAAAATGTATATAATATTTAAATCTGATATCCAGATCAACTCCAATATTCAAATGAGCACCATTTGCACTGTGCAAGTTAGAAAAAGAAGCCAAGAAATGACATCCCAGACCTGTGCCCACAGGAAAGCAGTTTAAGCAGGACCTCGACCATGCATTGTGGAGTCAACAGCTCCTTCAAGTTCCTCATTCTTTACTCTGAGTGGTGGGTAAAGCTCTCCATTTGTGCCACCCCCACAACAAACCAGGGCTTGGTTGGCTTTTGTCATCCTCTCACTGTGAACTCTGCATATTGATCCTGAAATGTTTCATTCCTTTTGCACACTTTGGCTGCTCCTGTTCACCAAAGCCATGGGCTCTGCCTGGCCCAGCACTCCTGAGGGAGTATCTGCAAATCTTCTGCCCCTTCCTCATGAAATGCACAAAAATGATCTGGAATAAAACCCAAAATATCCCCAAGTCTTATTTACCACAACTTAATTATTTCAAGTGCAGTGAATGTACGTGAAGTAGAGCAAATTATTGGATTTTTGTTTATTATTTGCTATATAAGAAATCAAGCAGCTACACTTTGGGAAGGCAACTGCAGCCTATTAACAGTGTATTTGTATTCTAAACAGATCTGTAAAAAAACCTAATTGCACTAATCCTTTACTGTAACTTTGCAGCCATTTCTTTACCCAGCTGAGATCTCTCTGTAACCGATTCCTACTAAGCTCTGAGCGCTCCTAAACCTCACAATCCAAGAAAAGCTATGAGAAAAAGAGCCCAATGCCTCAATTTAACTCCTGATTCTCAGTGTCTCCTTTTCCCCACGGGGAGTGGGATGTGCACAGCTCTCTCCCCTGTCTGGCAGGGCAAGGGGCAGCCCCAGGCTGTCCCTGCCATCCATTCCCACAGCAGCCCAAAGCACTGGAGCTGGCTGAGCTGTGTGGGTAACACAACCCTGGGCTGGAACTGGAGCGTGTGGAACAGCCATCCCTGCCCCATTTGATCTCAGTTGAAAGTACAGTAAAATGAAGTGAAAGAGCAGTTTTAAAAGCTTTACACAGATTCTTGTCTCTCCTCAAAGCACGTTAATGAAAACACTTCCTGTGGCAGTGTGTGAAGACAAGCAGCACCTTTCATCTCCCCTGTTTACTGCCTTCACCTCCCCAGTTCCCAGGCACCACTGGAGCTTTGACTGGCACAGCTTTTGTCAGAATGAAGGAAAAAGCTCAACTGTAGCTTTGCAAATATATTAGCAAAAACATTTGCAAGTATTAGCTTGGCAAATGTTTTATACATGTGAGGGGAAAAACAGATTTCTCTGTTCATTTATATAACACAGATTATTTCAAAGTGGGAAAGTACATTTCAAAAGATCTTATGTAAGAGTGGAAATACAATTACTGCATGTATTAAGTGAATTATCATATAGATATGGGTATTGCTGGATGCACAGTTCTGGATCTGCTGCTTCCCTCAAGCCTTTGCTCTGGCTAATCCTGGCTGTGCTATGGATTGGCACACACTGGGTGGTTATTTGAAAGGTTCCTCTGCGAGCTTTTGCTCTGCTTCACACCAAGGAGAATTTTGCAGTTGAAATCATAACATCAAAACAGGCCCCAGACCTGCACTCTGTGCATCACTCTGAGAACAGCACTCCATTCACACCACCTCATTCCAAAGCTGTTAAACAAACAGACAGACCTGACGAAATATTAATTGGGCTAATTATGGCAACAGAACTGCAGAGGGAGGTAACAAGTGCACAGAACAGAGCAGTACCTGCTGGCAGCAGTGCCAGGTGCCCGAGCCCCAGCCATGGCTCCCAAGGCCTGGGCACACGGGGCTGGTCCCTGCCTGGAGCAGGCAAAGGCTCGCCTGGGCAGGCAGAGCCTAAGTGTGAGCTCCTGAACGGGGGCTTTTAGGGAAAGGCAGCACACAAAGCATCTACCACTCAGCACTGGTTCCAATTCATAGACTGCAATCAAATCTCAGCTTTCACCAGAGAAATATTTACCTTTATTGCAATGAAAAGCTCTTCAATCTGCTTGGACAGCAGATGCAAAGGACCTGACAACTCACTGCCCAAACCAAAAATTTTGGATGATAATACTTCACAAAACATCATTTAAATGCAATTCTTGTCATGGAAGAGTCCTCTGGAGCTCATTTAGTCCAGCCAGCTGCCCCCCAAGCAGGTCTATTTAGATCAGGTTGCTCAGGGATCTGGCCAGCCAAGCTTCAAACTTCCCCAAGGAACAATTTCCCAACAACAGAAGAGAGCAAGCAAGAAGTGTGTGAGCATCCAAAGCAGCAAAGTATGGTGAGAGAGACACCCCCAAACTGGCTTTTCGTTATCTCCCTCCTGACATCACAACTGTGAGCTTTAATTAAGCATCTGCAAATTAAAAGTCCCAAAGCCACAATAATGGCAACATTAGGAAAGATGTGTTTTGAGGAATCCAGCAGTAAAAGCTCCACCAAGTGCCTGGTGTGGAGCTGTCATTGCAATCAATGATGGGGTGGTTTGCACCACCAACCACGTAACCTGGGCTACTCTGGCTCCCAGAGCCCAGCCCACGAGTCCAGGGAGCACGAGACACACAGAGCCATGGCTGAAGCTTGACTTGGAACTGCTCACCTGCTGCAGGTCCCTCAGGGTCCCCAAACAGCCCCTACTTCAGCTGGACTCTGGCCTGCTCCACAGCACAGGCAGAGCCCACTCCTCAGCTGCACGTCTGGGGAGAGGCGCTCCAACTTCTGCTGTGACTGCCCCATCCCAGGTCAGCAGTCACCACCAGCAGCACACAACAAGGACCTCAGCACCCTTACTCTGCTGTCTTGGGTGCATTCCCTTTCAACCCAACCTTCCCCATACTGCCAGGGCAGCCTTTCTCCTCCACTCTAAGTCCCTGGCAGTAACAATGTGACGGTTTTGGCACATCCTTCCCATCTGCATCAAGGTCAGTGCCTGCCACAACAAACTTTCTATTTTAAATACTGCACATTGATAGGAGTGCATTCAAATACAGAGCATTTCCACAGCTCCAAAAGATGTAACAGCACAGCCTTGCCCAGGTTCTGGCAGAATTCCTGCTGTGCTTTGTCCCAGTCCCCAAGCAGCACCTTTCAGAGAAAGCCACAAACGCTGGGAGCTGCAGGGCAGAGCCTCCACCGACCACCAGCAGACACCATTAGAGGTAAAAATTCCTTTGGTCTCGTTTTCCCTGTCCCTTCCGAGGCTTTATGTAAATAGCCTGCACAGCCTTCTCCTGAGAAACTCTCCCAACCTAAAGCTACCTAAAGCACGGCATAATCAGATAATTAGATTGTGGTCCCTCTAAGTCTGCCATTAGCACTTCCAAGCTATGTTTAAGGGGATAAAAAAGCTTTGTTTCAAGTAATTCACAGCACATGATGACTATCACAAAGGGGAAGCTCTATTTTCTAGCAGAGTAATTTACACTTTCTAAACAAAAAAATTCCACGAGAAAAATTGTCATATAATATGTGGTGGGGTTCTTTGTTTGCTTTAGGAGCTACAGCAGCAAACAGAGCTATTGAACCAGCTCCTTTCCGCTGTAAGAAGGGTGAAATGCAGCTTGCCAGGAGAAGGAAGCACTCTTGTCACCATCAACCATGAAAAAGTCCCAGACAAGAGCATGGAAAATCATTGTATCAACTCCAAAACAGGAACATCCATGCTACAGATGGGATTATGGGAGGAGGGGGGAAAACAGAGGTCAGGAACTGGTCACAAGCAGCAGCATCTGTGATGTGATGCACTTGAGCAGCACATTCTGCAAATACAAACAAAACCTGATCACATTCACTTTATTTAAATTCAAAACCTGCTAGGTTGGTATAAAGCATTGCTTTTCTTGGATTTTCTGGCTTTGTCTCAATAGCAGGCACCACTGAGGTCCTCCTTGCCTTGCTGCACTATTACCTTGCTTGCACATCAGAGAGAATATAAATCACAGAATATTAAGCAAAGTAAGATGCTTTGCCTTTATTTGATTAGGGTTTTTCTGCAGCACAGATTTCTTACAGCCAATATTAAAGTGTAATTACTTTGTCTCCCAAAGTTTTCAAATACATGACTTGCATATATAGAAGTTGTTTTTATCTCTGTAAACACAAAGTAAGAGAGGGAGGGTAAATTACTCCACTTTTCTGCTTAGCAGTTTCAGTTCTAGCAGCCTCTCCTCCCCAGCCACAGCACCCAGGGCTTCATCCCTGCTTTGGCTGAGGATAAGGGGACTCAAATATTTGTCACAGGAGTCTGTGCCAACAACAAAAATGAAGGAACCACAATCAGGGCAGGCAGATGGGCCAGAGCTCAGCAAGGCACAGGCTGAAGTGTGTCAGGAATCTTATGAAATGAGATATTATATAACAACATCAAATCTGGGCACCCAGAGCTGGGTCACCTGCATCTCCCCAGCTGCACACGATGCAGGCAGCCCAAACCCAAGCAGTTAAACATCCTGCACTGAGTTATATACTGACCTATTTTTATATACTTATACAGAAAAGCATCAGCATGGCTGTGCAAATGGATGTACCTGCTGCTTTCTAAAGCAAAAATGAAGCTAGACCTATGAATAAACCCATGGGCAGCTGATAAACCCATGGGCTTTGATACAGCATAGACAAGAACATTTGAGACTCAACCAAAAATGGTATTAGATCCACTTCAGCATCCAAATTAATTTTGGATGGATGCTCCAGCAGTCTGAGTGCTCCTCATGAGCTTGGTCAGGGAGCTGGGAGCTGAGCTGGCCAAGGGCTTCTGAGCACAAAGCCCCACTTGTGGCACGTCTGCAGTCCCTGGGGCTCATCTCCCCACTTAGCTGCTCACAGACACAAAGGGAACTCTGGATCCCAGTGCCACCTCTCCAAACTGGTAATCTAGGTGAGCTGGTTTTACCAGAGGATATTTAATCAGAGATCTGAGAACAATAATTATCTAGAGCTACTGAAAATCTGGGGCTACGCTGCAGGACCACACAACAGAAAAAACCCAGACTACAGAAGGACACTAATGAGGGCTCAGTCTGAAACAGGTGAGGGAGAAAAGCAGGAGCCCACAGCCACAGGGCACAACGAGCTGTCCCAAGTTCTTTGTGCACCAAACCCACCTGTCTGAAGGGCTGCTGACTGCAGAGCACCCCACCAAACCAGAGCCCAGCAGATGTCACACTCACATCCAAGCAGCAAGTTGAGAACAGTGCAAGAGCAGCTCATTAACTTTGCAGAACTTGCCTTTAGTTCATAGGGAAAAAAATCGTGGTCAAAACTTACTATTAGACTAAGGTGTCTTTGATATCTCATCGATTAAATTAAATGTCATTAATTTTGCATGCAACTCATAGATCATTCTCTAAATGCTATGCCAAAAATCTAATTGAGTCTTCATTAAGTGATCAGATGGGAAATGGGAGCTCTTCCCCCACTATAGAACTCAAGGTTAAAACTGCAGATCTCCAAGGACTGTTAAGAACTGCCTCAGACCCTCACTTTCAGTCACCACACAAAACCCCCTCTATTTCATTCACTCCAAATTTCCCCTATTAGCCAGCTCCTCCTCCCACCTTGCACCAGTAACCTTGAAAAGAGGACAGGTGGAGCTACTAAAGAAAGACAAAGGGGCTTAAAAAAAGAGATTATTTCAAGCTACAAGTCGAGTATCCTACCAGACTACACTATTTTAAAGCTTAAATTTAAATTAAATTCAAGCTGCATTTTTAGCCACATGCTTATCATTACCTTTTTGTGATGCCAGTGTCAGAAGAGAACAATTCCTAGGCTCACCTCCACCACAGAGTGCCACTGCAGGATTTGGTCACCCTTGTGGTACTTGTGGGTGATGGTGGGACAAATCTACTCTCTGCCATTTCACAGTTAACAAGGAGACTTTAAAAAGTGGTAACTGAATACACAAAGACACTTCTGGAATAAAACAGCACAGCAGAGGAGGCAACAGGGTTTATCTCTGTGAGGAAGGTGTGCTCCCCACGTCTGGAAGACAATGTGAGGTCCTGACTGCAGCCTCCAGGATGGAAGGGGATGGAAGAGGCTCTTGGCTAATGCCAGGCAGCCAAGCAGAACAGCCTGGGGAGGAGAAGTCCTGCAGGAGCCCAGGCAGGCTCCCAGCTGGCAGGGGCATGTGCAGGCCACTGCCTGCTCACAGGGGAAGGACTGGAGCCAGTGAACAAGAGCAGCAGGGAGCAGCACTCCAGGCTTGGGAAAGGCTTTGGAGAACTGCTCTGGTGCTTCAGGTGAACGGGAACAGCGCTGTGGGACAGGAATGGCTCCCATGTGGCCACTGCTGGAGGTTCAGGGCAGGCCTTTTGGAGTCCATTAGTTCAAGAAATGGACACCTGCCCTTTGTCTTCACACTACCTTGGTTCAATCTTCTGAGTACAGCCTTGGAGTTCTGTGCCCGCTCCCAACTCTGCTCTCTTTGGTGTCACACAGCAGGAGCAGGAACACTGACACAATCTATCATAAATGTTTTCCTCTTCACCCCAAAGCTGTACATTCAGATTCAGCATCCTGCCCTGCAATTCCACCTCACATTTCTATTAGATCATTATTTCAGCATAAATGCTACAGCCATAAATACCAGTTTTGCCATGGGAAGTATTTTGTACAGGTGGTATTTTGAGTCTCCCCAAATCATTGATCTATTATTGAGCCAAGCTGAACACACACTATCAATTTTCACTGAACTATTGATCACGTGAGGTCAAGCCTAGCAAGATCCATGGAGCACCAGGAATCTCCAAGCAGGCAGCTGGAATGAGCCCTGGTATTTCCGATGCCATACAAGGAAAGGAACTTCGAAAATAATATTTGAACAGCTTGCTGGAGTGCAGGCTACTTGTAGGAGAACGTCAGCACATTGGGTACTGATTACAGTGAAAGAATGTGAGCCCCACTAGCAGAAACAAAGGTGATTTTTGAAGGCTGCTCCCTGAGCAGCAGGCAGCCTGCCCCAGTTCCCCAGCCTGAAAATGAAAATAAACTCGGGTTATCTCAGTTAAGGGGAGGCATGGATGCTGGGGAGTCAGGGGAATTTAAATATTATGGGTAAGTGTGAAATGCCCACATTTGCATTACCAGTAAGGCATTGCCATTTGCTATGGCAAAAGAGGAAAAAGGAACCATTTTGCACACACATTCCTTCCCAGGACTGGCACTGCCAAGAAGTTACAGGGGAGCTTTAACAGACACCAGTGTGATCTCTGAGTGCCCTGGACACAGCGCTGGCTCCAAGCTGGGCTGGGCACTATTTCAATACTATTTCAATTACCCACTCTCTCTCATAAAGCTGTTTTTTCACTTGATTTTCTCATCCCCTGCAGCCTCGTTTGCAAAATGAAAACAAACCCGAGAATAACTTCCCCTTGTAAAAACCTTGCAAGAGATAACTCGGGCTGTTGTTCCCTTTGAGCTGCTGGGATCTGCCTGGTTTCCTGCCCCACTCCTTTGGAAGAGCCCACGATGAGGTTTGTATAGGAAATCAATGGTGAGGAGCTGCAGGTAGCCCTGAGCTGCTTTGTGCTGGCAGCACAGGGGCAGCTGAAGCAGAGCTGTCCCCCCCGGTGCCCCGGCAGGCCCAAACAATGACATCACCCGGCTCCACCCGGCACTCCAAGGTAAAAGCCTCCTGCTCCTTTGAAGCATTATTGCAGAAACCATAGTGAAAATGGGAGCCTTGTCCTGCCACCAATGGGGAAGAGAAAAGCAAGACGGGCAGAAGAATGGTCTCTCAGTCATGCCACTCCAGCAATAATGTTTTTTTCCAAGGAAGCTTTCAGCAGTCAGAAATGGGAAAGATTATAGACACAGAGCCTGCAGTTCCATTCAAAAAGATCTTTGTTAGCAGAAGCAATGAAAAGAGGGGAAAAAAGCCCACAAAATTCCTCCACTTAAAGCACAATCTCAAAACATATGCTTACAATCCTGGAAATCTTTGGGAGATTCAGGGCGTTCAACAGCTGCAGCTGAGCTTACAATGAACATTGCAAATAAATGCTAATGAGATGCTTATAGATCCTGAACAAATTGATTTACTGAGATCTTGTCGAGTGTCTCCTATCAAGGGTTTGTCAGAGTAAACAACCAAATCCTTATAAACAGAAGTGACTCATTCATTACAACTGGAAGAAGAAAGGCATAATAACTGGAGCTATAGTCCAGGAAGATGATAAAACCAACCCCACACACACATGTGTTATTTACCAAAAAATAATAAAAATTAAGCTTTTGAAAACACTATTGGAAAACACGTACAGTTTACCTCAGCAGACAGCTACAGATCAGCTTGCAATGCTGTGAGTACATTAGAAACCACAGGAGTTATCAGCACAAAAAGTAACCATAATAAAATACACTTGAATAAAGCTTTAGGACAAACCCACGTAAAGCAGATGCATAACGAGTTCACACTCCTGCTGAATTGGTTTATTGCACATTGTTACAACACAACCTCCGTGTGTAAGCAGCTCCCTGGAAATCAAAATGGGAGCAAATCCATTCTCTTACAAAAAACCCTTCCTGTTCATAAGGTTATATATGACTGAACAATAAATTATGCAGGAGAAGCAAGGTAAAGCTTCAGAAGCTCTATATCAGAATAAGAAAAAATGTTTCTAGTTCAATTAAGCTGAGATGATTCCATACTATTACAACTGCCTAGCACAGAGAATTCTAGGATTCCTCTTTGGCCAGTCACCTATAAAAAATGAACATTTAATGATTTCATAATGGCAGGCAGGGAAGGTGGTAACATGTATCCCGTGACTGAGCACAGGCAGGGAGTTTCTCTTACAGAACATTAAGAGCAAAAAAGTGAAATTCTCCAAACTGGGATAAAAAGCAAGGGCCACTTTATTAACACTAAACAGTCTTTGGGGAGGCTACCCAAAAAAAAACTCTTTAGAAGAAAAAGCAAGAAAATGCAAGAAAAATTAATCCCTTCATCTTTCTGTCTCCACAACTCCCCTCAGCGAAATCCTGGCAGCTTTTAAGGGAAATCCAATCCCCCAGCCTCCACCTCCTGCCCCAGCTGGAGCAGCCCCCAGCCTCCAGACGTGGCTGTGTCTGGAAGGTGATTTCCAGAAGATCCTTGTGAAAGGCTGATGTGCTCTCTGGTCACTGCACACTCTGCCCTGCCTGCAGCTCCTCACAGCATCCCCTTCCCACAGGAAACAGGGGCTGTTTGTCCCTGCAGTGGGAACACAGATCACCACCAGCGCCACCTGAGGTTTGGGATCCTCCACTGGGATCAGGAGAGCATATCCAAAATAAAGCACAAAGCTGCAGACTCGTTATGCTCCTCGTTTTAAGCAAAGCAATTTCAATGTGTCTCACAGCAACATAAGGAGAAAAACTCTGGATTTTCCCCAAAGAGGCCCAAAGCTCCCAACTGAGTGACAAATGCAGCTCTAGAGACTGCAAGGAGGAACAGGAAATCTACTCTAGGAATTCTCTTGTGGGGAAAATTGCCAAGTTCCCAGTGTGGTGTGTGCAGCAGGACTGTGGCCAGGGAGGTCCTGCTCCTGCTCCATGCCATCCCTGCAGTGGCACCAGTGGCACTCCCTGCCTGCTGCAGCCCTGCCCGAGGTCACAACAGCCCGGCCTCCTCCAGAGACAAACCCTGGGAGAGAGGGAATTCTTTACAGGCCTGAGCCTCTCAGGGCCTCGATGGGCAATCCCCAGAAGCTCTGCTCTCCTCTCCTGCAGGTGCCCTTCACAAGCCACAAGTACAGCACAACAGCCAACACGATGGGAATGCCACTCATTCTGCAAAACGGCCCTTCTGGGGGAAAAGGGTTCTGGAAAGTGCCTCCCCCAGCCCAGCTGCGGGGCTTAAAAACACAGCAACTCCCTGCTACAGACACAGGGCCACCTGCAATCTCTGCACCTTGAGCCTTCACCAGATTGATGGTGGTTTATTATTTCTGGGAGGTTTATAAGCTGAAAAACATACAGGGAATGGGGGTTATAGCCAGGCATTTCCCAAGACACTGCAGCTGACAAACCCAGCTACCTTCAGGCAGGGGCTCTCATCATCTCCTGCCAGACAGGTCTCCCAGCAGTAATCCTGCTTTTGACAAAGGCAAGACAGAGAGACCAAGGAGAGACATGACAATGTCAAAACAGGACAAAGAAATTAAATACTTGACCAGATTCCTGCCTCTCTCAACCTGAAGGCAGTAGTCAAAATTAAAACCAGACTTACTCAGAATTTTGGGAAATTTCGAAGGAAGCCCCAGACCACGTGTTCCAACAAACTTAGAGTGCTCCAGATGAAAACTGACACAGTCCAGAGACTGCAGCTCCACAAAGGAAACAAAATCAGGTCCACAACGTGAAAGAGAATGGATTTAGACAGCAGAGGTGCTGAGGGCAAAGTCTGGTGTATGAAATCAAGGTAAACACAAAACCAGTTCAGCTTAGAAACAATTTTCCCACTCCCCTGCTCTTCTTGGCTGAGTCACTCGGGATGTACCAGGGCCAGTAAGACTGGATGGAAGCTCAGATAAATCCCAATTACTGCTACAAAAGGCCACTGCTTTGAGCACTTTAAAATAATCAATCTTCCCTTTGCAAGGCTGGACAACAATCTCCTCTCCCTGAGGTGTGAGCAGAAAGAGAAGAGGCTGCAAAGAGGCAGCACTTGCACTCCTTGTTGACAGTCACCTTCCTGCAGATACCAACCTATAATGTCCATGTTTGCCTTATCAGACTTTCCCCTTCACCTGCTTTATCTGCTGGATTTATCTGTCTCTCTTTCATCAGGCTCATTCCAGACCAAACAATTTGGTTTGTTGTTTTTTTAATCTAAAAATTAAAAAAAACTGGGAAAGAGACAGAACAAAACAGTTATTAACTGAAATAAGAAGACACTCCTGAAAAAAAGATAAAGCTTAGAGTATTTCCCATTTGAAATTACATTTATAATGATATCTAGCAAATTCAGCAGGTTTATTTAATTCAAATAGTATTTTTAAAAATGGGGTTAAGCTGTGCAATTTCAAAAAAAAATGAAAGAATATAACAGATTAGGAGATAGCAGCAGCAAGATTTCATGGCAGGAGTTTCAATAATGGTGTTTTGGGTACTTTGCTTCCATCCTCCACAGAACAGTGATGGGATTTTAACTGTACACAGAAGGGAACTGCCAGATGTGGATTAACAACACCACAACACACTCCAAGCGAAGTTATTTCTCGACTCCTGAGTGCAAACTGAAGCTACTGTGAGCTGCTCGTTCTCCCAGGACGCCAGTTTGAGTCTCACTGAAAAAGCTGAAGCCATTATTTAACCAATTTTAACAAAAATGAAAATCAATCCAACAGGTGCTCCTAAACAAGCCATCTGCAAAGATGGGCATCACCAATACAAACAGCATTAATCTTCCACATCCAGGAAATAAATACTCTTGAAGCTTGAGAATTTTGGAAAATAAAGTGGCTTTGTAATGCTGCTGTTGACAAATTAATCCAGTGTAGCTGGAGAGACATTGCTGCAGGTCCCATATTTCCAGCTTTCCAAGGCCAGGCTTGCCTTTCCCAGGAGCAAATCTCCTCTCTAAACCCAGCTGAACATGTCCCTCAAAGCTGTGCTTGCATTAGGGTGTCCCAAACGAACCCCAAACTCCCCTCTGAGCCCCTCCAGTTTGTCCCCTAATGGAGTTCATTCCTTCCCACCCCACTATGGAAGTGTTTGCAAGGGAGCACTCTGAGCCCCACAGCTCTGCTCCTACAGCTCCAACTGCCTCTGCTGCATTTCACACTTGGGTGTTCTTTTGTCCCTGCAGGAAAAGAATCCACCAAAGCCCAAGAGAGCTTTTCAAGAGCAGGATTCCACAGCAATGTGAAGCAGGAACGGCTGGAATCTTGTGGGGTTTTCATTTTAATTTGCATCTTCAGGGGAAATTTAAATAAAAGCAGCAGACGCTGTATCTACGAGGCTGCAGCAGCCAACACAAACCAGCCAGATGTTTATACAAAAACAACAGCATTTTTCTAAACATAAAAAGGAAAGATTTGGGGGCTTAGTCTGCTAAACTCTCCTGTACAACTTCAATGCATTCCTAAAGCCTGTTCTTCCCTTATTTAATTCTTTGGCAGGGGTGGGATGTGTCTGCACCATGGAATTGCACCATGTCTAACACAGCCAGGCCTCAGCTGCAGATGTGTCCTGAACCTCAGAATGTGAACATTGGTTTTCCTGACAAAGAGACTGCCCCACCATGGAAGTGCTGGTGCCTCAGTGAGGTCACACAGTGGGTAATTCTGCCAGAACTCAGAACTGCCTCACGTTTTCTCCCCTGTAGGAAGGCACACGCTGAGCTCCCCTGATTTACAGGGGGTTCTGCCTCTCCCATCACCCCGAGCTCTGTAAGGTGCTGTGCAGGGAGCTGAACACCACTGCTCCCAGCAAACAAGATTCTTTTCATTCTGCTCCATTTCAAATGCACCCCATTATTAGTACCAATCACTGGAGATGCACCTCGTGCTCTCTAAGACCCTGTGCACTAAGCACTGCTCCAGGCCTGAGCAGCTCCATTCCACACCTCCCTCAGGCCCATCCCTGTGCCACACCTGCCCCCTCCCAGGAAAATCGTGGCAGGCCCCTCAGCCAAAGGCACTGTGGGATCTGCTGGTGCCAGAGATGGTCCCTGGCTGATGCCAGCCCTCCCATCAGCTTCAGCTGAAACCCTAGAAGCCCTGGATACCAATTCCTCAATCTCAGAGATGGGAGTTCTCTGGTGCACTTGGCAGTGAGAGACTCTGAACACCTCGAAAAAGGCACAAAATAACAGCTTTGTGATTAAGGCAAACACAAGTTTCAAAATATTTAATGAACAGCATGGCCAACCTCTCACACCTCTCCTCTTACATTAACTTGGAGAATACAGGCATCAATCTGCTAGTGCTCAAAAAACCTCAAATCCTGAGTAATCATGAAACCATAGAATCATTTAGGTTGTACAAGACAGTTAAGACCGAGCCTAACACAGCATTAAAAAATGTCCCCAAGTGCCACATGGTCCAGTGCTGTCAGTATAAATGGAAATGTGTGAGCCATAACCCCCTCTACAGTCACACCATGACAAAAATTTAACATGAAATATGAATTCTGCTCTGATATGGGTAAAAAATTATTAGAATCTATATTCAGATTCAACTCCTTCAATAGAGGCCAAACTTACAAACTGAGAAGCCAACACAACAAATGCTATAAAAGTCAGTGATGCAGAAAGGCCCTCCAGCAAACCTAATTTTTAGGTTGAGGAATTTGAATGCAACTCCAAAGTAGTAGCTATGTGCACAGAATGATGCCATAAAACATTAGAATGTATTTCAATTCTTCCTCCATAAATTTTAATTGGAGAAGTCCTGGTTTTAACACACGTAATTGACCACTTGACTGGATGACCATCAAGTGTGCAAAGCTCCCATCACTGAGTCAGAAAGATTCTCAGGGATGGTTTTGCCATCACAGAACACTCTGCATCCTAAAAAGGCACATTGGTTTGAAGTTTTTTGGAAGCAATCATACATAAATCCTGTAAGTGCTGGTTAACAGGTACTGAGTGCAAACAGACTGAAGCTGGGAGCTATCAACAGTTCCCAGCTCTAGCCAGGGAGAGGAGGGAGAGCCACTCCTGCTTTCTGAGGGACCCAGGGCACTGAGAAAGGAGAAAGCACTGGTTGCAGAGAGAACCTGCACACTGGGCACAACAGCTCCATGATTGCAGAACACTTCGCTCCAGAATGGAGAGGTGCAGCAGCAGCACCCAAAAGGATGCAGGGAATGCATGAGAACCAGCTGGAGGCCCCACTGTTGTTTTAGCAGCTGCATTTCCTAAAGCTGTCCCCACTTTGACTGAGAAAACACACCTGACACCACACTGGGTGTCAGTTCCAGCCGTCCAACAGCAGCTCTTCCTGTTATTCCTTTGCAAGGGAGAACAGCAGAGCCTGATCACTGTGTGTAACTCATTGCCCCTGCACTCCTGCAGCACCCACAGCTCACACACACAAACTGCTGGGGTAAATCACTGCCCAGACTGTGCTGCCTTTCCCCAGCACTCCCAGCCCCTCTGCACCTGCTCTGGGCCTCCCACGGCAGTGAGCTCCAGAAGCTCCATCCCCCCCCACTGTGGGATGTGGTTCTCTGGAACTCCTCCTTAAGAGAGCTCTTGGTTTCACCAAGTGACCCATCCCACTGCAGGCTCTACCTCAGGCTCTTCTCCAGCCTGTCACGAGAAGGAAATTGGTGTAAAAGCTACAGTGAATTACATGTTGTGCCCAAGGCAAAACACCTTCAGACAAAGCAACAGGACAAATGCTGTCAAATCACAGAAACCCTTTTAGGGCCATCATAGAAATTAAACATTGACTCTGTCTTTTCTTCTGTATAATTCAGTGCAAGCTACAATGACAAGTTGTGCTAACACTGAAAACTAAAAGATGACTGAGCTGTTGCAAAGTGCTCCTTTGGTAAGCAGGCAGGAAACACTAATGCTTGTCACTCCTTCCCACAAGCAAGGCCAACAGAACTGCTCATTTGCTGCCCTTGCAAACGGGAAGATGCTTTCAAACATCTTTACATCTTTTGAAATTTATGCCATTTCAAAGACATAAATTCCCCATCTACCTCCACAGTGAGCTCTTCCCAGCACTTCAGTGCCAGAAATAAAGTGCCTGTGGAAGAAAATTGGACATTTGCATGAACACTTAAATCTGTGGTCTAAAGAAAAGTGATTATTTCCCACAAGTCCACAAGCATGATCCAAGACTTTAAAAAAAAAGAAGCAAAGACAAGTGAAGAGTGAGAGTATTAGAGAATTATACAGAGATACACATTATATGCATATCTGTGTCTTTATCTCTTGGATAATTGCTAAAATGAGATAAAGAACATAATTTCACACTTCCTTCAAATTACAAAGAGAACACCTTCCTGAAAAATAACATGATAAATGTGATAGAAGCAATCAACACCACAGGCCTGGGGGATTTGGAGAAGTTGAGGTGTGTGGCTTGTGAGTTTTGTTTTGTTCTTTAACAAAACCAAAACCTGAGGACTTCAGAATCACCGAGTTTGAAGCTTCTGCTCCATAAAGAATTAAAGTATCACAAATTATCTTATAAACAGTACACAAGCTCTCTTCACATAAGTGACTGTCCAAAAACCAGCCCTCCTGGGAGTAAACCCCGTGAATCCTTTTAAACAGGACCTACTGACAGTAATTAACATTGCAGTGGGAGATTTTGCAACTTTGTTTCAAAGCCTCAGTTCCAACTGCAGAGTAATTCACCCAAAATGAAAACCTACCAACTTGGTATGCAACACTTTCACTCAACTTCAGCCATGGAAGGGAATTTTGAAGTGAAGCTGCATGAATTCCTAAACACAGAAAATGAACAGCATATGAATAATTTATTGATGGCTTTTGCTCCATGTCAGCAGCTTTGCTGGAGGAAGTGATCTTTATGAAGTCCCCCAGGACACCAAGAAGTTAAAGACAGGCAAAGAGACCATAGGACACCATTCTGTGAGGCCACTCCAGGGGCTGGCTGGTGTGGGGGGCTTCCAAACACCACAGTTACACAGTGCCCAAATTGCTGGGGCTGGGAGAGGATCCATTCCCACTCCTGAGCTGCAGGAACTCTACATTTCAGGTGCTACAAGGAGGGGGAGAGGTCGCCAGGGATGAAGACTGAGAATGGAGAGCCCGTGGGCCAGGATGGCACCAGAGCTGCTCAGCAGCCCCTGGAGCAGCACAGGGGCTCACTGTGCCAGGAGGCAGCAGCAGCTCCCCCCACCTGCTCCTCACATGTCCTGGCACTAACTCATCTCTTTT
This sequence comes from Molothrus ater, assembly GCF_012460135.2. Taxonomy (NCBI): domain Eukaryota; kingdom Metazoa; phylum Chordata; class Aves; order Passeriformes; family Icteridae; genus Molothrus; species Molothrus ater. Next base: position 2,747,394 of record NC_050490.2, on the reverse strand, counting down.
CCCCATCACCTCTACAGCCAGAGCAGTTTCTCCCCACAGCCCCTCCTCAGCACCACAGCTCCCACAGCAGGTCAGTTATTTGCCTTCTAAGGATCTGAGAACCTCCTCAGGCACCTGCAAACAGCTCACTCACTTCCCTCAGGCACCCACCAGTTCCACGGTACAAATCTAATTTTACAAAGAACTTCAATAATGGAAATATCACTAAGACCAAATCAGTTTCCCCTAATTTGCCCAAATCCCTCTGTAAGATCTAATAAAGAATATACAGTATCCTTTCTTGAGAACCTCTACAAAAAGCCTTTTTTTCCCAGATGTGGATTAGCTGTTGAGAAATACTTTAGCTGAAACAAGGGAACTCGCTGAAATTCGTATATAAACAGAAATATCTTGTGTTAATCTACAGCCACAGGTGACAGCTCTGTGCAGCTCTCACAAAGGGAACTGAAGTGACTGACCAGGTTACTGTGCATCCTGCACCGGGGGTGAGTGCTTACTCAAAATGAAGGGCAGATTAGCAGTGAATCTACAAGATGGGGGAGGAAGCAAATGAAAAAGTCAGCAAGAGGATAACTGATTCAGTGATGCAAATTAAGTGTTTTAAAGCCACTGGGACTCTGGAACATAGTACAGCTCAACAGAAAAAAAACCCAAGGCAATGCAACCTTCCAAACATTAATTAACCATTTCTCTGGAATGCCAAGACTCAAAAACATCATATTTACCTTAACTTTGACTGCTGATGGCTCAAAGCTTGAGCGCTACTACAATAATTACCAATGAGCAATATTTAACCCCATTTTTGCAAAGATTCCCTGAATTCACCACCCCTTAAGCAGAGCAGCAGTGGCTGGCCTGGCTGGCTCTGCAGTGAACATGGAATTTGTTCAGTGCCACAGAAGCTGAGCTTGCCTATGGACACAGCACTGCAAGCCAGGCTGAGCCTGCCCCAGCCTTACACCCAACACTACACCAAGCCACATTTCTGCCTTCAAGAATATGGTACTCACATACAGAAAGACTCCGTTTTCATTTTTTCCCTACTCACAGCAGGCTACAGGGTAAATTAATGCTTCAGCCTGCAGTGACTTTAGATTAGGCCAGTCTTGTCAATAATTAATACAGCTCTGTAGAGCAAAAGCACAGGAAAAAACTAGATTAACCAAAATCCCTTCTGCTGTGGCACCAGCTTCTACCCCTGCTGAATGTGCACACACAGAACTTTAAAAAGGACAAGATTATTTATGACCTTGATGTAAGAGTTCTGAATGTCAGGATTGGGTTTTTCTTCCTTTCCTTTAAAGAAATGCCTTATAAAATAAGCATTTTTACTCTAACAACTCAATAAATTGAAATAGTAGCAAATAGCTTTTTTAACTGGCCTCTAACTTATCTGAGGTCTTAATCACAAGTTTTCAAGCCTGGGGGATTTCAGAATCCTAATGGGAAGCAATGAACAAAGGCAGCAGCCCCACAATTCCAGGGGCTCAGGCATTGTGATCCATGTCCTCAGAAAGGAGGGATGAAGCAGAGCCAGCCCCTCCAAACAAGGATTATCCAATTATCCAAACAACAGGCACCAGCGAGGCAGTGCCCAGGTACAGAATATCCATCCAGAATATCCATCAGATGGGATTGCCACTCCTTGGAGATAGCTGTGGACAGCATCTGGATGCTCACTCCATCCCCTCTCTGTACTTTTACATTGCTGTCACTGCACAACTACTGAAGTTATTAAATCTGCAAAAGGCTTCAAGGTGAAACAATTAATTTGCAAATTGGCAGATCATTAAAAAATTGTTTTAACAACTCTAAGTATCAAATAATGAAATAAAATGCAAACATGCAATCAGTTGGAGCCTAAATTAATTCCTTTGTGAGGCCATTTTTCCTAAATGAAGCCCCTCTCCTGGATAATCCTGGATTTCAGCTGTTTTGTTCAGAGTGCATCTTAACGAGGCCACTGCTGCTGAAGGACGTGACCCAATTTCTTCTGAGGTCAGTGCTTATCAGTAGAACTGGAACAACACAGATCTCACTGAGACTCAAGAAAAGCACTCAACCTGCAGTACTTTTGGAGAGTTCTCACATCTGACACCCCATTTTGACAGGCAGTTCTTCAGCTGATAAAGCCCTCAATTTTTGCATGACCAAATCCAAGTGCTTGGCATCACTGTCCACCTATTGATCTTGGGGAAGATGCTTGCAGGAATGTGAGAAGCTGCAGTCCAGCCATGAACTATGCAACTGCTGCAAAGCAGTACATAAATATTCTTTTTTCAGTCTTCAAAGCAGGTGTTCAGACTGTTTCTATTTTCCTAGATAATAGCAGACTTCTTGTGGAGAGTGAGACAAATTTAGATAAAGACAGAGATCTGGTACTTAGAGCCAGGCAGCAAAGTACCAACTTAATCACAGAGCTCCCACTGAATGAACACATTTCAATTGTTCTCCTAGAGCTGTGAAGTGACAGACCCCACAGCTCTGGCTGTCCTTCCAGACGTGTTTTCCACCCCTTCACTCAGCCACAATCCAGCTCCACCCCAAGGTTTGCTTCCCCCTTGCAGCAGCTTCCAGAGCAAGGTGCAAGCTTGGCCCTCTCTGAGCACCACACAGCTGGCAAGAATAAAGAGTGAGCAATTCTTCTCAGCTAACCTCAGGTGAAGTGAGCTCAGACACCAGGAGGGCAGGGAATTGTACAAGATGGTCAAAGGCAGATAATTCATGCTCTTTGTGATTAAGAACAGTACATCAGGAGAGGCACAGTGACCCTAAGGTAAGCCACTATTTCATGGAGAATGCCAGGACAGACTGTTTAAAAATGTGCATCACTTCAGGACATTTCTTCAGTGAATTATGCCATAAATAAACAAGTTTGAAGTAACCAAAGGCATCTGCCTTTGGTGCAGCTCAGAGGAGCTGCAGCAGTTGCTTGAGGTTTACAAAAGCACCTTTCCCTGCCCACCTGACACTGTCCCTGAAGTGCTGCTCTTTGAGGAGGACAGCGCTCGCCCCATTCTGACAAGGAGACAAAGAAGGACAAGGTCCTAAGGAGAATCCCCAATACTTTCAAACACAAACCACTACAAACATGAAGAGGGGCTTCCAAAGGGGCACAAAGCTTGGAGGAAAACAGCAGGCTAAACTCTCCCACAGAGACAGGTGGAAATGTGAAGGTATTTTGGGTAAAAATTTGGAAATCAACTGAAACTTACCTCATCCTCATGGAAAACTTCCATAATCAGCAGTCCCAGCACTGGCACTGCTGGGAACCCAACACATGGCAAACTTCAACCCAGTGGTAATTTAAAATAAATCCTGCACAGCAGGGAGTCCTGCCCACATACCACTGGAGACTTTGTTTAAACACAACTAGAGCCTGTATTTAAAATTTCCCTTTAGGCTGAAATTCGCCTTTTCATTGAAAAGCCTTACCCCTGCCTCAAACTACATTTAGTCAACATTCACAAGACTTAAACTTGAACAAATCAAAGTCTTCCTTCTTGTGCTTACACCTACTGAGGCTTTACCAGAAAAATTCTGCTCCAGCATTGGTCCATGCAGGCTTTAAGCCAGAGGAGCCAGTTTGATGCAAACAAACAAATACAAAAAATTCAATACATAACCACAAGGGCCACATAAAAGTAATTTAGCATAACCAGAAAACACACTAAGTCAAATTAAAGCCCAGTGCTTTCATTAGGGCATGGGGAAGTCTATTTATGCTCAGGCATTCTCTACTTGAGAATTACCAAAAATAGTCCTGACAAAGTTTGCTGCCCGTTTCCTCAGCTGGACCAGCACTGGCAGTGCTGGCTGTAACACAGCCAGGCTCAAGTCACCCAAGGACACCAGAGGCAGACAGCCTGAGAGCCCAGGAAATACAGCATTTCCATGGGCCACATCCCAGGGAGCCTCTGCTGGGACTCAGCAGCTTCCCCAGGGCCTGAGTGACACCTGGCAGCACTCACCAGGCTCCTTCAGCCTCCTGAGGGGCTCTTCTGCACATGGGATTGGCTTTTCCATCCCAAACCCACAGATCCGTGTGTCACAGTGGATTCTACAAGGCTCAGTGCATCACCATGAATGCAATCCCAAGAGACAGCAGCTGCCCAGCTCCTGGATAATCCAGAGGAAGCTGTGGATTGAAGCATGGAAAGAACCCTCTCCATGTGCCTGTGGTTCTCAGGGAGGCCTAGGAGAGCTCCTGCTGCCCCAGCAGCCTCCTCCTCCTCCTCCTCTTCCAGCAGGTTTCAGACCTGCATTTGTTAACACAAGAAGCTCCAGCCCTGCACAGAATGTAGGTGAGCAATGCTTTGTAATAATGTTATGAGCAAAGTCCCAGAAAACAGAGTGGAAAATACTTGGCATGTTACAATCCTGAATCCTTATCTCCCAGGGGCACCAATCTGGGGACTGGGTGAGGACTCCCACAGAAGCCAAAATCAGATCCCTGCAAAGATGAGCCCACACATCAGATACATCACAACTTCCTCACTTTCAGGCAGCAGAGGTGCCAACCCCTCAGCAATACAACACTGAAAGCACTGAGTGCCCTCAGGAGAAGGCTCAGCAAGAGACATAGGTGGGTGAGAGGATTTAAAGATCCAGGTCTGGTGGGTTTGGGTGAGTACAAGAGTTCTCAGCCAAAAGTTCCATCTGGTCTGTAAGACTCCAATAATATAAGGATTATATTGCAGGAACAATGGCAAAATTCTGAACCAGCAGGAAAAAAGTATTTTCAGTGAAAACAAAGAACCAAACAGAACAGGAATATGTACAATTCTCACTACTGAATTCTTTACAAAACTTTTCTTGAGGACTCCACAAATCTTTCAGCTTTAAGAGATTACTACAAATGTGGAGTTTAGCCTGTTCTCATGAGACTGTTCTAACTCTTAGATAGCAGAAATATATAAATATTGAATCAAACTCTAGCACCACTTCTTATATTATTAATTCTAGAATAAAATACTGTCCAAGTTCTTTTCTTTTATCAAATCACTTCCTAACCTGGGAGAGGGGCAGGGAGGACAAGATCAACCCTGCACATTCAAGCTTAAGCAACACTCACACTGCACTATGCCTGAAAGCTTTCAAACTTTGGCTATCACTGAATTTGCTGCTGCCCAAAAATACTCCACGGCAAGTCCTGCAGTTTCTGGTCTATACAGGAAAATGCACAGAAGGAAGGAAAAGAAACAAATTAAATGACCTTTTAGAGTTCATTAGTGATGTACTTAGACTTCTGTTCTCCTCAGAAGTAAATCAGTTTAATCAGACCCCAATTAGTCCAGTTCCAGCAGGCAAGGACAGCTACTGTGAGACTGCACAGAACAACACTGAGATTTGTTAACTCATTCTACAAGCTGTTAAAAATGTCCAAACCCACTGAGAGGCCAAGGCTAAAAAAAGAACCCCAAAAATCCATGCTCAAACTGTAATTTAGCTAAACAGTGAAAATGGTCTGCATGTCAGAGCTGGAAACTGCAAGTCCAAAATCCTTCTGTCCACCAAACAGCCACATTTGTATCGATATTGCTGCTGCTTTTAAGTAAAAAAGGCTCATTTTGTACATAAGTACATTAATTATGTATATTTATGTTATATTTGAGCACACACAGTCCCCACTTGCAGAAACTCCAAGTCTACTTGCAAACCTTGAGCATATTTGACAAAGATCATTTCAAAGAATTCCCATAAATGAATAAAAAGTGAATCAAATCAAGAAAGGATTTGATGCTCTCAAGATGAAAATGGCCACAAAGTCACTTTTTAGATCATGAAAATATCCAGAGAATATTTCAATGTTAATTATAAATGTCAAAAAGGATTCATTCCATGGCTTGTAGAGTTATTAATTCCTTCCCTCCTTCCTTACAGAGGCCAAAGAACAGGAACGCAGAAAGCTGCACTCAAACTGTGCCCAGTTCCCCAGCAGCAGTGCCCAGGACAAGGGCACAAGGTGGGCACTGCTGACATGGGCTGGAGCACCTCATCTCCTGAGGGACAGCAAGTCTGAAACCACCTCAGACAAGTTAATTTTCACCTATCAAATGGTGAAAGCACTGCCACAAAATAGATCTTAAAGTTCATGTGAATGTTTTTTTTCTTTCAACCCTGAGAACTTCTCAAGCCTTTGAGTTCTCTCCACAAACTTTCTCAAATTCAAGAGACAAGATTTTGTGTTTTCAAGACTTAGGAAAAATCTGAACTCAAACTTGCTCAGATTTGAAAATGTTCACAGTCAAATGCAAAAATGTTATTCCTTGTCTATATAATCATAAGGCAGGAGGACAGACTGATTATACACTTTTGCAGCACTTGCTACCCAATCCTGGGACCATGTACTTACATACTGCCAGATCTGCTTTACTTTAATAACACAAAAAAAGAACTCATGCCCATTACAGCAGCCAAAGAACACATTTCATCATTTAAGATATTCTTTATCCTAACAGACATCAGTTTAAAAAAAAGGAGTGCTTAATCACATGAAAGGAATCTCCTCTCTTTTAAATCCATGTGATGTAGTGAGGATAAAGCTCACAGGGACTCCCACCTGGCTGCAGCCCAGCCAGGGCAGGCTGGGAGGCGAGACAGGGCAGGGAGAGGGGAAAAACCAACAAAAACCACTTAATGTCACTCTGCCACTGATAAAAGGTGTTAGTGGAGAAAGCACAATACAGGCCCCCACTGTAAGGCTGTTTGCAGATGAAGAGAAGCTCAGTAAGGAAAACCAGGGGGCCTCTGGCAAAGCAGGTGTCACACACAGAACGTTCACTTCTGCCCCTTCTCACACCTGCCTCTCCCAGCACTTCCTGGGCTGTTTTTTCTGGTTTGCCTATTTTCCCAGCCAGAAGTACAGTGAAGTTGACAAGCTGGTGTTCAAAACCAAAATTGGACCAACAAGCAAAATGATGCCAGTGAGACTGTTTCCTCTGAGCAGTGCAGAGTCCTCCTTGCAAAGATCTGCCAGGAGCTGCTCTTCTCCTGTGGTTACAAACCCCTGCAAGGGCCTGAGCCGAACAGTGCCTGATGCCACATTTCTGACAGCCAGGCTACAGGAAAGTTTTCTACCACTGCAAACAGCTCCACTTTCCTGAGCTGAGTGGCTGCTGCTATTGGGAGCTGAGCACTCCAGAGCAAGCAGGCAGGAGCAGAAGTTCTCATTTCCCAACAGCTTCCTGGATATTTTACAATTGCTTCCCCTCAGGAAGCTGATTCAGTCTTTGCAGCTCCAACACCAACAATTCTTGTTGAGAGGCAAGTTATCCAAGAATACTAAAAGCACATTCCTACAGCACACACAGACCCATTCCTGGCTCCCTAACAATGGGTTTTTCTTTTGGCCAACCCTCTCACTCCAAAGAGGAGCAAAGGAATGAACTGGTCAGGTAATGCCCAACATCTTGGGCTTTTTTTTATTTGTCTGAAAGCAGCAGGGCACCCGACCACAAATGGAAAAACAGGCTGGGGAATGAGTCTGAAAGGGGAAGGGGAACATGGAGTAAATCACCACAGTCATTCTGGGGAGAAGGATTTCCTTCACAACACATTTAATCTGATGCCTCATGCTCCAAACTCCTGTTTTTCCCCCTCTTCTTCGTGTCCAAAACAGCCATGTGTCTGCACGTGTAACACACCCTTTTTGTTTTGTTTTTACATGACACAATTTTACCTGCAACTGATCTTATTGTGTCATGTATCAGTTACTTGCTAAAAATTCCGTCAGACTTCTTTTCCACAGAAGTGCTCCACCTGAAAGTAGAACTATTAGATCACCAGGACTTCACAGTGAGGATTTCACAGGTGGTGGCCTTTCAATGCTTAGTCAGACTAAAGAATTGATCTATTTGGATCGATCTGTTAATCCTGTTACTCTGAAAAAACAAGAAAACAGTTTTACTGGGTCATCCCATCCTCTGGTAGTTCTAAAAATCATCACTCTATTATTACAAAGCTCCTCCCCTCGAGGCCAGGCTGATCATTTTCATGATGATAACCCATAATCACAGCACCAAACCTTAATCTTTGGAGCAGGAAAGATATTTTATATACATCAGACTGCTTAAAACCCATCTGTACTACTTTTCACATGTTATTACATTCAAAAGAAATATTTATGACTTAAAATTACTTAATACCAGTGTCAAGCTGCTTTTCTGGGGAATTAACTGGAATGCTGTAAACACAGGGAGAAGTTGTTTGGGTGTTGTTTGAGTCTTTTTAAACAGCACACATGAAAGGCTCCTGACTCTGAGTTTTGCGATGTTGTGCAGATGGGAGATGTGTTGAACAAAAGCCTCTCTGGTTGGGAGTGCAGAGCTTTGATGGCGAGCTGCTGTGATCTGCACTTCCCACACGCTCCTCTTCACTCCCAGACTGAGCAGGAGACACAGTTGCCCCGATTTTCCTGTTCTGATGAATATTTTAGGGTTGAATGAAGTATCCACTGAACTTTCCTTACAGCAGCATAAAGCCTGATGTCTGTCAGAATCCAGCTACTACTTAAACTCAACTGCCAGTGCTTATCCAGTGATTTCCCCCTTCCTACTCATATGAATTTCTTTTAAATGTCAGGCTTGTGCTGCCAGAATATTTAGTTATGCATTAATATAAATGTTGACTTTAAAGCAAGCTCAGCTTTAAATATTTAGCTTTTATTTAAAAAAAAAAATCAGCTATAAATGATAGCCTGTGTTTAAATAATATTTTAACTACTTGGCCAGTAAATATTCAGATAAGATTAAACAAAATTTCCAGGAGCTAATAGGTCAGGAATTGCTTGAAAATGACATTTTGTAAAATGGGAGAACAGTGATAATTTCTAGTAATTTTTTTCCAACTTTTTCTTGGCAACCAAATCCACAAGTGAAAAACCTCATGACTAAAAGTCTTTCTTCCAGCAAATAACTAGGAGCTATTTTGCCATGGATGTTACCCAAACCTGCATCTCCTTTGGGCATTTATCAGTTTGATTAATTCAGCCCCAGGATGAAGGCTGCTTATCATCTTTGTTAAGGAGCTCTAAAGATGTCAAGTGCTGCAGCCCTGAGGAGTTCAGAGGAGAAAGATTATCCTCTAGTCCCATGTCTGAATGACTCAGATGAGGTGGTTTCATCATCAGCTTTAACAAATTCTCTTTGGTGAAACGTGGAGAGCAGGAAGACTCTGCTCCATCAGCATTAGGAAGGACACACATTACCTCAACATCCTCCTTGGAATTCTGAACCACAGAGGAACTGAGATAGATCCCTGCCCTCTGCTCCAAACAATCCCAGACAAAGCCCAGGGCGGCTGCCACAGGAACAAGCAGAGCACCTGGAGCACAAATGGAGCACCCAGGACAAGATGAGATGGACAGGAAAACCAGGCCCAAGCTCTGTGCCCAGAGCTCTCAGTGTCAAACAGATTAATGGAAACTCCCCAAGTTGCACCAGAAGCCTGCAAGTGGCTGAGTGGGGAGCAGAGGGAACATTAGTGCCAAGCCTCAGTAATTGATTGGGTCTGCTTGCACGCTCTATCTTTCCCCTCCAACTACATTTTCCCTGCATATGGTTTCTCTTTCTGCCACTTTTCAAGTGATTTATTCCTTCAGAAGGGGAATTAGGTCTTATTTTGATCAAATATTTAGGACCTTTTAGACATTAAAAGCCACAGATTACAAAGAAAGAAGGGTCAAAACAGTAAAGTCAGATTAAAATTGCAGATAAGCCACAAATATTGAAGGCAGGAATGAACAAACAACTAGCAAAACAAGATTCAAAGAACTAAGAGGCTTATCCACCCTCCCTGCAATGTCTGGCTCCTTCCTGCTAAATAACTGCTACTGAGATCTTCCCCACACAGGAGCTGATGAAAGGGGTCTGAATATAGGTCAGCAAAAGCCTTTCAGATCCAGCTACAGACACTAATTAGATCACTTTCAGTTATTAAAAAAAGAGAAAAGGCAAAAAACCTCCAAAACAAAGGTTTTACCGCTCAAAATGTTCTGAATTTCTCTTTTTTCTTGTCTCTAATTGGCAGTGGCCTTTGGTTTCAAAGCAGCTGGTTGCTGCCCCAGCTCTGAAATTGTCACCAGCACGCACCAAACACAGCAGTGACCACACTGAGGAAGAACCTCCAGCAAAATTAAGGCTGAACAACATCTGCAGCGATCCACAAAGACGTGGGGAGGGGGTCTTTAAATATGTTTTCAAGATATAAAAGAATTCTTCAGCTTTATAAGAGAACACTGACTGTTTTGTTTTACACTGCCAAAACCCACAAGGTAAAAAAAAATTCCGACTATTTTTTTCCCCCTGAAGTATACAGTATAGCTCAGTTCATACAGGGCTCCTTGTACCAGCTTGTTTATGCCTCCTCTCCTGTGAAACAAGCCTTTATGTCTCTATAGTGGAAAAACCCACTGGTTTATATCCTTTTTGAGATGTATGCAGCCAATTAAATTGTAAAGTAATACCTGTTTCAAAGTCTAACTCAAAGAAACGATACATTCCTGGACTGGGACCAGAGCCAAGAAGGTCACCTTACACCCTGCAGTCACGTGGGAACCCTTGGCTTTTGCAATTTTGTATTTTGATTTCCATGCAAAGTAAAAGTGGGGGACTGAAAGGATGAAGTATTGCGTGTTCTCTGCACCCAAACTGTGCTCCTTTCTCAAGTGATAAGGTTAATATTCAGAGGAACAAGAAAAGACAGTTCAAGAGTTCAGAGTGATTTCAAGCCATTCAGAAAGACTCAGGGAAGTGACAATTGCTGGTAGCTCTGCACTTTCCAGAACAATTTTAGTGATGAATAAACTATTATGTGACCAGACTATATGCATAAGAATGGTTTAACGTGCACAAAACAACAGTGCACCAACACATTACAATAAAATCCACTTGTCAGAGTAACAAGCCAAGTCGATTTCCTTCCATATGAGAACGGTTATGAAAAGACTGACATCTTATTTTAATTTCCAGTTTTCTGCAAAACAAGCAGCATAGCAACCCCAAGAACAGCACTGGAGACACCAGTGAGCTCATCTGGGCTACCCCACAGCACCAGACAAGTCTGGTTTTTAAACTGGTTTGATCTGAGTCTCTGAGCTAATGTTAGGGTTTGTTCTAAATTTAGCAGCACAAACGTGTATGCACGGTACCCTCTGTCTCTACCTGATGCCACTTAAAGAAGGACCCCAACGTTTTGATGCCTTGGAGATTTCTGGATGGGTCACAAAGTCCAGCAAATGTACCAAACAAGGACTTAAGATATTTTTGTGACATCTGTGTCTGACAGAAGCTGTCGAGTCAAATTCACAGGTTGTTTTCTTCTAAGTTAGTGAACATAATTACAGAGTTTTCTGTGGAGCTTTCAAGACATCCTGTGCCATATTCCCACAAACCTCCTGCTTTAATATATTAAAAACTAGATTGCCTAGCCCACATGAAAAATCCTTGCAATGACTATACACTTAATAAGTTTAATTCCTTTGTCAGATCTGTACCATGCCACAAAACTAATACCTGTGTAAAAGACATTTTTGTACCTGTTTCTCATAATAATGTCCTGAGAACCCAGGAAAGCTAGAGAGAGAAAAGTAGTGTTAAAATCAATTTCTGGCACATAAAAAAATAATTCTGTATATTGATCAGGTACTCAGAAAGAATTGACTTAATATTGGCATCATTACCATCTAACAGCAAAATTCAGAACACTCTTCAAGCAAAGGCTACATCAAAGAGCTACAACATTGAGTAAGGGTTGGATAAACAACATCAAGTGCAAGCAGCTACGTTTCCTTGTAACTTGTGCACAACACCGTGTTTTGCAGTGTTTCAGAATAATATTGGAACTGTTTAGGCTCATAAATATAAAAAATTACTTTTTTGATGCAAGTCGCAATTGTGTTGACTAAAATAGAATTTGAATATATTTACATCTTCAAGGCTTTTCTGCACTTGACTTTGGGGTAACAAAACCCACTCAGCTCTCACAGTACACATTTTCTCCCCCAACGTGTAAGAATCAGGATTCATTTCTCTGTACAGATCACCAAAACAGCTTTTCCCTTGCAAACGATTCCAGTGCAAGCGTGCATTAAGAACAATAACCACGTAGAAAAGCTGCCACAATGGACTGGGAAAAGCTTTGTCTGTGACAGCCACGCTGGAAGCAGCAGTTGGAGTTCTCAGTCGTTCTAGAATTTACCAGAGTGAGAACTTGCGGGTTTGGTACTCCCAGCAGCCAGGGCTGGCCTGGCAGGGCAGGGCAGGGCAGGGGTGGCTGCAGGTGAAGGCTGGAATCGCGGGTCCTTTGTGCCCAGCCTTACAGAAAGGCAAAGCAAGCTGCAGACACCCACCCTCAGCCCTACCCGCGCCGCAAGAGCGCGATGCGGGTGCGGGTTCTTCCTCCTCCTCCTCCTCCTCCTCCCGGCCGGGACAATGCGCCGGGCTCCGGCCGCTTCCAGGGCAGGGCCGCCGCTCCAAGAGCTCTCCCCAGCCCCTGCGGCGGCCTCAGACATTCCTGTGCTCTGTCAGGCAATGAAAATATCCCCGAGGGGATTAGAGCAGCCCTGGGCAAGAGAGCGGCTCGCCAACATCCCCTGCCTGCCCACGAAAGGCACCGACGGCTTGGGGGGGTCACAGGAGCGGGAGTGACCCCCAATTCCAGCGCCAACGGTGCGGCTTGAGCCGCTGACAAATGAAGAGCTCTAAAAATTCGCTGGTACTTTCACATTCTTGCGGGATGCAGCCAGCGTTTGGAAGTGTTCATTAAGGAGGGCAGACTCCTGCTCTGGCACTTACACTAAGGGAAAAAAACCACGAGAACAAGCGAAATTAGAAAGCAAAACAGCTCTTCCTATTTCCATCCCCGGCACAGGCACAGCCAGCTACTCTATTCTTCTCCTATTCAACTTCATACATAGTGCTCAAGGGTTAAAGTGCTTAAAAAAAAAATTAGGAAAATCATTTTTTCTACAATGAGGAACACTTGAGAAAGGCTCCAAGCACCAGGCTAACAAAGAAAACGGTCCTGAAGAAGGAGGCCCTCACTACAGCATTCACCTCCTCTGCCAAGCAAATATATTTAAATAAAATTATTCAATCCCAGTGTGGCTTCCAGGCCACATTAAGGTAGTACCATTCTCCTTAATTATACTCCTTTTCACATCTTTAAAAATCCTTTCAATGTTTACTTGAAAAGCTAATTGCTGTCAGCCAGAAAGAGCATACACGTGATCCGTAACAATTCTGGGCTAGAGGGAGAGAACTGTCCCCTCCCCACAGCAGCTCCCGGGAGCCCCACAGCCCCCACACCCTCCGAGAGCCCCGGGGATCAACAGCCAGACACAAAACCCGAGAAAAGGAGGCTCGGGGACGCTTTATTGTCCTCCACAAGGCCCTGCCAGGAGGGCAGAGAGGGTGTCCCCAGGAAACAGCAGCCCAGGGGAGGCTGAGGTTGGGTACCAGGGACAGTCACTGAAGGGCAGGGCTGGAGTCCCCATGCTCGAGGGATTTAGAAGCTGTGTGCGTGTGGCACTTGGGGACACGGCTCGGTGCTGGGGCAAGAGCCGGACTCAGCAACTCAAAGGACTTTTCCAACCTAAACAAACCCAGGGCTGTGTGTACATTATCCATCTCACACACCTTCCCAAAGACACTGGGAGCTGGGGGATGCAAAGGGAAACACAGGATTTTACCAGACTTGAAAACAAAAGCCACCAGAAAACAGATCTATACAGAGAACTTCTGATTAAAACTCCAACACGGATTTTAACTACAAGAATTACAGTTTCCTAATTGCTATTTAAGTTTAGCTTGTGGATGACACAAGAGGTCCACATTCCAGAAGTACAGTCTAAGAAAAATCTTTATTTTTGTACTCCAAAAACCATGAAGCAACTTCAGAAAGATCTCACACGGTGTTACAGTCATGCTCAAAATGATCTCCAAGTTATCAGTGCAGTTTCTCAAGAATTTACAAGCTTGAAGTGACTGTCCTACTGACCAGAACAGTTTACATTTTCTGTGCTGAGACCACCAAATTTCTACTTTTAAGCCAAGTACAGATGGCACAGACAGTTCTAATCAGACTTCCATGATAAACATTTTTATTGATCGTTTTCTGTAAAGAAAATGTTGAAAGTGCAAAAACATGTAAAAGAGAGGTATTAAATCAGGTCCAGTTCTATCTCTATAGAGATTACAAAGTTAGACACAGGGATGACAGAGGCAGAGCAATTAAATACATATCACAGAAACATTTCTAATTTTAACAAAAAGTTGTGAAATCCAACTTAGCAGCAATTTGGAAGGCAAACTCCGAGGAAAGGCACTGCAGGGTTTACCCAGAGGGGAGGGGAGGGAGGAGCTGAGCTAAAAGGAGCAGCAGCCACCACCCCCAGAACGGTTTATTAAAGCAAGAACCCAGCATCAAAGCACATGATAAATAATTAACGTGCAATGCCTTTGTGATAAGGCACTGAACTTGAGCTTTCTCCTAAGGTAAATGATTTGTAAATGCAAATTTGTCCAGCTGCTCCTTTCCTGCATCAAAAGCCTGCTCAAAGATAGCATTTATGAGCTATTTTTGTCAAATATTTATACTATCTTAATCAGGTTTTGAGTCATGCGTGTGCTCGTTTGTATACAAAAATGCAGGGCAGTTACAGTTACATAAACTAAAGGGTTTGGGGGTTGAAAAGTTGGGTTTTGCCTACTGGTCTGTTCAGGCTCCCTCTTTAATTACCCCACCTCATTCACAGTGAGCAGTAACACACCTGCAGAGACCATTCCAATTCCATTCCTCGAGCCATCTTTCCCTTCACATGCAGATCACAAGGCTTGGAAACAAGTATTACATTTTTTTATTCTAAAAGCATTTAGGAAATGGCACCTCAAAATGAAATTACATCTGCACAGCCACCACTGAAGGCTGTGTTACAGCCTTGGAAGGGTATAGAAGCAATTACAGCAGGAGCATGGATGTTTCTGATTCCAACTGCTGTAAGTCTGCACAAATGTAACTGTTATTATCATTAAAGGCTGAAGAATGAATTAAATGTGGCTCTGCTCTTACAGTGATACCCAGTTTGGTCAGCATCTAACACCTGCCTATCAATCTCTAGGAAAACTGCCTGAAGAGGATTTTTCCAGGCAATAAAGCAAACAGGCTTCTTGTTAGTAGAATTCCAAAGCTCTGCCTAAAAAGCTGTAACAGCTTCCTGAAAACAGAAATATTCCTGCTCCTTTGCAGAGGATGGGTAATGGCTGCTTACCCACACAGCAGCCCAGGATAGCCCTGCAAGAAGGTGAAGTCCTGTTTCCGACACCTCTTAGGAGCAAGTTTTAAGAAAACCAGCAGTAACATGCAGAACAGGTAACAGACTGGCCCTACCCCAGCAGTACCTGAAAGGTACTTAAAACTTTGTAACTTAAAACCACTTCTAGGTTTTGCTGTAGGACAAGAGTCACCCAAATAAATTTTCAGCCTTTGGGTTACTGCTATCAAGCATCAACTCAACCTACCACCCACTGACTCCACTGAAAGACTGCACAAGTTCCAAGAACTCAGATGCCAGTACCATGGTAGGTCACTGACTGTGTGGTGATTTGGAGGAGTTCACTCCTTCAATCCAGCTGGCATCCCAAGGCAATCACAGTCAAAGGGGCAGTGAACCCAGCTTTGCACCTGGCAGTGGTTCCACAAGGCTCTCAGTACCACCACTGAGGCACAACCTACAAAGACCAGCTATTATTTTATTTTTTAATGAACACCATCACCTCCACTCATTGTGCTCACACACAATAACCAAGAAGCCTTCAGCACCCAAGTTTAAGAATGATGAAGTTGCTCACAAGACAGGAGCTAAATTCCATTTAAGCAACCAATATGCTCCATAAATTCATCTGTAATAACAGAAACAAGCACTTGATAACCTTTCAAATCCTTCTGAAGAAACAAGGATGTCTTGAATGGGCTAAACTTGGAGAAAATGCTTAAGATCACATAAGACAAAAGTAAAGGCAAAAATCTCCTTCTTACAGGTCCTTATTGCCAAAGTTCTACAGTGTGCCCAGGATGAATGTGAAAGCAAAGCTGAAACCCCAAAGCACAGGCTCAAGCTCTGCTCGAGCCCTGAGCAGTGGTGCCTCCACAGGAAGTTCCAGAGAGAACACAAACAGCACAAAGCAGATTGCACACAGAGATCAGATCTAGCACAGATTTCCAGCTCCTGTCGATGCTGGCTTTTTCCATTCAGACTGATTTCCTCAGTGAAATGAAAAGCTGGCAACAACAGCAAAGAAAACAACTGGAAAACATTACTTTAGAAAACCAACACTTCAGATTTGGGGCTGTTCATGCTGTTACCATGAGCACAAGAGATTCCAACTGAGCTGAACCAGGGAAAGCCTTTAACCAGCACTACCTAGAATGTGGAATGCATTGCATCCTGCTCTGGGTGCCTCTGATGCCTGGTTCTCTTCTTTCCACATTCAGAATTCAATTTTCCCCTCCAAAAGTCTCAGATGTGAAATACAAAAACCTCTATTCACATGCTGTGGTGTTGCCTTGCAGATTCTGGCCCCTCAATTTAGAGCAGACCTACAACATTTACATCACCTACAAGAAATCCTATATATCTGCACTTAGAGAGAACACAAACCCACACTCAGTGGAACTGCCAAGGTTTTCCAGCTGTGCCACCAGGACACTCCACTTTCTGCAGTTATGGTTTGTGTGGGTTTTCTTTCATCCACATCTCCAAAAAGTTACATAAACCCACAACACAAGCTGGTTACCAAATCACTGCAGGTATCTCAACCATCTCTTATCTCATACTATCCAAGTATTTTTCAAAACCTACCATAACTTCAAATAAGGAGAGAAGTAAAAAGAATCCATAGCAACAGAAGAACTATAGAACCTAAAATGAAGGCTCTGAAGACCTGAAGTAGGTATGAGCAAACAAGAACATGTGAAGATTTGGATAAATAAGCTATTTTACACTTCAAACAGAAGACAAGCCTTGTCAGATTCCAGAAAAGGAAGCAGCTTGGAAAAATGATGGAGGGCTGTCCCACCCAAAATCTGTGGTGCAGTCTCTAAAAGCTCTTAATGCTAATGAAAATAGTGTCCCATAAAATGTATTAAATTTGCTGTTGCAAATGAGTAAGAACAGATGCTGGATTTCAGCTGGAATCCCTGGGACTCTGTCCCCTCACCACAAGCAAGGCACAGTGCCCTGCACCCTTACAGGGGCTGGCAGAGGTTGGTCTGTCAGCCCCATGACTTCTACCTCTGCATCACCAACATCTCCTTCAGCAAAAAGGGGTAACCAAGACAAATCAAAACACTTTGTCCCTTATTTGCTCTGCAGACCCACCAAGAACACAGCACAACAGAGCCCAGTGCAGGCACAGAGCACTTTTCCACCTCCTCAGCTCCCCAGGACATGCACAGCCCCAGCACTCATTTCAACTTCATTTTACCCTGAAAAAAATAACCATGTCACCCTGAGCCATTCACCTGGCTGCCATTCTCCTCACTCCTGGGGGCTGGTTTGGCTGTCAAGAGCATTTCCCATCTCCCTTCACAACCTGGCACACCCTGCAACACTTAACAGTTTTCTTAGGCTTCCAACCAGGTTTCCATGAAGTGCTGCCCTTCCAGGACTTCATTACTGATACAGGGATGACTGTGAAAGTCCAGGCCCCCAAAAGCTCCAGTACAGCTGTTAAAAATGATACACTACACAAGACAAGCATCATCAATCGAGGTTCCCTCTGGACTGCTGCAACTGAGTGTATTCAGAGCTGTCAGGCCTCCATCCTTCCCTGAAACCACAACCTGTTGGGCAGTTTTGCATTTTTTTTCCCTCAAGGCTAAGTATTTTAAGATGAAACATGTAGCTTTATTCCCACTTCAGAACCAGACAAACAAATGAAATTTCAGCGTGGGAAAAAAAGTTCCAAACCAAAGCAGTAATTAAAGCTGAACTGAGAATTCGTTACCAATCTGAAAATGAACTTTTATGAAACATTTGTTTTTCAATGAATTTGCTAATAAATAATGCACAGTTTCTGAGAAAGTTTCAGTCTATAGATCTGGAATCTATATGCTGTAATACATAATATTAAAGATTGAAATGGTGACATGAGAGACACAATGTTATTTTGCTCCCAATGCTTTTCATACTCCAATCCTATGCCAATCCCCCCCATCAGAAAAGCAGTGGCAGCGTTCCCTGTGCCCATGTCCCCCTGTCCCTTCTGGCAGCACGAGTACTGATGCAGGCAGAGGAGCAGGGATCCGATCCAATTCTCTACATCCTCCACAAACACCCAGGAAAGCCAAGGAAGGGCACAGCACTCCTCACTGCAGTGGCACTGCCAGCTTGAAACACAAACTAAACACCAAAATAGGATTAACACTTGGCTACGACTTCATCTCGCCTGTGTTTCCTATCTGGCCAAGCACATTTCTAATGGAAGACTCACAGATCAATAACAAAATACCTGGATTTTCTGCAAGGTGAGCACTGACAGCCCACCACTAAAAATTCCAATCCCAATGGCACTGGAGCGTACTACAAACTGCTGAGGTGTTCTATCACAGCAAAAAATGGTGCTGGATGCAGTTTGCCTTTATTTCCAGATTTTTACACTTCCTTCCTTGCCTGTTTTCAAACAGGAACATTTGGCTTTATAAATCACTTTTGGAAATATTTCATCTTCTTGTTAACACCCAACTTTCCTCTCTGCTATGCACAACACTACAACAACCATAATTTCAAGTAATTATTCAGTTATTTAAAAGACATGTGGGTGTGGCATGTGGGGACATGGTTTAGTGGTGCACTGGGCATTGCTGAGGAAATGACTGGACTCGATCTTGGAGGGCTTTTCCAACCTAAATGACTCTGTGATTCTTCTGTTTGTTTTTTTAAAGTAATGTGACCTCTCTCAAAATTCTGAAGACAAGCTAGACTCCACTTCTCAATTTTAAAAGTCATGACAGGTCTAATGACTTAAATGACTTTTGGCAGGCTGTTCTACTTTTAGAAGGAATATCCAAACACCTCTATTTGTGGCTCTCCCTCCCTCACTACAGTTACATTATAAGGTTTCAATGCACAAACCACAGAGCCGTGTTAAGAGGAGATGTTCGGGCTCATTGACTACAGAGGAAAGCCAAGAAAGATGAAGCTTATACAGGGCTTGACTCCATCTCAGTCCAAGTGGAAGCAAGCTGTGGGACAATTACACTGAGAACTAGGGAATGAAAAAAACCTGGAAGCTGCCTCCAAGTGCTCAAGTCTGTTAGTGATGGCAGTAACACAAAGGTGGCTCTGCCAAAAGGAAGATGAAAGGAAGAAATGGAACCAACACAATCAGAGCTGGAGCTTTTACTACCCAGACAATGTAGGGAGCAGTGCTGTGTTATAAATACACAATCTAAAATATAGAAAGATACTGTATCTATTCATAGTGTCACATAAACATGAAGACAAACTGAGATTTACCATGGCTCAAAATACCATTGTAAAGTACACAACAAACAAAGCAAAACTTGCCCAGAAAAACACTCATTAAGTGGCTGGAAACTCATGCAGAACATGAAACAAATGGAAGCTGTAGATAAGCACAATGTCTCTTCAAAACCATCTCAAGTCTAACTTAAATATGTCAACAGGCAAGAAACAGCAGCTAAGGCTGCCCTGGTAGAGCCCTCAGCACACAGCCTGCTCTGTGCTGCTCACCCCGAGGTCAGCAGCAGCACTGGACACATGTCACGAGTTAAAAACACATCAAACAAGATAAATTCATCAAAGTATCGTAATAATAACAGCTGACAACTGTGCTGGCTACTGACACATGCTCTGACCCAGTGTCACAAACCCTGACAGCTCCAAGACATCCCAGACAGGCATCAGACAAAAACAAAGGTAGAATATATTTGGACTCCATATATATGAGCTAGAATTAAACCCTCTTGTAAGTTAGGCAAATTTCTAAGCCAAAAAGAAAGTTAAAAGAACAAACAGATGGCAAAGTCCAACAGAGCTGTACTGATGAAGCACTGAAAACCCAAAGGATATCAAGTACATAGGTGCCTACTAGGAGAGACAAAGGGAAATTTTAAGGGATCAGCAGGCAGAAGTACAAAGACGTGGGTTTTAAGATAATAACAAAACAAAACATAATAAAGACACAGTAAGATTCACACCCATATACATAACAATTAAAATCCAATCTAACTACAACAGACAGTAGTGCACCATTTCTTTGAGCAGAGAGATGAATTAGTGGGTAATTTAATCACAAAACAGCCTTTCCACTTTTAAAAGATCTCCAAACAAAACTGTATGACTAGAGGATACCAAAAATTATCACCAAACTGCCATGCTTTGATGAGACCCAAAAGAACTGAGTCATCAAAACCCACACCATCAGCAACAGTCCATCATACAAGCTAAAACCTCTGCAATGCACTAAGGAAAAGAAGATCAATCGATTAAAATGGACAAATGAAGAAATTCAGGCTAAGCAGAACATCTGAATTTCTTCAGTGGTAACCAGCACCAAGCCAGCTGCACAAACAGCTCCACAGAGAAGAAAATTCACAGCTAACATATGCAGAACAACACACTTTGAGGGGAAAAAAGCTCTCTCCATTGTACAATTCACTGCTTCTAAATCAACTGAAAATGAAATTTCTCACTGGAAAACTATGAAAGCTAGAATGTCAGAGGAATAGGAATATAAAATATTGTTAAATGACTGAATGACCACTATATTCCTTCCCAAAAATGCCATACTCAGTCTTGGTCATATCACAACAGCAAACCCAAAGTTGAACCAGGAAAGTTCAGAGACTGGCAGTGAGAATCAGTGATGCCGTTAAAAAATACCCAAGTTTATGTATTTGGACCCCAGTGAATTCCCAAGATGGGCAGTCCTGTGTGAACAGTACCTTTATGGATTTAGCTGTCATTTCTTTCCTACTCATGCACCCAATCCCAAAACATTCAGAAGCAACAATTGAAGTGTTAAGTTTAGTGTTGATGCAAAAAGAAAAAATTCCTTTAGAGTAATTTATTACTTTTCATTAAAATTAAACCTCTTCTCTTTTTGCACAAATCAAACAGCTTGTGGTTGTTACACACTCCAGGGAATTACCCAAAATCCCAAGAAAGTTTAGCAGCAGAATATTCCAATTCCTTCATTGCCTTTGGTAAGGGCAGCTTTAACGAGGAAAAAAAAATATTTTAACTGATGTAAAAAGGATTTATCATAAATTGATAGTCTGCTTATTTTGTAAAATTAAGATGCTCCTCTGCATGAATACTAAATGGTAAAAACCCTGGAAATTAAAGCACCTAATAGACCATATAAAGCAGACTTTCAGTTTTCCTACACAACCCTGCAACTGTACACATACAAATCAGGCTTATCTATTTATATGGAATTAATCAGGATTACCACTTTCATCTTGGCAATTTCACTGGAGGACGAAATCAATAGCACCCAATCAGTAAAATATGACTGTTTCCACTGCGCTGAGGCATTTGCTCTATTAAGAACTATTCTGCCTTTTTAAAAAATCAATGGCCTCAGGCATTATGTTTCAATATTGGAGACCCAGAGGTGTGTTCTGGCAGACAATCCAAGCAGCACCGCGGTGTTTGAGGCAGCTCTCCGGTCTCAGCCTGGCACACCAGAGAAGCAAACACGGGCCTGTGCCTCCATGGCCATTCCCAAAGGCTGCGCCCAGACTTTGGAGCTCTCAGGGGCTGAACACGGTCCACAACCCTTGGAGGAAGGTAAAAAATCCCTCTGGATCCAGCATGGAAGCTGCAACCTGGGCCCTGCAGCCACTGGGACCCCTACAAACCAGCTAAGCCAAAGTGGAGTTTCCCTTCCACCAAGTGACATCCCAAGATCAGCACGGATTCCTCATGGGAAACCAGCAGTAACCAGTTACAGCAACAACTCCAGTTATACCTCCTCATAGGCAATGCAAAGTGCATTTAAACATCCTGCATCTGTAAAACCACTGCATGCTTAGAAAAGTTGGCTACAAACACTGGCACACATTTTACACACCAAATTATCTCCATGAAACTGGTGATGATAATAAAATTCACTTTCAAATGCCCTGTGACACTCAGGCTGATTTTGCCCAAGTTCAATGTTTTTATAGCTTGAAAGCAAAACTTAAGCAGAACATTGCACTGCTCCTTGTGTAGTTTTCCTAAACTCCCACTTCATTTCCTCACTCATTTATTATCATTCTCTTCTCTTGGCCATGCAGCAAACTCCAGTTAGGTGCCTACAGAGTCTCCAGACTTCTGTGACAATCTCTGGCTGAAGGTTAACCTCGTGTAAATCACAAGGGCATTTTATCATCAGGAACAACCAAATAC
This sequence comes from Molothrus ater, assembly GCF_012460135.2. Taxonomy (NCBI): domain Eukaryota; kingdom Metazoa; phylum Chordata; class Aves; order Passeriformes; family Icteridae; genus Molothrus; species Molothrus ater. The sequence continues at coordinate 2,724,974 of NC_050490.2, read as the reverse complement.
TCTTATTTGTATAAGGAAATATCTACCATATGTAACTTCCTTACTTACACTGATAAGTTAGCACAAGGTAACTAAGCCAAGCTTTTTTTTTTTTATGACACTTTTTGTTTGCTGCTTTTCACTGTGATGCACATTAGGCACAGGTGTGTACACACCTGACAACTCTGAAACTGAAGTGTTAGTTTATTAGGAAAGCTTCATAAGCCAGTCAAGTAATTTTCTTAGCTGACTAATAAACATGCAGTGCAAAAGCCATATGCAACCTGTCCATATGGAACAGGAACATCAAGCAGGGACACCGGTGCTTAACTGACTTGGGACGTAACCGAGACCTGAATATTTCTGCTCTATTTTTAACTTGGGATATAATTAGAAATAATCAAGCAGCACACACAAAACAGAAACAAATGACAACCTGCTGTTTCTAGGGACCCAGCTGATCTGTGCTGCCATCCTTAGCTTTCCATACCCTCCATGACTCCCCAGGAGGAGCATCCCTGGCAGCAGCACCTGGATGCACTTCCCAGCTTGCTGCTCACAGACCCCTTCAGTTCTGGGCTCCTCCTGCAGCTCCAGGCCCACCAACTGCTAATTCTGCTCCACTGGGACTTGCCAAAGCAGCAGTTTGTCCTCTAAAAACAAAATACCTATCAATCCCAAGGACTTCAAGAATACCAGGGAGAGACAGAACAAATTTCCTGCTTCTGAATAATCTCATTTGCAATCTTAATGGTGTATATAAGCTATCACAGCTTTCCTATTAAAAATTAGGTGACACCAGCTTCATTTTTATTTCTAATAATGCAATCTGTATAGATCCAAGTTTTTATGCTTATCTCAACTCAGTTACAAACAGTTATAGGAGGCAGGATTTAGCTTAATTTGATGCTTCTTCCTGATTTGTTTTATTCCCTCAGCTAAGTGAAACATTGTCCCAATTCTAAAACCAGCAGCTCACGTTGCCTTATCTGCAGAGCAACCAGCTACAATGGAAAACACACCGATGTTTGCAGATAGACAAATAAATGAAGTTATACAGTTTTCTCCTAAAATAATTCAGCTGCACTCTTTTCTTCTTCAGAGAGCCCTGAGAAGCTATTTATAAATAGGATCAAATGTCCCTCCAACACACGACTCCATACAAAGAACACAGGCTTCCAAATCTGCAACTTCTGCTCATTTATGGCACTTTTACCCACACCAAAACGGCAGCATGGGTATTTTCTGCATTGAAATCCCCTGATCTGGACATAGCAAGCAGCACTTCAGCCTTGACAAGGAGAGCTGTGAGTCCCACAGCCAAAGCTCCACCTGGACCTACAAACCTGGTGTTCCTCTGCCTCTCCAGCCCTCAGCATCAGCCTAAGGAGGCTCTTCCAGCATCCTGAAGAGATCAAGCTTCACCAGAGCATGGAACAGAAACCAGCACTGCCCCCTGTCGCATCTAAACTCCAACAGGAGAACTTTCATGCCAAGGTAACCTGCACCCAAGTCCCTCTCCCGTGAGCACCTGCCCATAGAAAATATGTGGAACGTCCTGTATTTAAGAAAAACTACTGGCAATTAGATGGGAAATAGTGGGAATTAAATGAACTTCATGCACTACACACCCTCTTTCTTGAGACAAAGAACTAAGAGAGCCTTTCTCCCTTTCCTCCAGGTAGTGGTGCAAACACCCTCAGACAGGACAAGCCCAGCTCCTGGTGCTCCCCAGGGATCCCACAGGACACATCCATGGACACAGCATAAAGGCACCTTCCACAAGAGACAGACAGGAGAGCAGGAGCTCACCTGAACTTCCAAGATTTCCACAATGATACTCCTAAATTCCTGCTCAGATAAACAGCTCCAATGAAGGTTTTATTCCACAGCATTTCAGCACATCATCCCCCCTCTGCAGACTTAATTCACATATTTGGCTCCAACAGACAGAACTTCACCTATTAATTTGATTTCCTCAAACCATAAAAGATTATTTTAAACTGGCAAAGAGCTACTAACACAACCGTAAGACCACTGAGCTGTCAGGAGAGCAGGAATATCAGAAAATAATCACTATGTGGCAAGATTTTACACATAACAAAGTAACTTATCTGATACACATGTTCTGCAGATTGAGTCAAACTGTAATATTTTTCAAAAGAAAAAAAAATCTACTTCAGATCTGGAATCTGCAAAGTTTGTACTGTGTAAGAGGATAAATAAAAATATTCCCTGTCAAAAGCAGTCAGCTCGAATGGTTCCATCAGTGGTGTCCAAGATGAGAACCACCGTGGAAGACCCTGCCTAATGTGATTTGAAACAGAACAATCACACCATTTAATGCCAGAATTTAACCATTCTTACTTTCCCAAATTGCATTTGACCAGCAGTTTTTTCCATATTTCATTTGCACAGAGCTCTCTCTTAAAATACCAGGATTCAATCAACCTACAGGGGGTATTTTTTTTTTAATCCCAGCACTCAGCATTCAAGACCAGATTTTCTTTCAAGCATCCTACTAGCTTATGGCTGGCAAGAAGGAAATAAAGAAGTTACTTTTTAAAGCCAGCATTTGGCATAACGAACAGATAACATCGCTGCAAAGCTAAGGAGGCTTCTGTGGTATTAATGGTCTCATGCAAGGGCTTTTGAGAGAGCCTTCTCCTGCCTCACCTGGGTGAGATTACGTTTTCCGTAGCCTATAAAGAACCAGGATTCAATCATGGACCATTAAAGACAACAATGGTAAAAGGTGTGAGAACTACCGCGGCTGAAACGCTGCCAGACCGCTCATTTCTGGGCTACTGCGGCAGTTCCCAGGCAAGTTCCTCTCTCTCCACAGGTTGCCGGTACCGAGTCCGTGCCACTTCCAGCAGCCCTCCCGAGCCGGGGCAGAGCCCGCCCGTGCCCGGCTCCCCTCGGGGGTAAATGGCAAGGCTGATTCCCCTCAGCTGTGCCCTTCTCCCCTCATTAGTGAGCTGCAAGCCCGATTTCCCTCAGGTGTGCCCTTCTCCCCTGACTGGTGAGCTGCAAGCCTGATTCCCCTCAGGTGTGCCTGGCTCCCCTCCCCGGTACCAGCGAGCCGGGAGCACAGGTGGGTGAAGCGTTCAATCCCCCGCAGACGGGGCTCCAGGCGTCCCTTGTCCGCGGGGAGGCACCGCCGCCGCTCCCCGAGGCTCGCAGTGGCCCCTGCTGGTGCCCGCACGGGGGGAGCGGAGCGGGCTCAGCCCCCCGGCACCGCTCGCCCTGCCGGGGCCGCCCCGGGCCCCGCCGCCCCCGGGACCCCTCCGCGCCCCCGCACAGCTCCGCGCCCGCCGCCTCCGGGGTCTCGCCGCGCTCTTACCCGTCAGGAGGCTCCGGGAGCCGCTCCGCGCCGCGGCGCCGGTCGGTGCGAGCTGCGCGAAGAGAAGGGCGATGCACAGGGAGCCGAGGAGCCGCCGGGCTCTCCGCGCCGCCATCGCTCCACTCCCCGCGCCCGGCAGCCGGGCTGCACCCAGCGCCAGCCCCTCCCCCGGGGGGGCTCCTCCTGCCTTCCTTCCCTACCGGGCGGGCTGCGCGGAGGCGGCGGAGGGAGAGCGGCGGGCGGGCGGAGCGGCCGCGCTCCCTCCCTCACTCCATCGCGGGCCGGGCTCCGCCGCTCGCTCGCTCCGTCCCTCCCTCACACGGACCCCGCGGGGCGCGCGCCGCCTCCCGCCCGCCCCCGCCTCGCGCATGCGCGCGCTCCTCCCCTCCCGCCCCCGACCCCCGCGCCAGGTGTGCGCGCGCCCGCCCCCCCGCGCGCGCCACCGCGCCTGCGCGTGCGCGCGCGGGGGGGCGGGGCCGCCGCCCTCTCCTGAGGGGCGACGCTTTGCCCCCCCCCTTCCCCTCAGGCGCTCGGTGCGTAAAGTTCGTGGGTTTTTAAGGCAATAAATGCATATTTTCCACTCTCCTGGACCAGCCCGGCATGAGTGCGGGACCTGCGCGTTTTCCACACGTAAAAACATGGAAAACCAGACGGTTCGGCACCAATCCGGGTATCCCCGCTATGTGGCGAGCCGGAGGGTGTGGGAAGAGGGAGCCCTGCTCTGCCATGGTGCTGGTTACCAGCAATCCAGAGCCGCCCAGAAACCCGAAATCGAGCTAAATGTAGAAAAATAACTTGCGGAAACTTGTTTTCTTAGGGAGCGACTCTGCTGCTCTGTTCGGGATGCCGCCTCTCTCAGTAAACATGCTTCTCAAAGATAAATAACGTGAAGAAAAGGCCAGACATGCTCCGAAAAGGCAAATGCGATGTATTTTCATCCTCCTGGGGGTAATTAGTTTTATACAGCATTTGCCATTCAAATCCAAATCACTGGAATGCCGCATCGTTACCAGCCCGTTCCAGCCCTACTGCCACATCCAGGCTCCTTAGAAAGGACACAATAAAAGCTATAAATATACATTCCTCCTTCATTAATCATATGGAGAGTACCCTGATATTTTTTCCATCTCAGCTTGTTTCCCACTAAATTATATTTTTACAATGCACACGGTGTCCTTGCTCATTTTATTATTGACTAATTGAATCGTCTCTTTCAGGACATAAATTACATGGGACCGGGGCTGGAGGTAACCAGGAGAGAGCCAGACCCATGGGGCACTGCAGGACGTAAACCATGGGTACATCCCCTGCAAAACACGTTGTGAAACATTTTAAAACGAATTTTAAATAATTTGTTCCAAAAATCCAGGCTTTTACACTGGTTGTGAAACTCCTGTTAAGGAAAGTTTCCCTTGATAACCTCAGTGTGTGTGGCAAGGGTGTCCCTCTTGTTGCAGGCAGCTCTCTATTCCCGTGAAATTCTTCTTGATCCAGCGGGATTTGCAGATTTGTTTATGGAGAGGGTTTTGTGCGAGGCAGAGGCTGGCAGAGTGCTCAGTGCCCCAAACGCAGGTGTGGATTTTGCCGTACGGGGATGCACACAGCGAATTAAACGCTGACGTGACTGCAAAGCACCAGCTAATACAGGTGTCTGAGGCGTCTCTCCTTGTGAAGCTTGCTTCATTATTTTATGTTTCTGTCAGGAAACAGGGGGTTTGGCCACTAAAAATATCCCGGGGCATTTTCACAATGGAATAATTACCTCCTCAGAAGGATGTTTGGGTTTCTCCAGCTTACCCTTGCCGAGCTATGCTGCTATCTGATATGCCACAAGGATTACTAGCAACCAGCTGCAATTTATCCTGAAAATGGAAGCGGTGATTAAAAGGCAGGACTGGTAGTGTAACTCCTATAAAAGCTGGTTAGCAATTCCCATCATAAAATCCTGCCCTCAGTCGCATTTAATAGGGCCAGACTAACCACTGTGCTGAAATTTAGGCATCTGAAGTTCATACCTTGGGTAAAATTATAAACATTTTCTCCTTCTGTTCCTTCTGTCAGGGATTTTCTATTCTGAAAATGAGAGTGGTCACTTTGTCAGAGGTGTTCCCTCAAACCCTGCTATAAAAACCCTCCTGAAAGTCCTGCTAGTTCCTGGCAGGGGCTTCCTGGAGCTTCCACTCCCCAGCAGCTCCATCCTCACCACAGCCCAGGGCTGTGGGATCAGAGCTGGACCTGCAGCTCCAGTTCCTGGCTGCTCTGGACCATGCCATGTCTGCAGGTAGGAAGGGCAGACCTGTCCTTCCAGTCTTCTTGGGAAACACAGAGCAGGAAGCTCCTTGAAAAACACACAGTGGGGACAGGAACTGGGTCTGGGACAGGTAAGTTGGCAGGAACAGAGGCTCTGGAGAGAGACAGGTTCTCCAGGGTGGTGAAAGGGAATGAGGAGCCAGAAGGAAAAACAGGTCTGCCTGGAGGGAGGGATAAAGCAAAGCTCATAAGAAGGAGTCTGGAAGCCAGGCTGCTGGGAGAAGACTTTAAACCAGAGTGGAAATGAGAGGAATTGCTGGGAGGAGGGCATGCAGCCTGGCAGGACTGGGAGCTGTCCCTGTGCTCTGGACAAGGTTTGAGGGAGAGCCTGCTGGGCAGAGGGGATCAGATGGAAGAGCTGGAGTGGGGCAAGGGAAAAGGACCCCGAGGCTGGGTGTGGGATGCAACAGGGCCTGTGGGAAGAGGGAATTCACTAGGAACAGCGATGTAGTAATGGGAATGACAAAAACTGGGGCAGGGAGGCAGAGCAGAAAGGTGAGGATTTGGGAATGGGAATGCAGACCACCTGTATTTCAGTACCTGAAATACACTGAGAATGTGCCTCACCCCCTTGGAGTGCTGGAGCTTGTGCCAGCCATGACATCCCTCACAGAGGGAAATTTCCACATTGCTGATGGCCTGCATCAATGTCAGCTCAGGATTACATTACTGGGGTTATCTCTACATGGGAAAGAAGTACACATTCAATAAAGCACTCAGGCTGCACTGTAACACACTCCCCAGTTACCAAACACCAGGACAAAGGCAACCAGTGCAGAAGGATATGCCAGGCTCAGACACTGAACCAGGGTCAGGGAAGCCAGGCAAGTGCCCCAACAACTTCCACCTCATTTACTGCAGAAATCAGATGTAGGTATTTTATGCACCTTGTGAGGAACTGCTAGGCAAGCAAGCACAGCACTGTGGGTGGGGCAGGTGACTGCTGCTCCCAGAAAGGATTTTTAGCCTCTGGAATTTTTAGTCAGCACTGCCCAGGTGCCTGGGCTCACATTTTGAAGCCTGACTTGCAGAAATGAAGAACTCTTGCAGATAAATCTGCAATAACTGAGAATTTATACAACTTCTGACTCAATTAGATGCCTAGCCATGTTCTATTTTCTGACTAAATCAGGCCATTGAGTATTTCTAATTGGATCTCTGAAATGAAAAGATATTTTTTACTACTCTGTCTGTACACCCGAGTTCCTCGTCTGTAAAATAAGGGCAACACCAGTTCTCGCTACAGTGTTGAGAAAATGAATTAGAGTTTGTGAAGCACTTGGATACCATAGTGATGAGTCCCATGGAAAAGCTCGGGAGGAAATGAATAAATCTGTCTTCAGAACAATATTTGAATAGTCTGCTGTAAATAAAGCACGGGCCACACAGTGAACAGCAAGGAGAAAATAAAATTATTACTCAGTGAGCACAGTCTATTCTGTACAATGAGTGAGGCCAGGAACCTGTTGAAAGAACAGCGTGTGATCTAATTAGAATTAAATACTGTATCATAATGCAAATGCATGGAAGGGACAAATTACAGTTGCATAGGCCACCTTAATGTTGGTATTTCTAAACTTTTAGACTCTTGAATTTAAAAAAGAACTCCACTGTTAGGTGCAAAGGTGTAATACACATGAATAAATGATTTCCTCGCCCTTTAATAGTGGGAGACAATATATGTACCTCCTCTACCTCAGCCACTTAAGTGGAAAAAGTGTTTTTCTCCTCTTGGAGATATCTCAGCCTTACAGCCAAGATTTAACGCTGTCATTCACACGCTGACATAGAGATTTAAATCCAAAATTTACCTTCTTTGGGAGTCTGTGCACGATCATCAGAGACAGCCTATTCTCCAGAGAGAGAGCCAGAGGAGGACCTTCATTTCAGTGATTAAAATTTTGTGTTTTGCTTGGAGTGCTTCCCATTCCAAACCAGCCCCCTGGTTTTGGTGCAGAGGCAAGGTTATGGAACAACAACTCCCCTGATCTTGGTGACTCCTCAGTCCCGAGGCTGCACTGAGCTCTCCCGACTCCTGCTGAGACTTGGAGCCGCTTCAGAGCGGCTGTAAATTGCTCTGGGTTATCTGTGGCCCACAAGAAGGGTGATGGAATTAGGATTGCACTGTTCAGTGCCACTCTGCTCGTGCCTATTTTTCTCATCGTGATTTCTCTATTGCTTAGCAGGATGTGAGGTGACACGCAATCGTTACACCAATTTCTTGTTATCCAGAGAATTTCCCGTTACCAGGCATCCTCTGGCAGCTGGTAAGGGCAATTTGGGATAAGAAGGGGCTGCAGCACAAATAAAGACGTGGCTCGTTAAGTTTAAGACTTAGAGCTGTGAGATACCTTCAGTTTAACCTGCTGTGCTGCCTGCCTCGTGTGAGGCATTGGCTCCATTCATGGACAACATCTGGCACATGGCCTGTCCGATTATTCCCAATCTCCATCCTGATTCCAGCAGCAGTGCCTAGCAAGGTGTGCTGTCTTTCATCCTTCAATAGGAGCTAGATTTATTTTTTCTTTTTTTTTTTTTTTACATTTATTGGTCACAGATGTGGTTTTGCAAACTGCTCTGAGGTTAAAAGTCATCCTCTGGACTTTGCCAAGCAAATTCTAGGTTAGCAGGTCATATGCCAGAAACCCTCCAACCCCAGCATATACTTCTGTCATTCCTGAGGTCAACAGCAGTTCCAGCTCCTCATTGGAATCAGGGAGGGTCATAAATGGAAGCAGACCTTCCAATCACTGAGGAGAGTTCCCTGAGAAGGCTGAGAGGAAGCTCCTTGAGTGCCAGGTTGACAGAGTCTGAAACATAAACAGGGCAGATGGTACAAAATGCTTTTAAAGGCTTCCCTTGCTGAGCAAGGGAGCTGCTGAGGTCTAATCCAATGTTTATTTATTTAGGGTTTTCAGAGATAGATGGAGGGAACCTAGAATTCAAAAGGCAGGGTTTACTGGAATCCAATCCACAATTTAAAAGAAAAGGGTAATGCATGTGTTATCAGGAGATGCATAATGATGTGGGATATGGGTCTCTGGGCATGCAGAAGGAGAGAAATACAGGTAACCCCCGAGGGGAAAGGCTGATGTTACTGCAGGCAACGGGATTTTTGTCATCCATGTCAATGGTGTGAGATTCATCTCTGGAAGCCTGTCATGGCACCACACTGTGCCACAGGTGCTCACAGTGACTGTGTTTTCCTGTTTTGGTGGTTGTCATTAGTCCTTGTTCTCAGATGAGATCATTACTGGGGACACACTGACCATGCCCTCACTTTTCCAGTGTCCCACTTCTCCCTGAGCTATAACAACTGATCTTTGGACTGACAGACTCTGCACATCCAGTAAGAGAGGAGACAGATGGTCCATGCCCTCTCATGTGAGCAGGATCGGTCTCCTCTGCTCCTTAAAAACCACATAAGCCAGGCAAGGATTCCAGGTGGTGTTTATCCCAAAGCTTTTCCAACAATCCCACAAGAATGTTAATTACTGACACCAACAATCTTGCTCTCATTCATACAATGGGAGTGCCTAAAGGTCTTCCCTGAGGTTGTGTTAGATACTGTAGGATCACACAGGAAAAGGCAGAGGGGTTTTAGTGCAGCTTATCCTGCAGGAAGTCAGAACCATGGAGAGCTGTTGGAGGTAGAGCAGCAGGGCCACCTTTCACATCTCCTGAGTCCCAGTGCTTCTGCTCTGTAAATACCATCACGTTTCTGCTGTGCCAGGGGAAGTGAGACTGCAGCAGTCTGAGAGAATTCAAAGCGAGAGGAAAACTGTGCAGAGGAGAAAGGAGAAGAACAAAAGGGAAAGAATTGATGTTCAGCACACAGAAATGGTCATTTGCCTCTGGGCTTGGGAAATCAAAGAAATAACATTAGACCAACAGCAGAGGAGGCCTGGAAAACACAGCCCATGTGTTTCCTGGAAATGGAAAGAAAAGGCCTCATTATCTGTGAGAGATACAGACAGATCAGCCAGGGTTAGATGAGCAAGTCCACACATAAAACTTGACACCAAATAGACTTGGCTATTGTGTCAACACCCACAACTCCCACAGTGTCCTTCCTTTTGGTCTGTATCTCAGACTGTGATTTGAGGTGTTTAAAACTGAATATACAGAAACATTGATTCCAGGAGTCATTGCTTGGACATGGTGGCTGAAGTGTCCCTCTGCTTTAAATGGCAGGAACTGGAGGCACAGAGTGCTATTAGAACCTTGTGATGGAAGAGTAAATAAGGGCAAAATTACCTCAGTCTGCTAATTCAACAATTCAAAACCAGCCATTGCTATGATGTAGTGAAGACAGGGACAATGAACCACAGAAACAGGAAGGAATAAAGACATTGGACAATAGGTTGGGACAGGGACAGAGTCCTGTTTGCTGTAATAATCTTGTTCATGCACTCTCAGACAGCCCTTTAAAGTCATAGTTTTGGCTTTGGTTCCTCCAAGTGGAATGCTCAGACAAACCTCACCACCCTTTCAAATGCTATGAAGGAATTTCCTATAAATATAATGGATTTTTCATGGAGGAAATATTGGACTTCTTTATTTTTACCACATTATCTGACAAAGGGACAAACTCGAACAGTTGTAAAATTAAACTTTTCAGAACAAGACCTGGTTTTACAAAGAGCTTCCATCCCAAGCTCATAGTGTGCCACAGAAGGATGCCTGGAGCCCTGGCAGATTCTTTTGCCACAGGACCTGTACACTGTGATCATGGTGCTTCCCAAATCACCTTCCTGCCAGGAAAGGTTGTGCTGCAGCACCTGGGAATGCTGCAAAAGTCTGGACAACACCTTGGTGATGCAGCTGTCAGAGGAGAGCATGGAGGGCTCTTCCCAGAGAGCAATAGCAGGGGTGCAGCCTTGATTTGCTAAGGAGAGAAACAAGCTTCTGTTCCCAGCAGTTCCTGGTTTAAAAGCAGAGTTATTGACTCATTCTGCATACATTTTATTTTAAAATCATTCTAACTTCTTGCAATTCTTAAGCATCTCTAAAACCAGGGTGAATTACTCAGCATTCCTTCCTAGTGTTACCAATGTAACCTCTTACCCCATCAGCACAGTCTGACTCTTTCTCAGCTGCAGGACTGAGCAATATGGGGACATAAAAGCAAAGAACACACTTTGTGCCAGGGAATGGTGCAGCACTGAGAGCTCTGGCAGGGAGAATGCAGGCAGCCTTCAGACAGGTGAAGTCTGACTCCTCAAGCTCCAATCTGACACTTCTCACAGCCATTCATTTCACTTTTTTTGTTGTTGTTTAAACATCCCTTGAGGGCAATACTTCTGCAAAACCACCACCTTTCTCCCACCTTTCCATGCTCATCCCAGGGGACTGGTGATCAAAGCCAGGAGAGCAAACCAGGGGCTCTGATGGGATGTGGAACATGGGTGATGGAGCTGTGAGGCCTCAGATCTCCCTGACAGGTCTGGGCACTTGGCACATCAGGATTACTGGCTCTGCTGTCACACAGGGCTTCTACCACTGCTGTTATTCCCTCAGCACCTCAGTGGCAGGTTTAAAATCAAATTACACGATTGCTACAGGCTGCACACCCTGCCTGAGCCCTGAAGTCAGATGACTTGAAACAATAAATATGCCTGGGTAGCAGTTCCCTAAGAAATGTCATCCTTAGGCTGCTCCTGTGTTCCTCCTAACGGAACCTGACGGGACTCATCGACTGCCCGCTATTCCTGGAACTGCAGCGGAAGTTATTGATTCTGGGAAATATGAAATGTGCCTGAGAGGTCACAATGGGACTCTGTGTCCAAGTGGGACACCAAGGCCTTCAGAGACACTGAACAAGGCAGAGGGAGCAGCAGGAAATGAAAGGTGGGGAGCTGAATCCATGAGGGATCGGTGGCGTTTGAACAGCACCGCCCCAAGAAGAGGTGAAGGTGCTGATCCATGTTTCCTGTGACCAGAAACCACCACAGGGTAAATGTTGCCCAGGCTGTTGCTCCACCTGCTTCCCTCTGCACCAATACACATTTTTTAAGGGATGCTCTTAGAAGGACCAAAAGTTGAAATGCATTTCCTCCTCTTCCCATAGTGAAGGCACATGCTGGCAGGGAAGTCTGGGAGGGAAATGCTCTTATGCCATACAGGCAATGGACATTTTGTGCACAAGCAAGATGCCTTCACATTCCCAGAGGAATTCAGCTAAAAAGCATCACTGCCAAAAACTGGAGAGAATTCAGATGCTTGGAACAAACTTATATTGCTAAAAGTGGGGAATTGGTCAAGAAAGATGTTCAGGCTATCAGAAGTTGTTATCAGAAGTGTCCTTCATTTCTGAAAGCACAGAAGTGTAGGTATTCAACAAAAATCAATTTCTCAAAAAGACTCTCCTTCTGTGACCAAAAGCCTTTGGTGAGGGCTGAGCAGAAATTGAGCTTTATGTCTGTATCATGTGGACATTTAGATTCCACAAAGCAAAGCAATGGTATTTTTCAGCCATGAGCCCTCTGAGGCAGGTAACAAATAACAGAGATTTGACAGAGGGAGAAAAGCTTTCTCACAAATCTCCTGTTTTCCCAGTCCCAAAGGGCTGCAATCTGCCTCTCAGCCCTCTTCCATGCTGCTGCTCAGTCCATGATCTCTTGGGTTTGTGTTTTCAGACAGGAGTCCAGCATTTTCCTGCTGACCTCCAGCACTCAGCTGCTCCTTCTGGGGTGTCATCACAGTATCCACCACTCCTGAGGCTGCCAGGACATTCTGGGAACCACTGCCTTTGGAGAAGGCAGCACAGGGGAGCACAAGGAATAGTGTGACTGACATTTGTTTTTATGTTTATTGCTACTACTGCTGTTAACGTGTCTTGGTTTTTTTTTTCTAAAGAGCAGAGTTCATGAATTATGTTCAGCTTAAAAAGAAAGCTGCAAAAAGTACCAGTGAAAGACATCAGGAAGAAAAAACTCAAAACCACTCCTGTTATCTTACTCTCTCTCTCTCTTCTCTCTTTGTTTTTTTAGGTTCTGCATCCAGTTTCAGGCTAATGCAGCAGTGCCTGGGGTGTGGTGCCTCATGAGGGCTCCTGAAGAGGCACCTGCTGTGGGAAGGGAGCAGTGGGAACATAGACACAAGAGCACTGAGCTTGCTGTGAGCAGTTTCCACACCAGGGAGAGGAAGAACTTGGTCTTGTTCCTGGCTACAGGTGGTTCTGACACATGAAAGGCTTCACTCATTCTCAGTTGAGACAAGTTAATGGTGCCTGTCCCATTAGAAGTGACTAAGGTAGGATATCTTGCACTTCCCCCAAAACTGACACCAGAAAAAGGGTGGGTTTAGGTGGGATATTGGGAAGAAATTCCTGGCTGTGTTTGGTGCTGAGGCCCTGGCAGGGTTGCTCAGAGCAGCTGTGGCTGCCCCATCCCTGGAAGTGTCCAAGGCCATGTTGGACAGTAGTAGAAGGTGTTCCTGCACGTGGCAGGAGGTGGAACAAGGTGGTCTTAAAGGTCCCTTTTAACCTAAACACTTCTGGGATTCTGTGATCAAGAACGTGAGAATGCCCACACAGCCTGGAATGTGGACAAAATCCCTGTTTGGAGTTCCTGGGTGGGGTGACACTGCAGCAGGAGGGTCCAAACCTCAAAGATAAGTTATTCATAAAGATATTCAAGATATAAAAATATCAATATAAAGATATTCAAGTTGTACACCAACTTACAAACTTCTGGGAACTTAACTAACCCCAACAAAAAGCTACACACAGACTTTGGGGATTGAGCAGTGACACTGCTTTAAGTCACTCCCACAGTGGGGATTTCCCTCTGACCAAAGAGCTCCCTTGTTCAATGTATGGGAAACACAGACAGCAAAAGATGGTGGGAAAAATTAGCAGCATTTACAGTTGTGTTAGAAAGCCTTGTTCACATCAGAACACCTTCCCCACATACCTGAACAGGAGAATGGGGATTTTAAAGAACAGGAAAACCTGCACAGGGTGCTCAGTAAATCTGAAAGGAAAACACCCACCTTAAAGCTCATCTCCTATATGGAATTTTCACCTGGAGTGCAGCTGACACCAGAGGAAAGGGTGAAAAGGCTTAGAGCTCTGTGAGATAATGACAGAACTGCCAGCAGTGGACCCTGCTGGGTCACCAGAGAAAGGGGGAAAACACAACCCTTTGTGATTACAGTCAAATACAAATAAATATGTTGGAAAAGAACATTCTCTATTTCCTGCAAGCAGTAAAGTTTGGGGGGAAATGGCCTATGACAAATATTTTTCTCTGCTGGAGGCAGCAGCAGGGCTCTGACAGGCACGCTGGAAAACAGACCATAGGTTTGTGCATATTCAACAGCCCCACTGGGAGACATCATTTCTCAGGCTGCTGTTGGGGTTGTGTTTGGCACTTGAACTGTTTTGGGGGCTTTGATAGTCCAGGATCTGTGTAGAGCATGTTTTGTTCTGAGGGAAAAGAGCACAAGCACATGACCAGAAGCTCTGATCAGCTACTGAAAGACCCAGACCAGCAGAGCTCAACAACACAACTCCTTTGTAATGGAAATGCCATAGCTAGGATGAAATTAGGAAAGCAATGTGTACAAGTGGGCTCTGAGAAGGTTGAAGTCATCCCCAGTATTCCTGCCCAGCAGAAAAGGATGCAAAGTTAAGACACCTCTGAGTGGAGAAGTGTCGACCCAATTTAGCTGCCCAAGCAATCAATGAGGGATCTTTATGAGTGTTCAGGAGCCCTAACACACAGATCTTCCCAGGGAAACTGAAAGGAGCTAATTAATAGCCCAGATAAACAGAATGAAATGCAAAGCTGGACATAGATCTTTACAGCCCGGTGCTGACTGTGCTGAATTCTCCTTGCACTCCCAGCTGACCCCAGTGAGGCATCAAGATTAATGCTTGTACAAAAAGCTTTTGCTTTCCACTTTTTGTAAAGCACTTGCAGACTGTCTACTCAAGTGTTTCACCTGGCTGCAATTAGAGATAGTTTAGGCTTGACTTACAGACTTAGCTGGGTGTAGTTTTGCTCTCCCCATCCCACTCTGAGCACCCTAAAGTGACACCTCTCTGTCTTTACTGCTCTGGCTGGCAGGATGTGAATTCCCTAAACAACTGAGGCTGTTTAACTCCAAATTGCTGAGCTCCATCTGTGCCACCTGCCCTGTTTGCAGTGTGGTTTGGGACTCCCTGGTGCCCCAAACTGCAATGAGGTGATGATGTCACTCACAGTTAACACACAAACCCCTGGGCAGGAGATGTTGAAAAGTCATGGGAATCCTCCTTGTTCCCAAGAGGTGCAGAACAAGGGCCCTCAGAGGAGCTTTAGGAGGAGTTCCAAGGCTGGCCTTGAACATGGGATCCCCCTTGACAGGGGACTTGTGGTCATTTGGTCTTTTCAAGAGCAGGTAGAGACATGAGCTGGCTTTGGGGACTGGGCTGCTCCAACCTTGGGACATATGGCCAGCCCAGCGGAAGCAGCTCCTGCCCTCTGCCACCAGACTGAGGCCATTTTGATCCAAGTGTTTTAGGGAGAAATACCAGTCAGTCTTGTCAGCAGGAAAGGTCTGGGTGGGACAGCTGCTCTGGGCAACCTGTGCCAAGGCCTCTCCACCCTCACAGGGAGGAATTTCTTCCCAATATCCCATCTAACCCTAGGGTCCAGAGAGATGTGAGATGCTTGAGAAAGGTAAATCTTGGGCTCAAGGGCTGCAGCTGAGCTTGATTTTGCTCCTCAAGTGAGGAGCTCTCCTGGTTCCAGAAGGAGCCTCTTTCTATGTGGAAGCTAAAGATCATTAAAACCTTCCAGAGGACAAAAGCCAACATTCTCCTTTCTCTCAGCTCCCACTCCCTCACACACTCCCTTGACTGAGGAGGAGGAGCAGGTTCTGCTTGGCCTGATTTGGAAGGGAAACACAAACCCCACTGGGAGGGATTTGCAGTTATCCAACTGCACCTCAGTCTTTCCTCTCCCATCACTCTAGTGACCCAGAAGTCCTGGAAAATAAATAATATTTGTAATTGTTGGGTTATTCCTCTACACAAATGTAATCTTTCTATCAGTGCTGTGCATAAGGATCTGCAGAGAAAACAGGAATGTTCTTGGGATTGGAGACCAGTGGGCAGAACATTTTTTGCAGGCCCACACAAAACTTTTGGGTTGTCCCAAGCCAATGTCCCAGAAGGACATCAGAGTCAGCACTTTCACTGCTGAAATTACCCACAGCCAAGATAAATACATGAAATATAAGTGGGAATATTGAGAAATAACAAAAACTGGTGCAGAAACCACGGTGGAATGTGCTCGCAGGGACATGCACAGGCACAGCCTGTCCAACGGACTCGTGGTCATCCACCATCCTGGCCCACAACCATTCCCTGAAACCTTCCACCAGCCTCAGTTCCTTCTGTACAAAAGCAGTCTCATGGCCTGGATTAAAGCTCTAGCAGCTTCATTTTGGTTTGAGCTCAGCTTCTCTCCTGGACTAACAGGCATTTGGGAAGCTGAGAAGATCATACCATCATTGCAGGAGAGAAAACATTTCCCCATGGCATCCCCCTTGCTCTGTGCCCACAAACCTCAGGGTCCATCACACAGCCTTGAGTCTGCATGGAAAGAGCCAGCTGGAACCTCTGGAAACCTGGAATGCTCATGGGATTGAGGAAGGGGGAAAGCACAAGCACTGGCCCCTTCTCCAAAAGCTGCACACCAAGATCCCAAATCACTTCTTACTCCAGCACTCAGGGATTCACTGGAGTCAGAGCTTTGGGATTTAACTGCTGCTGGAAAAGGAAAAACTCCTATTTGCATGCACAAAGATTGGGAGTTTTCTTCCTCCACTCCAATGGAAGTTTAATCCAACAGGCCCCTTGCTGTGTGTCCAGTAGCCTGGTCACCACTGCCTCAGGTGAGCACAAATCCAGTGCACTGACATAGGAAAACAGCCTGAACTGCAGGTGTGCTCACATAGCTTCATTTAGATCTTTCCTGATGGGAGAATTGAGAACCAAAGATGTTCCCACCAAACCTACTCATCCAATTACTGGAGCACTTTGAAATTGTGATACGGATCAGAGGAGCAGCCTGCGCTTTTCCCTGGACAGACAGGAGTGTGCAGACACTGCACTTTTGGGAAGCATCAAGAACCAGACACAGGAGCTTTGTGGCTTTTCTTCTTTGGTTCTGACTTGCTCTGACTCCTCACCTGCTCACCATTAGCACCCCGTGGTGCAGTGGTGTTTGACATCCCTGTACCAGCCCCTGATTTATATGGCCTCTCACAATCCCTCCTCCTCGGTGCGGCCTCGGGAGCAGCAGAACAGACATTCTGAAATGGAACTGCTTTGAATCAGTCACTGCCAAAGGAGCAGACACCTTCAAAGAGCATTATCTTTGGGAATCAAACTTCACCCTTCCCAAATGATCTCCTTTTTTAATGATATGAAGCTTTTAGGGTTTGGCAGAAATGGACAAATACTCCAATGGACAGACTTAAAAAAAAACAGGTGAAAGCATGACTGAGATTCACAGTCACAGAATAAAGGAGAGAAAGGATCCAGGGAGAAATCCAACATGCTACATTCGTCATTCATTCAATTACAAGGATTTGAGCAACAGTGCAATGAAGGGAATTCAAGCTCCCCATTTTATGCTGTACCTCTGATGCTTTTCCACATGGCACTGCAGGAGATGAGCCGTGCTCCTTTCTACACCCATTCCCCACAGAAAATCTGCAAACCATCACCACTGATGTTCCCCAATTTAGAATCCATGTCCTAACGTTCTCTGCCTCCAAAGCATGGCCACCACTTAATGCCCTGCTTGCTTTAGGAATGTGGTTTTCCTTTGGTCTGATGGGAACACCATGATTATGTGCTGCACGTGCCAGGGAGGCAGGGCTGGGTGGGGAAGGAGAAGGGAGGCTTCAGCTCAGAAGTGATAGTACCTATTTTTGGCTCCCAGAGCCAGGCTGTGCTTCTCCCACTCTGTTTTGATGCTCCAACACATTTCACTGGAGATGTCACCAATCCCAGGCAGTCACGACAATCTGGGGTGCTGGGATTCAGCCTCGTGGGGGAGGGAAGACAAGCAGCAATTTTTCTGAAGTCTGTGGCAGGAACAAATGGATTTGTGACTGTTGTGACTGTTATTTGAATATTATTACTTAGATGAGGCTATTTTTCAGTCTGAACATACCATTAGAACACAGGAGATGTACACCTGGTGCTCTCTTCCACCTGGCTGCAGTGGGACATCAGCTCTTCCTGAACTTCCATGATGAGGTTTTCAGATCTGCTTAAACATCGTGCAGAACCAAATGCCCTCTTGCTCCCCACTGCCTGGGACACATAAAACAGACAAAATACAGTGAATTAATGTCCTAAGTGTGTTTTACATAACTACAGTGCCTACTGGGGGTGCACAGGATTTCCCCACAACTCCAAGTGTTACAGTTCCCACTGTTGTTAAGTGACAACTTATTTACATCCCAGAATCCTGAGGCAGTACAAGCCAAGGTCTTTGCTCACATCACAGCCCCCAGGAGGTTGTGAGAGCCTCCCCTCCATGGCTGTGCTTCAGCCATGTGAAGGAGGAAGCCCAAAAACTCTCCTGAAACTGAACACTCCAGCTGGGCCCCTCAGTCGGTGCTGGAGGGGCTCCCCACAAGCAGGACACCCTGTGCCCCCTGCCCCCAGCAGCCTGTCCCTGCCTGGCACCCTGCCCTCAGCCCTCAGCCCTGAGCAGGGAGGGGAGACAAAGCTGGGGCTGCCCACCCCTGGCAGTGTCCCAGGCCAGGTTGGATGGGGCTTGGAGCAGCCTGGGACAGTGGCAGATGTCCCTGCTCATGGCAGGAGGTGGAAGTGAATGAGCTTTAAGGTCCCTCCCAACCCATTCTGTAATTCCAAATCCAACAGGATCCAATGGAAGACAAGGCAGAGCCTGAGGAGCTCAGGTATCTCTGATGCCAGAGCAGTGCTCTGGGAAAGGGGGGAACCAAAAGCCAACCCTGTGGGCCTGCTGCTCACCCAGCACAGGATCAGCTTTCCTTTCTTCAGCTGCTTTTCTTCATTCTGTCTCCTGCAGCACCCTGTGCTATGGAGTGATAGAAACACGTAACAGCTTCTCCAAACACAGTTATCTTTAGAAATGGAACAGCAAAAGAAAATGACACCATGTAGACACTGTAAAAAGCCTTCACTACATTAAAAAAAAAAAAAAGTTACATTCTTGATCAAGGAACAAACTGGTCTGAATAGTCACAATCACATTTTACAGCCATGTAACTCTTTTTATCTTTTTCTCTCCCAACATCTGAAGAAGATGAACATCTGATTCCTTTATGTGGGAATTGCTTAAACCAGCACTGGGAGAAAATACGCAGTTGAATATTGATCTGGAAAGATGGAGTGAGTTCAGCCCTGAGTTAATGCTCCTGGATTTTGGACAGGGGCTGGCAGAGCTCAGCCCCTCTCAGGACGAGCCCCAGCCTGGTTCCTGCCAGCCCCACAGCCTGAGGCTCCTGCAGCTCCATTATATTCAGCAAAGGTTGGCTGAAGGAGCACAGCACCATTTTATTTAATCATGGTTGGAGTTCTGGCATCCACAGCAAAAAAATCCTGGGAGCAGAGTGTATTCTCATGATCAGTGCATGCAGAGTGGTATAAAATGTCTGCACCACTTCTTTCCACTCCAGCCTGTGCCTTTGAAGTCATGGTAACAGCTTTTGGATCCCAATCCTCTGATGAGACTCCTTGATTTATTAGGTAAAACATCTGGAAAAAATGAGGACTTGTGGCAGTGTAAATCCTCCAGAAGGAGCAGAGAGAGGTTTCATCTGAGCAGCCTCCTGTCAAACGCAGGAAACCTGAGCCCTGGCCACTGGCTTGAGGGTGCTCCGGGCTGAAAAGCTCCAGCAGGGCCCGTTCCCGTTTCACCCAGGCCAGAAAGGAGCTGTGAGCACAGGAATGCCCAGCAGCCCGGGGAGCTGGGGCCATGCCAGGCCCCTGGAAAGGTTTGCAGACACTCGGGTGGCAGTGGCAGTGCTGCCCCTGACAGCACCGGGGAGCCCCTGCTGGAAATCCCGGCGCTCTGGGGGCACTCTGGGATGTAAATACCTGCAAATACCTGCCTGTCACCACACAGGAACAGGCACCAGCCAAACCCACTGCCCGAGAGGGGCCTTGGGGTGGCTTTTCCATCCCAGAATTACAACAAAAATGTCAGAGAAGAAAATGGTTTGGAAGGAATGAAGCCTGTGGAAGTAACAAACAAGGCGACATGCACTTTGGAGGCAGATTCCTTCTTTTAGGTGACATGCCCTTTGTGAGGCAGATTCCTTCTTTTATTTGGAACCAGCCCTGAGATAAGAGAAGAGGAGAGAGGGAGCATCAGGAGCAGCTTGCTGTGCTGTGCAGGGTGTGTGCTGGGCAGACACGTGTGAGAGCACACGCGTGTGCATCCAGCGTTGGGCACGTGGGGGCAAAGGTACAAATCACCCAGGTACCTGACTCCCAGTTATTTACTCTCTGCCTTCTCCACACAACAACCCAGGTTCCAAATTTCAGCACTGAAAATCCCCTGAGAACCATCCTTTGCCAGTTATTTTCCCATCTAAATCCTTCTTCCAGCAATTTGAATCACACAGTTCAAACACCGGCCCTGATGCCAATGGTGCTTTTTGGAGGGGGCGCAGGACTGGCACGGGAGGGGGAGTTTGGGGAGTATTTTTTTAATCAGATAAATTATTGCTGGGAAACCAGCCACTTCTCTCCATTCAATTTATACTCTATGGGGAATCCATCTAATACCCCTGCTCAGAGTGTGAGGCAGGACCAGCGAGGTGCTGTATCAAAGCAGGGAGGGAGGCAAAAGATGGGATGGAGTGCAGGGAACGAACAAACAACGGGAGGAAAGGGATCTGGAAAAGCCTGCAGAGAAGAGGGAAAGCCAAGGGATGTGTCTGCAGCTCCTCAAACAAGGGAGGAGGGGAGAAAATGGATTTCTCTGCTGGCAAACTGGAACAGGCTGGAGCATGGGCAGAGTGGGATGGGATGGGATGGGATGGGATGGGATGGGATGGGATGGGATGGGATGGGATGGGATGGGATGGGATGGGATGGGATGGGATGGGATGGGATGGGAGGGGATGGGATGGGAGGGGATGGGATGGGATGGGATGGCTCAGAAACATAAGGAGCTTTTCACCTGCAGGGAGGTGGCACAGCTGCAGGCAGGATGGAGGGTCCAATCAGGCTCTGCTTGAGTTTGCAGGGTGAGTTAAGTGATTTCCCGTTTCCCAGTGGAACTGGGAAGCTGCCAGTTCACCTCACTGCTGTATTTGGAAGTGATGAACACTTTGCTGGCTGGCAGAGAGAGGCCAAGGCCTGGGAACAGAGAAAGTTTGCAGCACCCAGGGTTCCAGCCGTGCTTGCAGGGCAGCGTGTCTGGGAGCCTTGCCCTGCTGTCTGGGCATTCCTCTCATCCCTGTTTGTGTTCCCTGCTCACCTCAGGCTCTGCTGCAGCTCCTCATCCCAACGGGCACAGCTGGAGCTGGGCACTGCCAGCAGGGGCACAGGCAGGGATTGACTGCCCCGAGCCCACCGAGCGAGCTGGGGACCAAAGCTGCCCAGAGCCTGCTGCCCATGCAGGACTGGCTCTCTTTCATGTGCTAACACCAATTTAGTCCAGAGGCTTCCCAGTCCAGCACTTCCCAGTGACTATAAATGCACACAGAGTTTTTAAAGAATTACAGGGTAATGGCACCTGAATGGGTGTCGAGGTGCACTTTGCTGGCCTTTTATTCTTCTTTATAACAAAGAATTCAAAGCTTTAGTGGGAGAGTTGGCAGTAAGCTCAGGAGATGGGGAGACTTCTGAGGATGATTTCCCAGATTCTGGGAGTGACTACAGTACAAATAATGTTGGAAAAGAAAGGAATTGACTCAGCAGGAGGCAAAAGGGAACAAGTGGAAGAGTAACTCTGCTCTGGAAAGCCATGAGGAGAATATGACACAAAGCAGAAAAGAGAAATAAGGCCCAAAAAAAGAAATCTAATGTGTATTTCAGAGGGATTCCTTCTGACAGCCTGACTGTCCAAAAACTGCCGAGTGCCATTCTCAGGAAACTGGGCCTTACACGAAGCCCAGGGAATTTTGGCCCAAAACAACAAAGAGATGCTTTAACTCAGAGTTCATTCCCATCCTCCCCAACAATCCAGGGGCTCTCTCCAGTCCCCCCTGGCTCAATCTAAGCAGTGTGAAAGTGTTGCTCCTGACATTATACCCTCCTTTCCCAGGCAAATTAATGCTTGAAGCAACGCTGATCTAAACACATAATTAAACCCCCTCTAGCCCACCTACCTAATAAACTCATTTCCAGACACCAATTAACCTGTGAGGTTATTACTGGGGATTACAGATCTCCCTAGAACTCCTCGTGTCAGGATGCAGGGAGCCCAATTGTTCTGCAAGTGTCAGGTCATGGGGATCACCTTAACCTTGGATCCTTGTCCAGCTACCACAGTCCTGGGAATAAAATTAATAACTTTTTGGCATTTTCTTCCTCTCTAAGAAATGGAGAAAGTGTTATCTCTTCCTCCTCATAATTTTTCCTTGTATTTTGAGTCCCCAGACATCTGTACTTTGTTAAGGCACTGCCCATTTCAGAGGCTTTTTCCAGGACTGGATAAACTCTGGTGATAGATATCCAAGCTGCTTTGTACATTTAGTAGTCCCTAAATGTCTGTTTTGGAGTCTGTTCCAGATTCTAATCATGTTACATTAAGGTTCAGGGACTCAGTAACCTCTCCCCTCTCAATCCCCAAGAAAAACAGAAACAACAGCCCTTCAACTCTGGATCAAGCACAAACCTCTCCAAAATCCCAGCCCAGAGCATCTTTCACCAGTCTCAGTTCTCTGTGACTCCTGGACTCCACAGGACGTGCAGAGTCTCCCTGTCCAAGGAAAGAATGCCCATGACATGACTCAGGATTTCTCCTGACAGAACAAGGTGGAGAGGCTGCTCGTGGCCAGCTCATTCACATTAAGGGGCTGTTTAAGCCTCTCCAACCTTTCTGGAGCCTTGCTGGGCTGTGGGAGTTTTGGGCTGCTCCCTTGTTCCACGTTGGTTTTCATTCCTCATTTCTTTGACACCTGATGCCATGTGGTTTGTAGAAATCCCTCTGGGCTCAATAAACTATGGAACTGAGCCTCCTTATTCTGCTTTTTTCTTCTTCCACCTGTGGGGACTCTGCTCTGGGTTTCTTTTTCCTCTGTCCAGCTGCAAACTTGCAGGTAACTTTTGGGAATTTTGTATCGGTGAAGTTACTCCCAACTCTGCTGATTTTCAGAAGGAATTCAAGGAAAGGGAAGAAAACAACAGGATACCTCTTTAGAAACCAAGATTAGTGCAACAGGGCTGCTGGAAATCTTGTTTTCATCACCCACAAATTCCCTGATGCTGGAAAACGTCCCCCACTTTCCCATCTTCTCCCATTTGCTGCAAGTTCTGACAGGAACAGCTCCTGCTGGGAAGAGCTGACTGTGCCAGAATGGGAGAGCTGCTGTTCCTCCACCGCCCTCCCCTCCCCAGATCCCCACATTTCAGCCCAGAAAATGGAAATTGCTCAGTGTTTACCAACCCTCCTGCTCCTTCCTGCTCCACCAGGACCTCTGTGCCTGAGCCAGGTCTCTGCTGTTTACAAGCCCATCTGCTGCTGTTGCTTTTCCTCACCTCAAGTTTGAATGCTCTGTTCAGGATTTCGCTCACCATTGTGTTGGGAGCTGCAAAGAGCAGCCGAAGATTTCAGGTGGGAAGTGAGCAGCAGGGAGAGAGGAATGCAAATCTGTTCTCATCTAAAGAACCCTCAGAATAATTAAAAAAAAAGAAAGAACCAGATGAAAGAGGAAATTCCAAATGTTTTCAGCAGCACAGTCATTCCAAGGAGAGTTTGTCTTATATTTTTGTGAGAATTTGAACATTTAGAACCAGAAGGGAAAAAGCACAAGTGTTCCAATGGCTGTTGCCCTGAAATTACCTTGGTCCCTCTGGTCTCTGCAGTTTAGTCTCTGTAGGAGCTTCAAGCCTCCACTTTGCCCAAACCTGTCAAAAGTGAGTTGAGAGCTCTCCATGCAGTGTAACTCAAGGCTGCATCTCTCCAGGAGATGAGGGGAGACCCTTGGGAGTCAGAGAGAGACTGGAAATGTCTGTGTCTGCCCAGAGGCCCGTCTGAGCACAGAGCTGCTGCCCTCCTGCCCGAGCCTGCACGAGGGGTTCTCTCTCCAGAGGCTGATAGATTCAAGCTCTCTCCTATCCCTCCCTTTGCCAGCAGGGAAGCACAGTGTGGAACAAGCCTGGGCAGGTGCTCAGACACCACCAGGCTCCTGCCAGGAGCAGGGATGGGAAGCAGCCAGGCTGTGGCTCATGCTGTGCTCCTGGACACGGTGTGGCTGCAGTGGGAACCAGTGACCCCCCAGCTCTGCTGGGCCCCACTGCTGGGCCTGGGTTCTGTCTGCTCCCAGGCCATGTGGGTGCCTGGATTGGAAGGGAAAACAGAAATTGTTATCCTGGACCCTTCTCAGAGTCAGTGAGAATCAGGAGAACCCAAAGAGCTGAACTGCCCTGACCAGAAAACATCAGTGGCCAAAGTGTCTTTGCTCCAGCCCTTCCTGGGCTTTAGTCCTGGAGTGGTGAACTCAGCTGAGATCTGGCTAAGGGAGCAGCATTTGGAACAGGCTCTGCTGTGCCCTGAGCTTTGGGAGGCCCAGCCTGTGCAGACCCAGCTGCCCTTGCATGTGGGAGAGCAGACATGGCAGGTTCCAGAGCAAACATCCACGGGAAGTTCACACTCTGTGTGTGTGAGGACAATGACTGAGAAGGAGCAGGAAGAACTGGGAAGTGGAGAGGATGGATCCTCAGGAAGGAGAAGCCCACCAGAGGTTCCTTCTGGCTGTCCCTCTGTGCCACTGGAGCACAGTGGATCAGCTGCACCAGTTCTCAGCCAGGAATCTGCCTGCTTTAGGGAGGAGCACACTGTCCTACTTGGCAGCTTCCTGGGCCTGCCCTACCAGCTCAGCACAGTGCACAGATCCCATCCCAAGGCTGGAGGCTGTTGGGAAAGGAGATTCCCAGGAGGGCAGGAGGCCCCCACTGTGGCCAGGGCAGCTGTTCTGCTCTGACCTGGAACCCAGGATAACATTCCCTTCCATCTGCAATGCCTATGGCCCTTCTCCAAAGGATGTGTGTGTTTGGATTATCTCTCTTTGAGGACTTCACCGTGCAGAGCAAGGCCTGAAGAGCCCAGAGCTGCTCAGAGGTGCTGAGTGAGTGCTGGTTCAGCTTCCCCAGCCCAGAGCACTCAGGGAAACTGCTGGATTTACAGACACACTCCCAGTGGAGCCAGCGAGGTGCTGGGATGCCCTGAAAATGCAGTGCTGAGCAGGTGAGGGCAGAAAGACTGAAATTAGACTTTGCAAGAAGTTCCTGCCTCGTTCACTCCCAGAAATGTCCTCTTTGAGCTGAACTGTTCCTGGGAATAGCTGTGTCTAACACCAGGCAGTGCTGCAGCTCCAGGGCCTGGAGCAGGACCTCTGGAGCACACATGCTGTTCATTAATGCTAATCCAGGAGCAGGGATGATGTGAGAGCAGAACCTCTGAGGGGATTAAGTACACAGATACCACCTCATGGAGCTGCAGTGCAGGACGGGATCCAACCTGAACACCCTCCAAAACGCACTCAGATCTCGTTGCTCTGGTTTGGCCTCGACTCCAGCAGCATGGAAGGAGCTCAGGGAGATGGTGAGAGAGGGGAGAAGGAAGAAAGGAAAAGTCTGCTCCCCGTGCTCCCCAAAAAGCAGCGTTCCATGCTGGGGCTCTCAGCGTGCACTGCAAACTCGCCTCCCTTCCCTCGCTCCCGCTTACATTGTTCACTTTCCTGCAAATTGTTTCCACATTCTGTATAAATAACCCCGGTGCCAGTGAGGGGGAGGGGAGGCGCAGGGAAGGGGTGGGAGGAAATCCAATGGCTTTGTTACTTTGGAAAAAGAAGGTGGAGGATGGAGAGGAGCGGTTGGAGCTGGAGCCCTGGCAGACGGAGCAGAGAGTTGCCATCGAGCTTGCGTTCAGACCTGGAGGAAGAAGAGTAAACAAGGAGGAGATTATATATAATT
The DNA here is from genome assembly GCF_012460135.2 of Molothrus ater. Lineage (NCBI taxonomy): Eukaryota > Metazoa > Chordata > Aves > Passeriformes > Icteridae > Molothrus > Molothrus ater. The sequence goes on along the minus strand of NC_050490.2, from coordinate 2,699,193 downwards.
ATAGACAATCATGTTGCTGGGGATAAACAGGAATCAAAAGCACGGAGGCACTGGAGTCTGGCACATCCCCAAGCACGGAACAGGAGCCAGCCAGCGAGAGGCACTGCGGCAGGAACGCGCTTCCCTTTGGGCCTGCTTTCACTTAGCTCAGGGGCTGGGGGTTTTTTCCTCTCTTTTTGGCTGGAGGCATTCCCCCATAAAGAGAGGAGCCCATCCAATGGGGAACAGAAGCCAAAGTGAAGTCAGCAGAATTGTTGTCTGTGACATTCACCGATTACCCTGTGAGAAACGTCAGAAAGGTTTGGAAAAGATACAGCCCACAGAGGTCAGCAGGAACAACAACAACAGGAATTTCTGAACAAAAATGGCTTTAGAGACACTCCAGAATCTGTGCCTGAGTGTCCTGTGGGCAACTCCTCTTTGGCAGGACGCAGAGGGGGAGCTGCAACTCAGGGTGACACTCAGGTCCTGCTTGTGGTTCCCAAGGATGCAGGGTTTGCTTAATGGGGAAATGGTGAACAAAGCCATGGAGAAAACCTGAAACAACAGCAGATGGGCCATAAGGGCTGTGCTGGGGGTTTTTAAACGAGGACTTGGGGGAATTTAACAAAGAAAGAGGAGCCTCCTTCATTCCCTCGAAGGCTCTTGAGAGTCAGAGGGAAGGTGACAAACAAAGGACAGCAACCTCCGATGGTGACAGGAGGAGATTGTTTAGCAAGGCAGTGTGAAGAGCTCTCTCCCAGGCACTGTTTTCAATCCAAATAGCTCACAGCCTGCTGAATTCTTAAGCCATTTTGCTGATCTCTCAGCTGTTCTTCATTGAGAACACAGGCAGATACTTCAAAGCAAAAAAAGCAGAAAGGAAAAATAAATACATATAAGAAACAGCTAGACCTGTGTTTAGAATCTGCATAAGATCAGAGGAGGCAGGGAATGCTCACAGGCTTCTTCACCTTCTCCCTTTCAGTACAGGTGCTCCAAGTGTCCTTTCCCCGAAGGAAAGAAAATGGATTTTTTAAAGGGAAATGACATTTACTCTCTGAGAACAGTGTCACAGTTTGGTGGATGATATTATCTGGCTATCTGGATGTAGGATTGCATATTTTCTGTGCATTCATCATTATGGGCAACTTTCCTCTGGGATTTCTTCTGCTGATAAATCCTTCCCCAGAGGATGTACCTGTGTGTGTGCACATGTGGGGGTGAGTGAAAGATCTCTCTGTTGGCCATGTACAAACTGTTTGGGTATCGCAGAGAAGTGATAAAACAGGAGTCATGTTCCTCTCAAAACTGCTGCAAAGAGCTCAGAAAGAGCAGAGGAGAATGGACTTGGAAAAGACAGTAAAGGGTTAAAAAAGGTATTTGGAGTCCAAGTCTTATCTACTCTAAATTTACATCGACTCTGTGAGGTAATATTTAAGCAATCTCCTCCCATGCCAAGTTACAACAGCTCCTTCCAAATATCCCAGACAGTGAACAGAACCAAGACTAAAAAAAAAGGTAAAACAACGATAGCAAAAATAGCCAAGTGTGTCCTTTCCCAGTGCTCCTGTGCAAAGTGGGGCACAAAAAGATAAAACAATGATAGCAAAAATAGCCAAGTATGTCCTTTCCCAGTGCCCCTGTGCAGAGTGGGGCACAAAAAGATAAAACAATGATAGCAAAAATAGCCAAGTGTGTCCTTTCCCAGTGCCCCTGTGCAGAGTGGGGCACAAACAGTGCCAGGACAGAGCCTGGGGGTGAGAGGGTAGCTCTGGACAGACTGCAGCCTCTTCACTTTCTCTTTCATTTGTGCCTGACCAAGAACAGAGAAGGACACAGAGCTCTTGTCCTGATGTTCTGGCAAAACTGAAATGAGGTTACTGATCTCCTGCAAGCACAAATGAACATCAATTACCAAACACTCATCAAAGCACAAAACACAGTCCCTCGGTGTTGTTAGACAGCAAGAATTAAGAGTTTATCAAGCTGGAAAGAGCAGATCCTCAAGGGAGAATGGATTTCATAAGCAAGCAGCAAATCCTTCTCCAGGCGTCTTGGTGCAACTTTGGCAGTGAGAAAATCAAAAGAGCTCCCACCTAAAGAGAAACACACAGGAGTGTTCCCAGCAGGCTGCTTAGGAAAAGCCCTTGGCGGGAGAAAGTGTCAATCCTGCCTCGCCTCCTCCAGCTTTCCTGAAGCAAAGAGGGAAAAAAGACAGGGGGAAATGAAACAGAATGAGATATTTGCATTGCTGCTTATTTTTGCCCTGCAAAACAAATCTATGTGTGCTGGAGGAATGGTTTGCACTGGCTTGTCACAAAAACTCTGCAGCTGGGGCAGTCAGTGGGACAGCCTGGCCTAGGACGGGCTGGAGGCAGCAAGAGCTGCCTGGCACATCCCACAGAGGGGCATCCCCAGAGCTCTGCCAGGGCCAGGGATGCAACAGAAGCTGCTGAGGGCTGCCAGAGGTGAAACTCAGCTGCATCTTACCCTGCTAATGCCATTTTGGAGACTGGAACTTGGCCATGGGGAATGAAAATATGACTGAAGCATTTCTTTAGTCCAAGTTTGCCTGGCTGCCTTGGAGTCCCACCTCCGGAAAATCCAAGGATAAAGGGACAGAGCAATTAGGGTTTTCTCTGGTGCTGGAAATCCTTGTATTCCCAACCCTTGGATGCACAGTAACTGCACAGAGATGGGGGATTTCTCTGAGGTCAGGGATCACAGGCTGGGGGGGACCAGGGGATGAGCTGCAGCATCACCCACTGCACCTTTAGTCACCAGTGACCTCTCCATGGCCCCACTTCCCTAGCCAGGTGCTCAGGAGGCAGATGTTTAAACCTGCCATCCAGAAATGTGCTTCCCTGTCACTGTTTATGTGCTGACACTCCTTCTGCAGCCACTTTGGAAATAAATATTCCCATTTTTATGAAAACGGGCAGGAATGAGCTCAGCCCTCCAGGCCAGAGCTGCTGGGCACAGGCAACTTCCAACACATGCCTGTGATGAAGTAGAGAGATGCTCAGGGGAACCCAACATTTTGTTTAATGAAAAAAAGCCCTGCTTCAAGCTTCTGAAGGGTTATTATAAGCTGTGGCAAGATGAAACTCAAGACATAAGTCTCTTTGTATTTAATAATACATGGGATCGATTTTTTCCTGTGGAGAAACTTCAATGAACATCTTTTTTTTTGTTTAAATCTTTTGTTGCAGGTATTGATTATTCATTGAAAATCTAAACCCCAAAGATGTGACCAAATGATTTCACAAAAAAAGGTCTGATTTCTGCTCCAAAGCAGGCATTTCCAAACAGTGACAACCCTTTTGCTGTACAGATAGTGCAGTGCTGATGATGAGTTTATAATTAGCCCACACAAATGTGTACACAAATGTACATAACTGCATTTCAGGGGAAACTACTCACCCCCTAAAGCAAAAATGCAGCTACAATACACACCAGAGAAATGCAGCAAACATTCTGATCTTAGCAGGTAATTAAAGCAGATTAATAAAAGTCAACTTATTACCAAAGTGTCCCCAGAAAGGTTCCCACAAAGCCCCCTTGAAGAGCTGTGACATCCAAGCTGTTTCTGCTGAGGAGGCACCACTCCCTGGCTTTACTATAAAATCACTTTGTCACAGAGACAGTCCAACAGGCAGCGACTCAAACTCCTGTGTTTCTATACCTGATGCAACACGAGGGTGCCATCCTTTTAAATATGTATTTAAATATGTATTTATGCTTCTTTAACCTCCCGGATCTCCTCCTGCACAGCGGCTGTACTGCGGCTCTGCTGGGATTTATTCTCCGAGCTGGAGGAGGGGGTGAAGCAGATTGAGATGCACATGAGACAGGAGGAGGCAAAGGGAGAGAAAGAAAGGAAAAAGATCAATTAACGACCTGATCCCGGGGACAAAACAGCACAATTATGGTCCCTAAAGTCCCCTCAAGCCGGTCGTGGGCGTAAGTGCTGGGGAGGGACGCAGTGCTCTGTGACAGAGCCCAGTTCCAGCGGCCGGGCACGAGTCTCCAGATCACAATAAGGCAGCTTGAAGGTGACAGATTTCATTGTTGAAGGTGATAAAATTCCACGTGGCGCTCTGCAAAACAAGGGCTGGAGCTGCGCCCGCGGAGAGGGAGCAGCGCCGCAGGCAGCGCGGCGGGAGGGAGGGAGCGCTCTGCTGCTCTCCCGGCCTGGAAAATCCTGGAGAAGGGCCCGATGCCGGCGTGGGTGACAGGTTTGCTCTTGCCTGACACAGGGCAGGGAACTGCGGTGGCCAAGAGAACCTCGGCATTGGCACCTGTGCCGTGGGAGTGCCGCGGCTGCAGCGGCTGCCGAGGGTGGGCACCTGGGACAGCGGGGAGGGACAGGGACAGGGACAGGGACAGGGAAAAATGAAAGGGAAAGGGAAAGGGAAAAGGAAAGGGAAAGGGAAAGGGAAAGGGAAAGGGAAAGGGAAAGGGAAAAGGGAAAGGGAAAAGGGAAAGGGAAAGGGAAAGGGAAAGGGAAAGGGAAAGGGAAAAGGGAAAGGGAAAAGGAAAGGGAAAAGGGAAAGGGAAAAGGGAAAGGGAAAGGGAAAGGGAAAGGGAAAGGGAAAGGGAAAGGGAAAGGGAAAGGAAATGGAAAGGAAAGGGAAAGGACAGCCAGGCAGGATCCTGCAGGATGCACACTGGCCATGTGCTCCTTGCAGCTGCTCTCCCCCAGTTCTCTCCCATCTCCTGTGGGGGTTACAGCAGCACAGGTTTGCCATGAACAAGGTGTCCCAAAAGTTTCAGGATTTGTTTTCCAAAATAACCCTTAATGCTGTTACACAGCTAAAACATCCATCCAGCAAAAGCCTGGCCTTTGCTGTCATTACCACGGGCCCACTTTGCTGCAGGGACTCTGGACAAGGGCTGGGCAAGGACAGGTGCTGACTCCCAGTCACACAGAGGTGCAGCTCAGGCTGGACACTGCCCCAGCCAGGCTGCTTGAAATGCAGGAAAGTTTCAGTGGCAGAGATGTGAAAACAACAGGAAAATCAAAGCCTGAGACTAAAGGAGCAATTAAACCAGCCTCAGAATATATTTGAGTCAAATCAATCCATACAAGAATTGCAGTCACGGTGTGCTGGTGCCCACACTTCTCCCTCCCTCCCTCCCTCCCTCTTCATTTCCCTCTCTCTCCCTCCCTCCCTCCCTCCCCAACCCAGGCTGAGATCCAGCCTCACTGTCTGCTTCATCAGAATATGCACAAAGTGCAGTGACAACGCGTCTCCTAAGATGCTTTATCAGTTTTTCAAAGTCCCAGTTCATCCTCCTCTTGTGGATCCATTTACATATTGATGTATTTATTCCCCTCTCTCCAGGCAGGCCCCATGAGATTAAACTATTTTATTTACAAAGACATTGGGGCTGCAGCTCCTAACAATTAAGTCAGCCAAGATGGAACTTTGCTGGTGCTCCCAGATTGATGTGTGAACAGAGGAATCGGCCTCGTCAGCGATTTGGGAGCAGCCAGGGGGGACTGCCTCAACCCCATCTCTATAAACCACTCAATAGCTGCTGCAACTGGGAAAAATGAATTGGGGTGGTGGGAGGCACCAGAGTGCAGAAGGGAGAGATAATGAGGCTACAGAAAACCAGGATGAGAAACTTTGCCAACAGGGCTCACCTTCAAAGGTTGGTGCTCCAGAATGGTTTGTGCCCCCTGGGAACTCGCAGGCTCCTGGGAGCTGCCCCTGCTCCATCTCCCCCACCCAAGCCAGGCACACAAGGCTCCAGCATGTGTTCCTGTTGGATCCTGTGCCTCCCACCAGGTGAAATACATCCATCAGAGCACCTCAGGCTCCTTAAACACCGAAAAGTCACCTGCCTATTCAGGCCTGTATAAATCTGGTACACTATTGCCTCTCCCTGACAGCAACTTCATCCAGCGCCAGCGTTCTTCCCAGCATCTCTGACATTTCAGAATTATATTTAGAGACCTGGATGGGAATTTAATTTTGAAGTTTTCCACGGCACCCTGTCATATAAATATTCCTCAGTGCCTGCCATCGGGGGTGTCGGCGCGGAGCGAGCCCGTGCCGCTGCCTCTAATTAAACAGGCCCAAGGAAAGGCTCTAAAGAGTGCTGGAACCATCTTAAAAGTCAGCACGTGTCTCCCTATTAATTCTCACCCTGATCTTTTGCATAGTGCTATCGCCAGGCTAATTAATCACCGGTGTGAGCTCGAGCATTAATTGGAACAATGAATCATTTTTTTTGTCTGTTCCTGGCCACTTCTAGCCTATAGGAATGCAGCTAGTGCCATTACTTTAATAATTATTATAAATATAAAGCCAGCAGCACGCACTACATTTGGTAGGCATTAAAAAAGACGTGGTATTTGGCCTGGAGCATTAACAATCTGGTGCATGTTCAGGGGAGTGATGGATGCAGCTCACTGGCAGTCCAGAAACGTGCTCCCTGAATCACTTGAACTCAGGACACTTTATGAAGGTGCTGGGGAAAGCACAGGTTGCAGGGACCCAGTGTCTGGATCAACACGCTTCGGCAGGTCCTGGCCACTCATGGCTTGTTGGGACTTCCAGGCGCCCAGGGATGGAAACATCTCCATGAAGTGCACGAGGGAGGAGAAGCTGCTGACAGAGCTCTTCCAAGGGATGAGATTATAAATGTATGGAATGACTCAGGTGCACCCTGCATCCTGCCCAGGAAAAGCACCTGCATGCACAATGCCCAGCTGGGATGTGGCACTGACAGCTCAGGCACTGGGGTCAGGACTCACCTCCAGCGTCAGACTGGCAGAAGCGCTTCAGATGCTGGGAAACACAAAGCCACAAGGATGAGAACAGAGCTTTTCAGGGGGGAAACAAAAGCTAAAATGTGAACAGCTATAAACCCCCAATTTGTCACCCAGAGGACAGCAAGAATTTCCTTTCCTTGCCAGCCCGGAGGCTGGGGAGAAGCAGAAGTGGCTGAAGGAGAGCTCAAGGTGAGGCCCGTTATTTACTGCTGCTGATGAATAAGCAAACCCCCACATCATGTTTTCCTGCAGGACAGGAAAAGCTCTGGAGTGTTTAGCAGGCTGGGCAGTTGTTCTTTTCCCCCTCCTGGGGTGTGTTTTACATGCTCTTCCAGTGAGCCGCAGTCCCACTATTAATTGTTCACACACATAAAACACATGGAATTCTCCTCCACCCCCACTCACCCAGCAGACCAAGTGGGGGAGGGCTGGAAAAGTCACCTACCGAGACAGAGGTGGGGGGAAATAATGTAAAAAAGATCCAAAAGGATTTGTGTTGGTTTTTAAAAAAATGTAATATACTTCTGTGCACCAGTTTAAAAGCACAGGCGTGTTTGAACTTCCTAGGGAAGGCGGGAGCACGGGGCAGGAATTGGCAGGCTCCGATCTGGCAGCTTTTCCTTATTATGAGAAAATCCACTCTGGTCTTGTGCGAGGGTATGAATTCTTCATCTCATATTGTGTTTGCACAGAAGCGTGAAACACATCCCGAGCGCTGGTGCCGTCCCCAGAGCACAATGCGAGAACAACGAGGGCACTGAGAGCTGCTCGCCCAGGGCCCTGCACTGCACTGCATTCAGCCCATCCCCGGGGCTGAAAAGGAGAGCCCCAGGCACGTATTTCCTCCTCAGGGCTCGGGGGCCCTGGGCTGTGAGCTGCAGTCCCTGTGGGAAGCTCCCACCCTCCCACCGTAAACGTTCCCCCCGCTGCCGCTGAATCACCAAATAATCAGGAGACCCGTGGGAAGGGAATTAAAGGGTGGTTATCACGCTGCCGTGTTCTGCTCACTTTATTTGTTTTAAATGACCATGGAAGCAAAGGGGGGGAAAAGAAAACACACAAGTGGAAACTTAATTGAGCTGCTGAAATGTCTTCAAAGGAGCATTCTGGGCTGGATTGCGATGCCTCGGCTCCCACTGGTGGCATTTGCTCACATGAGTGGGCAGCTGATGAGGCAGTCTGGGACCTTTCCCTGAGTGATCTGTGTCTTCTGCTGCAGGCTTGGAGCAGAGGATGGGCACAGACACCCAGCTCCGGGGGCTTGGGGACCCTGCATGTCCCAGAAAGGGGCAGGATGGGAGCGGGCTGCAGGTATCCAGCATTGCTTTGGGCTACAAGGGTCTGAGTCCTTGTTTCATGGCAGGGTTTGCTGCTCCAGGGGCAATATCCATGTAGGGATACAGCTTTTCCCTCCTGGAGCCAAAGACCACCTGCCCTGGCTCCACTTCTGGGCAGGAAGAAAGGGGAGCCCACTCCACTCATCATGGGCACCAAAGTGCAGGCACAAGGTGACAAAACCACCTGAAGTCACAAAGTGGCCTTGGGTAGATGCTGTCTCAGGATGGAGGTTTGGGAAGGGCTTCCTGAGGGGCTGCAGAGCCCATAGAGGATTTATGGTGCAGGAGAGCACATCAAAGAGCTGGGCAGCTGCTGGTCTGGGACAGGAACACGATCAGAGGGACAGGAACAGTGCCACAGGAACAGAAAGGAACATGCCATGGAAGTGGCCAGCAGAAAATGACCCAAATGTGGGACAGAGAAGAGGGAGGAAATGCCCTGACCAACTGGCTGGAGCTGGAATGTAGGAGAGGGGGCAAAGAGAAGCCAAGATGTGGAAAGACAGCTCCCACAATCCAGCACAAACCGAGCCACCCACACCTGAGGGAGAAGACAGGGCGGGACTGTGTGGGAAAAGGGGGCTCAGGAGATCCAGTGTGGGAGCCCAGGGATCTGACAGGGAACCTGCTGGACCTGCTGGAGCAGCCACACTCCAGCTAATCTCTGAGTGGAACAGAACTTGCCTCTGGCTTGTTACACCCCGTTTTGTTATGAGTCCAATAGGCACCCAAGTAAATAAAAATGGGTTCCTCTCTATTCAATCTTCTACTGGATCTTAAAATCTTCTAACATGCAGGAAACTCTGTCCAAGACCCCTTGGGAAGGATCCCTGCATTCTCATGTCTGAGTTCCAAGTCCTGTGCAAATCCAAGCAGAGGCAAATGGGAGGAGGGGGAGCTGAGCTGCTCTGCCTTGCTGTGTGCATCCCTTACACTGGCCCAGCTCAAAGGAATGGATCAGCTCCTTTCTGATCCATTTGCCCAATCTCCTCCCTATGAATGAGCTGACTCCAGCCCAGCAGGGGTTTTTGGGATGCCCTGTCTCCTGCTCAGTTCCTCCTGCCCCTATCTCCATGCCCCAGCTGTTTTGTCAGGTGCCTTCCAGCCCCAGGATCTCCCAGGAGCCTGGTGCTCTGAAATCCAGTGAGGAGGGGTACACATCCACTTGTGCTGGGAAGATAATGAAAAGGGCAGCCAGGGATGGAAAGGGGGATGGAGACCTTCCTGCACACCTCCTGCTCCACTGGCTCTCACTAGCTCAGCACTTTCTGGGAATTACTGCCTTCCCAGATGTTGATTGGGCATCTGACAGGAGATGAATAAAGCCAATAAAGATCTTATTTCTGGCTATAAAAACAATAATGAAAAGCAGACAGGGAGGGGGGATACGCTGCCTAAAGCCTTCCTAGGCCACACTGAGCTGACTGAAGCAGGAACTACCTTCAGCTGCCCTCCCTGCTTGTTCCTCCTGCCTGTGTGCCATCAAACAGCCCTGAGATGGAGCACTTGGATGATCTGTGTACAGTCAGAATTCCTCTCCTCCTGTCCAAACTCCCCAGCCATGACCCTGCTCCAGAGCTGTCTGTGCTGAGCTGACCCCACAGTGAGATCAGGGCTGTGCACAGCGGGGCAGCTCCGGCATCCCCGCACGGGCCAAGGCACCTCCTTTAAATAAAAATTCCTCTGCCTCCAGTGGAGCACAGCAGAGCTCCAGTTCCTGTGCCAAAGGCTGCCCAGGCCTCTCTCCCAGGGGCACAGCCCTGCCTGTGCTTTCAGCTTCTACATAGCTAAAGACCAAGGTCTGAATATCAACCACTCCTTTGCGCTCTGCTGTACCAGCCTGGGGATATTTGGCCAGTTCTGAGGAGTTCTGAGATGTATTTCTGCAGGGAGATTCGCTACACAGCTGCCAGCAGAAGAGCTGCCTCTATCCCTCCCTCCAACAATGGCACCTCTGCTCTTGGGAAGTGCTGCAAAAGGGGCAGATCATAGAATCAGAAAACCCCAGACTGGTTTGGGTTGGATGGGTCCTTGAAGATCATTTCATCCTACCCCTGCTCTGTGCAGGGACACCTTCCACTCTCCCAGGTTGCTCCAAACCCTATCCAACCTGGCCCTGGACACTTCTCTGAGCAACCGGTGCCAGGGCCTCTCCACCCTCACAAGGAAGACTCTCTCCCTAATATCCCATCTAACCCTGCCCTCTGGAAGTGGGAAGCCAGATCATGCCCACACCTCCCAAAGCCAGGTGGCAGCTGCAGATTTGAAGGGTGAAGGGGATATTTATAAATAATTTATATTGGGTTTATAACCTCATAACCAAGGATTTAAATTAACTCCCCATGAGATGTCTTGAACAAGCCACAAACCTGAGGGCTGGTAACAAAGGTATCCTTTGTGGCAAAGGTATCATCCTGCCACTCTGCCATTCTGGGAATGCTGGCACTGACCTGTGCACACCTGGCTCTGGATAAACCTGCAGGTCCAGCTCAGTCCATGGCAATCAGAGCAGCCCTGCTTCCCCTGGGATCCAGGCTGGCAACTGAAAAGAAACATTCAAAATGTGCATTAACGCTGTTTTAGGGGGTGGGCACCACCACAGGGACAATGTCCAGCACCACAGTGTCCAGCCTGGCTGGACATGGCACACAGCAGACTTGCATGACTGTGGTAAGCTGCAGTCAGGCCTAGCTCTGACTCATAAAGCCAGAACAGGAGCTCTTCCCAAACAACAGCACCTTCAGCCCAGAAACTGCTGCAATCCACATGGAAAACCTCCTGCTGGACCTTGGAAGGCCAAGGAGTCAATTCCTGACCCAGAGGCCAGCAAGCTGCCTCAGCACCACAGGGCATGGTATGGGGACACTGGTGCAAACACCTGCACCAGCAGTGACACACACACCTCTGCATTTAACATTTCTGTTTTCCCAGGCCTCAGCTGCCAGCATAATGGATTGGGAATGCACATTTAAGGTGGAAAGCATTCCTGGAAACTGGCTGTTCTTCAAAGGCATATTTACTGGATGTTCCAATAGCCACGACACAATAAACATACAGCAGTATTACACTGGCTAAAAATATCTGGGATAAAAGAAGAGTGAAACTCCCATTGCCATTTTATTTAATATTTTTATCAATGATCTGAATGACTCCATATAAATCCTTGTCATGGGAAAGTTTGCAGATGCCAAAGAGATTGGTGGGAGGGGAACAAGAAGCAGGATTGGGTTATCAATACACTGGGATCTGACGTGAGTGAGAGCTGGCCCCATGCCAGTGAAATGTGATTTAAACAGCCAAACACAAGGTAAGAAATCTGAAACCAGAAACACAGGTTACACTCACAGGCTGCTGTCTCAGAAAGGAAGAGTTTGGAAAAGGACTTGGAGGACATTGGAGATTTGCTGTAGCCCTAAAGCTGCCATAAAGGGGGACTGTGATCACTCAGTGCTCAGAAGAGACAATGGATGATCCCAGCAGGAAGGATTCCTTCTGGCACACAGGAACCTGCTGGAAGGCCATGATCAGGCTCTGTTCCTTCCTTAATGGAAAAAGGGAAAATACAGGAGCAACACTGCAAAGCTAAACAGTGACTCTGGGGCTGGGAAATGGAAGGTGCCCAGTGCTCTCCTGAAGGAGCCCAAGGTGCCAGCTTGTCAAGGATGTGACTTGTCAAGGATCACTGCTCCAGGCACTGATATGGGATGGCAGTTGGTGAGGAGGACTCTTGGGAACAATGATACCTCTTCCAAGACAATTGCAAATTCAACCTTGAAGTAAAACCTAACAGAAACAGCCATGGAGGATGTCCAGCACTGGAAGAGCTTCCCAAGGCACCAGGTGAAATGATGAGGTCAGGTGTTTTCCAGAAGGGGCTCTTTAGCTGACCTCTGGAAGAAATTACACAGGGGATTGGTTACACTATGGAATCCCTGGATTACTACACTGGATTCTAGTCCTTGCACAGACTGTTTGGAGCAAGTGTCTCTTTGTATTTGAGGGAATGGAGGAAGCCTGTGGAATGGCTCAGGCAGCCTGGAAGACTTTTCCTGGCTGCCTCAAACTCTACACAAGGGGATACTCCTGCTTAAGCTTTACATACTGTAAGTTATAGGGCTGTCTCTTCCCAAATTAAACAAACAGAGATTCCCTCCTGCCGAGCTGAAAATCTCAGTATCAGTTTCTCCAGTCCTCAACAAATCCTCACCAGTCTGGCTCGGGAGAAAATGCATAAAGAACCCCCGTCTGCTCTGAGTTCCAGCTGGGGAGCTGCATGGATATCAGCAAGGTTTCAGGGTGTAACAGAGCAGAAACCAGCTCAGCATGCTCATCCTCTCAAGCTAAGTCTGTCCTTCTGTTTCCATAGATTAGCTCTTCCCTGCACTCCCCCTGCACAGGATGCCAGGCTGGCCACGGCAGCAGCGAGCCGGGAACAGCGGGAGGTCCTGCTTCATCCAGCACCAGCTCCCACGTCCCCAACAGTGGCAGCTTTTGTTCTCCTGGCTCCTGTCTGATCTCTCCAGCCCGTCTTACATTCCTCCTTCAGGGCCCCCTCCAAAAGTTACTCCACAAAACATGATCCTGCTTTTCTATTTCAAATCCAGACCTGGCATTGGAGCAAAAATAAAAAACGATCCATCATGGCACTGATGCACAAAGGTCTTTTTCCATCTCTGCCTTGGTTTGTGCAAGCTGAACTGTCACAAGCTGCTCTTTGAATACACAGGGAACACATGGATTCAGGGAGGGGGATACAAGGAGTGTATTTCCTGGATACAAAAGTGAATGCATGGAGTAAAGTGATCTTATCTGTACAGCTTCCTGCCAAAGCAAGCTGTGAGCTTGTGGCACTGGGTGAACCCCACTTCTCACTGCTCCCATTCAGTGCTGTGTCCCACTTGCCCTGTGTCTTGGCTCCTAAATCCCACATCATCAGTGGCAACTTTTCCACCATAGACCAGATCCTGGGGGAGCACCAGGTGCAAGTGCCCTTGGCAGATCCAAGTGTGCCCAGACAGTGCCATCCCTCCCCTTGGGAGCTACAGCGATTGTAATCACAAAACAAGCAACTTCCTGACTGGGAGCTATTGCTTCCCTGGAACAACAGCATTTCAGAGTGAATGTGTTAGCAAAACAATAAACCAGGCTGTGCATGTCCAGATTAACTTTCATCTGCTCTTTCCAGGAAGGAGGAGCTGCTCTGACAGCTCCCTGCACATCCCGTGCCTGTGCTGGTGTTTGCTTTGTCTGGAGCAGGGCGGCCCCTTTGAGGGGACTCTCCTGACCTTGCCAATTACTACAGTCAGGTCCAGTCTGCAGAACTGGAGTCCTTTCAGCCATGGGAAGAGCCCCAGAGACCCACAGAACCCATTCTGCTATTGAATGCTCCAAGCCATGGAGCCAGACCAAACCTATCCCAAGAAATTCCTCCCAAAACACAGAGTGGACCAGCACTGGGCATTTCACTCCCCAAATCTGTCCATATTGCTCCTTCCTGCTTCTAGTGCAGGTTGCACCTTTAGGAAGCCTCTCTGCCCCTGCCTGTCTCCCTGCAGGACCTCATGGTGCTTCCCAGACAGCCAACACAGCCCAATTAGCTCAATCTGCCCCCTTCCCCTCTGTTCTGATTTAGCTAAACAAGATTCCCATCAGCAGGAGAGGGAAGGGGGTATGACTGGAGCTCACAATTTACCCACAGTTGTCAAGAGCAGCTCATCCCTGGAACCAGGTTGGAATAACCTGCTGTAGTGGAAAGTGTCCCTGCCCATAGCAGGGGTTGGGACTGGATGGGCTCTAAATTCACCAGTCTGTGATTCCATGATTAGCCTCTTGTCTGTGAGTGAGTACAGCCTGCAGAGGTCCACACCCTGGGAGCTTGGCTTGGACCATCAAACCCTCTGACTTCTCCAACTCACTGTCAGGCTCTGAATAAAAGAAAATCGAAATAATCTAAAGAAAATCTAAATAAAATTCAGGCTCTGAATAAAAGAAAATCCAGAGCTGAGGTTCAGGAAGGGAACCGTGTGTTCTCATGCTGGAGGCCCTGAAGGAAGTGGAGGTGAATTCCCATAAAGAAATTACCAGGATCATTAAGGATTAATAATTATCTTTGCATCTGATAAGCTATTGGAGCTTTAATTTCCTGCAAGGTTTTGTGAGCTGTTGTGTGTACAACAAATTGTGTGTGAGCTCAGCCTGGCGTTCGCGGGCTCCGATGACAGCCTGGCTAAGATGTGCTCAGCCACCAGTTATTTTCCAATTAATGTGGAGCTGTGGTGTGATGAGTAATCCTGCACAGAGAGGGAATCTTAATTTGCCTGCCCTTAGAACAGGTTACTGGGATTTCTAATGGGTGGCAAACAATTGCAAATCCTAACTAACCAAAATAACAGGGCCCTGGCTGGTGTCAGGTCTAATTTCACTGAATGCCAGGATTGTTACATTCTCCTGTGGTGGTGGATTTTGAACTGGCACCAGGAATGAGTTATTCCCACTCCACAGGGATTTCAGATTTCATCTTTGCTTCTATCTTTGATTTATTGAACAGATTTATTTTCTGGGTTAGATGTTAATATTTTTGCCCTTCTGTTAATGATAAGGTTTGCAGTTCAGTGTCTCACTGGTGAAGGAATCAGGAGTGTGGGACCTGGGTGTGCTGGAAGTGTGATTGGCTGCCTTTAGACACTTCCACTGGCTCAGAAACACTGGTGTTCTCCCCCTTTGCAGAAATCTCAGTTCAAAAGCATCACTCTTCTCCCAGAAATGAATTCTGCCTCAGGAGCTGATTTAAATCAGAGACCAAAATAGAGGAAAAACCACTTTCCTGTTATTCTCACTCTTCCCCTGCTCAGAATCTCATGCAACAAATCAGCTGCTACTTACAGAACGTCTTCCCAAGACTGAGCTTTTCTCCTGGAGAGCTTGGAAGAGGAGGGCATGTCCCTCTGCCACTGGAGCAGCACAGGCAGCACATCACTCTGGAAGCTATCCCAGTTACCTTCTATCAACCACTACTGGGCAAACATTTATGGTGAGAGTGTCTTAAGGAGCCAAAAAATTTAAAAATGAAGGAAAACTCTCTCTGTGTCCTGCAGGTGATTTCTCTCCCCCCACTCTCCCAGTACAAACCTCCCCATCTCAACCCTAAAAACCCCAGTTTGTACAGAGCTCTGCCACGGAGCATCTTGGTCCAGTCAGGATCATGTTTTCAGTCTCCCTGCATAATTCAGCAAGATTTTACTGCCAGGAAGTAATTTCTCTGCAAAGAAAGACCAGTAAGTCTTGTCTGATCCCTTTAGCACTGTATAACTGCAAATTTAATGACCCTACATGCTGCCATGTCCTGTAAATCTTTAGTAAAAATATTAAAGAGCCCCAGCAGAGAATCTGCTGCTCAGCCCCCTCCTCACTGACACTCACCCTGAGCTCCAAGCCTTCTTCCTTTTTTATTTTACTCTTTTCCATAATATATTATTTTAACCTACATTTAGGGAGTTTGGACCATAATCCATCAGGCAAAATTTTCTTAAAGCCTCTTGGACAACCAGATAGATTTATACTATCTAGCCTGATAGTTACTTCATTAGCATAAGTGATCAAATTAGTCTGACATGATTTACCTGCAATATATCCATGCTGACTCATTCCTATTACGGTAAATTTATACATCCTAAAAAAAAAAATAAAATTGAGCTGCAGACTAACTGTAAATGAACATTTTGGAAGGGGATTCCTCTGGAATTTCTGCCTCCTGTTGTTATTTCTGTTGGGATGGAGCACAGCCATTGTTGGGTTGTTTTGGGAATGGGCTGGACTAAAAGTGAGCCAGAGGGTACAGGAACAAGTGGAGGCATGAAAGAACTATCACTGCAGAGAGGGCAGCCACAGTCAGAGATTCTTGACTCCTTTCAGAGAGAGACACAGCACAAGGAATTAAGCCTGGTACAAGACACTCAAAGTGGGATTTATCTGATCTGATTTTCTACAGACCCCAGTGAAGCACCTTGGGCAAGAGAGAGAGGAGCAGATCCACCCAGGAGCTTCCAACCACAGACCCACCATTGCCTTCTAACAAAACTACTAAAGCCCACCTCCCCAAAAACCAAAAAAAGCTATTGAGTGGCCAAACTATCTGTTTCTTACAGTTCCTTTCCCCACCATGGTGGGCAATAATGTCCTTCCCCAAAGGGTTTACCCAGAGCTGAATGCAGCTGCCAGGCCCCAGGCAGCAGCCCCAGCCTGCAGGGATTGCTGCTGGCACAGCACACAGGCACTCACTGGGGCCTGGGGTGCAATTCCAGCTCTGCTCCTGTCCTCTTGTGCCACCTTTAGGCACAGCACCTTCCTCCCAGAGCTGCCTTCCCTCCCACCTCGAGCCTGCTTTGGTTAAACCTGAACTCTCCAGAGGACAGAGCAGCTCAGGTATCTCCCTGAGTCCTCTGGGCAAAGATGCCTAAATCTGCTTCCAACTCTTTCAGTCAAAGCAGAGACTTTTCTTCCATTTTGCTGTTGGCTGAACATTCAGTTGAGATTCCTCACACAGGATTTAAAGATGGGAGAGGAGGGAGAGAGACTTTTGATATGGGCAGGTAGTGGCAGGGCAAGGGGCAGTAGTTTTAAACTGCCACAGGGCAGGGATGGATGGGATATTGAGAATGAGGAATTGTTCCCTGGCAGGGTGGGCAGGCCCTGGCACAGGTGCCCAGAGCAGCTGGGGCTGCCCCTGCATCCCTGGCAGCGCCCAAGGCCAGGCTGGACAGGGCTGGGAGCAGCCTGGGACAGTGGAAGGGGTCCCTGCCATGGCAGGGGTGGGATGGGATGAACTTTAATGTCCCTTCCAACCCAAACCATTCTGGTATTCCATGACCTGGGAACTTAACCACATAGCACTGCTAAATGAAATTTTGTCCAGGGAAGCATTTTGATATCAAAGGATGCTCCCAAAGGCTCACTCCACATGCAGCTATTGGGTAACCTGTGTTACCACCTGAATCATAAAATTACATTTTCATGTCAACCCTGTTCTCCAAGACAATGAAGCCACATTCAACATCGTGTTGAGGGCAAGGTCAGTCAAGTAGTTTTTAAATGGTCACCGTTGAGAGGTAAAACAAAGGTCCAGTCATTAAAGCACTGGAAAACTGGGCCTTTTTCACTACATAATCCTCTGTCAAGCCTCCCCACTCAGTGGTTGGCACAGTAAAATAATATAGCCAGAGATGATATTTTTTTCCTCCTACATAAACTCTCATTTAGTTTCTCGAGGGAAAGAAAAACCTCTTCAAGCTCTTAAGAGTTTAAAGAGAAATAAAGCTAAGTGTGACAGTCACTGAGGCATTTCCAGCCTGCTGTGTTGGATCAAGGGATGAGTTTTGTCCTTGAGGAAGAACAGGCACCAGTGAGGATTCATCCCTGACCAAGCAGCAAAATTCAGTGTAACTGAGGCTGGTCCTTAAGCACTGTTGACTTCAAAAGGTTTTAAGCACATATTTAAAATTATGGGAGGCTTTGATAACCTGGGACCTTACTCAAATCCAAGGATCTCTCTAGGAGAGGAGGAGATGCTGTCTCCAAGCACAGGACACACATGGCACTCCAGGTAACCCCTGAATTAGCACATAATCTGTGCCCTGCCAGGAAATCTGAGTCTCTTCTCCATGAGCACCATGAACATCATGGCAGTGCTGCAGGAACTTTCTCCTTAATTACATGGGCTCTCTAGAGCAACCAGGCACTGTGTAATTAGTCCCAAAATGAAGCATTTCAGTAACTTGCATTTAACACGTAGTACTGCCATCCTGATTGTCAGCCAGTGTTCAGCCACCATAAAAAGATGTTCTTCTTACACAGGAAAACAGATTTTTTCTGCTTCTAAGATGCTGCAGATTGGAGAATTTTTCCAGGCTTTATTACCATCAAGTCCTGTGTCCTTACAGATCTCAGGGTCAGCACTGACAAGGGAGCTTATCAGGCAGAATGATCTCTGGAGCAGGTTCCCAGCTGGATTAAGCACTGCTGTGAATGGAGGAAATCAACCCAAAAAATAACAGGGAAAATGACAGCCTTTCTGCCATTTGACAGAGATCTTGCTTTTCCCTTTTTTCCCTTGTACACGTTCATAATTTTGTAGACAGGTAATTACATGTCTGATGTAAAGACCACCCCTCCTAGTTCAGGCTTCAAAGCTGGCAGAATTCAGATGCAATTTTATCACAGCAATCACAGATCCAGCAGAAATGCAGCTGGGATGGAGGTGGAAGATCTCACTTCCAGTCGAGGTATTCAAGTGAGAGACAGGGAATCAGCCACAGAGCTGCTGCTCTTGCCTTTACCTTCATCCTCCAAGGAAGGAATGCACAGGTGAGCTCAGTTCTCCCCCAAGACAGGGATCCAGGCCACCCCAGCTCCCAGCTGAGCAGGACTGCACCCAGGAAGGTGAATTAAGTGGGGTGAACCAAGATCACCCTAAACCCGAGCCTGTTTCCTACAGCCAGCTCAGCATCCCAGCCCTGCCATTCCCATCTCTCCCACCCTGGCTGTGGCAGGGGCAGAGGCAGCTCAGTCTGCCCAGCCTCCCTGCCCAGACATGCCCTTCCTTCCCCATGGAGCCCCACAGCCACATTCCCTTGGACTGGAAAGCTTCTGGCAGGCAATGGCTGGCAGCCATGTGGGCCAGTGAGCACATGTTATTTGGGGAGGGCAGGAGTGAGGAACACCTCAGAATTTAGGGCATGGTAGCCCAATTCCAGCTTCCTCTGAAGCATGGAGTGGACTCTGCTCAGGAGAGGAGCTGGTGTAGAATTCAGAATCACAGAACATTCTGAGCTGGAAGGGACCCAGGAGGATCATCAAGTCCCACTCTGAAGTGAATAGCTCATACAGGGGTCAAACCCACAACCCTGGCATTATTAGCACCATGCTCTGACCACCTGAGCTAATCCCAGTGAAGAACCACAGGGAATTTTCAGAAGGACACTGCCCAGAGACTCTGGTCTGTTGTCATGAGCTGGTCTGGGGGCGTCAGAGCGAGAGCTGCGCTGCCAAGGCTGCCAAGATCAGGTGTAAATGAACACATCAAACAAGCAGAGAAAAAAGCAGGAGTGCAGTGAACAAACATTTGCTTTAACAGCAGCTTCTACTCACCTGGATCTTGTCAAAACACCTTTATCTCATAAGCAGCACTGCTCAGCATCAGCGCCGTGCCATCCTAGTAGGGCAAACAAACCTTCCCACAAGATGTGAAGATAAAGGGGAAGAATAAAAACAGCTTCACTGGTTTTCTAGTGACAGGATGGCCAGTGGAGAAAACTGATATTCCCTGAACAAAACCAAACACTGGCTAGGAAATGAGCCCTGAAATTACCATCAGACATTTCCCTGTCTAACAGACGCTTGTTCTGGAGGTCTTCAGTCATTATTATTTCAGGGTTGTGCCTGGCATCAATTCTTTCTGACACATACAGACAGAACAAGCCAGAAATGGATCCCAACTGCTCCTAAGAAACTCCAGCCCTGGGGACTGCCCCTCTCCAGCCCAGGAGATCTGCTCACACTGTTACTATTCTTACCACTTTCCCAGCACCTACATTGAATATCCTTTGCTGTTAAGGCCATTCTTGCCCTCCCAGCACAGACCCATCCCTCCCTCTTTGCCAGAGCATCATCACCAGGTGCTCTCCTGCCCAAACATGTCCAGTTCCCTCTGTCTGCTCCCCGAGCAAATGTTCCCTGGAATTCTGATAGCTCCAACCTGCTGCTCATCTCTGTTGGTGTGTGCACCTCCTGTCCCCCACTGAGGCAGGTTTACAGATCTTTCAGGTGCAATTTCTATTTTATGAATAAAAGAAAAGATCTGGTCAATCAGAGACATGAGAAAAAAGACACAGGAGCCCTGTCTCTGCTCAAACACGCCCAAAGAGCAAAAGCCTAAAATACACTGTGGATGAGCAGATAAAACCAGGAGCATCACAACTGAATTGGGATGCCTGGTCACTTTAGCTCTGTCACAACTGTACCCTGCTGGTGCTATTGAAGCCTCTCAGCTGCCCTTTAGCAGCACGTCCCTTTCTGAAGCTGCCAGGCCTTTGTTCCTCCCCAGAATAGTGTCCTGCTCGTGCACACAGGGGCAGGGCAAGGTTGGACACTGTGCACTGCATTGTACTGTCAGCCTAAATAGAAGCTGATGGGATAATAATTAATTGCAGTCTCCCTGTAATAAAAGACAAGGCAAAGCCAGAGATATAAATAAAATCATCAAAGGGACTCACAGAATAGGAGCTGTGTCTGCATTTTGTGGGCAATTTACAAGCCAAAGGAAGGTTGGGAACCCAAGGACTGAAAAGCAATAAAAATCTATGGAGCCCTCAGAAAACCGTGACAGCGTCTCGCTGATCTGTCTTGTTACCAGGCAGAGGTATAAATTCCCTCAACATCTCTGTTGTTTAAGGAGCTGGAAAGGGAAGGGGAAAGCAGGGCTTGGAGTGGGAGTGACCCCCAGCTCACTGAGCCCCGCTCAGCGGGGAGGTGCCCTGGGAAGAATAGAGGAGACAGAAGGCACCCAGCTCTGCTCCGGGGGCTGCCAGCAAAGCACCAGCCTGGAAACGGAGCCTGCCGAGCTCCGGCCAGCCCCAGGGCTTTCACCGAGACGTTTTTAACTCTCTTTGTGCCGCGAGGGCTCCTTTCCTTATGGCCTGCACAAAAGCAAACCCTCCCCTGACCCGCAGCTGCCTGTCGCTGCTCCCCGGCTGTCACCGCCTTCCAGCCCAGGGCCAGACTGGGGAGGAGGCACAGCCGGGGCTCAAAGGGCCCCGACACTGCCCCGGCCTGAGCAGCTGCAGCCTGAGAACACGGCAGGGAGGAGAGAGGGGAATCCTCCCCCTGCGCCCTCCCCGTGAGGCCGTGAGAGAGGAAAATGGATAGAAAGGAGCGTGGATACGAAGGGAGGGGAGGGCAAGATCCTCCGTCCCGTTTAATGCCTCATTCTCACTAAAGTCGGACAAACAGGTACCTAAACCCCCTCAACGCTGCTGCCATGACACATCCTGTGCTCAGCAGCCTGCCCTGATCCCCAGATCTTTCCACGCAGCCTCAAAGACAGAAGGGCTGAAGGAAGATGACCAGGTGCTCCCATAAAAGGGGGAGAGGTACAGCCCTCCCAGACATCTGGGCCAAACGGCTGCTGCTCCAGGCCCCTTCTCCTGGGAAACGGGCTATTGTACATTCAGCTCATCTCCATATGGCCCTGGATCCCAGCACTGAGATACACAGCCTTCCCTCCTTCATCCCTAAAGTGGATGGAGAGGTCAGGAACAGTGGGAAAGCAAAGGAGACACACCCTCAGCCTCTGGTAAAAGCTTTTCTTGCTAAGTGTGTGCATAGCAGGGACGAGCTGGGAGCACAGATCCCAAATCCCAGCCCCACATCTGAGCTTTGTTTTGTGTTCCTCTTTCCTCTCCCTGGCTTTTTTTTTTTTTTTTTTTTTTTAATTCTCCTTTCAGAACCTTCTTCTCTGGCTAAACCAAGCCAAGGTAAAGAAACAACAACTAATTAAAAGGAACTGACATTGCACAATGTCCCCCCAAAGGCAAACACGATCTTCTTCCCAAAGAACAAATAAGTCCTCAACTAAACAACGGCTTCCTTAATGGAGTCAGCAAAGTCTTTCTTCCACCCGATCCCTAAACAAAGCAACCAGAGAGGAAAGTCACCTCCCTTTCCCTGCTCCTGCTTGCCAGGGCTTTTCATCCCCGCAGCAGTGATGGGATGGGAAAGGGGCTCTGCCCTGCTGGGGACCTACTGGGAGGTCAGCAGAGAGGGGATGATCACAGACCAGCCCTGCCCTGTCAGGAAGGAGAGGGGATACAGCCCCAGCCAGCCCTGCGGGCAGCACAGCTCTGGCCAGCCCAGGAGCTCAGGCTACAACTTTTGCCTTTGCTTCCAAGCAGGGCACAGAACCAAAGCTGGGTTGGTTGGATTTAGGGACCAGGTGCTGGATCTAAAAGGAGAAGCCTGTGTGAGATGAGGGTCAGCCACACCTTTCCAGTCTAAACAGCTCTCTCTTCTCTATGCTCAGAAGTTGGATTGATTATTTTAAAGCTCTTTTTCAACCTGAAGGATTTTATGATTGTGTGACACTATCCAAGGACCCGGAGGGGCGATGCCCAGAGCAAACTCAGCAGTGCAGCATCTCCAGCTTGGCTCCAGGGAACTCAGAATGGATCAATCAGAAGTCTCCTGTCACCTGGCAGGTATCCTGATAAAGCCCATCCCTGTCTGGGTGCAGAGCTGGAGTGATGGGTGGTGTGGGGAGAGAAAGGCAAACTGAGAGTTAATCTGTGTCCTTGACTCCAAGCAAGTTGAGAGCTGCTAGAGAGAGTGGGAGAGATCTGGAAAGCACCCAAACGTTTGTGGGGCCTGCCACCAGATCCTCCCTCTAGCTTGCAAGCAATGCTGTGGGTAGGGAGAAGGGAAGGAGACTCCAAGTGCTGCCAAGGGAAGAGCACACTGTGGGTACACGAGCAGGAAAATCAGAGCTCAGCTGCAGCTGTGCCAGCTTTGTCACTGCCCACTCCCAAGGACCACCCTTGTGCCATCTGCCAGCCAGGGTGGCCTCTCACTGCTCCCTAATCTGGCTCAGCCAACATGAGCTGTCTTTTTCCATACCCTACACGTGCATGAGCACTTCCCTTCTGCCTCCTTGTCCCTCTGTGGGAGGGATGGATGGGTGGGTGGGTGGGGAATGCACATGAGGAGTTATCAGCACACTGCTGGTGTCCCACATTTCACATCCATCGTTTCCTGAGGTTTTAAAAGACCACAGCTCAGCTTGCTCCTCAGGAGCCCTCCCAACCCACACCTATGTCACACATCCCTCAGCCAAGGCCATTTTAGAGGGATTCACTTTGTGCTCTCAGGGCAGCCTTGTATTGCCAGACACCACAATGAGCCACAGAACACAGGGATTCTGGACCCAGAAAGTCTCCAGAGACCGCAGCTTGATAAGGAAGACATTGGCAATCCCTATTCCTTCAGCCAAAGAGCTCTCAAGGCTGAATTCAGTCACCATGAAGCTGGCCAAGGTCTTTGGTGGGTGAGAGCCATCAAAATGTCCAGCCTGCCCTCTGTGCAGGAGGACACAGGCCTGGTGAGATGAGCCCCACAGCTCCAACACCAAACATTTCTCAGAGCACTCAGCCAGGAAGACCCTCCTTGCCCAGCTGGTCCAGAAGCTTCTTCTGCCAAGGGCACAGTCCTGGTTGTCCTCCTGACCTGAGAACCAACATTACTGCTGAACTTCAAATCCAGGGCTGCCCCTAAACCCCCCAACTCCATCCTTTCCTGCAGCTCCAGAGGGCTGGATGGCCACAAGTGCCTGCTGGGGGGGAGTGTCCCAGGGCCTCTCTGGTGAGCCAGGGCAGGCTCTGCAGAGGCAGCTCCTGCTGAGGGTCAGATCCTGACACTGCCAGACTGGGCACAAGAGCAGCGTTGTCAGCAGGGCCCTCACCCAGCCCTGTGTGACTCTGCCCTGCCCAGAACAGACACACAAACAGAGCCACTTCCCCGAGCTGCAGGAGCAGCCCTGCCAGCAGAGGGGCCGTAACCTTTTGCTGAAATACACCAACTTCAAAAAATTCCATTCTGGGGACAGAACAGATGCTCATCTATCACACCTTCAGCTGTAAGATATCCCCTTCCCACCAGGAGGCTTTTTTTTAACCTGCATCCAGGCAACGGGAGCCACGCTGGCTGATGGACACATTGCACAGCCAGCCCGAGGTAATTCCTGCTCACGGGCAGGGGAGGGAGAGCTTGGGAACGGCTCTGCTCAAGGCTCCAGAAGGTGATTAAATACTGGGCTGCTCAGAACCACACTGGCAGCCAGGCAGGAACAGGTCAGAGGTGAGGAGGGAGGATCTCACCATGTGAATATGGAGTATAAAGGGAAGCATCTCCCTCTGATTCTGATTCCAGCCTCTTGTGCAGTGTGAGCAGAGGAACAGGTTGGAGGAGAGGCTGCCTGTGCTGAGCTGTCACAGCAGCACCCAGAGAGGACAGGGATTGGACTCAAGCTTAGAAACTGCTCCAGCCTGTGCATGGAAGAAGGGGAAGGGTGCAGGCACCTCCTCTGCCCACCCTCAGCCTGGATCCAGGACTGCTGCTCCTTCAGCCTCAGCAGGCTGATCAGGCAGAACCTTGGGCCTCCTGCCTTTCCTGTTCCTGAGCCATCCTGCCTGCTGTGCAATTTAGGAAGTGTGGCACAGACTGTGCAGGGTGTGAGCACACTCACATGCTAAACCAAATGCAGTTCAAGGTTTTTTATCAGGACGTGATAACACCTGGACTTTGGGCATGTATTCAGACTAGTTTAGTGATTAGTAGTAAATATTCTTGGTGATAGCACGTGTGAAATGCAAGCCAGAGCTCTTTTGATCTTCTGTCTTCGTTCTCCTGGATCCTGGACTCCATGGCACAAGGAACCACATGACTGCAGCCATGGGAGGTGAGTGCTCAATGAAGAACATTGCTGTGTCCTCTCCTGCTCTGCACTCCAAGATCCTGCTGTTACAGCCTGCTGGGATTGCTGGAAGGAGGCAGCTGAGTGAGAAATCATGGATTTTAAATAAAAACAGAGGAGTCCTGATGGATATGGCATAAGGACATGTGGGCTCAGCTTTCCCCAGGGCTTGGACAGGTTCTTGAGCCTTGTGAGCAGTCAAAGATGATGATGATACCAGATGCTCATGGTGCTCCAAGGCACTGTTCCCTGCTCCTCAGAAGCTCCACAGATATCCTGCAGACCCATCAGTGGAAGGCACAGCAAGAGCAGAGCACACAGGATGCCTAGGGCCATGTCATCGTGTGCTGCTAATGCCATGAGGAAGGAAGCACCATACCTTGCAGTTTATTTATTATTCTGTGTGCCCCAAGAGCAAAACCAGATACCAGCAGCTCTCCCTGCTATAGGATTCCTGGAAGAGAGCACTCCATCCAGCTGAGCTCCCACGGACAAGTGAGGGCTGGTGTGTTCAAGCAGGTGTGTTAAAACTCTCCCTGTGACAGAATTTTACAGCCCCTGAGATGCTGCAGCCTTCCATTAATGCTGCACTTGACTTTCCAGGCTCTGTCCCTCACTGGCAGCCTCATGATGCTGAGGTGAGTCCTACAGAGCCATTTCCCTGAGCTCACCCTTCCAGGCACATCAGATTCACCAGCTCAGAGGCAGCAGCAGCAGCATCCTGAGAGGCTGTTGAGGGCAGGAGGGCAGAGCTGCCAAGTCCTGAGGGGATCTTCCAGCTTAAACTTTATCTGCTGGAGACCTGCAGCCCCTGAGCTCACACTTGTTGGGCACTGTGCTCACAGAAGAGCCCTGCAGTGCTACAGCAGTTCCTCTGTTCTTTACAAGAGTTTTCTTCCTCCACAAAGGTGTTCTTTTACAGGCATTTCCTTCTCAGGTGTCCCCACAGCGTGTCTGGGTGCTGCAGAGCTGCTGTGGGCACATGATGTGACTTCCACAGTGCTGGGAACGGGGCAAGGAGAACAGGCAGGCCCTGAACCCAAGGAACCTCCCACCCTGGGCTTATCATTCCAAGGCCTGGTTGCTCCATAAACCTGGAGCATGGAGGTGTGACCATGGAGCCATGGAGGAGCATGGAGCATGGAGGTGTGAGCAAGGAGGATCACAGCTGTGTGGAAGGCACTGGACTGCCATGGAGGGCTGTGGGAGCAGAGCTATTTGAGTCACTCAGTGAAGACTTCAGCCACACTGACTGCAGAGTACCCCAGGGTTTAGGACAGAGCCCTGCTCAGGGTGACAGCCAGGGGCTGGCTGCTGGCAGAGCACAAGGCACAGCTCCAGCTCAGCAGGGCCATTTGTTCTTTGACTTCATCTTCATCTTCATCCCTGGGCTGTTCTGAAGGAAAGTTTGTGTGAGACAAACACACATGGCACACAATGCCAGCTTCAGAGCAAGCTGTGAGGAGGCAGATTGAGCTCTCTGTGCAAACCAACAGCAAAACCATTCCTTGGTGGCTTCTCTTGTGGGACACTTCAAAGGCACCACGCAGCCACAACGCTGCTGCTGCCCTGGGGAAGGACTCTCTGAATACCCTCTGTGAATGAGAAGTAAAAATTAAGCACTTCTATTTGGCACGTGCAGCCCAATAAAGATCCCTGAATGCTCAGCTTCTCATTGAACCTAAGGCAGGCTGTTAATTCGTTATTCACTTCCCAGCCTGGAAGGAAAAGCATGTTATACCCGAGGGCCAGAACTGATGAACAGAGCCATAAATCAAGCAGTTTACAAGACCAGCAATTAGGAAACAAGCCGACAGAAGGGAGAACTCTGTCAGTAATAAAGCAGACACACCACAGGATCTGCTGAGTGCTCAAAGCAACAGGGGATACACAGTCCTTTCCACACTCCATCTCTAATTCTTCCAGTCCTTTGCTGTTTTTTCCCTCTCTCTCCTACTTCCTTTTATTTCCTCCTGCCCTCCCTCCAGCTTTTCCTCTGTTCTCTCCCTCCTCTCTTCCAGAAATCCTGTTCTTCCAGTGAATGCAGGAGCACACCTGCTGAGCAAATGGGTTTGGCAGCTGCTGCCCAGGAGCAGAGGCAGATGCTGGGTACCAGCAGCCACAGGATGATGGATATGGGCAGCCCACAGGTGCAGGGTGGCATGGGGGCAGCTGGGTGCTGCTCTCCAGCCCAAGCACTGCACAGTGCAGGGCAGGGGACAGGTCCTGGGATGGTGGTGCTGGGGGAGAGAGTGGCAGTGGCACAAATAAGGAAGGCATGGGGTGACTCTAAACCACCTCACTTGCTTCTGCCCTACTCATATCCTGGATCCAGCACCAGTCAGATCCAGCTCCCTTGACTTTGACAGCAACTTCCAACACTCTCCCAATATCTCCTTCTCTCTTCCTACTTCCCTGTCCCTTGACATTACTCCAGATGATCTCCTGGAGAGAAGCCACTGGGTGGCCAAGGGGCTTCAGTGGCTTTAGACCCATTGCAGGTCCTGATCCCATGGGCAGCTCTGCACCATGTAGCCCCATAGAACCCCCCCAGAGAAGGGAGGCAGTGCTGGGGGCTGGCTGGACACTCCTTCCCAGATGCTGCATTCCTGTGGAGCAGCACTCTGGGCAGAGTCAGCCCTGAGCAGCTGTTCTGCACACAGCACAGGCATCCACATGTGAAATCCCAGTGCAGGACATGGGCTTGAACCACCTCTCACATCCCCCCTGCTCCATGCTCTGCCACAGCTGCTGAACATCACAGATTTGGGAAATCACAGCCAGAGGTGAGAGATTTTTGGCACCAGTCTCCCTATAACAAGAGGAATATGGCTAATTATGAACCTCCTTTTATCAAGAAAGGAGGGAGACCAGACACTCCTCCAGTCACCCCAAGACCAAACAGATCAAGTTATGCCAAGAATTAAGTGTGTGATATTCCAGTGCAGCCTGGAGGAGCCTTATGTTAACAATGAGCATCACTCCAACACCCTCCACGCTGCCTACAAGTGGAAAAGCCAAAGATTTGTCAGGAAAAGTTGTCCATGAGAGGAGGAAACATCTCCTCTAACCTTGAGCAGAGAGAGATTAATAATCCAGCTCCCCCAGCGCTGGGGACGAGAGGCTTTGATGAGCTCTTTGGCAAGTGCTGTAGGAAGAGGCTGCAATGCAAAGTTAAATAATTAGGTCACTGCAGAGCACGAGGAAAGAAAGTAGAAATGTTCTCTGATTCCAGAGAAGGAGCAAACAGCTGCATTTCTGGAGACAGGCTGCATCAAACTCCCCGAGGAGTTGAGGAGGGGAATGGGTTTCAAGGTCTTGGGGAAAGCAAATCCCAGACACGAGGCCATGACAACAAAGCACACTCAACAGCTGGGACTCCTTGGGACAAGACAGGAAATCCTCTTCCAAGAAAGGTTTTTCCCACTCAGATCTTGGCAAGCCACTGTGAGCATTTACCTTTCACTTATGCAAGGTCTCTCTCAGGCCAGCCAGCCATGGATTCCAGAACAACTGGACAGTTTCTGAACTACTATGACTCACCCTAAATGTGTTTGAAGACAGGGGAGATCCCAACAGAGCTGTGTGGGGCTTGCCTCAGTTATCCCAATATAGATGCAGGGAGCCCCTGAGGCAGGGAATAATGTGCCCTGACTCCATGATTCAGAAGGCAGAACAATTGCTTTATTAAGCTACACTATATTACATTAATGCTATACTAAATTACATACTAAAGAGATACTAAAGAAAAACCCATGACTGTCTGCAGACAGCCAGGACACAGCTTTGACCCAATTGGCCAAGGAATTAAAACAACCTTCACTGGTGTCCAATTAACAAATCACTTTGGGTAACCAATCTCCATAACACATTCCACGTGTGCAAAACAACAGGGGCAGTGAACAGAGATAAGAATTGGTTTTTTTTTCTGAGCTTCTCACTGCCTTTCCCAGGAAAAATCCTGGGATAGAGCTGTGCCTGCTGCTCTCTGTGAAGAGAGCTGCAGCCACATCCCAGCCCATGGTGTTGCCCTGGGTTCCCAGTGCCATGCAGGGAGCACCTGTGGAGCAGTGCTGCTCTTTGTCACCTCTGAGCACAGAGCCCACAGGGGAGTCACAGGTGTCTCCTGCTGCACCATCCCAAGTCTCTCAGCTGTCCATGGCGCACAGGAAGGAAGAACAAGAGGGAATAACAACTGCTGGCACTTGGGCCAAGGGTTTGTTTGCCCAGAAGTGCCACAGAGGACCTCCACAGCATCAGGTAGGTTGGGAGTGGCGCTTGAAGGGAATCCCAGGCGCGCTCCGGGAAGGTCAGAGCTCCACAGTGAGCCATATGTTCAGCCTTGGCTTCCCCTCCCAGTGCCAGGACATGTCTGTGAGGAAGGAAGCCAGAGGGAATGTGGATCACCACTGAGACAGAGCCTCTCCTTGGCTCCCACCCTAATTAACCATCAGAAGAGCCCTGCCTTGCCAATAAAGAATGTGGGTAGGTAATTAATTAGTGGCCTACTGGGATCCCGGCACCTCTCACCCAAGCCCAGCTCCATGGATTGATACAAAGTGGATTTCATGGAAACACAGTGGTTTTCCCATTGTGGCTTTGAGCTAAATGGAACTGGTTTTGGAAGGAACCTCATTCACAGTCCTGTCCCATGACTGATGCTTGGCTCCTCACCCTGCATGTACAGGAGGAGACTGGAAAGGAACCTGCCTGTGGAATGCAGGAATGACACAGAGAGAGCCCCTGAACTGATTTGTGAGCTATTTATGTTCTCCATCCTCCCTGAATAAGAAACCAGCAAAAGCAGAAGGACACAACAATCCTTTCCCACAGGAGGAAGCTGGAGGTGAAAAGTGTCCAGGAGCTGGAACAGGGACAGCAAACTGAGGCTCAGGTGGTTCTTTTCCTCTCCCATGACAATGGGTGACATTGAAGCACCAAGGTGTCAGGCCCAGGGGAAGGAGCAAGGGCAGAAAGAGCATCAGGAAATCACATCAGGGCAGCCAAAAATGTTTTTAAGAGATGCTCAGAAGACAAGATGAGGAGCAGCTGCCAGAGGTCAAGGGATAATCTCTCTGGCCTGGGATGGAATAACACTTTTCTGGGGGTACTGAGGGTCTGGCACCATGGATGATACCCACTCTGCCACATCCCATGCAGAGATCCAAACCAGAGCCAGCTGCAGCATCCTGCAGATGCACAGAACATGCACAGCATGAGACAAAGCCACACTGTTGGGTGTCAGGGCTGGTTTGTAGGCCCAACCAGTGACAGAGCTCTAGAGGGCAAAGAGAACAGAAAGAAAGGTCACTCTGTTTAGAACAAGGGGCTCAGAGCCAGACAGAGCACAGTATCAGCAGTGGGACAGGCCAGAACAGCCCTGTACCCCAGGAGAAAGGAGCCATCCTCCGCCCAAACTTGCAGTTGTCCTCCCTTCCTAACAAGTTTCTGGCTCATTAACCTTGTTTTGCTTCTCTTCATCTCCTTTATTGCAGCTGGAGCCTTTCCAGCTCCCTCTCCTGGCTTGATGTCCCTGTCCCTTGCAGCCCTGCTTCGGGGGGACAGGTGCCATGCTGCTCTTGTCTGTCTGTCCCTAAGACACAGCATTGTCCCAACACCAGCAACTTCTCCCAGGTGACATCCACACTGGGAGCTATTGTAACCTCTCCTTTCAGAGTCCTCTGATAGCCCTTGTCCAAATAAACTCATCTTGAAAAGATCAGGATTTTTCTTTCCAACAGACACCTTTTTCACTCCTCTCAGTCAGCTCTCCTTTTTCCACATAAAGCTGTCAGTTCCATGAAAATGTCAGCTCAAGGCTCGGCAACCATCGAGAAACAGATCAAGTGGAATGAATCATTTGGAAAGCGAAGAACAGAACAGAGAAATCTATGATTCATCCACACCTTGGGTACAGCGGGCACTCGTGGTCCCTTCATCTCAAAAGGGGATATCAGAACTGAAACAGATTCTGAAAAGAGCACAACAGATGGTGGCAGACACACAGCATAATTAAAAGCACAATTACCGAGGCACAATGAAGTAGGCTCAGCCTCGTTAGTGTGCAAGAGAAAAGGCTCGTGGGGAAAAAGTCAGGGTGTGAAGTCATTATTGCTGTGAAGGGGGCTTGGCTCCTCACCTCCTCCTCCAAGCCAAGGGCTCAGGGCTGTGGATTAAGCTCAGAGAAGCACCCCAGGAGGTGCAGCTCACCCCTCCTGCCGTAGACCAGGGAATCCATCCTCTACATCTGCTCCTGAAGCTGGCACGGAGGCTTTGCTTCCAGTGTCTCAGGAACACAGGGACAACCACATTCACCTCTACAATTCCCATTATCTCCTTCTCTCAGTCAAACATCCTCTCTTTTCTCTATCATATTAGGAGAAAAGCTCATCCCAGTGTTCTCAGGAGTAAGTTAATTATACCAGTGCTGAAGGCCTTTCCTTGCCTCTCCCCATCTGTCATCTTTCATTCATTATGAAGGAATGAGCCCCCACCTTCTATCAGCTCATAGCACCAGGCCACCCACCAGATTTCCAAGGAAGCACTGTCGTGCTTTTCTTTATTCATGCTTCTAGCAGGGAAAAACACCCAGAAAGCTCCTCACTTGTCTTCAAAACCTCCTTTTGCTGTGACTCTGCAGCAAGTTTGCCAGCACAGCACCAGGATCACAGTCAGGATCCCTTCACTGCTCCTCTGTTCACCTCCACCAGTCTCACACTTCAGCAGGAGCTCTTCAGGACAAGCCTCCTCCTTTTCCCTGGTGCAATTCCACAACTCAGAGCTTGGTTTTGCAGCTCTCCTGCTGAGGATGTACCACAAGAGCTTCCCCAGCTTCAGTATCTTCCTCTTCTGATCCATTCCTTCCCAAAGGACCATGGGAGGGACATTCAGGCCCCTCACTGTACTGGTCCCACTCTCTTCCTAGACTGGTTGAGCTGGGCCAGGGCATGCAATGGTCTGGGCTGGCCCCAAGTCCTCTGTGGTCTGCAGGGAAGGAGCTCCTTGGATCCAGATTTGTGTGTGGAATTAGCTGGAATCCCTTCAAAAGCCTGTGACACTTCATCTCCTCAGCAAAACATCTGAGATGCTGCACATTTATTTACTGTGATGTTCCAAGTTATAAAGTGCCTTTCTAAACCACCCCTGGATAACACTGGATGGGAGCTGGAATCGTCCCCTCTGCACTTGGAAAAGCCCACAAAGAGGCTGGAGGAGCTCTAGGAGCACAGGGGAAGCCTGGTGGGTGTTAAGTCAGTGATAAACCTGCTTTGAAAGCAGAACCTCTGCTAGCATAGAAAAGGGCCAAGATTTTGGAAAAGATTTCACACTCAGTGCTGAGCACTGTGCTCAGGAAAACCCAATTATCCAGGACAGCAGCCCAGAGAGGCAGAACAATCCCTGCCCTTGAAGACAAACAAAAGCTGACTGGATAATGGCCAGACCAACTGGACTTCACTGGCTCCAGCTGGCTCTGGAGACTCCCTGAGTGTCCTTTCACCCCATTATCCACTGCCTGGGGAACTACACATCCCTGGCACCACAGGCAAGTCCCAGTTGCACAGGGATCAGCAAGGCTCTCCCAGTCAGCCCCAGAGCACGCCCTGGAGCTCAGCTCTCCTCCTTGGCTCCCTGGCATGAGGTACCCACAGCAGAGGAGCAGGCCCTGAGCTGGGTGCCTTTTGCACACAGGAAAATGGCTCCTGTCTTGACAGCTTTCCTACAGTCCTGTGGATAAGCCAGAGGGTGCCCCTGGAAAAACAATCTGCAGGAAAGTTGAAATGTTGGAGTGAAAGTCTCACTGGTTTGCATTTGAATTTCAGTAAAAATGCACTTAGACCAATGTTTGGCTCCAAAAACCCTTCCAGGTTTGAAAGCAGCTCCTAAGAGCCTTGCTAAAGCAGTTCTTGGCAGTGGGGTGCTGTCTGCAGAAGAAACACCAGTTCCCACTGACAGACACAGGATGGGAACTGCCCCTCCCTCACAGCAGACACCCCAGGACTGGCATCCTGTAAGGATGGATTTTACCCTTCACCTGGGGATCATCATGGAAAACAAGGGGTTATAAAGCCACTTTATAACCTGGAACATCACAGCAAATAAATGTGCAGCATCTCAGATGTTCTGCTGAAGAGATGAGGCGTTGTGGGCTTTTGATAAGATTCCAACTAATTCCACATACAAATCTGGCTCCAAGGCCCTCCCTTCCACGCAGACTGTTACTAAGGCCTTGACTCAAAAGGCTGAATGCAGTGACTGACTGCATTCCTCCTGACCAGGTCTTTCTCTGGCCTCTTCTCCCTTGCTGCAAAGCTTGGCCCTCCCTAACAGTGCAGCACAAGGGAAGAGAGGACCATGCTGCAGGACATAGGTTGAAGGATGTTGGGTTTTGATGCTTGCAGGGACTTGTTTTGAACTGAGACCACTTGGATTTGCTTGGACATTTGTAGCCCCAGACCCCCAAGGCTGTGCAGTAGCACAGGGGAGGGTAGTTCTGCCACCAGGGAGCTCAGCCCTGAAGTCTGTGTGTATTCCAGGGCTGGCAGGAAAATAGGGAGGAGCAGAGGCAGCATCACAAGGGGAAACATGAGAGACTTCCCTTGGAATAATCCCTTCCATGGAGAGGGGTTCAAGCAGCTGTAGGCTCTTCCAGATTACACCTTCCAAATCCCTGGGATCAAGCAGAAAGAGGCTGAGTTGTTGTTTCCACAGCCTCACTCTGGAAACTACACCCAGTAACACTTCACAGAGATGGTTCAGGACTGGCCCTGCTCCTGTTCTCCACAATGCAATAAAAAGTGTGCTGGCAGCTCAGAGAATTCCCCATGGCGTGTTCAGATGTGGCTGATGTCCTTTAAAATAATCAGTGCATCCTCCAAAACACTGCCTGCATTCCCTGCTCCTGAAAACTGCCTGCTGGAAGTGCTAATGTGCTGTTAGACTCTGTGTGATGATTATAGATGATAAACATAATTATTTTGGGTCCTGATTGCCTCTGCTGTCTCCATTCTGTTGCTGATGTGTAAAGCAATCTCAGTGTTATCAGTTTTATGGGCAGAGTGTGGAGGTACAGATTTATTCCTGAAGCCAAACCCTCAGGGAACAACCCCCCCTCCCCCCTGAGGCACTGAGCTGTGCTGTGACAGATTCCTGCTGCTTGGAGCGTGGAGTCTTTAAGATGCACCTGAACAGTGCCCAGCCCAGGTCAGACAGTGATGGAGGTGGGTTTCCTCATCCAGCTGTAAATCCCAGGGGATTTCCCACTGGTGATGGAGTGGGAGTGATTTGACTGACCTCTGCCCAAAGCAGTGCTGCCAGGCAGGTACCTCACAACAGGACTTCATGGACATGAAGAAAATCAAGCCTCCTAAAGCAGCACAGTGGCCCATTCAACCTGGGGTACTGTGAGTGAAGCTGGGGTGGGGGAGCCCTTCAGATTAGGACCAGCAGATGCCTCAGGTTGGGATCCAGAGCACAAACCTCTGACTTTTGCTTAAACCCCTGACTAATCCATCCTCCAAAAGAGTGCAATTGTTTCCCAGCCATGAAAATAAAGACAGCACTGCTAAGCCCTATGGGAGGATGTCATTGTCCCTTATAGAAAAGGTGAGAGACAGGAGACATATACTGTGACAACTGTAGGGATCTGCACAGGAGAAATAACCAAAGGAAGGCCCACCCTTTGTGTTCCATCATCTTCTCTTTACTGTCATACTGTCCTGTTTGTGGCCTTGGGCTGTGAACTCCCTCTTGTACCACCCCTGGCACATCCTGAGAGAGATGGAAGTGGCATGGTCTGTACAGCACCATGAACATTCCTGCCAGTGCAGGAGGAAAGGGTTACTGGAGAAGGCTGAGGAGCAGAAGGAATAGTGGGATTGGCAGATTTTAAGCTCCCCAAGCAGCCCTGCTTCCCTCCACACTAACCCCATCATGACCTGGCTCCACAGAGACAGCCACTGCCTGGAAAACAACTTGCTCTTTAAGTTTTATTATTAAATAAATAAATCCAGCCAGCTATCACAAGGCCCTGCAGCCAGAGCAGCCAAGGAAAGGATTGGAGAAGGCAGAAAAGCTCCAGTGAGAGCAGGTAACCAGAGACATGTTCAGCACAGAGCAGAGACAAGGCTCCTCACATGAGCAGGCTGCAGCCCCACAAAGATCCCCCCTGGCCTGGCCTGGCTGTGCAGGGAATTCACACGTACAGGCAGGGCGACGCCGAGCCCTGGCTGCTCAACAATCAACTTTTATTCTCTGCAGACCAGCAAAGCCAAGATTTCAGTAAACACACAACCCCAAAAATGTGCCTGTGGATTGGGTAGAGCAGAGCCTGTGCTCTGCCTGCCAAACTACAAAGGCCTGCTCTGCTGGGTGGTTTCACGGTGAGGTTTCTGTGGGGAGGAAGTGTTTCCAGTGGTCAGGGCAGGGAGCAGGGCTCCAGGAGAGCTGCATCCATCCCTGGCTCTAGGAATGTGGAAAGCTCTGATTGCAGGAAATCTCACACACACTCAGAGCTGCTCTCCCTCTGCACATCCCTCCTTGCTGAGGCACAGAGCTCTGAGGGAAGGCTGATAACACTGCCTGACCTTGCAGGGGTGTTGTGGTGCTGGGTGATTGATGCCTGAAAGGCTGTCAGAGCTCTCTGGATTAAAATCTCCCTGCAAGGCACTGGGAGACTGCACATACGGGTGCAGACACTGAGGGATGCAGCTCACACTCTCTGCTCCCCTCCCTGCCTGCAAATCCCCACATGGACTTGCTGGGCCTGCTACTCCTGCATTTAAATATTTACAAGATGGGCCTGCAGAAAAGCTGGGGTTTAGAGCAGAGCAGCCAACACTCAGCTCAAAGCTGCCCTGACAAACCCAGCCTGCTGCTCAGGCTGCCCAGGCTCAGCCCCAGCTCTGCTGAGCCCACAGCAGACACAGCCCAGCCCTGCTCAGTTTGGCCAGGCTGGAACCTGGGACCTCCTCTGGCCCTTGGCATGGCTTTCTCTTCCTTTCACCCTCCATGTCATTCACATGCTGCCTACTCCATCTTTTACCTCATTCATGAAGACAATAAAAAGGCTGGAAGCCCTGATCCCTGTGGCCTGCCTTTGGAAAAGTGAGGTACTTTACCTCCTTGAGCAGCCCCCATCACCTCCTCCATGGGAAGGACCTTGCCTGGAGGTGTGCAGAGCTCATAGAGCAGCTCCTCTGCCCCTGGGGAGAAACCCCCAACTGCACCAACAGTTTCTATAACAAATGAAAAAGCAAGCAGGAAGGAGCATCACTGTCACAGGATGGCTCTGTGTTGAGTAGCTGTGCTGGGCTTGGCTCTTTACAGTATTTTATTCAACTTTTGGGCTCCCTTCTTGTCCTAAACAGATCTGGACACTGTTAACTTTTCTAAATCTTCTTTTACCTTATTGGCTGTGTTTCAGAAATAGGTGGCATGAGTCAATCACAGAGGACCAGTTTATAACATTGTAAGCTACTTCCCTCAAGTGGAGGGAATAAAAATCACTCAGCTGTGTGTCACAGGCTCTGTGTGTACCTCAGGTAGGGGGAAGATAATGGGAGATGGACACCTGCACGAGGTAGAACCTACCAAGGTGTCTGAAAGGTGTTAGGAGAACAGAAACATTGCCAGTGACAGTACAGAAGAAACTTTCCCACTGCACAGACCTCAAGGCACATGGGGGCACCCTGTGGGTCAGATCCCAAAGGGGCAGGTGCTCTGAGAGCCCAGCAAGTTCCCACATGGACAGCTCCTCTACATCCATGCCCAGGCTCTGGGAACATGCTGAATGCAAGCTGAGATGAGTGACAAGTGCTCCTACACAGCATTTCAGCACAAATGGAAGAGACTGCTTAGAAGCAGCTTGAGGGGTGGGTGAAAGACCTGTGGAACAAAGCTTTCCTGCCTCCCAGAGCTGGGCTGCCAGGCAGGATGGGATGGAGGGCACCAGGCCCAGCTGAGGGAGCTGCCAGCACTGGTGGTGGGAGCTGCACTCACCCTGAGGCTCTGTCTCATCTCACGGTCTCTGTTTTCCTCGGAGAAGCCAATGAAACACAAAGAATCCCCATTTCATCACAGTTCTACAGGTGTGGAGACAGCAGCCCAGCTCCAGCCTCTTCCCTGTGCTGTGAGCAGGAGGATGTTTCATCTCCTGCAAATGCAAAGAGATAACAGGGGTTTAGCACGAGGCAGGATTTGTTTCTGATCAGCCCAACAAAAGGACACACAACCCGTTTATCACTGGAAATTAATTGTGCCATCAATGCAGATGCCTGCAATTACTTCTGTTAAATATTATCTTTAATTAACTGTAAAATATATAATTAATAAACTTGCCCCCTCATTTTTGTTAAGTTTCACTGCTAAGACCTTATTACTGAAATAAATCTTCCTAGCAACACACGTTGGCAGAACAGAGGAAGGTGCACGCCTCCAGCACAGGATAATTTCCGTATGGGAAGTGGAATTAGGAGGGAGGAATAATCACCTCTCTTCATGGCTAGGACTGTAGAGACACCCCACTCTGCCACCAGTTGTTTCAGCTTGTGCTGCTTGGAAGCAGGCACAGAGAATCTGCTTTGGCTGCCAGGGATGGCTCACTCTGAAAGCTGTCAGGCAGATGCATGCTCGTCTTTCAAGCCTGGAGAAACAAAAAAATAAATTTCCTTTTCTGATTTATAGTCCATTAAAGAAGTTTTCTGACTGTAAAGCTGCACAGAAAGACCTTGGTGGTTAGGCTGGTTCTTTTAGAAGCCCTGTGTTGCTCCAGCTCTCAGTGCTGGGCTAGAGCTGCATGACTGATTTGCTTCCCACTTACATCAGAACTGTTTGGATTCAGGGAGGTTTGGGGATGGCTCTTAAACCATCCCAATTAGAAACGCTTCAAAAACATTGCTGAAATTTGACTCCAAGCATAAAATTCCCCTTAGACTTTGTCTCCACTTGTGATCTTTACCTCAAGTTCGTTGATTGCCAGATTAACCAGAGGTAATTAAAATATTTCCAAAGGCTGTTCTGGGCAACACTTTTTGCCTTGCTGCAGGTGACAAATGTTTGTGGTTTGCCTGAGGCTGGTGTTCCCTCCTGCCTGAGCTGAGCATGCCAAACCCAGAGGAATGCCTGCTCCATCACCTTCCTCCCTGCCTGGGGAAGGTGGCACAGGGACCCAGGGGCTGCTGGCACGAGGGAGGAGTGAACAAGCACAGAGATCCAGCTCCTGGGCATGGAGGGACATAAAGAGGCACACAGGAGGGAAAGGGCTCTATGGCTTTAGAGGAAACCCTGCAATTTCCCTGCTTTTGCAGGTACCTGCATGGCCCCCAGCAGAGCCCACAGCCTGGCAGTGTCAGTGCAGGTGAACTTCAGAAACAGAAGCACAGAAGCACTGAGGCTGGGAAAGACCTGTGTGATCACCAAGTCCAACTCTCCAGCCAGCAGCACCACCATGGTCACCACTAAATCATGTCCTCAGGTGCCATTTGCACATCTTTTTTGGACACTTCCAGGGATGGTGGCTCCAGCACTTTCCTGTTCCAATGCCTGACCACCCTTTCTGTGGAGAAGTTTTTCCTAATACCTGGTCTAAACCTCCCCTGACACAATTTTCCCTTCAATGCCCTGGTTTGGTCCCATTTGGAGCTATTTCACAGAATCACTGAGGTTGGAAAAGCCCTCCAAGACAATCAAGTCCCACCTATGATTGATCCCCACCCTGTCCCCAGCCCAGAGCACTGAGTGCCTCCTCCAGGCATTCCTTGGACACCTCCAGGGATGGGGACTCCAAACCTCCCTGGGCAGCCCCTTCCAATGTCTGAGCAACCTTTCCATGGAGAAATTCCTCCTGATGTCCAACCTGAAGCTCCCCTGGCACAGCCTGAGGCCTTTTCCTCTTGTCTTTAGTAGAAGAGGAGAAGGATTCTCACCTTAACCACTGTACCAAGGTTTTAGCAATGAGATGAACGTGGGGAGACAGAGGGTATCAGTTCCTGGCCATCCACTACCACTTTGTCACCCCATTTTGCAGCTGTGAGCAGACTAAAAAGGGCTCTGTGGGTTGTGGGTGCTGAAATGTCCAACCCCTGACACAGAGCAGGTCCTGTCTCAAAAAAACATAGGGGAGACCCTCACCCTGCTACAGCCTGAGTCTAAAGAAAGGGCTCCATTCTCCACTTCATTTAACTACCACTTAAAAATGGTGTCAGACAAATGTTAAAACAGCCAGCCAATTTGATTACACAAAAATTTTAGAGTCAGCAAATTATCTAGTGAAATGATGCATATAGAAATGTTAATTCAACAGCAACCAAAGCCTTCCACATCCCTTAACATCTAAAGATGATAATTCTACACAAAGAAAAGAGAGGCCTGAGCATACTGTCCTTGCTGGAGAAATTACAGGAATATTCTAGCTCCCACCTACACGGTATCCTATATGCAGTGATATAAATAGCAGGGGCTGAGGGAGAGTTTAGAAGTGGGTTTGGGCTGGAAGCTCTGAAATCATATTATTTGCCCTGGGTTTGCTGGGAGAGAGGCTCCAGTATCAGCCCATTCCCACCATGTGCCTCTCTGCAGAATCTTTCTGTATAAAAGTCTAATTTTCCTGTTCTATACAAAGCATAAAGGTATTTTATTTTGACACACACATACTCCCACCCTCGGGAGTGAGGACCCTTTGTGCCCACTCCCAGGCATTTTGTTCCTCAGGATCCCTGCTGGATCAGACCAGGAACACTGGAGAGGGAGAATGGAAGAGTTAAGCAACTTAACTCTCTGGCTCTCGGGCCGCAGAAGGGGAGGGAGCAGGGAGGCAAAGCATCTGGCTTCCCTGCTTCCCTAACAGCCTGGCGGGAAGGCTGCTGTCAATTCCGCCTTCTGCCTTGTTGGAAGAAAGTAGAAGTGACAAGAGGCCCTGCAGGCAGGCAGCCAGCAACCAGAAATTCAATTGTGCTACCTCCTGAAACTGGACTCTTTTTTTGGAGACCCTTTCCCTGAAATTGTTTTGACTTTAAAGAAAGGACTGTCATCACAGTCCAGGGCCAATTCATCACCCCTGCTCTCCTGGCTCTCCTTGCCTCCATGCAAGCACATTTGCACAAAAGGATTTCCATTTTCTGGGCTGCTCTACAACCAGCCTCACCCACAATAAATACACAGACCCATAAATATGCACACACACACACACACACAGACACACAAACACTGTTATTTATAGGTACAGCCAGACGCCCGGCCGGGTGTGTTCCTTCACTGTGTAACACCAGGGCTGCAGCAGCTGAATTTACTCCACACCCCCAGCTCAGCAAGCAGAGTGTGGGCCATACGGTCTGTCCCAGGGGCTTAGACCAACTGGTTATTGGCTGGTGCTGTTGTTCCTCTAACAAGCCCCTGGATATATGGCAGGGGCTGCAGAGAAATGCAGCTGGAGGAGCCTCTCCCTGTCAGCAGCAATCTGTCACCGCGCGCCCGCGCCCGCCCCGTGCAGCACAAAAGCTGCACGCCAGTGTCAGCACAAAGGTCAGGCTGCAGGTAGGCTGGGGGGGTTCTTCGTTTCTGGCAACGTGCAGCCAGCTTGAGGCACCGTCTGGATGCTGCAGCAGGAATTTCAGCCTCACAGATGCCTGGCTATAATTTAAAACGAGGCAGCATTTCCATTACAAACCCCATTTTTCCCTGTGGATTTATACCTCAGCTATTCAGCTCCACTTTGGGGTGGACCTTCTTCACATTTTTCCTGCACAACATTTAAATCCAGCTCAGCCTCTGTTGGTTGTGAGATGGAGAAGGAAATTACGTATGCACACAAACACTCACGAGCACACACAAAAAGCTTACACAAACATATGCCCGCAGAGAGATCTGTCACAAAAAACCAGACCAGCCAATGCAAATAAGCTCAATTTTAAAAGTGAATTAATTTGACTCGATTATTCTAAATTATTAACAAGTTCCAGCAACCTTAGAATGCAATAACCACACTCGAGCTTTCATCCGGGTTAAATGGAAACAGATAACTCACACTGATAGAGATGATACCAGTACAAATCTGTGACAGCAAAGTTGGAGGCACAAACCCGACCCACTCGGAGCCCCTCTCCTTGCAGCAGTGTGGTAACAACTCCTGGATGCTTCCCCTCCCCTGAAATATTCCAGTGCCATGAATCACCCCTGACAGAGCCAGAACCCCCCTGTTTCCCTGGTTGCCAGGTGAAACCTGACCTGCACCACACTCCTGTCTGTTTATAACTTGCTTTGCCTTAAAAAGCCCATTTTGTTAGGGTTTTTTTAACTCTCTATCGATTCTACTTTGATGTAGTCCAATAAAGCACATTGACAGGAGCAATTTATGTTGGCCAGTGCCTCCAGTTCCAAGGAAGCCTTCCTGGCATATGAAGAAGGGTTAAGCACCTGGCAAGTACCATACAGGTTATCTAGTTATCCCAGATTACCAGGCCTGAGATGAGGAATGACCTCCTGTTTCTCCCACTCCCAAGCAGAAATTGGTATGATTCTCTCTATGATCACTTCCTCACACCACACAGAAACATTAGGAAATGTGACAAGGATTTTCTCCATCTGAAAAGGAAAAAGCTGAAAGTGGCCACTGGAAGGAGATGAGCATTCCCTCACCTCTGATGGCACAGAAACCAATCCTGGGGCACCAGAGCTGGCACTGGTACCAGCAGGGCTCAAGCACCTGGAAATTGTAAGATGTGCCTATTCACATTCCTGCACAGGTGTGCAAATGCAAATTGTTCCAGTGGCACAAAGATCTCAATGAGGCAGTTAGGAATAGCATGGATTTATCCTGTCAGCTGGAAACGTTGCTGGTGTGCACATGATATGCTGTACTCCCTCTTCCTTTCCTGGTTTCACACTCAGACCTTGCTCCTGAGGCTGGGGAAGCACTGACCAAGAGCATCACTCAGGGAAGACATTTAGTAGATGTTTAGGTGGCTCCTAAGTGCAATCTAACAGTTTCCTTGCCTTTTGCTGAGAGGACAGAGGAGCAGAGCTGAGAGCTGCAGGGATTGGAAAACTCAGCTCAATTTAGCTACAGGGCAGTTTAAAGTGCCTGTTGCATTTTTCATTTAAGTACAGCAAATCCCCTCACTAAGCACCAGCTCAGGTGGCCATAGCTCCTGGAATGCTAAGTGGGGAGCAGGTATTGGACAGGCCATGCATCAGGCAGAGCAGGGAGCAGCTGGAGAGGGACCCTGTCCTTCCAGGGAGGAGATGCCACCTGTCAGCAGCGCCCGCCGCTCCGCAGGCATCCGACCATGCTGGATTCTCATCCATCCAAAGCTTCCTGCAGTCACCAGGCATGGATAGGGTTTCACTCCTCACCAGCTGGAGCTCCAGGAAAGGCAAGTCCAAGTCTCTGTCTCCAGAAATGAAGATGAGGGGGGAACAGAGAGGCTGCAGTCGTGACACAGCAGAGATGGCCCTTGGTCACCTCCCGTGCCAACGGGACACTTGGGTGCTGAAAATGCAGCCCAGCACTTACAAAAGGAAAAGAACACAACAAAAACTTGGTCTTAAAACCCACCCAGACCTGCTGCCCCTGTGCCAGGCTCCCAGGGAGCCCCTGCTGCAAGAAGGGGGACAAGGCACAATTATTTGCCATGAGGCTGAGAGCACCTAACTTAGAGCTCTTCATTTATCAGAGAAAGAGCTGCAGAGCCTCCTGTCTCCTCACAGAGAGCCCTTCCCAGCACCAGCAGGAGGTTTCCTCATCCATGCATGCACCCTGAGCTCCATGGGCAGCTGGCAGTGCCCAGGGCTGAGGAAGGATGGCTGAGTGTGGCAGCCAGGCTGGAGCACAGGCAGACAGGAGGAGGGAGAGGAGCTGCAGCAGCCCTGGGTGAGCTGAGATGGACACAGGGCTCTGCACAGTGACCCCACTGTGTGGCTGCTCCAGGATCCCCCAGAGCTCCCACATGGCAGCTCCTGAGTGCTCAGGGGCTGCCAGGACAAGCACGTGGCACTCACTGGCATCCCACCCAGCAGTTATGAAGCCATCACTTGCTCAGGCTGTCCCCAGACAGTGCCAGCAGAGCTCTGCCTGCTCTCACCTGATTGGCATTTTTGGATGCTGTCACTGAGAGGCAGTTTTGGAGCTTTGGGACCTGCTGAGGAGAATGAGGCCAAATTCTCAGCCCTTCTGCCTCCCCACTTCTGCCCTGCTTTCTCTTTTCTGGAAAGTTTTCCCATGCTAAGTATAGCTCCTAACAGGTGCATGACCAGAGGGGACTGTCAGGGATGCAGCTGTCCCCACAGAGGCCTGGCTCCATCTCCATCTGTCTCACTGGAGCTGTCCATGCTGCCTGGCTGAGCTCTCTGGACACAGGATGGGGGAGCAGCAGGGATGCAGGCAGGAAATACACGTACACACACACAGGGAGGGAGATTGTGCCAGGGAATGCCACAAACAAAGCCTCTAACATCAAACTAATGCATCCTTTGAGGCTTTCAAGACCCCTTGGCACACACAGGCAGGTTGCCAGCTAACTCATCTCTCTTCCTTGCCATGCTACCAGCCTGATGCCAAGGTCAAGCTTTAAAGGAAAGCTGGCTGCTCTGTAATCCCCTGTGCCTCATTTGGGGATGCCATAAACTCGTAAGGATCAGTGACAGAAAATATTTGACTGGGGCCAAGGCCAGTGTGATGCCTGAAGTGTTCCCTTGCCCGGGCACTGCCAGTCCTGCCTCCCACCCTGCCAGCCCCACAGCAGCCCCTTCCAGCTGGGAACCAGCCCTGGGGCTGCAGGTGAGGTGAGGCAGTGACACAGGGAGCTGGGATCCCTCTAACACCCCAGAGTGGGCAGGGGACATCAGGAGGCACCTCCACATGCACAGTGGTGACAAGGTGTCCCAAATTGTAGGGGACAGGTGCTGGGGTGACCATGCTGGGCACT
Source organism: Molothrus ater (assembly GCF_012460135.2). Lineage (NCBI taxonomy): Eukaryota > Metazoa > Chordata > Aves > Passeriformes > Icteridae > Molothrus > Molothrus ater. The sequence goes on along the minus strand of NC_050490.2, from coordinate 2,655,657 downwards.
GAGTTGGGGAGATGAAAATAGGAGCAAGAGGGATAAGTGACAACCCTGCTCACAAACTAAAGGTGCTTCCAATCCCTGAGGTGTCCTGGGATAATTCCAGGCTGAGAGGACATGAGGAAAGAAGAATTTTGGAACAGCCCACTGGGTGTTGCAGCAGATCTGGTTCACAAATCTGGGTCCTGGGATGTGTGCTGTGCTAACAGGCTGGCTTGGCTTAATGGGAGGGTGATGAAAACCATCTGCAGAGAATAGGATGGCACAGTGACATCAGCACCACTGGAAGAACAGAGGAGGAGGAGGTTTCTGCAGTCACACTGGGCCACCACAGGACGTGCTGCAGGCTGTACTTTGGCCCCAGAGTCCCACATCTGAATTTGGGGAACCCAGAGCCCAACTCCCTGCTCAAGCTGCAGGAAAGTGAGCCACAACCAGCCCTCAAAACTCTGCTGGGGCTCAGTGAAGGGGTGGGAGGGGCTGGGTGAGACTGATGTGTATAAATCCTTAGCAGAGGGAAAATCCATTCTCTTCTTTAATTCTCTGCTCAAATGAATTTTGAAATGAAACCACACTGCTGGTAGCAATCCAGTCACACCCTCCCAAAGGAAGAACCCTGCATCCTGGGTTGACATTTTTTCCCTGGATCTGGGGTGACTTTCCTTCACCCTTTCACAACAACTCCTTTCAGGCAGAAGTGCTGACTGAAGCTCTCTGGGTCTCCAAAGACCATTCCATCAGCTCGGTGCTGCTGGGGCTGCCAGGCTGAGTTATCACAGGTCCTGCCCTCCCCTGCCATTAATACCTGCTCACCAAGGGAGCCCCAGCCAGCCCAGGCAGAGAAAGGCAACCTTGAGCTGCAGGAGTCTCCCACAGTAAGGAAGGAGGCATCAAAGGGAAAAAAGAGAAAAATAAATGTACCCCAGGCATCTCTGGATAGTCTTAACAGAGCTCAGACAGCCCCAGGAAAGGAATGAATTACTGGGAGTCATGAACTTTCCAGCTCACATTCCCCAAGGAGCTCCAGCCACACCTCATGCCCAGCCTGATGTCCCACAGCTCTGTGTCCCACAGTCTGGGGTCTCCTTCTGTCCCAGTCCAACCCCTTCCTGCCAGGCAGAGGCTCACACTCCTGTCCTGCTGCCACCTGTGTGACTGTGCCAGGTAACACCTGTAAATTATCTTCCTGCCAAAGCCCAGAGTAAACCAAGACAGAAGCAACACCCAGCACTGCAGCAGCACAGCTGGAACATCTGCAGCGTTGTGCAATCCCCTGCCTGGCCAGACGTGGGACTGAGAAAGGGCTTTCTGCTGAAAAATCCAAGACATGGGTAAAATTCTCTTTGTTTTTGGTTTTAATCCCAGACCTTGAGTGCCTAAACCCCAGGACTCGTGCCAGCACCCCAGCAATGAGCACAGTCACCCCTTGAACACTCCAGAAGTGAACAGGATCAGTGACCAAACATGGGAGCAGGGCTTTGTCCCTGGCCAGGGACACCAGCAGCACAAACCCAACTCAGGGATCTGAGCAGCCTTGGTCAAACCTCCTGCCTGCACTTCACCATCCAAACATCAATCTCCTGGGGGAGGAGGGGGGTTGATGTGCTCTGTGGATTAGAGCTGGTGAATTAAGAACCTATAAAGATATTATCTAGGATCAGCCTTGAGAGCCCCAAAACACCCAGAGCCACAACTTTACTACAAAGCCTTCAGAAACAGGGTGTTCTTCAGTCCCCATCTCCTGGGGCCCTGTGTCTGCATGCAAAATTCCACTTTTGTTACTGCAAAAATGGCATTCCAGGCTCCCACAGCTGAAAAGTCTGAGAATGCAGCTGAAGGATTAAACCCCTCCTCCCCAGACCAGAAAATAAAGAGAACTAAAGCAGTTCTGCAAACTAGAAGGATTTGAAGCCAATTTTGTGACTGTATCAGGCAGACCTGGCATTCTTTGTACTCAGGAGAAGCAGGGCAGAATAAAGGGGGATTGACCAGAGGACTGGGATGGCTCCCTCCTATGTGCACATTTCTGGAGGTGGAAGAGAGGAGGCAGAGGGAACAGGAGCAGACATTTGAGAGACATTTACAAACGGATTTCTGAGCCAAAATTTCCCCTCAGTTGCACCTGCACATCTCTGCAAACATACCTGGCCTCTGCACTGTGGGTTGAGGACAATTTAACCTGGAGTCTGAACAACGGGATTAAGCACTGGATCAGCAGAAAAATGGTTGCAGATAGCTACGATTGCCACTGGAGAGTGATTGTTTCCCTGAGCCACATTGTGAAAGTGTCGGTGCCTTTGTGAGATTTAATGGCCCAATTATCGCAGGCGGTGTCACCTCCTCCCTTTGTGCATGCCCAGACCTGCTCTGTGCCTTCCTTCCCCTCTCCCGCTCTGCCAGCAGGCAAACACACCTTTGCTGCTTCTTCCTGGGTAGTTCTCAACCCACCTTCTCCCCTGCCCAGGGATGGGGGGCCGGGGATGCCAGACCAGGTGGTCTCTGGGATGGCTGTCTCATCCTAAAGGTGGCTATTTGGGTCTTTTTCCATGGGTGAAAATCGAAGTTTTTACTTAATTCACAAAAATCTAATTTAAAAAATTCTCATTGAAGTCATGTCAAGCTCTCCTCCCAAACATCAGAGTGAGCCACCATCCTGGTCTCCAGCAGCTGCAGCCTCTGTCACACAGCACCTGTCAGCATCCCAGCAGCTCCACCTGGCACTCACAGCAAGGGGCTTGGCTGGGATGTCCAAGGAAGGGGATTGAGAGGGCCCTGCCAGACTACAAAGTGCTTTATCACCCAAAGACTGAGGTTACACCCAGGCAGAGATCAACCAGTCTCTGTTAGCCCCACAATCCCTCTCTAAGGAACATCCACTGAATACTCCATAGGCACAGAAACCTACCTTTGGTACCTGGCTCCTTGGAGAGCAGCACCTGAGCCAAAAGCCCACAGAGCTGTGGCAATGGGCAGTGCTGCTCCTCCCCAGCACAGCAGGGTCAGGCCACAGGGAGAGTTAATCCCACAATGGTTGGGTTGGAAGGGACCTCAGAGCTCACCCAGTTCCACCCTGCCAGGGACAGGGACAATTTCACTGGGCCAGTTCGCTCCAAGCCCCATCCAGCTTGGCCTTGGATACTTTCAAATTAATTCCAGAATTCAAGAAGGGGCAGGGGCTGGTGTCAGGAAGGGGCAAAGCTCCTCTTCTGCTCTCCTAAGAGCAGCCTGCAGCAGGCCATCCAAGATATCCTCACCGGATATTAATAAAGCACTATAACAACCAGAATTAGAGAGTTTCACCACAGGATTGGACATTTATGTGCACAAGAACAGCATCTGAGGGACTCCAGCTCCAGTGACAATCAGAGCAGCTCCTGCCTCTCCTGCTCTGGGGTAGGAGCTGCTGCCAGCTGGGGTCAGGGGGGAATCTCCCCTCACAGGGTAGTATTGCACAATTATGGCCATTATGGGATTTTTATGTCTTCCTTTAAGGCATCCAGCTCAGCTTCTGGTGGAGACAGGATACAGGGCTGGAAGTTCTGTTGGTCTGTTCAGCTCAGTTTTTATGTCCTAATACAAAATTAATGCTTCTCTCACTGAGACTTCATGAGGCAAAGCTGCCTGCTCTGGGCATTCCAACTGGCAAAGCAAAAGTGGGGCTGCAAATTGATTCCTTCCCAATGCTCCTGGATGGAACACATCCCTCAGCTCCCACCCAGGCTCTCTGACTCACCTACACCAGTGCAGCCCCCCAGACTCTCAGGAGCAGCACCCTGGTGCTGCAGTTTGCAGCTCCCATGCTCGAGGGGTCCCTCAGCCTCCTGCTTCCTCTGCCAGGGATGCCAGATCCACAAATCCCTGCTGCAATACAGGTGGGCTGCAGGCACTTTAAACCTGACTGTGCCTCCTCTTCAGCAGCCTCTCCTGCTGACTAAGGGGCTGCCTGTCAGGTTAGGCAGGAACAGCTGTCTCAAAAACTGTATTTCAGGATTCACACAGAGGTTCCTTCTGATTGTATGGAACAACACCTCATTCATCATTCAGAGTGCCAGACAGAGCCACTCATCTTCACTCGATGACACCTCTTATCTACAAACACCTCGACTGACTCACAACCAGCCTGTGAACCCATCAGGATCTTTTTACCATGCCAGGGGCAGGTTTTCCTGGCTCACATCCAGCACAGTGCTGGGGGCTGGAAGAATTCCTTGCTCCCACGAGGACTTTTTCAGGGTTTTTCTGAGCAGACACTGTGCTCCTAGCGACTGGAGCAGGCTGTTTTTCTGGAGCTGATAATTTTGGTGTCCAAGTGGAAGCCAAGCTCTGCAATTGCCTTGTGTGTGGCTGGCTTGTGGCTTGCCCTGAGGGAATCCATGGCACTGCTGGGAATTCTGACCCCAGAGTCCTGACTCAGGCGTTCTGCAAAACCACAGGGCCTGTTGCTTCCAGGCCCATCTCTGTGCTCCTGTGTCTCTGCTGGGGCCAGCACAGGGATGGAAAAGGCAGGATTTGAACTGCTGGACCCACAACAAGGAGAGAAGTGAGCAGCAGTCATCTCCCACAGTGCAGCTCCAGAAGCCTCTTCCCTTTGGCTTTGTGTCCAGCTGTGAACCTGCAACAACTTCCACCATCCTCACCTTCCTGCTTCCACCTGATCCTCTCCAAGCCATCTCCACCTCACTGCAGGCTGCCACAGAGCTCCTCTACCTCCTCCAACCAATGCCATAAAGTAAATTATGGTGCACTGTTACTGATGGGGGAGCTTTGACACACACAGCTTAATTCACTGGGAAAGAGGACTCAAATATTAGGCCCTGACTCTGAAATAGGGAATTTCTCTGGGTGGCCCTTAGTGACAAACTGACCACACAGAACAATGAGGCAGAGGACCAGAGCCCCTGAGCCCATCCTGTGACACCAAACACTCCTGCTGTGCCCTGCTCTGATCACAGCACCATGCTGAACCCTCCTTCACCCTGCAGCTCTCTCTGTCTAGGGAACAATGTCCTGATTCCTAGAGGGATGTCGACCAAATCATAAAGATGTAATGACATTGTCTGGGCTGACATGCTGATCAATGCCTTTCATGCAAAATTATGCTTTCTGCAACTAATAAATATTGATCCTTTTTGTTCCTGTGCAGCTCTGCAATAAAGAGTGACTTAAATGTCTGCCAGCTCTGAGCTTCCACCATCATTTTCCAGCCCCCAGCTCCTTGGCAGCATCCCTCTGCACTTCCTACTGACACTGGTGCCAGTGCCTGATCCCAAGGAGGGCACAGCACCCCCATGAACATCCACCTCCCTCTGTTCTCCTGTCCTTTGAATGGTCCTCATGTCACAGGGGTTCATGGGAAGCAGTGGAAAATAAATGGAATTGGAGAGAGTGCTGGAGAAGGGGAGCAGGGTCATGTCCTGGGCACATTTAGGATAATAAACAGGAGGAACCAGGCCAAGTGCAGAACAAATAGAAACATTTACAACTGCTTGGCAGGGGAATCATGTAAGTGCTAATGGGCTTGGTTCAGACTCCTTAAATCAAAGCTCTGGGCTCGGCAGCCAGCGCCTGCTGACAAACTCTGCTGGACACAGGGATCCATTCAGCCCTGAGGAAAGCCTGGGCTCCACGTGGCAGCAAGTCCTGCTCCATTTGCTCCTCTTCTGGACAGGGGTGAAGCAGGACCCTGCCCTTGACACCCACTTGGCTCCCTCAGCTGCCCACCCCAGAGCCCGGTGGCCGCTGCTCCTGCCCGCACACGGACCCCAGGGTGATGTGATGGAACCCCCAGGTTGGGTTCTGGACCCTCTTTGCTCCAGGTCTCACTCCTCTGCCTCTCATCCTCCCATCTCCCCAGCCCCAGCTGGAAGAGGAGCCTTTCCCAGCCTCCCAGGAGTGCAGAGAAGGGAGCTGCCCCAGAGTGCACAAGGTGTGAACTCAGAGCCAGGGCTGCAAATGGATTGATGATGACAGGCAGAGGCCTGGCTTCAGTCACTGCTGCCTGGCAGCCAGGCACTGATTGGATCTGTGTGCTACACACATTTTGGGAGCACACTGCCTTCCTCTGCTGAAGGGATTCAAACCCATCCTGAGCAGAGTTCAGCTGCAAGAGTGAACCACAAAGCAGGAAGGGCCAAAGGTCCACAGTGCCCTGTACAACCTCAGGGAAATGTGTCCTGCTCCCTTCCCCATGCAGACAGCAGAGTGCTGAGAAGGCTTTTAAGGCAAAAAAACCTACAGATAAATACTCTGCCTCTGGATTACAGAGCTTAAAATATGATGGCATCTCCCCCAGATTGTGAATGGGTTCCCTGAAGAGCTCCTACAGTTCTGAGACCCTCCCTTCCCCATTCCCCTCCTGGGAGTATTGGAGAGGCAAAGGGCTGCTGTTCCAGCAGATTTGCAGGAGTGGGAGTTGAAGAATCAATGAAGCTCTGAAAGCCAGTGGGGAAAGTCATTCTGCACCTTCCTGACACCAGGAATAAATGATTCAGCTGGAAAGGGAAAAAAAAATCCAACAACCCTCAAATGAGGCTGGAATTACCCTCTGGAGAGATATTTCATCTTGAGGAATTGTGTTTGCTGCAGTGTTCATCTTACTGAGCCACAGCAAGGCTTTAATATCCAGCAAAAGGTCAAACCTAAATGGGAATTGCCAGAGCCTGCTGGAGCTCCTGCCTGCACATGAGCTCCCAACCCTCACATGGAGCAGCTCTGCCCAAACCAAGGCCTGAAACAGGGAATGGAGCTGAGCTGGACCCTGTAGGGATATCTCCCTTCCTTATGGGATATTTCCCTTCCCAATGGGATCCCAGACACAGCTCAGCCCTGCACTCACTCCCTTTGGATGGATACAAAAGGAACAGGGGCTGTTTGGAGAGAATGCTGAGAGCTTCCAGATGTTTCCACCCAAGGGATCTCCCTGATTGTCAAGGAAGATGGGATTTCAAGGCACCTGAGGGCTGCAGAGGCAGCTGCCAGCTGCTCCTCAGCTGGAACATCCATGCTTGAGGCATTGCCAGTGCCTCCAAGTCCAGCACAGTCTGCAGGGCTGTGGGAGCTCTCTCCTCATGCCCATCAGCTCCCCATGGATAGAGAGTTCTTCCCACTTTTCCCATTTCTGCTTTGGTACTGCTGCTGTCTCCCTCCACCCACACATCTGCTTAGCCTCTCCTTGGTAATTTGTATTCTTCTTCCTTGCCTCAGACTGAGCTCTGCGCCCTGTGACTCTGGTATGGCAATCCCAGGCTGCAGCAGAGTTCCAGGGATCAATTAGGCACACAGGAGATGAAGGCAGGTGAAGCCAGGGAGCTTCCTGTCCCCTCCACACCGAGACAAAGGTGAATGTCCAAGAAAAGAAAGGGAACTGAGCCCTTCCTGACACATCCACCATCCCCCCAGGAGGGCACAATGCTCATCAGTGAGCTCAGCAGAGCAGAGGGGGGGATTTTACCTAAAGCAGAGCTGAAAATCTGCTTGAGCTTTGAGCTTGATAGCAAAACTGGTCCCATGCTGCAGGCTAAATCCAGACCCTGCAAGGAAACAGATTTGGGACCTATCAGCAATCCTGACAGCCCTGAGCCTTCCAGTGGCCACCTCAGTCATCCCACACCACGTGGAGCCCTCCTGCTTTCCTGTTCAGGACCTCATCAACCTCTACCAATGCATTCTCATCCTGCCCAGCAATTCCAGCTGTCCTTTCAGCCATTCCTGATGAACAAGGTGCCATCCATGATGGGCAACACGCTGGTTTCTGTGCCAATGTGGAGGAACATCCACTGGGGATGGAACTACCACTCTCACTTCCACATGTGACTCAAGCCAGATTTCACTATGTACAGAGAGATTAAATTTCTCTAAGGTTAACACAAGATAATTTTTTGTTCAAATATTTACAGTTAGAGCTCACCAGAAAATCAACAGGATTCTGCTGGACAACACTCAACTATCCACATCCCTCAAAGGCAAACAGGGTTTTTATGTGGTATTTAAAGTATCCTGAGAAGCCATCCAGAATGAAGCCCTCACAACTGCTCCTGTGCCAGGCTGGGTCTGTGCCATACATCCATGCCTCTGAGGGAAGCAGGAAAACTTGCTGGCCTTTTCTCCCTAATAATGAGCCCACATGGACACAGCCAGAGCAGGTCACCAGCCCTCACATGGTCACACAAACAGAGGAGGTGGAGACCATTCAGAACTGCATCCAGCAGCCACATACTTGGGAAGCCCATGCTGGGGAAAATGGGCTCAGGTTGCTTCTCCTCGTGTTTGGCTTTGTGGAGATGTTTGTGTCTCCTGGATGCAAAACTTCCCTGGCAACAAACCAGAGCTGTCATTTGGAATCTTGTCCTTTCTGTCCAGGATGTTTAAATTCAAGCCTCAAACTTGTGGTTGGCAGGGAACAGGGGCAAACAAAGAGCCAAACAATCTGCTGTCAGCTCCTGAGTGCCCAGCCTGCCCAGTTATCCCTCCTGTCCATGGGGAATGGTGGAGTACAGAGGCTCAGGGGCCAGTCACAGATTGAAGCTGCTCAGACTTACAAGACAGAATTAAAAAAGCCCAGCAGACAATAAGTGTACTGAAACATTTAGGTTTTGCTCCCTCCTCTGCAGGGTCTGTTGTTTCACGAGCAGAAGGGACTCACCCACAGCTGCACTAAACATCTGGGGCTTGAGGAACATTCCCTGTCTGCTTCTGAACCTTTGTTTGCTACTCCCCCAACCCCTGACCCTCTTTTGACATGCCAACCTTTACTTGAAGCTCCCCTCACTCCCTCCTGAGACTGCTCCTGTCTGCTGTGTGTGCACCTGAGATTCCATGGTTTTCTGTCAGGGAAGTTTTCTGGGAGGGAAGTTTGCCAGAGCTGCTGTGTCAGGTGCTAAGCTCAGGTGGGAATTGTTCTCTCCCTCCTCTGCTCCTTTCCAAGGGTTAAGAGGGAAGGTGAGCACAGGCTGGATCCCTGTGTGAAGAGCTCTGAAGGGAGCACAGACATCCTCAGACGTTACTCCCACCGAGGTGATTTAACAGCCTCCCTTGCCTAGGTGAACAATCAGCTTTCCAAGGGAGGGAACGACTTTCTGAGGCTTTTCTAACAGGCAGTGCTTTTCTGGGATGAAGCTCCTGCCTTTGAAGGTCTCTGATCTCTCCCAGTGCCCTGGGGCTTTCTCCTTACTCTGCTCATCCTGCAAATGCATCCCGTGCCAGCTTCTCTCTCTGCTGGGTTCAGAAACATTTCCCTGCAGCCACAGAGTTTGTGTATGGTGCCCTCAATCCACCAGGCTCACAGGGAATGCAGGAGTGCACACAACTCCTTCCTCTTGGTCATCCCCTCTAACCCAGCCCTACAGATGGCAGGTCAGCCCTCCCTGTGCTGCTGAAAAAGGGAGCACAGAGGCAAGGGCAATGCAGACAACGTCCTAAACAAATCTGCTGTTTACAAGGTCCTCTGTAAACTGTTTACTTTGCTGGGGAGAAAGCATGGAGGCACAGCAGCTGGAGAGTGCTCTTCCCACTGGGAACAACTCCACTCCCGTTTGCTCCACTGCTGTGGGAGGGACTGGAGCCCATGCACATCTGGAAATGGTGCAAAGGCATGAGAGGAAAGAAGAGGCAGCAAAACGCCAGCACCACCCACTCCCCCAGGCTGTCAGGAGCTCTGGCTACCTCAGCACTGCCTCCCAGAGCACACTCTGAGGAAGGTGGTCTGTCCCTGGGGTGCAAGGTGACAGGGAACAGCCATCCTCAGGCTCTGAGCAGTGCCTGTGATGGTCAGGCTGAGCTGTTCCCTGCTGCCAGAGGAAGCACCCAGCCAGCCCTGAAGATCACTTGGAGCCACTTGGCTCTTGGGCTGTGTGAGGAGGGAGCCTTGTGACTCTCATCCCTCAGAAATGTGGTGTGTGGTGCCTCCTGCTCATGGTTAAACATGGGGCCTCAGGAATACCAGCTAGAACATTGTAAAGTGCTGGCATAAAATAAAAGAATGTGCCTCTAATCTGCCTGTTTCCTGTCCATGGAAAGTTCTTTGAAGTGCCTGTGCTCAGGGCAGTGCTGGAACAGCCATGATCCAGCTGACCAGCACAACACTGGCTGGTGACACAGCGTGACTGCCCAAGCCCTGGGGGCTGCCACGGGGCAAGGAGGCTCTGAGGGGGGACATGGAAGAGTTAAAACACCCTGCATCAGTCCCCTTCACACTGCAAGGTTGGTTTTGTTACTTGAGCAGGATGTGAGAAAACACAGCCTCCACTCAAGGAAGGTGAGAAGTGCTGTGAAGCCAGAAATAGTCCCAGAGGGGTAGGGGAATGGGCAGCCAGCTGGAGCAGCAAGGACAGAGAAAACATCCTCCCTACACATGATATGGCAACCCCTGACCTGCTGGTTGGAAAGAAATACAGGTACAATGACTAAAAAATACAAAAAAGAAAGTGGGCAAACTCAGGCTGCCCAGAGCAGCTGTGGCTGCCCCATCCCTGGAAGTGTCCAAGGCCAGGTTGGATGGGGCTTGGACAAACCTGGGACAGTGGAAGGTGTCCCTGCCCATGGCAGGGGGTGGAATGAGGTGATTTTTAAGGTCCCTTCCAACCAAAACCAGTCTGTGACTCTATGATTATAGGTACAATGATTTTTAAAACAAAGGAAATGGTCAAACTCACCCATTTGGTGTGAAGGGCAGGCAGGGACACTGCAGTGCTCCATCAGAAGGGGTAAGAGATGTTCATCCACATTTACTCTCAAACACAGAACAACTCCACTCTCAGCACCTTCACTCTCCATCCAGTCATTCTTCCAGGGCCCAGTTGTGTCCCTGTCCTGATCAGGAAGAGGATGGAGGGGTCTCCCAGCAGAACCAAACATCTCAGCCAGTCAGAATGTCAGTGGCATCTGCAGGACCCCTCAAGGACTGAGCTAAAAGAAAAACAACAGAGGAAAAAAATACCCAAACTTTGTCAGGCCAAGCCATTACAAAAGACCATCAAGTTCCTTTGTTGAAGAAAAAAACTCAAATCCAAAATCATTTTTCACAGCCAACCCCAAAGAAAATTTGTTTGGTTTTGGTTTCAGAAGCTTTTGTGCAGCTCTAAAAGCATCAGCCAGCTACATTTCTGAATGAAATGGCTCCACAAAATGAAAACTTGAGCAATTTTGTTTTAAACTAAGTCAGAAAGGACTGGAGCCGTAATCCCCTAGGAGTGCTGGATGTGTTTCCTTGGCTCAAAATGACTTGCTGAGTTTGCCCTGAATTTAGTGGATATTTTTGCTCAACACCACATGGCTCAGGCACAGTGACAAAGCACCTTCAGATTCCAGTCCTTGCAGTGACCTGCAGGGATACCCCAGTGCTCCCTAAGCCTTGAGAAAGGCCCTGTGGAGGTGGGTAGGCACAGTTTGGAAAAGGTGTTAGGGCTTTTTGGTGAGTGGGCAGCCTTTCCCACTTCTATTTTAATTCTGAGACTCACTCTTCTTCATACAACCAGCACAGCCAGGGCAAAGAGATTCCTTCAGGCAACATCTCCAGTGTGAGCACCTTGCCCAAAAATCCCACAGGCAAAGGCAGAGGGACAGCACAGCAAATTAATCTGTCATAAATTCCCTCATGCCTGGTGTGACAGGCTGGTCAGCACCTGTGTCCTCTAATGACAAAGGGATCATCTCTTCCCTTCTTCTTCCCAGGGGTTTTATTACTACAAACCTTTAAAACATAGACAAAATGGCCAGGAATTAACCCACACATTTTCTCAGCATGAAGCTCCAGACTCACATGTCAGGCAATGTTCCAAAATCATCTGCTGGAATGCTGTCCCAGACATCCACCTGGAGCAGCCTCCTCCTGTGCCTTCCAGGAGCATCCCCATCCCTCCCCATTGATTCAGAGCATGGCTGGGATATGGTCTGTGTTCCTGGCAGCTGTGGGAAGGGGAAAAGCAGAGCTGGGAGGAGGCAGTGGCCTGGTTTGGGATGAGGATTTGTGCTCCCCATGCCTCCCCAAGGTCAGGGGGCGGTGGGAGCTGCCCCCAGCCCTGCATCCCCTCACCCCTGTTTCTAGACAACCCTCCCTGCTGGCATGCCAAGGGCCTTTCCATGCATGGAAGTATTGAGGAATTCTTGCAATTAATTCCCTGTCATCCCCCAGACAGCTGTGCTGTGGAGGAGTGCCACAGAGCAGCAAGCAGGGGGCAAAGACAGACAGACTGCCAAGGGAGGCACTGGGGTCACACCTGTGCTGCTCCAGAGCTGTGCTGGGAGAAAGGCCTGACCAAGCTCCAGAGGGAATGGCAGCTCCTAAGTCAAACCCAAGTAATAAGGTGGTCTTGTAGGGGGAAAAGATTAATCATTATTGGCAGCAAAGAATGTGCAAGTCTAACAAAAGCTAAAGGGTTTTTTATTACAGTCCAACTGCAGCTGGGAAGACAATGTTAGCAAAGAATCATTAAATCTGTTGCAAGAATAAATTTTCTTTGATCCAAACCATAAAATGGGAGTGAAATCCTCTTAAGCCAGCAGCAGCTCCTAATGGAATAGACATTATTATTTTTTTTGCAAACCAATAATAAAAAATAAAAAGGGGTTAGATTATTAAGTGAATAGATTAGGCTCCCAAATGGTAAATATTTAGTCAAGCAAAACCTGCCTAATTTAATACCTGCCTCAATTAATTTTTCACTTTGGGATTATAATTGAAGGGAATAAGGGCATTTTCTGACTGTACAACAGGGATTCATGAACCCTGTTTTCCCAGAATTCAGGCAGGAGAAGAAAGACCTAGGGAAACTTTCCCTTGCTAACCCCAGGTAACATCAGTGCTGCTGCATGTGCCAGTGATGAGCTGGCAGCTTCTGCAAGCCTGGAAGATGGAAGGTGAAGCCAAGGTCCCCTCTCACAGATGGTCATTAAATTTCCTGAAACATCTGACCAGGAGGTCACTCCTGATATTATCAAATTTAAAAAATATTACAGAAAATTTGAAGCAATTTCTTACTGCAGTCTGATTTAGTCCCTGCTTTCAGGGCAAGCTTGGAATATTCCTCCCTCAGTGCTTTTCCCTCTCTGCCAGACACAGGAGATGTGGGAAGGGAGTGGAACTCTGAGCTCCAGCATTCACAGGGGCTCTGTACACCCAGGTGGGGAAATTTCCCTTCTCTGGGGCAGGTGGTGTAAAGAGAGTGTGTCCTGTGCCCAGGGAGCCTTTTCCACTCCAGACACTCCTCCTCTATGCTCTGGACAATCTGTCTTCCTCCTCCATGGGCTCTGCTCCCTTCCCACTCTCCAGAGGGCATCCTTGGCTGCTCAGACCTTTCAGGCCTCTAAAAGATGACCTGATCTAGACATGGCCTCTGCACAGTGGAGCTTTACATCAGCAAGTCAAAGGAGGGGACTCTGCCCCCTCAGGTGAGACCCCACCTGCAGAGCTGCCCCAGCCCTGGGGCCAGCACAGAGAGGATGTGGAGCTGCTGGAGAGAGCCCAGAGGGGGGCATGGAGATGCTCTGAGGGTGGAGCCCCTCTGCTCTGGAGCCAGGCTGGGAGATCTGGGGCTGCTCACCCGGACAAGAGAAGGCTCCAGGGAACCCTCAGAGCCCCTGCCAGGGCCTGAAGGGGCTCCAGGAGAGCTGGAGAGGGACAAGGGATGGAGGGACAGGACACAGGGAATGGCTTCCCACTGCCAGAGAGCAGGGATGGATGAGATATTGGGAAGGAATTCCTGGATGGGAGGATGGGGAGGCCCTGGCCCACATTGCCCAGAGCAGCTGTGGCTGCCCCTGGATCCCTGGCAGTGTCCAAGGTGAGGTTGGACAGAGCTTGGAGCACCCTGGGACAGTGGAAGATGTCCCTGCTTGTGACAGGGGGTGAGACTGGATGAGCTTTAATGTCCCTTCCAGCCCAGCCAGGCTGGGATTCTCTGATTCCATGATTTTTACAGCTCATATGCACAAAACACACTGATGTGCTCAGTAACAGCCATCCACCACTGCTCGCTGTCCCCATCACTTGCACAAGAGTTCTAGAGATGAAGATTCCTGGAGCAGCTCCAGACCCCACTACAAGGGGATATCACCACTAGGTCTGCCCTGGAAAGAACCACATGGCCACTGGCTTGCAGCTGGCAACCAACTCTGATATCCTGCTCCTGGAAGCACACACTGCAATAAGGGGGAAGAAGAGAAACATTTGAGTACAAACCTTCCTGCCTGCAAGCATTTCTGATCCTGGCTTGACCAGCTCAAACTCGGCTCCAGGAGTGTAAACTTCAGTGCATGTCAGAAGTCTTTTGGGGAGGAAGATGAGAAAGCACAGGGGTTTATCTGACATAGATCTTGCTGTCATGTCAGAGCTCTGTTGCTTTTGTTTTCCAGACAGGAACCTCACTGGCAAGTGCTGGTGAGTGCTGCAGGCTCGTGCAGCCTCTCCACACAAATTCCTGGTGCAGGTCTGGTTGTATGTTGTGCACAAGGGTTAGTGGGGACAAAAATGAGAGAGAGATGGATTCAATAATGAAATCTTGAAGTAAAAATGTGGCTGGTCAGCTGACAGAGAAGGTCAGGAGTACTTTAGACCCAAACAGTTCTTAAATCCAGGTAAGAAACGGGACATCTGTGGCAACAGCAGAATCATCAGAAATAGCAGTTAATCCCAAATTGGGAGCAAGTAAAGCCCAGAGCTTGCCAGAGAACAACATGTCAGCAGGATTAGGGGCAAACCTTACAGGGCAGCTGTGATTCTGAAGGCCTGAGAAGCCAATTGTGATCAAAGAGGCACGCAGGCACAAGAGGAAACAGCATGGAACCCAGAATCCTCCTCCTGAAGGCAGATGGAGGTGAGTGACAGCCCAGCAGATCCTTTCCAAATCACCCCCCGGGTCCCAGGAGCAATGGATGGGGGACTGCTCACGTGACGCTGACTGACACGCTGCAAGATTGTCTGTGGGAAAGGAACAAGAGGGGTAATTTTATTGTCACGTCCCGCAGGGGGGTGTAAGGAAAATCACAGCATGAGAAAATGACAGTGTATCTGTCTGAGGTCATTTGCATGCCCAGATAATCTGTGGGAGGAGAGCCAGAGTTGCTGTGTTTGACAGAGGCAACACCATGACAATGGGCCTGGGAATGGGGAGATTTGCAAGCCCTGAAACCAGCCTGGTGTTTGCTGCTCTCAGAAACCAAAAGGATCTGACTTCATCATTTAGGCTTCCAGGATTACACTTTCCTCCCTCATTATGGGCTGTATGATGGTCTCATCTTGCTGATGGCACAGAGGGACAGTCCCACGCTCAGAAGTGTGCCCACACCCCAAGGACACACTTAGGGGACACAAAGAGACCATACACAGGCAAAGGAGCAGAAACATGAAGGCAGACATTGGGTAGCTGTAGCAGTGCAGCCCAGTAGATTTTGGCAGGGATCCAGAAGAAGGAAAAAAGGCTTTGTCAGTGGTTACAGGTTGATCCTCTGCTGCAGAGGGAGTAACCTGGGAGAAACACACGGTGGCAGATGGGAACTGGCATGGCTGGCAGGAACACTCAGCATGTCTGCAGTGGAAAATCCAGCTGATGGTTGGATGGAGCAGGGCCAGGAGGACAGGCTGCCTGCAGGAGGCAAGGCACTGCACAGGGAGTGTGAGGAGATGGTGACAGGCTGGGTGAGACTCACTCACACAACCCTTTAACACTGCACTGCCAGAGGCTCCCAGGAAAATCCCAATGATAAGGTGTGTGGGACTCTGCACAGCACTGATAAGTGTGGCAGAAATCTGATTGCTTCAAAAACCTGGGCATTCCAAAGGGATTTCAGCTGGGTGCACAGGGAGGACGAGTTGGATTTCAGAGATAACCTTTGGGCAGAACCATCCAGCTTTCAGCAAAGCCCAGATATGGGTATTTAGAGAAAGGTCAAGTCAAAGAGAATGGAGGGGGTGAGTGGATGGTGAGAAAGAGACATCAAGAAAGGAGCAGGGAAGAGCAAGTATGAGGAGATTTAAAACTCCTGAGCTGAAGGCAGAAGGTAGGTGTCCAGGAAGGGCAGTCAGAAAGCAGAATGTGAATTAATTTGGACAGTGCAGGATGGTTTAGAAGGAAAGTGGTTGCTCTGTGAGTCATCAGCAGGACATTAAATATGCAAAATTTGTAAATAAGGTCACCCCGAGAGGGAACACAGCAGGAAGAGAGGAGGGCTGGGCAAATAGCCAAGGATGGAGCAGGTGAAGTAGCTGACAGTACCTGAGGATTGTCAAGCAGGGCAGGCACAGCCCCAGATCCATCAAGGCAGGGGGAATTGGACAGAGGGGAATCACAAACCTCCCCTCCACCAACAGGTAGACTTGTCCCTAGCAGACCCAAAGAGAAAGCAAACTGTGATGTCAGTGTGCTAGTGGTAGCCATACATTGGAAAAGACAAGCCCACAGCTGCAGCTGGCAGGGAGTTGTGTGGGAAGCTGAGCCTACCCAGCATTATTCAGCTGCTTCCCAGGTGCTGGAAGAGCCAGAGCTCGTGTCTGAGATTGCAGGGGCAGGAGCAGTGGGATCCTGAAAGGCTCAATTGACCCCAGGTTACAGAGCCAGCTGGGCACAGGCCAGGGCTGAGCTCACCCACTCACCTGGAGCTGGCTGGGAAGCAGAAGGCAGCTGGGGGGAATGCCAGGTTACCTTGCTGCTGCCAATGGCCTCTCATTTGTCAGCGAGGGATGCAGGCAATTTACACAGGGATGGGGGACTGGTGCAGGTGTTAGGCAGCCACCCTGAGAGCTCAAGACAACAAAGAGATCCTGAAAAAAAAGCAGATCCATTTCTAGCTGCAGAGAGGCTCTTAGCAAGTCCAGCAAGCCCCAGGCAGAGCTAGGGGAAGGGGGGCTGGGAACAGACCACTGGGACAATGGTCCAAGGACAAAAGGGCTGCATTAAAGGGCCTATTCTGGCAGTTAAGCCAGGTTTAAGCAATTTTGCTGCTGCCCAATCTGAGGCTAATAATGAGTCAGTCTTAAAACCTGGAAATGCCTGGCCAAGTCAGTGGAGAAGAGAGGGTGAAGCACTTAAGCAGTCCAAACATTATGTTTCTTTCTGTCTGCACGTTCAGGACAAAGGCAAACTGCTCTCAGGTTTAAAGTACACGATTCCTGATGGAAGGAAGATATTACACAGACCTGCTGTGGTGCTGTGGTGGGGTGAGGAGCCTTAACATCTCTGTCTGGGGCAACCCCCAGAGGCAAAGTTCAGTGAGCTGGTGCCAGGGTGAGTGGCAGAGGTTATCCAAAAGCCAGGCTCCATGAAATGCAGTTAGTCAGGACAAAGTGCCTGGTCTCTACAGGCTGCCTGCTTTGCTGTTTACCTGACCCAGCAATCCAGAATTTCTTTTACACAGCTTCATTTATAAAAGAATCCAGTCTGCAAAGCACAGCTTAGCCCAAATTTCCACTACCAGACTTCATCAGATCACTCCAGGCTCTGAGACCACTGTCTCCACACAGTAATAGACATTATCCTCAGGCTTTGTGTGTGTTTATGTTACCCTTCCATTTTCCCTTCAGATATGACATGCAATTCTAGAAAACATGTTATAAACTCTTCTGCTCTGGAGTTCTGCCACCTCTGATTGCACTCATTTCAGCCAAGGATGTAGTTTCAAAGTAAATCAATAAACAGGGCTTAAAAGGGTCCTACAGACAGAGGCTGGGGGCAGCACCACCTCCCCCTCCCCAGTTATCTCTGCTGTGCTTCAACCTAACCAAGTAAATGGGTGAAATCCAAACAGGAAAACACTCCCCAAAGCTCCCCAGTGCTGCTTTACAATATGGGAGTAGGGGCCAGGGCCTGCCTTGCACCTGGAATATCACTTCCAGTGTTCAGAGTTCCCAGTGAGCATGAGTGGGTGTCACAGCACAATCAGGGCAGCTGGGAGGCTCTCCCAGGGATCATGGGCAGGGGTACCCCTCACTGCCAGCCTGTGGTACCCACGGGGGGCTGCAGCCAGGGTCTCCTGCTTGCTGCAGGTGCTTCTGGAGAAACCCAAGGAAACATCTCAACCCCAGTGAGAGACTGGAATGGCAAACCTGGAAAGCCTGGATTCAGAAGGGGGGCATGCACCTCCCACTCTTACTGAAGACGTTTAGGGCCCCTTAGGCTTCCTATCACATGGAGAGGAGCACATCCAAGTACAGCATACCTAGATTTGTCTGGGAATCCCAGGGGAGCACATCTTCACTCCTAATCCTCCTTTACACTGCTTGTGGCTTCTCATGCTTCCCAGCACACCAACAGCCATACAGACACAGGATCTGATCCTTGGGAGTCTCCCAAGAAGCTCTAACAAGGTTGTACCTCCTCAAGCAGCTCCTCCAAGGTGACCCTAATGGACCCCATGAGCAGAGCATGGACTGCTGGCTGAACACCTCCCTAGGGAAGAGCTGAGAGCTGGATTATTCATCACCAGGAGCTGTCCTGCTCTCCAGGATCAATGCACACATGGGCAAGGAACTCTTTGTGTCAGAGAAACCTCTGACACAAAGCCTGCTTGGATGCACTCACAGCAGGATTTACAGAGCAAATTAACTCCACTGGTTGAATTACTAGCATTTTTTTTCTTTCAAAATCTCCAAAGGCTGCATAGACACAATGCTGACAACTCAGCCAGAGAGGAGGGCTGCTGTTGCACACAATGAGAATGAAGACTCCCTCACTCTGCCACCAAACAACTGTTGGGTTTTTGCCTGGCTGCATCTTCAGTTGAGATCTCCATTACTTGTGTGCTGATGGTTGTATTGGTGTGTCTGCCTGGGCTTCCTTGGGCCAGCTCAAGACATCTGCTCTGCTGCTTTTCCTTGCTGTAAAACAGAATGAATCATTCAGGCTAGAAGTGATCTCTTGTTTTGGTTGTCTTCATGGGCTGGTCTCTGTTCAGTGCTCTGTGCTCTGTTTCCAAATCCAGCATTGTGTGTGTAGAATCTGATTAGGGGAGTTTACACCACCAGAATATACATCCAGTGTAGCAATTGCACACAGCTCTGGAAGAGCCTCCCACACAACACACTGGCACAGTGAAGCTTCTACTAGAGACATGTGGGACGAGCAGCCCACGTGTCTCCTGCACAACCAGATTACTCAGCCCCAGAGTGCTGCTCAAAGCAGCATTTCCTTGGGATTCAGGGAGAGATCCCACAGCCTGCTGCTCTTTTTTGTGGGGTCTGTCCTCGTTCACAGAGCTATTACTCATTGTCTGTAAGGCTGGATGCCACCAAGGTGCTCTGAGCTATCCCAGCCTGCAAAGAAGGTTCCTGTGAGCTGCACTGAGTGACACAAGTGCCAGAAGCCATATCCATGACATTCCCCTGCACAGCACCAGGCATCTGAACTGCACACACCGCTGTGGTGCCTCAGTTTCTCTCTGTACCTCCAGCACAGGCTTCCCTGCCCTTCACCCAGGCAAACCACAAATTCAAAAGGCCAAATTCTTCCCTGTGTCCATGCAAAGCAGCCCCTGTGACCCCTGCAGAGCAAGGAGAACCCTCCCACCCTGCCCAGGACTGCAGAGCTCTGTTATGTGGCCCCAGTGCAACACTTCCAACCCCAAAGCTGCTTTTCCTGCTGGGAACCATCCCCTGCTCTGGGCACCTGCAGCACTGAGCAGCTTTAGGGGTGCTCAGCCATGGGGTAATTAATGAACACATGTAATCACTTCTATTATCTGCAATTTGAAGGCAACTCTTATCAAGGCAGAGCTGGAGCTGTGCCCACCCAGGGCACAGCCACATCTGGGGCTCAGGACCTTTGCTCACTCATTCTCCCTGGCTGCTCAGGGAGTCAGGTGCTGCCGTTCCTAGAAGGTGAATAAATTATTACTGCAAATTACTCTGATGAAGTGGCTTTTATTAGAAAGCCAGACACAAAGGGAGTTTGCTGATTGGCTCCCAGTGATGTCATACCCAGCACAGCACTCAAACACAGAGATACGAATTTTCTCGTCTATATTTTGCATATAATTTTCATTTTCTCCTGGCAATAAAGACACCAGCGAAGCCTTTCACTCAGGGAGGGTG
Source organism: Molothrus ater (assembly GCF_012460135.2). Lineage (NCBI taxonomy): Eukaryota > Metazoa > Chordata > Aves > Passeriformes > Icteridae > Molothrus > Molothrus ater. The sequence goes on along the minus strand of NC_050490.2, from coordinate 2,635,649 downwards.
GTGGGGGGTCTGTACTGCTCAAGTGGCTGATGAAAGAGAAGTGGCCTTTGTTCCTCTGTCTTGCAGGGAACCTCAGGCTAACAGTTTGCACCCACAAAGGCACTGTGGTTTATTGCTCTATTACAAACCCATCACTCCATTTTCTTAGGTGGATAGCAGAGAAATTGGCATTTTTTTGGCTTCATTGTATCTAAAATCATTCTGATCACAGAGATTTTGCTATTTACAAGCTGAAGCTTAAAGTGCAGATAAAGCAACAGCTTTCTGATTGTCATCAGAAGATGGGTACAGGGCTTTGGGAAAAAAACAGGCAGCAAAATCCCACCTAATTATTTATTTTCCAAGTTTCACATAGTGGTTGTTTCTCCCTGCAAAGCCATTGTGAGTTCTCAGTGAGGACTGTCAGAGGCAGACTCAGTGACCAGCACACCGTGTGCTCTCACTCCTCTTCCCTAATTGAATGTCCTATCAAACTTACAGAATTTCCCTAGGAAACATTCCAGCTTTAATCATTTCTGGATGCAACAGGCTCAAACAGCAGAGCCCTGTGTGGAGAGCAGGCATGGAAGTATCCCTTGCCTCACTGAACTGGAATGAACTCCCAAATTCAAGCGAAGGCTGTGGTTTCCTCAGCAGCTCCCTCACGCAAGGCTGCCGCAGTTCTGGGCCCCTGTTGTCCCTGCTGACCCTGGGCATGGGCAGAGGGGAAGGTTTTCCATACCTTCCTGCCTCCATTATGTACCAGCGAGGTGTAAATTTTGCTGGGATGGCCAAGTGTAACATTTCCAGCCCTGGAAACAGGCTCCTGCTTGTTCTGTGCAAACACTGGGCTCTCCTCCAACAGAGCCAGCACAAATCCTGAGCTGACCTACAGTGCCTGCCTATTCCCCTTTGATTATGGCTCCAAAGTCATTTGTCCTACAAGGGCAGAAAACAAAACATATCTATCACTTGGAAGATGTCCTGGAAACCCCCAGACAGTTGCACTGATGAAACTGGACACTGAGGGCTACTGGAGAGCTCAAACATAGTTAGATTTGCTGTTCCCAGTCCTGGGGTCACGACTCCCATGCAACATCATCAACTCCACTTTATTCCAGGTGGCTTGAAGTTGGAAATCATTCTCTCTTATTGTCTGAAGATTTGCTGAGCTGCCTGCCCTTTGTGGAAAACAGGAGCTGCCCTCAGACTCCTGGATGTTGGATCTGAGGCTTTTGAAATCCTGAGGGTGAAGGTGCAAGGAACAGGCATCCGGGAAGGAGAGCGCCTGACTGTGAATCAGAGTGAGAAGGAATGTGAAGGCTGCAGTCCTGGGAGAGGATGCTGGCTGAGACACGCAGCCAGCAGCAGCAAAAAGGGAATGGGCTCTCAGGTTTAAGACCTGGAACAGATTCAAATCACCCCTTTTAGGTCTGACCTCCTTGCCTATCTGAGGAAGACAGCAGAGAGGGGAGGGAGCCATGAATCTTGGATCCTGTCCTTATGTGGCTTGGCCCTACATCCCTCTTTGCTTTTACCACTCCATGTGTAGAACAGAGGGTTATTAAAAGCACCAGAAGAATCTCAAGTAAAACAATTTTACTGTTTTAAGAGCTTTGTTATAGCATCTCTGGAGCTCTGGCTCGGACCACCGCAGACCATTGTCGGGAAGCTCTAAACAGCCTTTGGATATTGAATTACTGCTCAGAAACGTATCAAATTCCAAAATTGCAAACACTCATTCGGTCCAAAAAAAGAAGCCTCTGTAGAACAGTACCCACTCACACAGACAGCAAAACCATCATGCTGGCCTAACTCAGCTTCCCTTCCCCACCCAGAGCAACAGCCTTGCCCCAGTCTCATTCCAGCAGTGTTATTTTCCTGGGAAGCAGCAGGGCTCTAGAGGAGAACACAGTCCCACCTACTCATCACTCACCTCCAAACAAGAGCCCTTCTATTGCTTGGCTTTTAATGAAATTGGGGCTTGATATCTCAGTCAGCCCCTCCCTTCCACTTGAGGACAGCATTAGCATCAGTCTGGATTATAATATCCAGTAAGATGTTCTGGGGCGATATGAATCAAAGCCCTGAAAGTGGGATTGTGTTTAATTAATTGTGGCTGACAGATGAAGGTATTGATCGTAGATTGAGAGGTTCAGGACTGGCCCAGGGGATAATTATTGCAGGGCACACTGTGTTAGGGTGATATTTTTTTAATTTCTGGCGATGTAGGAGGGAAGCAGGGGGGAAATAAGTGAATAATTGCAGCTAATTAGGACTTGTGTATGCATCCCAAATTAATTTGTTTGAATAATCAACCACCAACAGCAGTCTGATCCAAAAGGAAAAGGAAACAACTGCTCAGAAAGATCTCAATTCCTCCCATAAATTGTGCAGTCCCATGTCTGGGATAAACGTTTTATGGAATTGAGGCCCTAAATACAGAAGGGGAATCGGGCAAGATTATTGAGTGGAAACACTTGCTTTTGCCTAAGATCTCCAATAAATCAAAGGGGGTGGGTGAGGCAGTGGGATGGCAGGGTGTGGGATAGCAGATGATGCTCCTGCTGTGGCCCCCACCCTGTCTATCCCTATCCATGTGCAACAGCCCCCCCGCCTGACCGCCGGCCGCCACCCCCTTCCCAGGTGGGACACGGGAGGTGCGGGACGGTCACGGGGGGATCAGACACACAACTGCTGTCGGGAGGTGCGGGACGGTCACGGGAGGGATCAGACACACAACTGCTGTCGGGAGGTGCGGGACGGTCACGGGAGGGATCAGACACACAACTGCTGTCGGGAGGTGCGGGATGGTCACGGTGGGGATCAGACACACAACTGCTGTCGGGAGGTGCGGGATGGTCACGGTGGGGATCAGACACACAACTGCTGTCGCCGCGGGGCTCATGAGGGGTGTCTCGGGCGAGGAGAGGGCAGATGGAGGCGAGGCTGCGGCAGCAATCTGTGTCCCGGTGCTCGGCCCCTCGCTCCGGTCCGCGGGATCCCCGTAATCCCCCCCGGCAGCCCTGCTGCTACAAACACTCTCATCACCAGCACAGCGGGGGCAGCTCAGCACAGACAGCGAATGATCTAGCGGGGGGTTAATAAAAGGACTGGCGCAGAACAAAAAGCCTGTCAGCCGCCACAAGATGTGCTCTCCTCCCCTTGTGCCCCCCAGGAAATTAAAAACCGGAGCCTGTGGTGTGCAGTGTTCTCTGCGGGACTGGACGGGGCACTGGGATGTGGAAGGGTAGGGTGGGAAGGGGGAAGTAGGGAGTTAAATGTTTGTCCCAGCTGTTGTTTCTGACGCGATCTGTCAAGAGCTGTTACTCAAAAGGACAGGACTACCTGGTCTTTCCAAACCTGAAGAGACCAAGGCACATTTCTGTGTGCTGCTGCCAGTAGCTCCTCCTGGAGAGAGTCCACTACATCCTGCCAGGCTGCTGTGCCTGACACCACCGAAGTCCATGTTTCCATGGAAATGGGGAGAGAACGGATGCCTGTGACACGACATACCTTTCCTGATGTACATTTGGACCACTTCTAACATCCCTTTCTAGCGACAACCTTCAGGACTGGATATTTTGCAGGCACAACCGAAACAGAACAAGAAGGGGGGAAAGATATCTGGTATGAATCAAACCCTACCATGAATGATGGTATTAATCAAACCCCACCATCCTTTCTGGTGAGCAGCAGCTGAACTCCAAAGTACATTAATCCACTAAAACACCCTTCTAGGCAGAGAGACCCCCGCACTAAACACCATACAATTCACAAGCGCATAGTGAGGATCTGCCCCTCCCCTCTCCGGGCTGGGTTGGGTAAAGTTTCCAGCAGCATTTCCCTGCCGAGGGCTGCGATCGCAGCGCTCGGAGGTTCCCCGGCGTTTCCCCGTGCGCAGCCCGGGCTGCGCAGCGCGGGCCCGCAGCGCCCTCTCCCGCGGCACCGGGGCACCCCCGGCAGTCCGGGGCTGCCCTGCCCGGTACCCCCGGCAGTCCGGGGCTGCCCTGCCCTGCCCGGTACCCGGGCGGTCAGTACCGCCCACCCAGGGCTAACCCCGGCACCATCCAAACCAGCAGCGACTTCTGTGCGCTTTGAGGGATTCTGGTGAGCAGAGAGAAGCTGTTGGGGAAGATGAAACAGGAAAGCCTTATAAATATGATTGCCTGGCAAAAGATTTTGAAAATATAGAAACTATAAGCGAGATTGAAATGAAAGCAAGCTTTGAGATACCTCAGTTAGTGAACAACTGGAAAACAATGGTGTGGCCAGCTGAGGGTGATCCCCTTTTGATGGAACAACACCCTCTGCCTGCAGACAGGCCCAAGGCTCAGAGCAGACCCCACTAGCTTGACAGAAGGGGTCCAAAGAGGAGTTTTTAGGATTTAAAATGTAACACAGTGTGGTAATGTAATAATTCTTATAGGCTGTATGGAAATGCTATAGGATTTGTATCTTGTACTAGATTGGTTAGTGAGAATCAGAATATTCAACACAGAAGGAGATTTATTGTATTGTAACGGGAACTTTGCACTCTTACCCTTTTACTCCTCTTACACTTTTGCTCTCTTGCCCTTTTACTCTCTTACCCTCTCATCCTCTTTCCCCCTCTCTCCTCTCAGCCCTGCTCTGAGCTGTGGCTGGCAGCTCCCAGTAGGGCCCTGCCCCCAGGCCCTTTGCAATAAACCCCAAGTTCCAGACCTGGCTGCAGAGATCTCTCATCTCCATCCATCCTGACCGTGCTGCCCCCAACACTCCTACAAGAAGCAGAAGGCTTTGCCTACCTACAGCTTGCCAACAACGCTGGGCACTTCAGATAAAAGTGAGGAGGCTCACAGAAGCTTTGCTGAGGGTATGTCAGTTTGGCATCTCTCAGAAGAGCGTGGAATAAAGCCATTATCCCTCTCTTGGACGCAGTGCTCAGCACGTGAGGTCTGGCTGCACCTCAGGGTGTCAAGCAGCCAAAGCCTCACTGGTCTGTTCTCAGAGGTTTTGTGCAGCCTCTCCCAGCAGCTGCTCCTGTCCCACACTGCCCTGGGCATCTCTGTGCCCACACTGCAGACCAGCCTGCCCTGCACCTCACTCCAGACCCATCAGCACAGCACATTAGGAGGAGAAACACGAGAGATTTGCAAAGCCAAAGGCAAAGCAATGACAAATTTTGTCTCTGTAGGGAGTTTGCCTGGGATTATTATCATTTTAAAGGGCAAGTTACTGCTCCTAGAGCTAGGAGCCAAGGATTTGAATAAAGGAGCTTCATGAATGCAGATACATTGCATAGACAGAATAAATAAAGCTTATCCACAGCTGCCATTTTACTTTCCAAGTGGGTGAAAATGAGATGTGCCATCCCCAGGAGATGCAGAAAGGGCTTCAGCCCCTTCATTAGACACAGAGAAGAGGCCGAGATGCCAGGCCTGGCTGAGTGCTTCCACCCTGCCAGGAGAGCAATGTGCTGGACAAGGAGCCTTCCCCCAAGGAACACCACTCCCAGGAAGCAAAGGCTTCCTGGCTACCATGAAAACACTTGGAAACTGGAAACACTCCTGCCCTTCCTCAGTGCAAGGGACTCCAGAAGACACCGGTGTCAGAGCCAGAGCCAGCTACACCCACAGGACATTCAGCACCACACTGCAGCTCCTGAATAAAGTCAGCAGAATAAATGATAAATGAAATAAAATGGGATTTCAATTGACCAGAACATTTCATTCAGTCCAAAAGCAAATGAGAAGCCCAGGGCTCCCTGTGAGCAAGAAGCAGCAGCACTGTGACATGTCCCAGCCCTGCCCTCCCCAGTGTGGGCACTCACAGCATCTGGCCAGATGTGCCCTCAGGCCCTACACCTTGGCTCATGCACCAGCACCTGCTGCTGGGAAATAAGTTTTTTCAACATTCCTTCCTGCCACATCCATCTCAGACAGTAGAAATAACCATCATGTCTCTCACACCATGTTACATGTCCTGACAGATCTGCCCAGCCAAGACATCCCTTGTAACCCCAGCCTTGATTTTTCCCTGATCTCAGTGCATTTGGCACCAAAGGGATTTTCTCCAGGCTTGGGAAGTTGTTACTTCTTTTGGTGCCATTGGGAAAACTGTGTGTGCTGTGTGGGAGATCAGCTGGGCTGAGTGCAAGCAGCCCTGTAGTGACAGGAGGGTGGTTTATGTGGGGTTGTAACAGGGCTGGGATATGCTCCATGGCAGGCAGCAGGTCTGTGTTCCTCCTGCTGCTGCTGAGCACATCCCTGCACATATCCTGTCCCCCAAGTCTCATTTGTCCTACACCTGCAGTGAGTGTGTGTATTTTTGGTCTTGGGGAAGCATACAAGCAAGAATTTACCTGCTTAATGGGTTCTGCTGGGTCCCACCTGTCCACAAAGAGCAGTGTAACACTGGCAGGACCTCTTGGTGGTAGTTCCACGTGGTCTTTGTGTGCTGGTGATAGAGGATTTGTTTTTTCTTAGCACTTTTCTGCTTTGTTTTGGGTCTTCCACCACTGCTGGCTGTGGCAACATTGAAAGCACCAGCTTCAGGGTGTGCAGGCACCAAAGTGAGGAAATTCCCCTTTTGGTGCTCTAGGTAAGGACAGATCAAATCCAAAGCAGACAAGGGCAAGGAGCCCATGCTCCTGACTCCATCACCGAAGACATACACTCACCCTGGGATCAAACACTGTGCCAGGATGCCACGTCCAGCTCTGGCAGCACAAAGGCTCCCTGCTGTTCACTCTGTCTGCACTCTATTTGTGCTCACCTCAGCTGCTGGACTGGCACCCCATGGCCTTAACTTCAGGAGGGTGACAGTGACACTGTCCTGACAGAGCTCTCCTGAGGGCTGAAGCCCTGCCAGTGCTCAACACCTCCTCACTCACTTTGCCCTAGGCAGGCTCCAAACCCACCTCTCCCACTGCGCTGCCCACAGCTCCTCCCAAGCTCACAGCACCTGTTACTCCAGCAAAGAAGTGGATCCCAGTCATGTGAGGACACTTGCAGAGCCCCAGCTTTGCAGGGACTGGAGTTGGTAGTTTATGCCTCCAGGGTGACATTGCAGATGAAAATCAAAACGCCAGAACCGACCAAAGGAATTTTAAAAAGCATTTTCTGCTTTTAGGCAGCTGAGGGATGAACAGATCTAGATTCACTGGGCTTAGGTCAGTCTGTCTGAGATCCACGGGTCCTTCTTGCTCTGTCCTTCCACTTCTTCCCCTTCCCAGAAACACCCAGCTGAGTCTCTCACTGTGCAACTCCCAGGTCAGTCTTTAGAGGGGCTGCAGTAGTTTATTTGTTTAAATCTCTGCAGGCACTCAGACTTCTCAGGAGCCCTCAATCTTGACAGAGTAGCAAATATTCACAACTGTAAATGTGTCTTGCACAGTTTGTTCTCAGATTCCTGCTAACAGCACCCAAAGTTTGGCTGATGCCCTCTTTTTCTGCGTTTTCTTTTATATGGAACAAACATCTTGTTTTGCCATTACCTTGTGGTATTTATGATGTGTAAGGCTGCTCAGGGTTCCAACTCTGTACCCTTGTGTCCTTTTCTCCTCCACAGACACAAGCTGCAGCATGTCACTTCAGCAGAATGTGCCAAAGGCATTTGGGGGGCACTCACAGTGGCATTTTACAACTGCTCCTTGGGGATTTGATCTCTTCCTTCTTAAAAGACCTTCTGTCCTTGAGATATAGCTTGAACTTTTCACATGAGACCACAATATGCTAAACATTCCTGTGCTATTTAGAGCCATCTTTGCTCTGTTGATAGCAGTGACATGCCCAGGAAAGCCACTGCTCTGCTGGCACTCCATTTACTGGCAACAGGTGACATGGTCAACCCTATTACTGATGGATAAGACCTGCTGTGGGTGTGTCACGTGGATGTAAATGTCTCCCTAACAGTTCTCTTTGGTAGGGTCAACTCAAGGCTTGCAAATATTTGGAAGGAAGCTGGAGTTTTTACATCCCAACAGCATCTGATCTGGCAGTCCACATCTTTCCTGGGCCAAGTCCAAACCTCAGGAATTCAGCAGGTGCCTGCTGTGTGCTATTACAAACCAGGATTTCATCTGAGGTTTACTCCCCCAGCTCTTGTTAGTAGACTGATGGCTTTGTGATTATGATTTTCCTCAGCTTCTGTCTTGAGATATTTCTGTGCCTGAGATTGTCACTGGGCACTGCACTGACTCCCACTTCTCTCTGATTGCTGTGCTAATGAGACACTGAATAACCCACATAAAAAATGCTTTCCTTGGGTTGAAGCATGGTGTCACTCCCCCCATTTCACAATAAGGTCAGAAGGAGACTCCCTGAGACCTGCTAGCCTAGGAAACAAACCTAAATCCCTGCCTGGGGGGATTCAAGTTCAGCTGCTGTTCATGGGCCATGCAGCACCAACCAGCCCTGCCTGGGGCAGACACAACCTTGTCCTACCTCCCTTACCTGTTACCCATGAGCAGCACAGGGCTCACAACTGTTACTCTCTGGCCTGCCAAGCAGAAATTACTATTTCAGTCAGAACGTTGGAGGCTGATGGAAATCTGACAGTCCATGGCTAAGCTGCCAGCTGGGAAGTGGGTGGAAATGAATCTTTTGTCGAATAGTTAAACTGCCTTTTCTCCAGATTAATTAATTCACAAAAAATGCATCCCTTCCTGGGTTTCACAGCTGAAAACAAAGCCAGTCTCACCTCCCCTGCACTATCTGTCAGTCGTACCACAAAGTGTGGAAGCGCTCACTCCATCGTTCCTCGTGTGATCAAATCCTGGGGAAAAAAGAAAATCCCTGCACTGGTTCCAATTCACCTGAGGTTCTGAGCTGCCCCACATCCATTTTTCAAACAGTTACACCCAAACAGCTGGTTCTGCCTTGAACTGATCCACAGGGCCATGACCCCAGGCAGAAGCCCCAGCACAAACTCAAAGCACTCAAGGCACTGCCCAGTTCTATTTTCAGCCCAACTTTCCCTCAGTTTGAATTAAATGCCAGGTGTCTGTTCCATATCTCCAACCCTCAGATCACATTTGGTTTCCCATGGACCAGATCCAAGGAGTGATGGATAGCTGGACAGGTGCCCAGCTGAAAGCTCAAGAGCCCAGCAGTGAGAAGCATCTCAGCACCTGTGTCTTGACAGAGACAGGAGCAGGCTGAAAATCCAGCTGTCCACAGGCTCCTGCTCCTCATCTGCTAGCACAGCACCTTGGATAATCTCAAAGCCCACTCATCAGGTGCTCAGGGCATAGCTGTGCCCTATCTCAGCCCCATGTCCTGTGCAGCTGCCCAGACCTGTCTTTCTCACCTTCAGCTGCCAGCTAAGTGCTAAATCTGTAGCAGACTCCAAAGATTATCAGTTCTTTTCCTGTAAGGAAGCTTTGTTTGGGAAAGGCTTCCTCACACACCTCTATATTTGGCACCTTAGCACTCCACTTGAAGTGAAAACCAAGCCCAGTAACATCCCTCCCCTCCAGAGTAGGCCACAAGGCACTCACAGCATGTGCAGACTCCCACAGGCCACTACCCCACCTCTGGAACAGTGAGATACCTGGGAAAGGAAAAGCCATCCCTCCCTGCTCACCCTCTAGATACAGAAGACTTCACAGTCCCCTGGAGTTGAAGGGTTCCTTTTCAGACAACTCTTCCTTGTACAGAAGCTGGTCCAGATCAACAGATTGTTCTTTCCTGGTTATTTTTATACTATATCATTTTTGAGGTTAACAAGCAGCCAAAACTGTCCTTGTAAGCCTGAGTTTGGCTAAGGAGAGTGTTCTGTCAGCAGCTGATTCCTCAGGAGGAAATCACTGAAAAGTCTGTTGTTTCCTTTGGAGATGAATGACCTCCTCCAGACAGCAGATGGAGTAGTCACTTGCTGCTGAGGTCTTCTGCAGCAGGATGTTTCAGCGAGAGGAAAAGGGGGAGGAATAAAGTAACATTCTGTCTTGGCCACTTCCGAGAAGGGAAAGGTCACAACAGTCATTTCTGAAATCCAGAGAGCAGCAGAAGTAGAGAAGCATCAGTTTCTTTTCTTCTGTACTTTTGTGAGGATGAAGGAGGAAGAGTCTTTCTCAGTTTGTCCACCATGGAGAGGCTTTCAGGGCCTCTTTAGCCCCTTGTCCCCATCAGTGCCCAACAGCCATTTCTACTCGAGTTGTGCTGTGCTGTGAGGCAGGGAGATCAAGCATCCCCCTCACCCCAAACAGCCTGAGGATGCTGCAGGGAAGCCCTCAGTCCTGCAGCACTAACAAAGCACAGGCTGAGCTCCCAGAATGGAGACAGTCAATCACATGCAGACTTGCAAAAGGCAGTCTCTGGAGCCTGAGCTGGTTGATCACCCAGCAACTTCCCTGGGAACCTACCTGGGTTTCCCTTTGATCTCTTTTGGTTAGTACTTCTCCTTGTCATGTGTGATGCCCAGCCTAGAGGCAAGACATCCTCACAAGACTTATAAGTGCCACAGAACTACAAAGGAAAAAGGAATTTCATCCTCACAAAGCCTGAGCAATATCTATACACACACATAAGAAAAAGCAGACTTCAAACACTTACAAAAGGACTTATTGTGTTCTGGATTTCTGTGGTTTTCCAGTGTCTTACAGCTTTATTTCAGGACCATAAGATACTTTCTTTGAAACCTTTTCAAGCTCTTCCCCACACAACCAGTTTTAGCATCCCTTTGCTCCTCCACCCCTCTTTATTTTATAAAAGATTTTCTGGGTGTTCTGACTGTGCATCACTTTCCTCAACCATGTTTTTTCTATTTCTCTGATTGTTGTCTCTTTATGGAAGAGGTTAGAGACCTCTTTTACCTACTTAAACAATATAGTTCCATCTGCAGCTACAATCACTACCTTTGGTCTCATTTAACAGCAAGCACTCCATGCCCTATGCTTCCTGTATTCACACAGAAGCAAAATACCAGGGACACCTTTGTCACAGCAAATTCCATGGCCCAAACCTCTGTGGACAGATCTAGAGCTGACAGCTTTGCCAGGCACTGCTATTTATGAGCTGTGTCTGTTAACACACAACCCAGGGGGGTGTGTGAGCAGTTTACAGTATGAACTATGAAATACACAAGTAGGTTTGGCAGTCTCAATGGTGACATTCTCAAACAACTGCCTCTCAGAAGACCAATACACACATTCACTGCAAAGTCTGACTCAGGGCTTCAGCTGGCATGTTAAAATATGCCCAGCTTACACTGTTGCATAAGGCACATCCTATCTGGATCAGCCACCCCTGAGAGAGCACCTGACTGCACATTCTGCAGTTCCTGGAGCTGTAGCACAGCCTGGAAGATGCTAAGGAAGAGACAGGGATCAGGAGGAGGGAGCAGAGGCGGCCCCAGTGCTGCTCTGTGGGAGTGATGAGATCTGTAAGGCAGGATCCCCAAGGATGAGCAGCTGATGTCACCTCACGCTGTCCCCACCCTGAGGGACTCTCCCACAGGGCTGTGGGTGACTGGAGCAGCAAAATGGCAGCTGAGCCAGTGGGAGAGAACCAGTCCCCATGGACTCACAGCCCTGTGCCCACAACACAGATGATGTGCTTCTCTTCAAGCCAGGTCTTATGAGCTCTCAGAGAAACCCATCACAGCTGAGAGAGCTCAGCTTCCACTAACAGCATAAAATTAGCAGGATGGCTTCTGAGTTAGTGTTGGAAACAGAAAAAGGTTTAATAAAAGGCAAAATAACAAAGTTCTTACAGAGAAAAACCAAACCAGGGGCAAGAGGCTCTTGCTCCTGCTAAAACACTCCACAAAAGCAATTATTTCCTTTGTTCTCTTCCTTTTCTAGTGAATTACCTAGGCCAGACCTCTTGGCCTCTGTCCAACTGGACAGCCCCAGGTATGAGGTGAAGTCCCAAAAGTCCTATGAGGTGTCTTTTGTACCAAACTGGGAGAGAAACTTCTGGGCTTTGTGCCTTTTTAAGCAGACAATGAATAATTTAGTCACTCCGTCAACAGGGGGCACCAAGACTGCCTGTTCCAGACACGCCTAGGACACACACCAAGTGAGGAACAGAAACACGTTATGTTCACACCGAGAGCTCAAGTGCATATTTGCTGGTAAAACTGTGGCACTCTCTTTCCCTCTCCCCTGCTCATGGAAAGCTGAGGGGGTCCTGTCCCTTGCAAAGTGCCCTCAGAAGCCCCCACACACAGCTCTGAAGCTGAGTCCCTACAGCACAGCACACACGTTGGCTTCTCTGTTCTCACCTTTCCAGGCCTACCTAAATCCTTCTTCCATAATCCTCTGCCACAGCAAGGGCTTCCACTACAGCCTCAAAGGCTGCAAATCAAAGGCTTCTCAAGCACCCAGCTTTAGGGAGTTTTCTACAACACTAACAGAAATGAAGGTTTTAGCATGTAATTTTGCTGGTGGGGTTGTACTACACCAGTTTGTGGTACATGATGAGGTTTTAGCCTTTTGTATCACAGGAATTGGTAGGCATCAAACATTTCAAGGCACACTCACTCCCAACAACACTGGCACTGCCATTAGTGCTGAAATGATGTGAATATAAATTATAACAACCAAAATACAGAATCCAAAGTATTTACAATGAGCTACAACCCACAGAACACTCACCAATGGGCATGCTAATTGGATGGGTGTAGGGTACTGCAGAATAATTCAAGTTTGGATTTCAGAGTTCCTTCCCAGAGATAAGACTGAGCATCTGTCATCCATCTTCTACCTTGCCAAGTTAAGAAAACATGAAAACACTTCAAGCATTGCTCTGCTCACCTATACCCATCCTTTCTTCTGAACAACACACCTCTTGTGGCAGCATATACCACAGCTGAGATAGCACAATACACAGAGCATCATCACACAATATCAGGAGGCTTCAACCCATACAGAGTAACAACACACCACTTCAGAAGGCTTCAGGCATCTGCCCATACAGAGAAACACCATGTCACACCAGAAAGCTGCAAGCCTCTGCCCTTCCCATTCTTTAGCCCAACCTTTTATACCCCTTGTATTTATGCACTGCCCCTGGGTGCCCTCTGCTCCCTTTGGTGGTTGCTCAGTGCCCCTGGGCACTCCATGGCTCATTGCTGGCAGTGCTGCTCACCTGCTGCTCACAGCTGCACCCACTGGGGATGAGCTGCAGCCCCACTCCCAATCACCACACACTGGGTGCCTACAACCTCTAACACATCTTATCACTCTCATGTTTACAGGGCCACACCTGACAGATAAACTCGGGTTTGGCTGCAGAGCTCAGCTCCTGCCAGTGTTGTAGCTGGAGTCACACAGGAGCATAACTGGAAATGCAGGCAAAAAACATTCCTACCAAAGTTTCTCACTTCCTGAGGATGACTTCCTAACCTGTCTTCTTCCCACAAATTTTAGTTGTTCCATCTTCATTGATCTGAACCATTTGCTCCAGAAACAAGCAGCTCAGCAGTCACTGCAATCACCTCTGATTGCTTGGGGTGTTCCCCAAGCTGGCACCAGTGCCTACTTGGGCTGGTTTGACAGTGCCAAGTGCCTCCTACAAACTGACACCAGGAACCTGGGCTGCTGACTTTTGTTTGCTAGAGAAAATGCCTGAACAGTTGTTCAGGGGCCTGAGGCCCAAAATGGCCACTGCCTGCTGGAATTTCACCTTTCACAGGATGCCTCCCAGACCCAAGCTGGCACCAGTGCCAACTCGGGCTGGTTTGACAGTGCCAAGTGGCTCCTGCAATCTGCCATCAGGAGCATGGGAAGGTGAGTTTGTTTCCAGGGGAAAAGGGCTGGCATTTGTGTTCAGGGTCATGTGGCCTGGAGTGGCCAGCTGCCACCAGCACAGGATGTGGCTCATGCCATGCCCAGCTCCTGTGGATTTTCTGGAAGCCAGGCTGGTCACCACAGGGTGTGAGCAACCAGCACTGCAAGATCCAGCAATGTGGCTCCAACTGAAAGAAATGCATATATTTGGACATGGATGATGCCAGCTCTTGCCTGGTGTCTCAGGCAAAATGGAAATAGTTCCTCCTCTCACTGCTGAGCTGTCAAAAACTGGGAGGTGGCAAGGTCTCCAAGAAGGCAGATTCATAACCTGGGAGAGAGGGAAAGGGATTTTCTGTGCAGAAATACTTTTGCACAGCAAATCTCTCCAATGTGGTTCAGATTCTCTAGAACATCCACACAAGTGGCATCTGGCAGCTTCAGACTCTCCCAACTCTCATTCTGGGAACAGAGTTGCCAGAGAAGCTGATAGTAATTATTTAAAACTGGGATTTGCTTATTTCCCATGCCATTCTACTTCTGAAGCGCTGCTCTACTGAGGAGAGGTTTGCAACTGCCAAGACATGAGAGAGTGTTTGTTATTAACACATCACTAAATAATCAGGGGCCTAGCAGGGGGCTGGGCATGCACATGAGTCCTCCTCTGTTGCTGATAGTGTGGATGGAAGTCCCCAGGTATCCCATTAGGTGACAAGTGAGAATGAGTACTGCAGCCAAAACCAAGCAATTTGGCACAATTTAGTAGAGAGATGGCATTTTCTGCTCGTAAAGGGCCCAGAATTGGAACAGCATGAGATGTTTCTGATTGAGATGGAGCTGTGCTGGCCAAGCTGAGTGGGTGTCTCACAGAGCAGAGCAGCAGTGGGTGTTGAAGTCCAGGACTGAGATCTGCTGGCAGAGCTCAGATGGGGAATGTTGCCCAGTTTCTGAGAACAACACTGAGTGTGTATTTTAATTAGAGCTCCTCTGCTCATCTGCATGGCTCAGCAGAAACTTTGTGAATTTTCTAGGCCTTTATTAGGATCCATCTTTCTTCTCCTCCCCCAGTGAAGCCACACCAATAGCAACCACCCACCCCACATGTTCTGCTGCTGGCTGCCATGGAATGCCACAGGTAGGCACTGACTCCATGTCCATGGAGTGGGGTGTGTCTGGAAAGAGTGTCCAGATCAGACTAAATGAGCCCTGTGAGCAAAGGCAGTCTGATAGCAAGGTATGATGAGACACAGATGAGTGAGCTGGACACACAAAACCTGAGTGACAGACTCCAGGGTGCCTGGGGAAGGCAGAGATAAGGGACAGTACATTGGGAGTGTTGGGCAGGACAGGGGCCCAGAGGGCTGCAAGGACCTGCCATCCAAATCGTGCCCTGGGTCCTGCCCAGTGTTCATTGGCTCCATCCCAGGCACTGCAGACACACATGACCCATCCTAACAACAATAAAGGAATTCATACTTTGGGAAGGCTCCTCCCCTCCCTGTGTTGTGCACTGACCTAGAGTTTAACTGGCCAAAGCAGCTCAACGGGAATGAGCCCATTTGAATATGGAAACTCAACTCAGTAAGGAGTAAAGACAATTGCTTCAAGCTTGTGAGTTCAGAGAAAGAAAAACAGGTTTCCAGATCTCCTTTGGGAACAAGAACCTGTGGCTTTCACCCCTCCCTGTTGTTTCCTCCCCGTGCCCACCCTCATTCCCTTCCCTCTTGCCCTCCTGCCTTATGAGGGGCTGGCAAACCCTCATTTCTCCAAGGCCATGGTCTGAAAAGCAAATTCAGTGAGGCCAAAAGCTCACACAGACAGGTCTGTCAGCTCTGAGTGGCCTGAGAACAGGTGCCACAGTGCAGCTCTGCAGAGCTGATCTTCAAACAAGCAAGAATCACATCCTTTGTCTGCTTCCTGCAGAACAAGGGGGTTTTCCACCTTTTTTCTTTTTCCCCCACCTTTTCTGGTTTTTTTATTTTTTTCCTAAAGGGAACAAGTTCCATTTCCAATAACTGAACACTGATTAAAACCACTGTCCTTCTACCACCCCCCCCAAGTTGCAAGCAGCTTACACTAAAAAGCTGTCAAGAAAAAGATTTCTTGTACAAGGATTTCATAACACCAGGGAAAAGAAATGAAAGAAAACTGTTGACATTAAATTTTAACTCTTTCCATTCTGAAAAATATTTTAAATCTTACCCTTCTCTTCTCATGCTTTTTCTCATCCCAGTGAAAATTCATTGAGATCAGTTTCAACTCTTGGAAATTACACACAGCAGTGACCCAGAGGCAATCAGCTTGCTATTTCCATAATTAAACAGGTATTTAATCAATACTTTTTATTCAGTCTGAGTTAGCTCATATGAATGCAACAGCCCTGTGTCCCTCTCTGGTACCTCTGACTGGAATTCATGGGGTGGCTCAAGGGCAGGCAATAAGGAGCTGGACTTCAGTTCTCAGCCAACAGTTTCACCTCTAATTTTGCTGTTTGAGGCAAATCAAGATCTCCATTGGCTTAAAAAATAAATGTTGACCAAGAAATGAGTGTTTAGCTCTTTAACTGAACAGGTTCTCTGAGAGAACTTGTCTTTTTATAGACCTCTTGTTTTTGTTGGCAGATTGTAAAATGAATCATACAATTACCTTTGCAGCCTTATTCAAGTGCACTGCCAGAACTGTCCATGGAGGCTGAGCACCAGCAGTTTACAAAGATCAAACTGAGGTGGGTCCTTCTCAGCAGCATCAATTGCATTGATGTGGAAACTGCATCTGCAGAAAAAAAAACCCCAAACTTTACTCTTCAGGGCAACAACTGCATCAGCACCACGTGTCGAACCAATCATCCCAATTGTGAATTGTGCCTGAATTCCCCAAAGTACTGCTGTGTCATATTGCTGCTCACAGCCACACCCTGACATGGGACTAATAATGGGGTCCCTGAGCAGTGACAATGCTCTGGGTTGAGGCTGCCCCATGGGCACATCTAATTATGATGTTCTGTGACAAGGCTATAAATACCCCTCGTCCCACAGGTGGAGCCCTCATTACAGCAGGGTTTTGGGGCAGGTATGTACTCTGTTGTCTCTGCCTGCCTGGGCTGGAGAGCTGTTTGTGACCATGAGAGCCTCACGGGCCTCTCCCCCAGGGAGCGTGAAACCTGCGAGATTTCATAAACACACATGGATCAAACATCAGCCAGAAAAGCACTGAAGGGGAAATGATTAAATCAGCTCAAATGAAAAAGCTACTGACAAAAACCAGAGACCACCTGAGCAAAGGAAAAGGGGAATTACACCTTAACCAAGCAACTCTGGTGAGCTGAACAGGGTCTGAGAGGAAAAGATGATCACTCTGTGAAGGGCTGCTATGGCAGGAAGGTATTCAAGGATAAAGAACTGCATGAAGGATCTGTTGAAAAACAGGGAAGGCAGAAAGGCCTCTAGTTTGTCTTCACAATTCTGTTCTTTAAGATCATTACATTATCGCTTTAGGCTCACAATCCCAGTCGTGCCCCAGGTCACCATCAGCTGTCAGGTGAGGAGGTTCTCACTCTCTCGTTCACCAGCAATTCCAGCCTCCACCATCCACCTGGCCTGCCCATCTTTGCACCCCCAAAGCTCTGAGGAATAACTTTCAGAGAAAGAGAATACATAAATAAATGAGGATGTCATTTATGGCAATGTCTAGGAAGAAAGGGGACCTGATGGTCAGCCAGTGAGCCATGAGGGCCAGACATGAATCCATGGCATGGCTGCTGACTAAATAGCGTCCTAAAAAGAAAGAAAAATCAGCAAAAAAGCCTTTCACTAATCTATCTCCTTTACTGCTTGCTTTGTCAGAGTCTGAGGAGATGACAATCACTCACAACACAGAACTGAATAAGGAAATTATCGGCTGCCTCAGCCAACGCGGTGTGGCACACAGTTGTCAAACTCTTGCAAATTTTGTCAGAAGTCTCTGAGTGAACGCTCCTGCAATTTCTAAAGAAGCCCAGAAAAACTCTCTTTCATTAGAAAGGGAAACTTCCTTCTTGCTCACTAGGGCATCTCTGTGAGAGATGCACCAGGCAGCAAAGGGCGTTCCCAGGGCTGCTCCCAGCGCCGGTGCCCTCAGGGGTGTGGGCAGGTCTAATGAAGCCAGCGCCGCACCCTGGGGAAGGCACGGAAGAGGCCGAGACAGACCGGGAACTTAAAAAAAAAAAAAAATATATATACATATATATATTAGGGTTGGTTATTAGCTTCAGACAGTGACTGGGTTGATGGATGTGAGCCTTTAGAGAAACTTTGGTATGAGGCAGGGCAGAGGAGCTGTGGGACTACAGGCACTGCACTGTTGGGGCAGAGTGGAAATACAACACAGACCCACAAAGGTGTTGGGGAACAAAGAAATAACGGCACCGTGAGGAGGAACCCCGGGGAGGGGATGGCCAGCAGTACCACGTACATAGGAGGCTGCAGGCATCAGCTCAGCACTACTGAAGGCCCCAGCACCGGGGCAGTGCTCACCGCGGGCTCCTCATCCCAGCTGCCTGAGGTTCCCGGAGGGCTCGGCCCGGCGGTGCCGTGAGGGAGCCTCCGTCCCGCCACCTCCCCTCACGACGCGCCGCCCACTGCCGCCTATGCTATTCTGGTGCCGACTTACGCAGGT
Source organism: Molothrus ater (assembly GCF_012460135.2). Lineage (NCBI taxonomy): Eukaryota > Metazoa > Chordata > Aves > Passeriformes > Icteridae > Molothrus > Molothrus ater. The sequence continues at coordinate 2,617,303 of NC_050490.2, read as the reverse complement.
GACGTAGCAGCATTGCCGGGCCGCACGCAAGTTTCTCAGAGGGGAGCGCTATTCCCATACCGATTTACGCAAGTAGCGCAACAGCACAGGCCGAGCCGCACGCAGATTGCGCATAAAGAGCGGCGCGCCGGGATTCCCGAAGAGATTTACGCCATCCGCCGGCCGGCGGGGGCGGGGCGCTACGGAGGCGGCGTAAGGAGGCCCCCGCCGGCGGCGCCCCGCCTCAGCCGCGGCGGCGGGGGAGGAGGAGGAGGAGCAGCGGAGCGCGCCCAGCGCGATGTGGCAGCGGTCGGTGTGCGTGGGCCTGCTGGCCCTGGCGCTGGGCTACCTGTGCGTGCTGGGCCCCGAGCTGCCCCCCGCGGCCCTGCGGCAGCTCTCGGCCTCATTGCTGGGGACGCTGCGCCGCGCCCGCTCGCTGGAGGCGCGCACGGTGGCGGCCTGGCAGGCGGCCATTGTCCGCCCTGCGCGCGGCTGGGCGCGCGTCGCCGTCGGGTAGGTGCGGGAGCGCGCGGGGAGCGCCCCTGGCGGCGGGGCGGGAGCGCGCCTGGGCCGGGATGCGCGTCCCGGTGTCCACGTGTGTGGGTATGGAATGTGCGGGTACGGATGTGCTGCGGCACCGGCGTGCATGGGGATGTATCCCGTACCTGGGATGTGTCTGCGCCGCCCAGGTGAGACCACACCTGCAGAGCTGCTTCAGCTCTGGAGTCCCCAACATCAGGACGTGGATTTGCTGGAGCATCTAGAGGAGACCACGGAGATGCTCTGAGGGTGGAGCCCCTCTGCTCTGGAGCCAGGCTGGGAGAGCTGGGGGTGCTCACCTGGACAAGAGAAGCTCCAGGGAAACCTCAGAGCCCTGCCAGGGCCTGAAGGGGCTCCAGGAGAGCTGGAGAGGGACTGGGGACAAGGGATGGAGTGACAGGACACAGGGAGTGGCTTCCCACTGCCATTGGGCAGGGATAGATGGGATATTGGGAAGGAATTCGTCTCAGTGAGGGTGGTGAGGCCCTGGCACAGGGTGCCCAGAGCAGCTGTGGCTGCCCCTGCATCCCTGGCAAGTTGAGGTTGGACAGGGCTTGGAGCAGCCTGGGATAGTAGAAGGTGTCCCTGCCCATGGCAGGGGATGGAGCTCAGATGACCTTGAAGGTCCCTTCCAATCCAAACCATTCCATGGTTCCATGAAAAAGAACTGGATGTGAGTGCAGCACCTCCCACAGTGCTGCTCAGTTGGAGTTGGATGTTGGCCGAGGGCATCAATGATCCAGAACACTCCTGTGGTGGGGATTTAAGTTGGGCTCTGGCCCTCTTGGAGCCCTTCTCAGAGATATTATTCCTACCAAACTTGTCTGTAAAACAACTTGGTGTACAGTCTGAGGTTTGGGGTTCAGGTCAGTTGGAGCTGCTGGTCCATCCAGCACAGGCTGGCAATAAATAGGTACCAGAGACAAGTTATAAAGTGAGAAAGGAGTGAAGTCTTTCTTTGGGAAGAGGTAACTGAGTCCAGACACAGCTGGAGAGAGATAAGGAGGGAAGGGACAGGGAAGGCAATGGATATTGAGCTCAGGGAAATTCAACACCCTTTCTCTTTTTAAAGTGGGAAGAGAACAAGGGGAAAGTTCAGGAATGTCACATTGATCATATATTTAGTGCTTGACTCACTTTCTTTTAAACATGGACATGGCAGGTAACTTGACTATGACTGGATGAATCATCCTTTGGATGTTGGAAGGAGTTATCCACGTCCATGGCTGTGTGGCTCTGTGTTAGCAGAGGAAGAGGACTTAGTTTTATCCCCTTGGATCTGTAATGATTCATTAAAACAAAATTTGGGGCTAAAATGCTGCTTGAATTTATGCTTTCTTTTCTGTGCGATGCTTGGGAATTTCTCTGTCCTTGTTGTAGCAGGTGATGCACATCCTGAGGATTTCTGGGTTGGTTACCTTGTGGAATGGAAAGCCTCAGGGTTTTTCATGTCCTTTATTTTGTGTGATGTAGCTTTTTTTTTTGTTGCAGCCCAAATGTGACTCCAGAGAGGTCAGTGCCAAGGGAATGCTGAGTGCTGAGCACTCCTCACTGACAGGGAGCAGGAACTGGCCCTTGGAGTGTCATGGGGGGAGAGCTGGAGAAACTCAGGGATCCTGCACGAGTTTGATTGATGGTTTGGATCCCTGTCAGGGAAATGTGGGACAGAGGAACAGAAATGGCACTTGACAGCAGCTACAGAAGATGTTTAAATTGCATCTCTGTGCAGTTGCTGATGTTATCTCAGGAAGTATTTCCTATTTGTTGTTATCGCTCTGAAACCACAGAGTGAGACAAGGGCAAGTGTTTCTAAATTGTCTTCTGGGGTTCTGGTTCCTGCCACAAAGTCTCCTGTCCTGTAGGCTGAATTAGACTGTGATTAAATCCATGAGACATGGGGACTGGAAGTCAGACTTTCCAAAAAAACCTGGATCTGCTGAAATGGTTCTTATCCTTCCCTTACAATTGCAGGATTTTTCTCCTGTTTCCACTGCAGGCTATTTCTGTAAGCTAGGGATGATCCTTTGGAAACTCATTTTCAAATATTTCAACTGACAAATTGCTCTCTTGACTTTTTGTAAACAGAGCCAGCCTGTGTGGGGAGTTGTGTGTGGGTTGGCTATTATTAGGAATAGTTGAAACTCCAGAGGCTGATCTAGCTGACTTCAACGCTTTCAGTTTTGTTTTAAACGTGCAGTTTTGAATCACATGCACATTTTAAACCCAAAATACATGGGTATTAGAAGCTTTTAAAAGCTTCTAAGAATTTAAAATGCCACTGTTACTATTCCTGTTTTTTTTTTTTTTTTAAGCAAGCCCAAGGCAGGAAATGAAGTAGAACCTGTATTGTAACACACTCAACCACCTTTGGACCACACAGCTTTCCTTGTTTTCGTGGAGCAGAAAGTTAGAAATCCCTCCCTGAGCACAATAAAAGCCAGTCAACCAGAGAAGCTTTAGGAGAGAATTTCAGGAAATTCCTGTGCCTTTTTTCCCTTTGGCTGGTTGTTCTCCCCCTGCAGAGTCAGGGATGTGCCCTCCCTGCCCTCCCAGGTGCCCTGAGGTCTGTGTGCTTTTCCCAGGACGCCTTTTCTTTCTCTCTCCCAGCGTCAACGCCTGCGTGGACGTGGTTCTGTCTGGGGTGAAGCTGCTGGAGGCTCTGGGCCTGGAGCCCAGTGATGGGAAGAACCATGCAGTCCTGAAATCTGGGCAGGACCTGAAGGAGGCTTTTGCCCACTTCATGGAGAGAGGGGCGGCTGCCGAGCGCTTCTTCAGCGATGCCGAGGCCTTCCAGGACATTGCCCGCACAGCCTCAGAGCACCCCGCAGCACAGGTGGGTCTGCACCCAGCACAGAGCCTTGGGAATCCTCTTCCCTACTTCCTTGTCACTGCTGACTTTCATTCTCTCTCTAGAGAGCAAATCATTGAGGAAGAAGCTTGTGGTGTAGCTTGAGTTGTGTTAATGGTTTTCCCTGGGATTCTGTCCCCGCTGCAGATGAGAGGAGGTTCAATGGTGTCTCCCCTGCTGACATTCCTAAACTGAAATGTCAGAGATGTCTCTTGGGAGCCAGATGGGGCTGAGGATGTAAAAGAGGCTGGGAGTGAGGAGTTGCCTGATTTTTAGCTGTATGGCCTGTTTTCTGTGAGAGAAGCCAGGAGTGGTTGGCCCATCCAGTGCCACCCTCTGCCATGGGCAGGGACACCTTCCACTAGATCAGGTTGCTCCAAGCCCTGTCCAACCTCACCTTGGGATCCAGGGGCAGCCCCAGCTGCTCTGGGCACCCTGTGCCAGGGCCTCACCACCTCACAGGGAAGAATTCCTTCCCAATATCCCATCTAACCCTGCCCAATGGCAGTGGGAAGCCATTCCCTGTGTCCTGTCCCTCCATCCCTTGTCCCCAGTCCCTCTCCAGCTCTCCTGGAGCCCCTTCAGGCCCTGGCAGGGGCTCTGAGGTTTCCCTGGCGCCTTCTCTTGTCCAGGTGAGCAGCCCCCAGCTCTCCCAGCCTGGCTCCAGAGCAGCCCTTGGACCTTCTCCATGGCCTCCTCTGAGCACCTGTGACCTCAGGACAACCCATATTCACTGCTTTTCAAGCTCAAATCAGAGTTGAACTGGAAAGTTTGACCTTTACTATTGAAGAAGCTTCCACAGTTCCTTTCACTTCACATGGGCACAGGCACCCGGTTTCAACTCAGCCTCAAACTGGAGGAAGAATTGCTGCAGATTTAAATGATTCCTTGTCAGCCTTGCTAAAAACCCACAGGGCTTTAGGCACAGAGAGGTTGCACAGGAGTAAGGGCTGATTAATTGATTTTTACATGGCTGTTACCTGAAGGTGAATATTAAGGTTATAAAAATAAAGAATGCTCAACTTGTTGAGATCTCACTGAGAACTGTAAGATCATTTTGCCTTCAGCCTCAACAACCTTTAGTAACGTGGGTACTGCTGAACCCTGTTCTAAAAAGCCAAAATCTCCAGCCTGTGCTGAGGACTAAATGTGTTTCAAGGTCCCAAAGCAAGGGGATGCCCACACCCAGCTCTGTTTGTTTTACAGCTTTACGTGGGAGGAAATGCTGCTCTCATCGGGCAGAAGCTTGCAACAAACCCAGACCTGAAGGTACACACGTTCAAACATCTCATGCCATTTGCTTGTGTTCTTTAATTTGCTTGTCTCCTGTTACTTCTGTGTAAATTTTGGGGATCTGGCAGTTATTTCTTAGGTTCTGCTGGTGGAACATATGGTTGGACTTCCAAGCTAATTTTTAAAAATTGAATTATTAACTTTTTAAAATCAGTTGTGTAGGAAATGCTTAAATTTTGGCAAGGGACATGGCAAGGGAAACTTTGTTTTTCCTTGTTTTCTAGATCCTCCTTTGTGGCCCAGTTGGTCCCAAACTCCATGAACTGCTCGATGACAATGTGGTTGTGCCACCTGAATCCATGCAGGAAAGAGATGAATTCCATCTTATCTTGGAATATCAAGCAGGTACAACGGAGCAGGTGTTCAGTGGTACCCCTGAACATCACTAAGATTGGTGCATTGTCATTCTGAACCTCCATAAACACTAAAATGCTCCCTGAAAACAGAGATTTAACCATGTTAAATCTGATGAAACTGGTAATCTTCTGTAATGAACCGCTGGAAACTGCTGATGAAATTCAGGGTAACCTTCATGTGATGAAGGTTAAAACAGTTCTAAAAGCTAAAATGGCTTTTCTTGCTGCTGATGGAACCCATTGAATTTGTGATTTTGCCCAGGAATAAAGCAGTTCACACACACTTGGTCCTGTTTGCTCCACCCCAGGTGAGCAGTGGGGCCGAGTGAGGGCACCCTCTGCCAACCGCTTCATCTTCTCCCACGACCTGTCCAACGGCGCCCTGAACATGCTGGAGGTGTTTGTGTCCAGCCTGGATGAGTTCCAGCCTGACCTGGTGGTGCTTTCAGGCCTGCACATGATGGAAGGGCAGAGCAAGGAGATGAGACAGAGGCGACTCATGGAGGTGAGATACTGAATCCCTGGATTTCCTTCAGCTCCCCTCCAAGTGTTTTTTTGTTTCCCCAGGTTTGAAGGTGTAGGAAGGCTGTGCCTTCAGAGCTCCCACAGGTCTCAGTACTGAATGCCAAAAGGAGAGTGGGAGCTGCAGGAATGGCTGAAGTCTAATCATGTAACACTGTCTCTTCTTGGATTCTGTGGCTTGTCTAGGGAAAAGAATGGCTGGTTGCCTGGCTGGAGGGTGTTGATCTGGTTACTGGGCTTATCTAGCAGCTGAACCAGGCTTTTTCTGTGCTGGACACAGATGATCCAGGTTATAATCAACACCTGCACTCCTCAAAGAGCATCTGTCTTGTGCCACCTGTTTTACAGCTGAGGGCTTATCCTGATGTAAGGCATTGGCATTTTTCATGTTCTGGGATCTGCTCCTCTGCAGCTGCTTCAGATTTGTGAGGTTTTTGGAAATAATCCATTAGAAAGGTTCTGAGCTGGGAGCAGATTAAGGTTAGATACAGTTTTCCTGTCCTCAGATTCTGCAAACTAGAAGTTGTTTTATTTCCTCTCCTTAGCAGTACATACACAGGTCAGACATCTCTTTGAATTGTTTATATCCACACACAGGGGGATTAAAGGATGTGTCTTTTGAGTCAAAAACCTTTTTCTTCTGTTCCTTAATAAATACGTGTTCTAAGGTTGTATTTTCCTTTTCCCTGTAGGCTGTGGCCTCCATCTCTGATATCCCAACCGACATTCCCATACACCTGGAGCTGGCCAGTATGACTGATCAGGATTTTATGAGCAACATTGTGCATCAGGTAAGGAAAATGAAAGGATGTGCTCTTTTCACTTCAGTATCACAGTGCACACACTAGTGCATGAATATAGAAATCAAAACTCAGCATTTGGACTGTACATTGGAAGGTGGATGAATTTGAGCTGAGTTTATAATTTTAAAGTATCCCTTGATTTCTTTGCAGAATTTCTTTCCCGGTGGTTCCTTGTTTGGCTTGACACAGCTCTGATCTCAGTGTTATGTTTTATGTGGAGCTGATGTGGTTGTTATTCTTTACTGTCTGGAAAATTAATTGCACCAAATGGAATGTTTTCTTGGCTAAGTAATTCTTGCCAACTTGTGGAAGTGCAGCGATTGGGAAACTGGGTGCTGCTTCTGCTGAGCCAGCAATGGGGTACTGCAAAAACCCCAGCCTGGGGAGGACTCCAGGTGTGACTCTGCTCCTGAAGGCAAACGTGCTGTCCCTGTTTCTGTTAGCAGGTCTTTCCCCTGGTGAACTCCATCGGGCTGAACGAGCAGGAGCTGCTGTTCCTCACCCAGTCTGCCTCTGGTCCCCACGCCTCCCTGGCCTCCTGGAGCGGCATTCCCGACGTGGGGGTGGTCAGTGACATCCTCTTCTGGATCCTGAAGGAGCACGGCAAGACGGCGCAGCGGGCCTCGGACCTGACCCGGATCCACTTCCACACGCTGGCCTACCACATCCTGGTCACCGTGGACGGCCACTGGGGCAACCAGGCAGCAGCAGTGGCAGCTGGGGCCAGGGCTGCCGGCACCCAGGCCTGTGCCACCGACACCATCGACACCAGCAAGGTCTTCCTCAAAGCTCCCCTGGAGTTTGTCACCTCCCACACGGAGGCGCCGTCCAAAATCTCCCTCAATCCGGACGAGCCCGTGGTGCAGTGGCACAGGGAAGGCATCTCCTTCCACTTCACCCCTGTGCTGGTGTGCAAGGATCCCGTGCGGACCGTGGGGCTCGGGGATGCCATCTCGGCCGAGGGACTGCTCTATTCTGAAGTGTATCCTCAGTAGCAAACCAGGAGCCTCCTTCTTCTCCAGCACTGCACGGTGTCTGAGACCCGTGGATTGGGATTTGAAGCAGTGGTGGTATAGGAACAGAACCAGGGTGTGGTGTGTTTTCTGGGTATAAATGAAAAAGAGCCAAAGAATAATTCCAGGTATAAACTGTCAGCTACATTCCAGTCACTCAGCAGTGACTCGAGCGCTTCACGTGCAGGTCAGGTGCAAATGTTTTAATATTTAATGTGAAAACTGGCTTTGTCTTAAGGGGGAGGGACACAAAGACCAAAATCCCTGGCTGGCAAAGTTTGCTGCTCGTAGCTCAGAATGGATCTTTTCTGGTAGTGCTGCAAAGTGCAGCAGCAGGAGAATTTTCTGCCTCTGGATCCCAGAGAGAGCACAGCAGTGCCCAGTCCTGCCTTGCCTCTGGTAAATTCAAAATAAAAGGCTTGTGGGTTATCTCCTCCCAGCACTTTGCAAACCTTCCTTGGGGTGAGGATGGAATTACTGCCTGGTGCAATCACCTCTCCGTGTGCCCAGCTCCAGAGGAGGCCACGGTCCCAAAATGTGACACAGACTGAACCTACTGCAGGCTGCACAGGTGATTCTGGATATCTGTGACTAAGGGTGTTCAACTGAGCCCCAGCAGCCTGTGCTTAGTTTTTAGGAAACAAGGAGTGAAGATAATCAGGTTTTCTGTTTGGGGGACAGCTCTGTTTCCCTGCCAGGGGACCCCCAAACCATTCCCTGTGTTTGCTGTACACTTAATACTCTGCTAATGGTGTGTTACAGAAAAGCTCTTGAGTGCTGGAGACTCATTTTTGGTTGTTTGAGAATGGTTGTGCCAAATTCTTCAGTCTCCCTGCCCTCTATTAGGAAAGTTTAATATATCAGGGAGGGTCCCTCTGGAAGCTCAAAAGCTGCAACAGGTGTTTTCCAGGTAAGACTGAAGTGAGGTGGCCTTTTCAGGGTTTGATCTTGGGTTTTTTTTTGACTAGGTCACTGATAGTTTCTTTGCTCTGGCCTGTGAAATTAAAAAAGCAGAATCATGTCTCCTTGTTAAATACTTTGCTTCTATTTTTTTACCTTTTCACAGTCACACACTAAGAATTGCAGAGCAGCAGCATGGTTTTCTCTCTTCCCAGCACGGTTTTGTCTCTGGCCACTTCAGGAACCTGGAGTGTATTTGCACAGCTCTCAAGGCAGTTTTCAGTAGAACTGGGTTAAGTGCAATCAGCCTGTCTGGGCAAGCCTGTGCCTTCCCAGAGCTTGGCAGAGGTTGTTCCAGGTCAGTCTTTGCACCTGAATGGAGGGAGGAGAGTCTGTGTCACTCAGGGTGGAGTGATCTGTTGCAGTAACACTGTCAGGCTGCTGTCAGTGGTGTTCTCTGTTGGGAAAAGCCATCCTGGCTGCTCTGCAAGGATGCAAATTGGCAGCTGTTGTACTTGCACTGACTCAGCACACAATGCTGTCTGTCATGTGTACTCAGCTTTCCCCTGAGCAGTGTTCTGTGTTGTAAAGAGCAGAAGTACAGTCAGTGCTGTGTTTTCCTGCAGCTCAGCCCACCTTGAGCTTCCCTTGAGTGTCAGCATTTTATCCAGGTACAGGATCTTCTTAAGACTTGAGGCATTTCAACCCAGATTATTTTTTTATGAAGATGATTATTACTACTATTATTATTATAATTGATAAACTGTAGCACAGGAGTTGGAGTTCTGGTTTAGTCTTCCAAAACTGAAAATAAATGAAAAGAACCTCTCTTTTTGGCTCACTTAGAGGTCCAAGGCCATTAGCAAGGCAGTTTTGCAGCCTGGGATGGTGGCCTTTTGGCACTCCACTCACTCCTAGGGCCACCAAAGGCCATGGATCTGCCAGCTGGAAACTGATCCTTGGCTTGTACTGTGGATTCTGGACCTGGAAACAAAACAAAACTAAATACACACAAGCTGTCACCAGCAATGGCCCTGCTGCTGTATTTCACTTCTTTCTTGCTAAAACACTTGCAGGGATGTGAGGCTGATGGGACTGACATTCCTTAGGGCCACCTAGAAACATGTGACTGCACACAGACCTTGTCCCAGGGTTAGCTGTGCTTGCACTGAACAGGAACGTGATAGGCTAAAATCAGCTTTTTTAATCTGAGTCAGTAAGTGCTGTAAAGAATCATTAAAAAGGAGCTTACTCCTTAGGAATCATCTGGGCCAAAAAGCTAAATTAATATAATTATTGTTAGCTCCTTCTTCCTGCTGCTCCTCACAGGTAGACATTTCTGCTGCAGCCCATTCTGGGTGTGCTGGAACACCTGGCATGGGGAGTCCCAGCTCTAATCCCAGCAGCTGGGGATGGCCAGGCTGCTCTCTACCCAAATCTGTTTTATCAGGCACATAGAGCTCATCTGCACCCAAAGTCAATTCCCAAGGAGAATCCTTAACCACCATGACCTGTTCATCAGCTGTGCCAGTGGGATCCCTGATTAAGTTGTGGAACAATCTATATGGTAATAAATCTGAATTGAATGGAGGGGCCCAGCAGCCTTTGCTTTGTTTCACATGCTGTGAACATGATGTGCTTAACTTCCTTCTGCCTTCCCAAATTAATGACAGGGAGACAGAGCTGCTGAAATGCTTCCCCTGTAGTTGTAGTCTCACACCCCTGCACAGCTACAGTAGTGACAACAAAGAAAAACTGCTTCAACAGCTGCAGAAATACCAAAGCTTCAAAACCAGGCTTGAGCTGACCCTGTTCCCCCTCATCCTCTGTCTCTACAAATTCTGTTTGTTCTCCTGTGTTACTTGTACCTTGAAATCCTCAGTGATGGATGACTCAAACCTCAGCCAGCCTCACTCCTGGAGCAGGGTTTGCAATGGAAATGTTTATTCACACAGATTCTGCTGGAGGTGCAGCAGCAGAGCTCAGCACTGTGACAGCTCACCATGGGAAAACCTGTGCACCTTGGTATTTTCACTTGTGTGTTCCTGTAGCCACCTTGGCTTGGGTTTATTTTGCCTTATCCACGATCCAAAATTAGCATTCTTCCCATGTTTCCTGTGTATGGCACTTAGTGAGGGTCAAGTGCTGGATTATTTGGGAGGTGTGAATCACAGGGGCCTGGCAGATCTCAAAGGACACGTTCCTTCTCCCCTGGGCCCTTGGTGCTGTGCCATGGAAGAGCCAATCCCAAATCCAACTCTTGCCAGTTTAAAGGCTCTTGACCTCTGTTCCTCTCCAGGGCAGTTTCTCAGCATTACTAAGAATTACTTGATTTTCTTTTGTTTCCTGGTTATCTCCTGTTGGGATGTGTGAGCTGACCTCCCTTCCCAAGTTCATTTACAGAACTGGTGCTGAAGTGTTCTTCCTCAGCCTTTAGCAAAGACCTCATTAACTGCTTTGTGCTGGATGTTTCAGAGCTCAGCTCAACTCATTAGCCACTGGAATCCAAAGCCTGGAAAGCAACAGAGCACTAAATCCATTCCAAAACCCAATGGAAAACCATCAGCAGTTGTGCTTGGGTTCTTTTTTCACTATTTATTCTGTAATGATACACTGAATAATCAGGGTTTGTGTGCCACAGGGTGACTTTTCCAGCCATGTCCTGAGCAAAGAGTTAAATAATGGGACAGTTCTGTGAAATGGTACAACAGAACTCAATTTCCAGTTATCCTGAACTGTTGGTTGGGGGTTCTTTTGGAGCTTGCAGCTTAGGTGGAAGCTGAGGGTTGTGAGGGGGTGAACAGCTGAAGTGTTTCTGTGCCAGTATTGTCTCTGTGCAATCTGTTCCAGAGCAGTGCTGGCACAGACTTGTGTCACACAATTGCTGCCTTGCTATTCCTGGGCTAAGGAACCTCAGAGTGTTGGGGAGAACAGGAGAAAACCAGAGGAAAATACTGGGTCTGAGTAACCTTAGCAATAAAACTTGGATTTCAGAGCCAGGAATGCTGGTTCTACCTCTTGGAGATGTCAGATGAAGTTCTCCTCTTTCACTTTGGAGCAGTTCCTTGTGTGGCATCTCAGCTGGATCCAGGCAGAATTCTCAGGGAGTCACTGGTCCAGACTCTGGTGGGAGGATGTTCCCTCAGGGAAGGAGAGGTGCAGGTTGCCAACAGCACATGGCCATTCCCTCCTGTGCCAGGAGCTCTGTTTCCAACACCCTGGCATCAGCCTGTGCTCAGCAGAGCTCACAGCAGCTGGGGAACACAAATGATGGCAGCAATTATCCCATTCAAATGCAAGGGGAGGCAATGGAAAAATAACCCTGGAAACCTCCACTGTGAATTTCTCAGGAAAGCTGCCCCTTGGTGCAGACTGGGTAAAACTGGGTTCAAATCTCACCTGTGTCTTCCATTAAAAACACAGATTTTTTGGAGCAGTTTGGTTTGAGGGAGTGGTAAAGCTTTCCTTGTAGCAGAGCTGGGTTTTCTCTTCTAGAAAAGTCTTGGCAGATGGAGTACTTGTTACAACATGGGCTCTTTTTGAATGCATTTATGTGTGGAGCTTATTATTTTAGCAAAGCTTTCCCCATTCAGCACTGAGGCTTGTCTGTCTCTGCAGAAGAGGCTTTGCCAACTGAAACCCACTCCCCAGCTGGGAAATCTAAATTCTCAACAGCTTTAAGGCCCCCACATCCACCTTGCTCAGTCACAACCAAGCACAGGAGCACAGCATGTACCCACTAATACTGCCTGTAGCATAAATCAGCATCCAGTTGTCTCAGGGACCTCAACACCACATTTTTTGGGTTGAACACATGTTGCTGGATAGACAGATCATTACTCTTGGCTGGAAAAAGGTCTTGCCACTCAGGCATTGATGTTTGAATGACTTTTGTTTTGTTTCCTGTGCAGCAGCCAAGATGCAAAGTACCTTGTGAGCTCTGCTTTACCCTGTTCATCACAGACCTTGCCCTAAAAAGGGGAAGAAAGGTCCTAAAGCAGATGGTTTCTGCTTCCCTCGAAATTAAGCTCATGATTCTTTCCAGTTAAGGGGGAGAAAAGAGGGGATTAGAATTATGGCTGATGCCAGAAACAGGTTTTGGAACATAAGGTGTGATTTCCAAAATCCCTAAATGCCTCAGTGCAGTCCTGCTGAAGACTCCCTTGCTTCATTCCAGCTGAAAGGGCAGTCCAGCCTCATCACCATGAGCACAAAAATGCTCTCCAGAATGATCCCAGCAATTCACTGCATGCAAATGCCACCATCACCATGCCCAAGGGAGGAAAGGGGACAGGACAGGAATTGCAGCTCTATTTATTATCCAACTGGAATTACATATTTAAAAATGCTCCCCTAGACATGAAGCTCCCAGGAAGAAAGAAGGTGTTACTGCTTCATTTCATAGAATTGGTTCACTGTTGCATAAGCTTTTCACAAAATAGATATTTAAAATAAATCCCTTCACAGTACCTCCAAGTGCAGTATGTGCTCCCTGTGTGACACTTATCCCATCAAAGCATCATAGGACAGAAATCTGCCTCGAATTCAAGTTTTGGGGCTGAAGTGAAGAATTCACAGCCCACCCCTGCTCTTCAATCCTCACCTCTTCTTCCCAGGCACTCTGTTAGGCTGCAGGGACTTTCAGTGTAAGAAGTTAAATGTGAATAAAAATCTCTGCACTGTACCTGACTGACATTGTTTCTTGTCTGGTTTGTTTCAAATTGCTAATGCTCTGCAAAAAAATTCTGTTTAACTCCTGGCAGGAGGGAATCCTTACAGAAGTGCTGCCCTGGGGCTGAACTGACACAAAACCCAGCAGAAAGGACACCTGAGAGGGAAAAAAAGCCACATTTAAGATAAGCAGTCAGTCTGGGCTACCAGAACCCAGGGGAAAGTGAGGGGTCCTGCTCTTTCAGTGCTCTCCAGGGACCAGGAGAGCACTTCAGCTCCTGGCTGGGCTCTAAAGATGCATTAATGCTTTTGGATAAGAGCAACAAACCACAGAGCACAGCTGAAGGCTGGGATGTACCCAGAGCCCTGCCTGTACCCTGCTGCCTCCAGGATGTTTCCATGACTAACCTTCCTCTCCTGGGCTGCTAATTATGGAGGGATACAGTCCAACAGTGCAGAACCAAAAGCAGGAAAGAAATTGTCAAACAGCTGGGGAGCTTCACCAGCAAACACAGAGCCCTGAAGCTTCAGTTTTTACTGGTTCTTTATGCAAACTCAGCTGCTCACCAGTTCAGCCACTGGAAGGGTTTGATTCTCCTCACCACCCAGGCTCCTAAATCACTACTGCTGGCTTTGCTACAGGTCCTTCTGGAGGACTCACACCCAGCCTGTAGAGAGCTGGACCCTCATGCTGTGTAGTGAGCTGTGACTGCACTAAGAGTAGCTACACAGCAACCTCTGGTCACTGCAGTGAGTGCCTGGAACAAGGCAGAGCCACAAGCTGAAGTCCCTGATAGAAAACAGCTCCATCCAGACTGACAGACAGTGGGGAGAAGCCACCCTGGGGCAGGTCCCTTTCTCCAATCCCAGGCAGCCCTGGAGAGGCTCCTGCACTGCCTGTGCTGCCCAGAGCTGCCCTACTCTGCTGCCTCCTGGCTCTGGTGCTTCTCCTTCCCCTGCTCCTCGTGCCCTGTGGGAGCTGAGTTCTCCTCAGGGCTCGTTTCTGAGTCCTGCTCCTGTTCTGGCTCCAGAGGCAGGGAGGGAGGCTTTTTTGGCAGAGCTGGTGTTGCAGCACCTGGGGAGAGAACACAGTTAAAGTTACTCTGTGCCTATGTGTGTGCTGTCTGCTCTTTATGTCCTTCTCAGCAGCAGAGGTGCAAAACAATCACAGCTTTTAATTACCCTCAGATTCCTCCTGCCTACCATTGGTTTATTGACACTGAGTTATCCAGACCTTACAGTGCCTGAAGTCCTGCTGAAAGGAAGCTCAGCTACAGTCAGAATTCAGTACAAATGTAGGAATTAACTCATGCCCTGGAAGGGAAAACATTTTCTAGAATAATGAATCCCAGAATGGTTTGGGTTGAGAAGGACCTTAAAGCCCATCTCATTCCATCCCCTGCCATGGGCAGGGACACCTTCCACTGTCCCAGGGTGCTCCCAGCCCTGTCCAGCCTGGCCTTGGACACTGCCAGGGATGCAGGGGCAGCCACAGCTGCTCTGGGCACCTGTGCCAGGGCCTCACCACCTCACAGGGAAGTGCCACTTCCAGTTCCACTGAAGCTGGTTTATGCTTAAGCTGCAAAGTGTTGCTTGCACTTCACAGCTTTAGCAAATATGGGGAGAGTTTCCAGGCAGGTAAAGTAGCTGCTTACAGAATTAAATCACAACAGGACACAAGTTGTTTCTACATTTACATTTAAGGTGCCAACTGGTGTTATGAACCAGCTCCCTTCTCTGATCTGGATGATGAAGTCCTTCAGGTACACCCTAAACCCCTGATGTGTCTTATTTTTCAGATTTTCTGGCTAAGTCTTCCCTGCATGGAAAGTTTATTCCATGTGTGAAAAATGGGACAGGTCCTTGGGGATGCCAAAGAAAGAGGCCTGGATTACACAACCACTCTCCTGGTTCAGCCCACAGGCAACAAGACTGAGAGTGACAGAAAATCACCACAGTGAGCAACATCTCCAGTGCATTCCTCCTTGGAAGCTGAGGGGTGAGAGGAGGTCAGCCTTGGAATGGCTCAGGAGATGCTCCCACCCAGCCCCAGCACATGCAGTGATGGGCTGAGCCTCCAAAGGCTCACACCACCCCTCAGTCCCACTAAATCCAGCAACACCTGCAAGGATGGGCAGCTTTGGAGCAATCCAGCTGCAGTTATTGTTGTCAGAGAATGGATGAAAGTACTTTGGGAAATTGTCCATCTTTTCCCTTCTCTGCAGCAGTCTGCCTGTGCATGGCAGCTCCTGGGCTCTTGCTAAGAAAGGCAAGAGGTCTGGTTGCTGAAACTGCTTCCTTCCCAGAGCAAGAGCACAATCTCATGCTAATGGAACCTTGCCCATTGTGGTTCAGACAGGAAGAGAAACTTTCCCAGCCTCCCACATCCCCACAAAAGCAGGAGAGTGAAATACACTACACAGAGCATCTTCCTGAACTCAGAAATCTGGGAAAGTTTTCACCAAATATTGCCCTCACTGCTGTGTCAGCAGTCAATCCCCTCCCACACAGGTGCTGTGACTCTTCCAAAGGGAAGAGAGATTTATTTTCTTCCCTCCCACATCTATACTTGAAAGAACAGCAGTGCAGACGTACCTGGGGGGAGCTGCATGGTTTTCCCATATCCTGCAGCAGAGGACATGGCTTGACCCAGGGCCTGGTTGGAGCCCAAAGGCTGCTGAGAGCTGGACTTCCCTGACCCAGCAGCTTTCTGCTTGGATTTGGACTCTTTTGAAGGCTTGCTCCACACCAGGCTCTCCCCAACCTGCAGGGCAGCCCCCATCTTCTGGGCCATCTCCACCATCTTCTCGAGAAGCAAAAAGAGAAGAGCACTGTAAGCAGGGACACTTCAGAGAACAATACAGTCAACAACTCCATCAAATAAAGAAAACCTACAAGAAAAGGTCGGTGGAGAGCTGGCTACAGTTTGGTGCTTGGGGGAAACATCTCCACTAATTCAGTCCCTTAATTAAGAGGGAATCTTGTCTTGCTGTGTATTGATTGAAGAACTGGGCTTCAAAGAGCAGAAAGGAAGCGAGCAGCTCTCAGCAGGCGCTCGCTCTGCCTGGAAAATCTCACAAGCACAATTTGCTCCTAATAACTGGACCCTAAGTCAAACCTTCTCCTCATTTGCTGCCAGCCCTGGGGTGGCTCCTGAGCTCAGGCACAAACCTCGGGGTCGAAGTCGGGCGTGCTGCTCTCCCTGGCCACGCTGACCTTCCTCTCCATCTCCTGGAACTGGCTCAGGGCCCCCTCCTTGTCGCCCTGGTTGTAGAGCAGGACAGCATAGTTCAGGTTGATGAGGGGGTTGCACCTGCAGCAGACACATGGGATGCATCACATTTCCTGAGGGAACAATTATCCTGGCTGCAGTAATGCTAAGATGTGCCTGAGCAAAGCTGGACACACCTCACTGTCTGGCAAAGTGCTTTGGGAGCATGGCTGAGACCCTCTTGCCTGATGACAGAGCCAGTGTTGGGCTCTGCAAAGGCCCTGGGTGTCAGTGCCAACAGAAACCCCCCATCACTGCCTCCCTCTCTGCAACAGCCAGCTCTGGGGGCAATCCTGGGACTCTCTGGCCTCCCAGCCCCACCAGTCATGGGGCTTTTTCATACTGAGACAGATGATTGATGTTTCTCTGATTTACCTCAGAGTCTCCCAGCATTCCCAGTCTGCAGGAGAGCAGCTCATCATGGGACAGGCAGCACAACAGAGCCCTGCTCTTGGGTTTTATAACCTGACACACCACAGGATGTGCTGTTTACATTTCATTTCCTCACCTCCTCTCTCTCCTACCCCAGCTGCACGCAGCTGCAGGTACTGCTACAGGTGAACACAAGCACCTGCACACTCCTGCCCCCTTCCTGAATGAAGATTTCACAAGGCAGAACTGCTCATACACTCTCATTTCCCAAACAGTCCATCTCCTTCACTGGGATACATCAACCCTCTCCATCTGGGCTGGCCAGGTGACACTGTCATGTTTTCTGAAAAATCCTTTCACCAGGATTTCTTCTCCTGGGAAGCTGAGAAGCCTCAGAGAAAAATGAAAACAATAATTATCTGATTGCTTCTCCTGTTTTGCTGCTTTGGAATGTGGTCTGGAGATTGTTTACAGGTGGTTGTTGGATTGGTTTCATGTGAATTGTTTTAACTTAATGACCAATCACCATCAGCTCTGTCAGACTCTGAGGAGTCAGTCACAAGTTTTTCATCATCATTCTTGTTAAGCCTTCTGATGTATCCTTTCTCTTTCTTTAGTTTTTGTATAGCATTCTTTAATACAATATCATATCATAAAATAATAAATCAGCCTTCTGAGAACATGGAGTCAGATTCCTCATCCCTCACCTCGTCCTGGGGACCCAGCAAACTCAACAGCCAGGGTGGGTGGAGCAGCTCTGCCTGCTCACAGCTCCCTGTGTGGACCCCACAGGAGCATCCCTGCACCCAGGCCAGGCAGGGATGCTCTGATGCTCCATGGATTGACAAGAAATGTGAGTGAGGTACTGGTGCCCTCTCCTGGAGCATGGCTGGGATAACTGGAACCATCCATGGCCAAGGCAGAGGCAAAAATAAATAAATAATATCCTGTAAAAGTTTTATAAAGAATATCCTTGATTTAAATATATTTTAATTCTATTTTGCCTTTAATTTTTGCTGGTGTTAATGGATTAATGGTCTCTTTTTATTCACTAGAGCTCCTGCTTGACCAGTCTGTTGTTAACAACAGTTTTTAATGAACTCTCTGTTCATTAAAAGCTGTTGTCAATCAGTGAGCACTGTCTTGTACTTGCACTTTGAAATACCCCCAGGATGGGCAGTGAGTTTTGTGAATACATGTTTGCTGTCTCACTTTTTTGTCCCCATTGCTCCTCTGGAGCAATGCAGAAGGGAAGGATCCTGCTGGCCCTGGGCAATAAATGAAGTGTAACCTGCAGGCCCTGACTCTCCAGTCCTGGTGATTCTCCATCCCAGGGCAAGGAAGGCAACTCTTAAAAGAAATCTCACTGCATTTATAACCATGGCTTCTTCTCCTTTAACCAGGAAACTGGAATGCTGAGCCCACCACAGAATAAGCCCTCCTCCCTGTCTTTGCCAAAACACTGAGGAGATCAGTCAGTCCTGAGAACGGCCAGTTTTAAAATTAATTGAACCTGATGGAGCTATTTCACCACCTTCAAGAGCTGAGAAGCAATATGACAGTCAGAGAAAAATCAATAGCTGAATACCCACAGAAAGGACAGTTACAAGCCACAACCAGGAGTGGAACACATTTTTCTTAAGAGTTTTCCAAGTTATTTCTATTCCAGCCCCCAGCATGGCACCTAGGCCACTACAAAGGCATTCCTGGTGATGGAAACCAACCACCTTCATCCCCACCAGCTCAGAACACACCAGCAAGGGAAACTTGTGGGGACACAGATTCAGCCTCACAGCCTGGATGTTCCCCCCAGCAGGCCCTGGCAGTGGGAATTCATTTTTGCTTTGATGAGGGTTTATTTTCCTGGTCAGACCATAGAGCTGAAGCATTGCTCAAGTGCCAAATACCTGGGCAAAGTTGTAGAGCCCATTTACTGTTCCTTCTCTTTGAGCAAAGCACACAAGGCCCTGACTAAGGAGTCTGAGCTGCCTTTAAGGTCCTGTCCTGCCTTGCTATGCATGGAAAGATGATCAGGAACAGAATCATGGAATGGTTTGGGTGGGAAAAGACCTTAAATCCCATCCAGTGCCACCCCTGCCATGGCAGGGACACCTTCCACTGTCCCAGGTGCTCCAAGCCCTGTCCAGCCTGGCCTTGGGCACTGCCAGGGATGCAGGGACAGCCCCAGCTGCTCTGGGCACCCTGTGCCAGGGCCTGCCCTCCCTCACAGGGAGGGATTCATCCCTGGTGTCCCATCTACCACCAGCCTGTGTGGCCCCTGCAGATCAAAGTGCTTTTGGCACTGCCCTGTCAGCTGGAGACAGGCTCTGGAGTGCTGGTAGGTCTAAGTCTGCAAATATTCACAGTAAACTGGGAGAGAAACAAAACTATTAATAAATATGAGGTAATTTTGGTTTTGTGCCTGGAATGATGACATACTCTGAGGTTCAGCTTAACATTTCTGAAATCAAGTGCTCTGATTTTAAGACTTAGACTGCAAACATAGATGTTCTTAATGAAGGAGCTGCCCTTTAACTTGCTTTATACAAACTTTTGCACATTCTCCCAGCTAAAGTCTTCCCTCTGCCCAATTCAGAACAGGCTCTACCCCAGACATCTCACTGCTCTGCACTGTGTTTAAATTTTGGGTTAAAAAGTATGTTTTCTTCTACTCAATCTGCTCCACTGTGTATAAATATTCACCAAAAAGAGGACTGGCATCCAAAGTCACCACCACTGATTCACTACCCAAACAGCAAAACAAAAAACAGCTCTGGGTTGCTCTGAAATAAAATCCTCTCTCATTTTTCAGAGCTGACTTAAATTAAAAAGAAAAAAAAAGAGTTTTAACACTGTCACTGTCACAGCTACAAGAATAAAAGTATTTCCCAACGACAAACCATTTAGGGTTGAGATAGAGTGAGAGGCAAAGGGAATGAGTGCAGGGAGGCAAAGCAAGCCCAAACCAGTGACAGCTCTGACAAAAACTTACTTGTCCAAGGCCACAGCTTGCTCATAGGAACATTTGGCATTCTCAATGTCTTCAAGGTTGGTCAGAGCAACTGCACCAAAGCAAAACATACACACAGGAGGAGATGTTTCACAAGCAGCTGATTTTTAGGACAATTCTGAATGTCATCAAATAGGTGTCAGCAGGGTTGTCTGGACTCCTGCCAGGATTAACCCTACTGGATGGAATGGCCTGGGTTGGAAGTGACCTTAAAGCTCATCCAGTCTCAACCTGCTATGGACAGGGACACCTCTCACTATCCCAGGTTGTTTCAAGTCCTGCCCAGCCTGGCCTTGGACACTTCCAGGGATCCAGGGGCAGCCACAGCTGCTCTGGGCAACCTGTGCCAGGGAAGGATTTCTTCCTAATATCCCATCTAACCATACAATGTCATTTCTGACATATTTATCTCATTTCATCCCAAAAATATCCAGTGCTGGAAACCCACACCCACTCCTTAGGCAACCCAACCCCAGTCTCACATGTGCCAAGACTTTTCCAATATTTAATCTGGATCTGACTGCAGTTTTCCCTTCTATTTCCCCACAGAGAAGAGACTGGGCATCAGCTCCTTAGTAAAGCCTTTATGGCATGTTTCTTTACTTCACCCCACACCTCCTGTCTGTGCTGTGGTGTTCCCAAGAGGGATGCACAGGGAGCATCCCATACCTGCCAGGAGCATGTAGAGCTCTGCCATCTTGGGCTGGAAGTTGATGGCAGCACTGAGGAAGTGGAAGGCTGAGGCATACTGCTGCATTGTGAGGTGCACCAAGCCCAGGTTGTACAGGATCTTCCAGTCAAAGGGAGCCAGGTAGTTTGCCCTCTTTAAGCAGCTGACAGCCTTGGGAAAAAAGGGATAAATGTGCTAGAACAGCCCCCACATTCTCAGGTTTCTGTGGTTGAGATGACCCCCAAGGTATTAGAAAGTCTTTTTTCTCCAGGACCAAAGAAGTCAAGATTTGTCTGTTCTGCTTTTCAGGGTTGTTTATGTTCTCTTATCTGTTCCATTCTTTCTCTAAGAAAGAAAGAATCAAGAAAGAATCTGCTGAGATCTGTCCAGCAGGTTGGGTTGTGGCACAGTGACAGCCCTTGGGGTGGTGTTGGCTTTTTATACTAAGAACTACCTGTACTTTATTTACAATGATTTTCCAATACCTACCACCTATGTTAGACACTCTGTCTTTATTCTAAACCAATCCAAAAGTGTCACCATCCCATCAGAAGATGGAGGACAAGAAGAAGGACAGGACATGCCCAGATTCCTCCATCTTGCCTCTTGAACCCCCATTCTAAAACCCCAAAATTCTACTTTTTCACCCTGTGACAAATTCACCATCATTCTACTCCAACTCCTGTGGCTTGTAAATCTCACACAAAGTTGGTAATGGTTTCCATGGACTAAAATCCAAGGCACAGGTGGTTTTGACTCTGTGCCAAGGTCTCTGAGCCCCCTGCCAGGGTCTGGAATCACCCAGGGCAGCCAGAGCAATGTCCTGGGTCCCGACACCACATGACAGGAATCTTGTGCTTGCATGAAATTGGATGCAGATGGGAGAAAAAATGGAAACTGAATACTTACTGCCACATATTTCTTCTTCCCAAAGAAGCACATGCCAATGTTGTTCCAGAGTGGGGGGCTCTCAGGAACACTGCTGGCCACCACCTTGTACTTGGAGAGGGCGACATCGAAATCCCCGTGGGCCTGCATCATGCTGCCAGCAGCCAGGGTGGCCTGGGGACAAGACACAACAGTGACCCACTCACAGCCCCATCTGCTCCCACAGGAGAGAACAAAATGATTCAAGTAAAACCATCCCAGGAACAACCATTTCACTTCTAAGCACTGCCAAGATCAACAGTGGGAGCAGATGGGGATTCTGGAATCTCCCACCACAGAGCAGAACACAGGGTGAGGAACAAACCTGAGTCTGCTTCTCCCTGCACTGTTTGAATCATAACTGTGTTAGAAATGAGTTTGCCCAGAGGAGCTGTGGCTGCCCCATCCCTGAAGTGTCCAGGCCATGCTGATGGAGCACCCTGGGACAGTGGAAGGGGGTGGAACAGGATGGGCTTTAAGGTCCCTTTCAAATCAAAGCATTCTGTGAGTCTGTGATTCCATAAGCATTGCAACATGACACTACAAATGTTTAGGGTATTTTTTGGGCTGACAGAAGTACTTCTTAAGACTGAGGCTCTGAAAAGATCTGTGCACTAATAGATTCCTTTTACAACCAAGCACAGATAGAAATAGTTCTGGTGTAAGTTAAGTGAGGAGTAAAATGTACTCAAGCAAGACATGCAGCAAAGCTCTCCTAGTTCACACTGACTGGCTGATACTGCAAATTAATGGGAATATGCATGGGGAAAAAAAAGGAAGTGAGTACAACACACTATATTTAAACCACACTAGTTAAGTCCTTTTTAAGATTTCACAGTGACAAGTAAAATTCCTAAGTGTAAAGGTGTTTTCACAACAACTCATGTTTGTCAACCACACATTTCAATGCTCTGCATCGCCAACAGGGGAAAAAAAGGAGAGAAATTAAGTAACAGCCCTAAAAAGGGAAGCAGTTCCACAATGACAAATGAAACCCAGACACCAAGCTCAGCTTTCCAGGCCAGAGCCAAGGAAATATACACAGCAGCTGGAAGCACAAGGCTATCAGCAGATGGGAGAATAATAAAATGCAATATCACTTGCATCACAAGGGACCTGGCACAGCTCTTCAGGGATTTTTAAAATCCAGAAGATCTTCCTTCCAAAGTAAATTCCACCTGGCTTTGGTGCAACTTCAGATTAAAAACCAAAGGGATCAATTTAATATCATCCCATATTCTGCCTCCTTCCCTTTCCCTACCTCCACACACATCCAACTCCCTACCCAGGGAAAAATCCCAGAAATGTATTTCACAAAAAGCTCTCTGGGCAGGATCCTTTCCAGCCTCTCCAGGCCCCAGATGCAGATGGCAGAGCTCTGACAGTGGCTTTAGGAGGTGTCCCCTCATGGTTCAGCTGGGTCATTTCCACTCCTCACCATACCTTGTAGTTGCCTGGGTCGTAGGTAAGCACATTCCCGAGGTGCTCAAAAGCCTTCTGGTACTCCCCAGCCTGGAAAATGAAGTACATAAGCATCAGAAATTCAGGAGTAAGGGGAGTTAAGAAGGAGAATACAGGGTTTGTGGGCACCAGAATTTCTGGTTCAGTCAGAAAAGTGAGTTTTACAGTGCTCCCATTACACACACATGTTCCTGTTTGATAATTCACAGAACAGATTCTAAGAATTTGACTTGGCTGGATTCACTGTTCTGACCCAACCACAAATGAGCTCTGGGTTCACAGGTCTCTGCTCCTTTCTCTAGCCCAGAACACAGGCTACAAACTGCTACTCTGCACATCCCCAAGTGCCTCACCACAAATTTCTCACTCCCCAGGGCTCTCCTGTTCAGGGCACTTCCCTTCCCTTGTCTTCTCAGGGACTGAAGGTGTTAGAGGGCATCACTGTGGCCATATATGAGCATGTGAGAGCTTGGAAACACTTAAATCCTACAGACTGCAACCACATAAGCTCCAAGGTCCCTTCCAAGCCATCCTGTGATTCTGTGGTTTCAACTGAATTCACCTGAAGCTCATCTCATTCCATGCCATAGGCAGGGACATCTTCCACTGTCCCAGGCTGCTCCAAGCCCCAGTGTCCCACCAGGCCTTGGGCACTGCCAGGGATGCAGGGGCAGCCCCAGCTGCTCTGGGCACCTGTGCCAGGGCCTGCCCACCCTCACAGGGACAATTCCTTCCCAATCTCCCATCCATCCCTGCCCTCTGGCAGTGGAAGCCACTCCCTGTGTCCTGTCCCTCCATCCCTTGTCCCAGTCCCTCTCCTGGAGCCCCTTCAGGCCCTGGCAGGGCTCTGAGGTTTCCCTGGAGCTTCTCTTGTCCAGGTGAGCAGCCCCAGCTCTCCCAGCCTGGCTCCAGAGCACCCTCAGAGCAGCTTGGGGGCCTCCTCCTCCTTTCAGGCACTACTCCCTACTCTTCTTTGCTTGTTCACTCTTTGGGAAGCCAGCTTCTGGAATAATCCAGCCCTTCCCATCCATTGCACAGACACAAGGATAAGCACACCTTTGTTATTTAAATTGATTCTGATTTTCCTTTATGGTGCATTAACACTCACAATTTCATGGCTGCTTTTTCAGGATAACTTGCAAGACTCCTGCTGCAGAAGCAAGGTAATGACTAGTCATGTTTTGTTATACTTGGAGGATTTATAACAGAGTTAGGGCTGTTGCCAAACAGAATTCCTGCTCTGGCTCTGCTCCAGGCAATCAGTTTGCTTTTAGCAGCAAAGACAAGATACAGAAAAGCAAGTTCTGTCCTGTTAAATTCAGTCTGTAGAGAAGCATGTGCAAGCAATGGGAAGGTGGATAGAAATTAACTCTATAAAAAAATCCAACAGGGTTATACTGAAAATAATTCAGTTTTTGTAACAGTAACAGCATTTAGTACCTGCAGGTACAGTAGGCCCAGGGCTGTGAGGAGGTCTGTGTTTTCTGGAGAAAACCTGGAACATAAAAGCCTGAGTTTGTTTTTCAGCCCTTCTAGAACAGGGTAAAAAATAGAACATGGAATTCTGATGCTACATTATTGTTGTATCAATCCAGGAAATTAAACTGTAATTACTAAAAACAATTATTAGAACTGCCATCATGGGGACTTCCTTTGAATAACATCACACCTCAGCTACCCAAATATCTTCTGGGGATTGGTGGGAAGGCACTAGGCTCTGTGAAATATATCTGGACACATAATAAGATAATGTGGTTTTGTTAAGCTTCAAAGTGAGTCTGAATCAGTGACCTGGAAATACAAAATGAGATTTTCCATTGTCTCTCATAAACCACCCTGTAAATCCATCCATCCTAAGCCTCTTGGGCCATGTAGGGCAGGCAATCCTCAGCATTCCTGATGGATTCTACACACTCCTCATCAGAATTTTAATTCACTTTATAAAAAGATTACAAATAAATAGGATGGAAACCACAACAAAAAAGGACAAAGCTGAGAGAGAGACACAATTTGTGGTCTCACTCACCCCAAAAGGAGTCAGTTTTTAATTCCCTGCTACCAAGACTTAAAAAAAAATCTGATCTGCACACTCACACTGGCACCTCTAAACTTCAACTACAACAGAACCACCTGTGCCTGGTGGAATATAGACAAGGAATAACAGACTATCCTGGAGCTGGAAACAGCAAGAAAAATGTCATAGGCAGATGAGAACAAAAAAAACCCCAGGAATAAACAGGAATGAAGAAGAAAGGAGGGCAGGGGAGCACCAGGATAAGAATATAAACCTGGTAAGATGCTTAGCAAGGATTATTTACGTAATAAACATTCTAGATTAGTCCAAATGCCTGCCCAACCCCAGCCACCCTCAGGCAGCAGTGGGGCAGACATGTAAGGAAACACTGCATCAGTACCCCCTGCCTCCCAACACACTCCTGATTTTCTTTCCAGTGCTCGCCTCCATGGCAAAGCTGCATTTGAAAGCACTGATAAGGCTTGGGAATGCCCTAAAACAAGGATATGTGGGCACTGAGGAGCAGGGATGGGGTGGGAGAAAGTGCCTGTGCCCAGCACACCTCCCTCAGCCACAAGCTGCTCTGAGGGAAAGCAGCAAGTGACCCCCAGGCAGAGATTTTGGGGGGACAGTCAGGGTTACATTGTTTTGGGAGATAAACCTTTGGCATGGATGAAGTCAGTTTTGGATCACTTTGCTCCCAGGCATCTCCATCCATTTGTTATTCCAATTTTTTCTGGCAGTCCTTCCAACAGCTCCCTTCTTCCCTGCCACACTGTTAGCAGGAGCAGAGACAGCTGAAGTGCTTGGAAGTGCCAGCTTTGCTCAGAGCCCCTGTAATTACCATTAGCTTTTTAATCATGGCCTCAATTCAGATCTGGGACACCAATCAATTTTCTCCTGGCATAGGATGGGAATGGGCAGATGGAAAAAAAGGGATATTTCTTACTCTACAGCTTTCTTATATACTTCAATGGCTTTATCCATCTCCCCCTCCAAGAGGTGAATTTTGCCCAGCATCATGTAGGTCAGGTCGTGTCTGTTGAGCTCCAGGGCATTGTTGAGCTGGTCTTGTGCCTAAAAACACAACCACAGAGAAGAAAAAAATAATAATTATTCCAGAGCCCTCAGCAGAGCAACGGCTCATGAGTAATCCCCAACAGCCAGGGAAGGAGAACAGCCAACAAACATCCCCTGCACCTGGAGAACACAAACCCCAGCCCAGCTAATCCTTGGAACAAGCTCTGCACCAGCAGCCACCTGCTTTTAGGGGCAGTAAAAGGCAACACTTTCAAGCCAAGCAAGAGGCATTTGCCTCGCCAGGAGGAGATGAGCACAGGCCTGCTCCTGGATTTGAGTTGGTTTGGCTTGAGGGACGCTCTGGATTTGCTGGGTGAACTGATACTTTGCAGCTTATTCTTCCTTAAAATGTCTATTCCAGCAGTGAGGAAGTGAAGATCTCGGGGGAGGTGTGAGCAGGTCCCATTTTGGAAGGTGTCAGTGCAGATAACAAATCCCAAGTGTGAACCCACACTCCAGAGGCTGCTTTTGCACAGGGATGCCTTGAACAGGGAGCACAGCTGGGGTTTGCTGCAAGGGCCACAGCACCCCACCAGCAAGGGCAGCAGGGAGGGGCTGGGCTAAATTTGGAACAAAAAGGGTCTAAATGCTGGTTTTTCCCTTAGAGTAGCTGGATCAGAGACAGCTCAGTGCTCACCACCAGCACTCAGGGGATGGTAAGTGAGGAACTGGGAATGGCACGCTCAGACCTGGGAATAAAACTGCATTTCAACCTCCAAAACTCCTGTACTAACTCCAGGTGTAGTTCAAAAGGAGCTTCAGACACAGGAGCAAAACCTTCCCATGGAGGAAAAAAGGACCTGCTGCACCTCCAGCAAACAACCCCACAACTCCTTCCCTCTGAGTCTGCCAGACCCAAGGAGCTGAGGTTTCCTGCAGGAACTCTCTGCATGAGATGCAGCAGTTGAGCTGGGGAAATGGTTTGGGGTTTTATCATCACCCTTCCCTTGCTTCAAGAGGATGGAGCTGGATTGCTGCTCCTACAAAGCCAGCAGTGTTCCTGGGTCTGCCTTTAAAGGGCTCAGACACTGAAGCAGCTCTTATTGGAGCACAGCCCATTTTCTGTCTAGTTTGAGGTTTCTCAAACATTCCCTTTAAAACCAAAAATGTTCTCTGAAAAATCTTAGATTTCAGAAAAAGCCTCTGGCCCTGCCACAGGGTGATCTCCCTTTACACAACCTCAATGACTTGCAGCTGACTCAAAGTAATTCAACACACAAATGGAAACAGAGCTCACAAACCTTTGCTCCCAGAAACAAAACACTGAAGCAGAAAACTTTCTTGAAGCTTCTTGCTGTAAATGATCCATTTCAATCTACCAAAGACAGTGAAATTTCTGGGATGCTTCCTTGCTTCCCACTGAAATTACCTTGTTGAAGTGTTTCAGGTACATGTAGCACACACCCAGGTTGTGGCTGATCTCCTGCATGAAAAAAAGCCAAATCAGCACAAGGTATGAAATAAAATCTGACAACTCTGACCCAGAGGAGGAGAGCCCTGTGACTGCCCACACCGTTCTTGCTTTTTAGAGCAAGTAAACCTATAAATTCCAGTTACTTCAGGCACCCACAGAGCTTAAGTGGGGTTGTACACAAAACGTTACAGTCCACTGAGACAAAAACCACAGAAATGACAAACCTCTTCTGAGACATCAGACATTTTGTTTTCAGAGAACAAGGAGCACAGACTGGTTTCTTCATTGTGGTGTCACCCTCTAAAACTTGCTGCCCTCATGGGTGACTCTGTTTGGCTGTACATCAGTAGGATATGCACAGTGTCCAACCCAGCTGGACAAAACTGAAGATGTGCCTCATTTCACAAAACACAACTTGAGCACTGGAATATCTGATATCCCTCTGGTATCCTAAACAATTTTGCACAGGGTAGGGAGATCCCTTAGGGATCCCAAACACTCTGGTCTGTAGGGAGCATCCCTGCCCCTAACTCCTCACCCCCAGTTTAACACAAAAGTCACCTTCCCAACCCCAGCAAATCCCTGAAAAGCAAAGTTCTCCCAATTTCTTATTTTATTCTGCTGAGCATTTCACTGATTGATCAGCTTAGACAGCCTTGACCTTTGGAAACTCTCTCACTTCCCCATCAACCTGTTTTCCTCCATGCAGCCTCTCCAGCTGTGCAGAACTGAATCAGTGACTCCAGGTTGCTGCAGGCTGTAGAATGAGGGAAGAGCAGAGTCTGATTCTGCTTCCAGTGCTGAGCCAGGAATGGGGAATAACTAATCAAAATACCCACTGGCATCTGCCTGCTGGGTTGTAAATAGGGTTACAAGCATGCCAAGCACTGGAAATGCAGGTGGAAAAAAGCCTTGTGATACAAAAGGTTTCTGAGCTGTCTGGCACAGGGTAATTTGAATAACACCAAAGCTATCCTTGTATCCTGAATTTTGGATGTACTGACAAACAAAGGAATGAGCTCACACATTGCAAGCCTGCTTTAGAAACACTTTGCAGGCAAAACAGGCACCTGCAGAAGGCTGCAAGGCATGGCCTCTCCCTCACCCACTGTCACACCCTTCCCTTTGCAATGCTCTTCCTCTCTTTTTGTCTTTTTATACAGAAGAGCTCATTGAATCACTGCTCCTGCATTTTCAATGATGTTTTGCATACAGAAAAGCTTTCCCAATTACTCAAGCAAGTTTTAATAACTGAGGTTTCCAAACTCTCCCCATATTTCCCTTAAAGCACAGATGTGGTTATGTTAAAATAGATCCTTGGCAAAGTTCCAACACACTGCTCAATTCTCTGTGCCCCAAGCCAGGGATTTGCCCCAGGGCATGGGATTTGGTTCCTGTGATCCACAGGCTGTGAGCTCACACTGCCTGTGGTCTGAGCCTGCTCACCATGGTTTGGGACAAGTTTGCAGTTATTACAAGGATCTGCAACCCCCCAAACACTCACCCAGTCCTTCTCATCGAGTTTTGCTGCTTCATTGTACACTTCAATGGCTGCCTTATGCTTCCCCAGGAGAAACCTGCAAAAGGATTGCAATTCTTATGTCTTTCCTGTTTTCAGACCCTGCTGTGCAGCCACTATCACCTTTGCCAGTGAGAAATTATCTTATTTGCTGTATCTCCAGACATCTGCAGGAGAAGTTTACAATCTGAGCACTGCTCCCTTTCAGGACCAAGGTCATCCATCCTGACACTACTGGGGATGTAAGGAATGAATGCCCAGGCTCTGCAACCTGCTTTTGTCTCCAAAGAAAGAGACAGGTGCCCCAACACAACATTCAGCAACAGAAAAGGATCTGTAGGGTAAGTCTGCCCAGCTCAGGTCAGCACCTGTAGCTCTGGACCTTGAAATCAGTATCACCTTTCTGCCTGAAGCCCAAAGAAAGAGAAAACACAAGAGCAGCCAGGCAGATAACAGAGATTCTGCTTAAAGAACAACCCACGCTTCTGGAAGCCAAGCCAAGTGTTGATAAGGAGGAAACATGTCTGGAATTAAGCAGCCTAAGAGAAAAACAAAGCATGGAAGTCCTGGGTGGCACATCCAAGAGAAACAACAAATAAAACACCACTCACAGGGATCGTGCCACCTGCTTGAGGTTGTCAGCGCTTCGAGGGTTCAGAATGGAACATGTCTGGAAAAGTTCAAGAGATTCTTGAATTTTCCCCTCCAAGCGAAATATCAAAGCTGTAAAACAACATAGAGCAGGCAAATGAATCCATTCTCAGCAGGAAAAACGTGCCTCTGACAGCAGGGAAAGAAGGAGGAGCACAGATCTATCACATCAGTGCTCCTCTGGTGCTTGTCCCTCCTGCAGCACCCACAGTTTTGTGCCCAAGGGCAGGACTCTGTGTGCCTGGGGAAATTCAGGGGTCAGAACAAAAGCTTTAAGCTTTAAACCTTGGGCAGTTGCTTGTACAGATGCAATCTGGATTTCTCCCCTCCCCAGCCTCTCCAGGCTGCAATATGTCCCTGCCAGCAAATCTCCACCGTCCCCCATCATGGCATTTGGAATTGGAATGTCACATTTTGGGAGACATTTTTTAGGGGCCAGAGGGCAGGGCAGGAAGAGGAATGCCATCCTTAGAGCAAGGAGTGAGACAATGATCACCTGGGGTGGGCAACAATCAGAAAACATGCATCTGTAACAGAATCAAACACACAGCAACACACTGAAGGTCAGGAACCCATACCCCAAAGAAGAACTGATGACAAATACAGAGAAAACAGGACATTTAATCTGCCCATTTCATGTGAAAATCCCAAATTTCAATACTAAATGGAGCAAGCAGAGGGGAAAAATTGTAATTTTTTCCCTATGTTCTATGGGAACATGGGGCAGGGAAATTCCATAGGTTAGGGAAATTCTGTGTTTCCCTCACCTATCCCCTGTATTGTTCTCTGTATCTCAAATCAGGGGTGACCTGCTTTAGTAAAAAGATTTTCAGACATACCTTGAACATAGACAGCATATTCACAGAGCCCTTGGGACTCCTGGAGCTGCTCTTTGATGACAGCCTGGAAGGACAAAATTGTAAACTCACATCATTTTAACAAAGTCAATTCCAGAGATTTGGTTCCAGTCACAAAAACCACAACCCCACCTCTAACAAGGGCACTGGACCATGATGGGACAACCACACAGTGCACACAACAGAGCTCTGTGCCAGGAACACTGTGGCCCTTTTAGTATTGCTCTGTTCATTCCTATTCCCAAAGATAATTAGGTACTACCTGGGGAAAACACCAGGAGGCATCTCTGAAAGCATCCTCTGCTGATAAAGGTCTCTACTCCAGGCCCTTTGTGAAGAAATAAATTGAACTGGAGCAACTGCAGCTGAGTGCATGAAAGCCAAAAGAACAAATGAGGAGTGAACAGGGAAAAAAATAAACAACTGATGAAAATGTAAATTCTTGCTGGCTTCATCCACACAGCTCCCAGTTTGGGGTGGGGTGGCTGCAGTCTGGATACATTCCATAGTCACAACTGGTCCCACTTTTGGAGGATGAACACCCTGGACAGGAATCAAGAGCGTAATTTCTGCTCTGAGACTGCCCTTTGTGCAGAAGTGGAAGAACACAGGGAGTAAGAGTAACTTCTGAGTGAGCAGTGACTGGTGCTTATCTGGCATTTCAGATGTGTATGGTCAGTAGCAGCATCCCCTGCCTCTGAGAGGAACAGAAGTGAAGGACCTGAAAACTGAACCCCAAATACAGCACGTGCGAGGAAAACTATTATTGAGAAAGTTATTCTTGAGAAGATATTAACTGAGAAGTTACCACTGAGAAGGAAAGCTCTTATTTACAACCCTCACTCGTGAAGAGAGGAAGGAAAAGGAAGAACAGGCCTGAGCTGCTCTTCTCTCACCTGTACCTGATAATTTATCTATGTAACTCTTTACAAAGTGCATGATTATAAAACACTGTACTCAGAAGTAACCAACATCTCCTCAATTCACATACTCTGGATTGTTCCATCTACATAAACCTGGATTCTCAGAGCAAGAGAGGGCAATAGAGAGCTATCTTTTAGAGAAATCTGATTAATTCTATAAACCCTAAGAAGTCCCACAGCAAAAGGCCCTCAGCTGAGGAATATGATCTCAAATCCCAGATTTCTTCCCCCAAGTTTATTTAAGGTGCTGATGACAGAATTTAGACACAACTGGCAGGAGACCAAGCAGTCTCTGTGTCATCTGCAGCTGCAGACTCTCAGGGATGTCTGCCTGGCACCTTGCTCAAGCAGCATTGAAAGGGTCAAAATCACTTTAATGCCTTCACTCTGGGGAGTTGATGTCAGTAAATAAACAGTTTTTAATGGCCTTTTAGTTCATTGAAAACTAAGGGAGATTTTAAATTCTGTTAGAGAGGGAGCATTTCAAAGCACTGATCGGGAAAGACCAAAATTCATTAACACAACAGGTCATTTGTTTCTCACTAAGACTAAGCTGATGGATTTTAACAACACCCAAACCGTCCTGGAATCTTCCAGTTTGATTGCAAAAACACTGATTTTTGAGCTCTGAGGAAAAGGAAAGCTGGCCTGCCAAGCAGAGGAGTATTTATTAGCTGTCTTCTCTCGATTTTCCCCTGCTATTTCCTTGCTTCCATGACTGATGAAGACACGGACACATCAGTGTTGCCTTTATATCATCCATTTGTTATTTTCTCTGGTTTCCTGAGCTGCACATATTTTTCTTTTCTGTGCTCTGTAATTCTACATCCCATCACAGAAACAATCAACACACAGAATCACACCAAGAAACTCCAGTCAGACCACAAAGAAAGGGAAACAATTTTCTGGTTTGAGGGCCAGTCCAGCTTGTGTCTCTATCTATGCCAACCAAGATCTGAGAGGAAATTACTGTAATGATACAACTCCCTGGCTCTGTTAATTAAGAGCTAAATGAAATTCCTCCAGCCTGCCCATTTCCTAAGCACCTCCAAGGCTTCTCCAGCAGAGGCAAGTCCTGACCAAAGTGGTGTTGCAGAAGCCAAAAAGACTTTTCAGATCTTTGCTGCACATGCCAGAATCAGAATGGCAACTCCTGTCCCCTCCTCCTGCCCATGGGTGCATCATCTTCTTGTGTTCATTTTATCAGAAAAACACACTGTTAAAAATAAAAATTTGCCATTTCCTTAGTCCACTTCCCATTATAATTCCAGACAACCAGTTCTAAGCTGCTCACCAAGCCCAAGATGAATTAGAGCATGCCATGGATCATGTGTAAAATGAAAGAATTTTGCTCAAGAGTTACCAGGATGGTTTTTATTTACACTTGGTAGTAATGTTTCCCTCAACTGAAGTGTTTTCATAGTGTCCCTGTAGTACCATCAAGAAACCTGCACTGTGGAACTGTGTTATTATCAGTTTGGAAAACCCTATCCATCACTTGGAACAACAGAGGTCTGCAGCTCTTTCCACTTTTCCCTTCCCAGTGACATCCTGAGCTCACAGACTGCTCCAGAGAGCTGCACCCTCAGATCCTGAAGGCAGCCAAGGACTGGAGACCACTGAAGTCATTTTACTCATGTTTTCTCTCGGTCCCTTTCTTCCAAAAGAAGTCAGGAAAGAGAGTGGTTGGGAAACTGTCAAGAAAACTGTTTTGTCATGACATCAGTGAAATAATTCCCACATTCTGGAGGCAGCTCTTACCTTGCACTCCTCGTAGTCTCTGCGGACGTAGAGCAGATAAATCAACCAGTTCTTCCTCTCTAGGAGTGGCAGCTCTGGGGCTGTACATGGAAAATATCCACAGAACACAAGGAATCAGACTGAGCAGCAGAGAATCTGGGAGAGATAGTCCCAGCCACCCCAACTGCCTGCACAAGGCAAGGAATTCAAGAACTGCAATTGCAATTAATGATTTGACTTAAAGGCTGGAGTGTGGATTTCTAAATAGGGTCTGGTTTTATTCTACTTCTCAAATTCGTGGATAAAACACCTTGGTCAGGATAGACACTAAATAAAAGCTCTAAGCAGAAAACTTCCACCTACTGGAAGATGGTCTACTGGAAGGTGTCCCTGCCCACAGCACAGGGCTGGAACAAGATGGGTTTTAAGGTCCCTTCCAACTCAAACCAGCCTGGGATTCTAAAAGACTTGAGGCATCAGCTCCTCCTGGAGCAGATCCTGGAGTAAACAGCTCCACACACACGTTTTAATTCAACACCAACACTGGTTGGAGGAATTGCATCTTTTCAAATACACAAGAAGGAAGGAGGAAATGAGTTGGATTCACATTTTGAATCTAGGGCAAAAGAATCAAAGGTCTTTAAGATGAATTTCTGGGACTGAATGAGCAGGAAACAGTAGATAAACACAAAAAGAGATAGGAGACATGGGGTCTGAAAGTGTGAATAATTTCAAAAGGTCAAACTTAGTTCTTTGAATCTGTGAAGGGACTATGAAACATCACAGGTCTGAGAGACTGAAGCCACTGCAGAAAAACATTTGATGCAGTGGAGGAGGAAGCCTTGTGCTCCAGCATTTCAATGGTGCAGAGCTGGCAGCAGTAATTACGGCAAATCACGGATGGATGTTGCTTAGCGATATCCACGTCGGGTTTACAAGTTGAACACACTGCTGTGCATTTCATTAAGGCTGAGAATGTATTGCCTGGGACTGGAGTCTCCATTCCGAGGGGTAACCATAGCAACTGGCCCAAAAGCTCCGTGTTTGCAAGTCAATATTGTGACACGAGCGCAGAGGCAAAGGCAGGCGAGGGCTGGGGCAGAGCTGGGGGGACACAGCACAGGGACACCTCCTGCAGCACAGGGACACCTCCTGCAGCACAGGGACACCTCCTGCAGCACAGGGACACCTCCTCCAGCACAGGGACACCTCCTGCACCACAGGGACACCTCCTGCACCACAGGGACACCTCCTGCAGCACAGGGACACCTCCTCCAGCACAGGGACACCTCCTGCAGCACAGGGACACCTCCTGCAGCACAGGGACACCTCCTGCAGCCCTTTGGAGGGAGCAGAGCCACCCCCGGACACGCTGGCTCAGCTCCAGCAGCACAGAGCAGAAGGTGACACTGGGGAGCCCGGGGCCCTCTGCCATCAGAGGTGAGGAAGAAGAAACCCTGCAGGGGAAGGGCTGGTGCCAAGTGTAATTATCTTTTGGAATGGCTGAGCTTTAATCGATTCTGGAGCACACCAGGCTCTTCCCCACAACCCACATCAAGTCCAGTTTCTCTTAGAGCTCCTAAATCCAACATCCTTTAGCTTTTGAATTTGGAAAACATTTCACAAAGCCATTCTCATTTTCTTGGTTTCTGGAGCACACCAGGCTCTCCCCCGTAACCCACATCAAGTCCAGTTTCTCTTAGAGCTCCTAAATCCAACACCCTTCAGCTGCTGAATTTGGAAAACATTTCACAAAGCCATTCTCATTTCCTTGGTTTTTCTTTCTTAAATTCCAGAGTATCCATCTAGATTTATATTAGAGCTGAGAATTAAATGTGCACACTAGCAATTTAAGGTCAAATAGCTTCTAAAGAAGGTTCAACTACCCTAAAACAAATAGAAAGCTTGCAGTCCAAACAAAAAAGTAATCCAAACACACAAAAGAGTAATCCAAACAAAAGAGTAATGCAAACAGGCTGAGCTTACAGAAACGCACAGATCAGGGATCCAAACATTCCCAAATTCTGCTCTGCTGTGGAGTATCCAGATCTTTGTAAGTAAAGCATTTTAATAAGCATGTTCCCAGATCAGATTAATTGATTTCTGATAGCTTCATGTTTCCCATTTGTCCTTCTTTCAGTGAGAGGAAGAAGGGAAGAGTCAAGAGGCTGCCTAAATAGCCACAAATTGATTGAAACC
Organism: Molothrus ater; assembly: GCF_012460135.2. NCBI lineage: Eukaryota > Metazoa > Chordata > Aves > Passeriformes > Icteridae > Molothrus > Molothrus ater. The sequence goes on along the minus strand of NC_050490.2, from coordinate 2,582,270 downwards.
CCACTACTTCACATCTGAAGCCCACTCAGGGGCTACCAAATTCACTGACACTCTGTAATTACTTCCCTGTGCAGGTTATTACCAGTGCCAGGGTGTGACAGGCACACAACACCTGGGGGTGCTGGAAATGCTCTGTCCCATCCCTGGAAGTGTCCAAGGCCAGCCTGGATGGGGCTTGGAGCACCCTGGTCCAGTGGGAGGTGTCCCTGCCCATGGCAAGGGGTGGGATCAGATGGGTTTAAGGTCCCTTCCAACCCAAACCAGTCTGGGATTCTGTAAAAGCAGCTGGACTTGTGTGCCCTTCCTGCCTGGCATCTCCTGGTGCCACTATCTGATATAAAACCACCAAACATGACACACCTGGGCAGTTCCCACCTTCTTCTCTAAGTACCCTGCAAACTCTATGTACCCATCAACATTCCACTAACAGTCAGAACTGAAGCATCCTTCACCATTTTGTGCCTATTAATACAGCCTCAAATTAGAAAATCCTGCAGCTGTCTGAAATAGGGAATAGTCAAAAGAACTCCAGACACACCCCACCAGGTCTCCAACCATCTGTTCATGCCTTACTGGGAAGGTAAAAAGTACCATTAAAGGTTAAAATACACACCAGTGTTGTGGGCTAAGATAAGATGCCATTACACCAGAGAGGGGATGGAGGATTGCTTGTTTAATTCCTGAAGGAAAGAGCTTTTTCACACTTCTGAGACAAGAAGGATGTTGCACTCCACTCCCACACCATGGAAACGCCTGCTGGGAATAGGGATGGGAAGGGAGAAATGCTGAACATCAGACTGAGGGCTGAGCAGAACAACAGGCTGCAAAGGGGAAGGGGGAAACCCAAGGAGTTGCCTAAAAGTGCTGGGATGGAGAGAAAATGGAGAAATGGAAAGGCACTGTGAGCCCCAGGAGTGAGCACTGTTGACATCTGCAGATAAACCAGCTCTGCTTCCCCCAGGGATGCACCTGTGAGCTGAGGAAAACTCTGTGTGATTGGGAAAACACAGGGAGATTTGATGCTCCTAAAAGTCATTTGGAAATGGCAACAAGGCTGACTGAGGAGACACAAATCACTTTTTTTTCCTTCTTTCTCCCTAAGACAAGCAAATTGAAAGCAGACCAACAATTCTGATGTTTTTCAAAATCTGTGACAAAACTCATGGTTAAATTTAACACAGGAACATATCTGATACCCCCAAAAATAGCTGTGGGACGTAAAGGATTATTACCAGGCTCTGTGCCCTATTCAGATGCAGAAAGAATTAATGGAAATTATTTACACACCTCTCCAGAGCCTCAACCACTTAATGTGCATTCCAGCTTTCCCACAAAGCAGTGGATACCTGCTCCTGGTGAATTTATCTCCCTCAGGTTTGCTCCCCCAGCCTGCTGATAAGGGCTGGCACAGTGCAATGGGTCACTGCATTCTCCTGAAGAAAATGGAAATACAAATGCCTGGTAATTTGGGTCTCTAGCTCCAGAGAAAGGGAATAAAACACCTTCTTCAATCTATGGACCTTCAGGATTTTCTCCTATGTCACTGCTGTATGAAGAGACACTTTTCTTTGTCACCTCTAGCAATAATCCCAGGCACTGCACAGGTTGGAAAAGTGTGGTTTAGATCCTTCCTAGCAGTGAAGAAACAAAAAGCCATTATTTGCTGTAAATCAATCTGCCCAAAGGCCAGCTCAGGAAAACACAATCATCAAAGAACTTGGTATCTACATCAAAAAGAGTTTATAACTTGCATAATTGTCTTTCAGCCTCTCTTTTGTGGGACTACAAAAGTCCTGTGCCAGGGAGTCAGCCACCAAAAATATGATTAAATGCCTTTGAAGTGTGTTTTGATTGAATTCAAAAGGGAATCCATCTGATCCCCTCGCTGGCCAGTGATTGATTGCACGAGCCACTTCCAGCAATGTGATTTTTCTTTCTGACAATGCTCCTTTAAGGAAGCCACTGGAGCAGAAACCCTGACAGAATCAGAGTAAGATCATCAGATTTGTATCTGTGCTGCTCTATCATCACTCTTTCCCTTTATTCCTCCTCTTATAGATTTTCTCAGAGGACTGGAAAAAATAATAATGAGTTATTCCCTTTTGTGTAAACCTCCCTAGGTAATTATTTTGTGCTTGCATCTTCATATTGGGTAATTATAGCTTAGGGATGAACTATCAAACAGTGGGGTTTAGATTTAATAAAAGGCCTTTAAATTGCTGTAAAAATAAGAGGGGAAAAAGGCCCCAGAAGCTCCTATGAGATTTCATGGGGGAAATGATTGCTAAAGCACCAGCAGGAAGAAGTGGCTCAAGAAAAGGTTTCAGTCATCTCAGAGAGAAAAAACCAGTTCAGAGCCCAGCCCTCCTTCCAATCCAGATTATTGGAAAGGGTCCAAGCCCCAGTTCTCCCCTTCCAGCTCTGAGCCCAACCTGCAGCAGCCTGAGCAAGAGCAGCAAAGGGGCAAAAGACTCAAGAAGACACAAGAAGAACTTGTTATGGCCCAAAATCCCCAAGAACCTAAAGCACACATAACATACAGCACAAAGAGAGGTCAGAAAGGCTTTGCAAAGGCAGTTAAATAGAAGTAGTTTTAATTTTTTTATTCTGCAGTAGCTTCCTGAGCCACAGCCTAGATCCATTGTGGAAGGTACCACATATGTGGGATAGGTTTTCCAACAGGATTCAGCTGTCCCTTTCCAAATTCTAGTTCAAAATTCCATATTGCAAAACAGCATCATCCAAGAACAGAGATATTTTCAAAACTAACAAACACCCAGACAGTGCCTCAATTCTCTATTGTGACATTTTGATATTGAGGCAGCAGAAGCACAAAAGAATTTCATAAAGTGAATCAGAATCCCAGGATGGTTTGAGTTGGAAGGACCTTAAAGACAATCAAGTCCCAGTCCCCTGCCACCTTCCATTGTCCCAGGCTGCTCCAAGCCCTGTCCAAGCTGGCCTTGGACACTGCCAAGGATCCAGGGGCAGCCACAGCTGCTCTGGGCACCCTGTGCCAGGGCCTCAGCACCCTCACAGTCAAGAATTTCTTTCCAATATCTATGTCTAAATTCATGATTAAATTTGACACAAGAACATATCTGATCCCCCCCAAAATGGCTGTAGGAAGTAAAGGATTATTACCAGGCTCTGTGCTCTATTCAGATGCAGAAAGAATTAATGGAAATTATTTATACACCTCTCCAGAGCCACAACCATCTTAATTTCCAAGCCCCAGTGTCCCACCAGGCCTTGGGCACTTCCAGGGATGCAGGGGCAGCCACAGCTGCTCTGGGCACCCTGTGCCAGAGCCTGCCCACGCTCACAGCCAGGAATTCCTTCCCAATATCCCATCCATCCCTGCCCTCTGGCAGTTTCAAACCACAGCACCTTGCTCTGAAGTCAGAGGAGGAAGCAGGGCTGTGGCAAAGAGAGATGCAGGTTTTCAGCTCCCATCACCAGGCCAGGCTCACTGGGACACACAGCAGCAGGACTGGATGGGTTTGGACATTCAATCCCCACTCCCAAGTTATTCTGCTCATTGCCTTAATGGCAAACTCCCAATGGCATAAAGACAACCCACTTGTCTCTGCAGGGGAGCCTCCACATCTGAGAGGCAGCACATGGAATTCTGTGGGAGCACCACCAGCCCCCTCCCACACTCCCAGCCCAGCCTCCAGTGGCTGTGTGCTGCCATTCCTGCCAGGATTACCATTACTGCCACTCCCAGAGCCTGGGGAAGGTGCAGGCATAGCTGTGGTTAGAGCCCAAACACAGCTCTGTGCTCTCCTATCCATTTAAATAAACATGGATAGGGAGGATGAGCCCATCTGTGCTGTCTCCTTTTTGCCTTGAGCTTCACAAGCTGCCAACGCCAGGAATTCCTCTCCAGTTTGGAAATCCAGTGTCAGGGAGGGAATGAGCATCTTCTGGGCAAAAATTACATTAAAATAATAGGGCACACACTCCAACAGCTTCTACAGAACAACACAACCCTGCAGGGAATTGGATTTTCTGAAACAAGGTATGATAATGGAGAGAAAGCATTTGTAAGCTCTAATATCAATCTTCTTATCAAGATTTAAAACTAACAGACTGCCTTGGTGTCAGAAGAGCATCCTACAAATTTCCAGCAGAGCCAAATTTGACAAGAAATCCTCTTCCTTCCTCAGACTCTTTTACTGAGACTGTGGCAGTATAAATACATGAGAGCTTTGAAAGAAAACTAGCACAGGAACATTGCTCTTCCTACGCCCAGATCCATCCTTGGAGTTTGAAAATGGAGCTGTTAATGTATTCAAAACTCAGTAATAATGAAAAATAACCCCAAAACCCAGCACTCAGAAGAGGCTCTACGAGCTGTATTTCACTCACCATGTGTGAGGGAATATATGTGAGAATAAAGGTGTTTGTATGCACAAACCCCTCTAAAATGGATATAAACAACAACAAAAAAAGGACCAGCTTTACACTGCAGCCGTTCTCTGGTTAATCCCTTTTCCCTGTGTTTTCCTGTTTGCAAATTGTTGCTGGAGCACCTTTAAATCAAGCCCTAAAGCCGTGTGGTTGCTGGTTATTTACAGTCAGCTGGGGTTAATAAAACTCATCACACACAGCCGAGTGCTGGCTGGAGCTGTAACTCATCCCCAGAGCTGCCTCCCACGGTTTAATAGCTCCACGAGGGGCAGGGAAAGCTGGAAGGAGCCTGGAAAACAGAGGTTTAAACAACAAAAAAAAGCAACATTTCTGACTCTCCACCTCCCCCTGCAGGAAAATTAGCTAGGGATAGATGAAAGACTTCAAAATTGTATCTTAAATCTGATTTATACTCTAGGGCATGGGGAAGAAGGGGCATTTTCTCTTGCTACTATGCACTGCATAAATCTCATTGAGTTGCTTACTCAGATTTGTGGCTTTTTTCTGATTTAAGACATTTACAGTTCTGAGTTACTCCAAAGAAAGATGGTTTCCTTTATGAAATAAATACCCTGATTATTCAATTAATTTGCCAAATGAATAGAATTGATTTATTGAATTATTTGTGTTCTACTCCATGCTGCTCAAGTTCAACCTGAAGGTGAAGTGGGATGATCTGTAAATAAACACACACTTGTCACCCCCCTGGACCTCCCAGTGACAGTGAGGCTCCCAGGGGCAGAACCAGTTTGGTCACTGGGAAATCCCTGTTAGCAGTAGGAGGCTGCTGAGATATCACTGGGCAGCCCTGAGTCCATCTGGGGGGATGAGATTTACACACATCTTTAACACAAATACATGATACTGATCATTACTCCATAAAAAGTTGATATCAAGCCTGATAATGCTCAATTCAAATCTAAAATTTGATTCAAACAAATAACACTGGAGAGAGGTTTAGTAACAAATACCTTTAAAAAGAAATTTGAAAAATTTCTATGGTTTCTCTGAAAAATGAGAATTGAAAGTCTGTTTGCTCTTCATGAGCCAATTTTGACCATCAGTGCTGACTGCTGAGGAGAGATGTGCTCAGAACAGAGGAAAACCAAAAAATAGGGGGAAAAACCAAAAACCAGGCTACTTTATATGGCAGTTCCAAAGTCCCTGAGGATGCAGACACCACACTTGGAGATACTCAAGGCTCCAAGTCCTGGCATGACATCCAAATCTTCTCTGTTTAAACCATGTTCTGCCTGATGCCTGGTGCTCTTGTAGGCACGGTGGAGTCTGAGCCCTCTCTGGGTGTGTGTTCCCAGATTTGGGGAGCAGAGCAGACCATGGCAAAGGCATGGCAATAAAATGCCTTCTGAACAGCAGAGGTGGTCTGAGATACTCACTGCTGGCTCCTCTCTGCCTCCTCCCACAGCAACACTGGCATGGGAGATATTTCCCCCACATGTGGCTGCAGGCATTCCCAAAATAACCAGCTTCTCATTAATTCCAGCATCAGGAGCAAAGTAGTTTGGGGATTTCCAGTTCTAATCCCTCCTCTGGCTTTAATTCCTATGCTTAGTCTTTTTCTGTCTACAGCATGAGGTATTTTACATGAAAATTGAAACTAAAATAGTTGTAAGGCATTCGTAAGAAAAGCTTTTCCTTTAGAAAGCAAAATAAAATTCCAGCATGGAGAGGACCAGAATCCAGCCACATCAATCTTTGATATTTCCCACTCCATAAGGAATAGCACCTAGAACCTGTCCTCAGTTCATCCACTGCCAAAGAATGCTACATTGAAGGAATATTACAAGAACATAGATATATTTACACAAAAAAAAATATAGAAGCTGGTCTTGCAAACATTTCAATACTCCCTACACAAGACCCTATAGTTTGAGTTCTTCCAGCCTCATTGCCTCAGGATAAAGTTTTCCAGGAGGGAAATCCCAGCCTATCCCAGGATGAACATTTGCCTGTGCACCTTCACTCTTCCCTACTGCACAAATGTGTTAATGCTATAGTCTTTAATTACACAGTCACAGAAGCACAGCCTGCCTCCTTCTAATTAGAAGTATAAAAATGAATCACAGTCATGCAGGGAATGAAATTATTGAGAATTATGAATAAACCAGTGATAAAATCCCAGGACTTGCAGCATGTGTAATGCAGCTGGAAGCGTTGGCAGTGAAGGGGACAAGCCCTGCAAGGAGTGAATGGAGATATTTTTTATTCAAAAAGCCCTCAGTGAGCTGCTCCATGCTCAACATGTCCTGTCATTCCTGTGCCACAGATGCTGTTGGAGAGCTGGGCTAAATGCCAACAGGTGATTCTGTCCCTAAAGACTCAGATGCCCAAATTCCAGCTGCACAGACACTGGGAATTCTGACTCTTGAGTGAGCTGCATCTCCTTCACGTGTCTGAAAATGAAGAGATGAGTGAGCTGCCTTGGGCTGTCTCCAAGGTAAAGGAGAGGAAGAGGCATCCTTAGGAAGGGATCCATCCCAGCACAGGTGGCTGGGAGAGGTCAGGGAATGGCACAGATGCCCTTTGCACTGACTACACATGCAGCACGGGTGATCTGCTGAGACTTGCTCTGCATCAGAGACAACTCAGTGCAGAGAGATGAATCCCACCCTTCCTAAATTTGTCACTCACTATTTTTACAGAATTATTTTTAAATTCCCACCAGGAGATGCTATTTTATCTGTATGCAACACGCCAAAAAACTGCAGCTGAAGGCTTTAAAATCAGAAGACACTTGCCTGGCACCAAGGACTTTCAAAGAAGCTTCAAAAAATGAATTTACCTGTTTTAAAAACTGGCACTAAAATGTTCCCTGTTGTGCTGCCTGCAAAGGATTCCCTGCTCCTCTCAGCACAGATATTAATATACACACACAAGAGGGCAGAGCTGTGCTAGCACATTCCATTTTAAATATTACCAGTTCTTTGCAGTGCAGGGATTACTGGGCTGGTATTCTGGGGAGAAGAGGATGAAGTGAAGGATATTATAGAATTTAATTACCCAGAAATGATAATCCATTTTTTTAATCTCACTACTCAAAACTAGCAGCTGCATCAGATCCTGAGCATCACACACAGCACTCGCTGCTCCCCACTTATCGGCGAGATGGAAATACCCAAGTCTCTTACATAAAACAATGATGTAATTACCAACTAATCTAGCTTATTTAGGAACCAATTTCTTCCCACGAGGTTGGGGGTTCAAATGGACTAAAAGATCTTGGCTTGCATGTGGCCAAATGGAAGCGAATGGGTATGGACAGATAAGGGCTGGATTGCCTCCCTCCGACCATGACATTCCACTAAGGCCTTTTCTTTCTGACACACTTAGAAGTATTAATTAATTTAACTCAAGGGGGTTGTTTTTATCTGGATTTCTCAGGCAGCTTCACTCTTACAAGTTCAAAGGCAGCTTTGAAGCCAGCTCAAAGAATGGATTTATATTGATTTAAGAAACTGTACCAGAAATTCAGAAATGATCAGCACTGCAAGTGCATGGAATCGACTCCACAGGGTAGAGAGTTCCTGCTCTTCAGATTAAATACTCACAGAATCCCTCAAAACATCTGCAGGAGCAGGAGGGATCCCCACTGGTTCATCTGGGCAAGCAGGAGCCACCCAGAGAGAGACAGGACAGCTTATCAAAAGCCACTTACCTATTTCTGCATAATCTGAGCATTATTTATTATTATTTATTGCATTCTTATCCATTAGCATTATTAAGAGCCACATTTTGAGATTGTTTATTGGCACTTCCTAACCAGAGCCACCACCCATCAGGCCAAGCAGTGCATTGTAATATATCCATTTATATGATACTTTTCATTTCATGTCTCCAAATGTTTTGTTAACCAAAAGCCTGCAGCATCCAAAACCTATCACTGGATATTAGGCCAAGCTTGTGGTTGATAAATGGAAAGCAACAAAAGCCAGAGCACTTTGCCAAAGGTCACACATAAATCCTTCCTTCAAACCCTAGAAAAAACATACCTACAAAGCACCCAAAAAATACCCCAATGCCCAGGCCCAGGAGAACACTTGATGTCTGCTAACAGTTTCACAGGGTTTTCATTTTGAAAATTATTTACCTGACCCTTCCTGTGGCAAGTGTAGAGGTGGTTGATGACAATTCAGAATTCTCATTCTTGACAGATTAATGGATTTTTAGGACAAGTTCTTCCCAGTGATTCAAGCAAAATCAATTCTGCTTCAGTGAGTTTATTATACTGTGTACATATTTAGGATTCTACCTTGTCATTAAAACACCATCAGTGCATCTCAGAAAGTCTGAGGTCTCATATTCATGTAGAAATCCAAATGCATTTAAAATTGTCCCATTAACCTCTGAACTGTTATTAGATAAACACGAGCTCAGAACTTACTTTCTAAACGTTTTTTCCACAATAAAGGGAAATAAATTGGAGTTATGTTCCATAAAAATCAACAATACAAGCTGGTAAAAGCAATTCTCCACTCCAGTACCATCAGATCCTATAAAATTATTTGATTTGCCTGTGTGGGAAAAAGAAAGTGGGAAAAAGATGGGAGACAGCCTATCTCAATTCCAAACCAGTAAAGCATTTAGGAAAATATCTGATTAATTTAGAATGCAGGAGGGAGATTAAAATCCCACCTCATCACACACTGACATTAACTCCTTATCACTTCAAGGAACAGAGCTTGAATTTATTTATTCCACCCTCAGTTGCTTGGGGATCAACAGAGGGAGAGTTATGGATGGAGCAACAAAGGGAACTGATTTTGGGAGCAGCTCTCCCAACAGGGGATAAAGGACAAAACAATGAATGCTACTCCTGTGTCAGCTGCTGAGGGACAATTGTCACCAAGGGTGGCCACAGATACTTGGAGGGGTCACCTCCACCCGTGCTGTTAATTCAGATCATTGCAGGGAGAGATTTCAAACCTGATTCCACCAACACCATCTGCTCCAGAATCTTGCTGAACACTCATCCTCTTCCTCAGGGCTGGCCTGCCTACAAGCCAGAGCCTCCCAAATCCCAACTTTCAGGCTTTGGCAGCCCAACATGAGGGATCAGCTACTCCATGAACAAATTCCAACTCCAAACTCAACATTATCCTTCTAAGAGCCAAACAATGCAGTTGCTAAACTCTGGTTGTAGGTTCCACCTTTTCTTGGCTCACAGGGAGGATCATGGGAGGAAAGCAAGGAACAGGGAGGGGAAGCTACAAAATTCAGGTTCAATATATCCAAAGGAAAACAAGGAACAGTGAGGGGAAACCACTCAATTCAGGTTCAATATATCCAAAGGAAAGTAAGGAACAAGGAGGGGAAACCACGCAATTCAGGTTCAATATATCCAGTGGAAAGCAAGGAACAGGGAGGGGAAGCTACAAAATTCAGGTTCAATATATCCAAAGGAAAGTAAGGAACAGGGAGGGGAAACCACTCAATTCAGGTTCAATATATCCAATGGAAAGCAAGGAACAGTGAAGGGAAACCACTCAATTCAGGTTCAATATATCCAGTGGAAAGCAAGGAACAGTGAAGGGAAACCACTCAATTCAGGTTCAATATATCCAAAGGAAAGTAAGGAACAGGGAGGGGAAACCACTCAATTCAGGTTCAATATATCCAAAGGAAAGTAAGGAACAGTGAGGCGAAACCACTCAATTCAGGTTCAATATATCCAATGGAAATCAAGGATCAGTGAGGAGAAGCTCCTCAATTCAGGTTCAATATATCCAATGGAAAGCAAGGAACAGGGAGTGAAAGCTCCTCAATTCAGGTTCAATATATCCAGTAGAAAGCAAGGAACAGGGAGGGGAAACCACTCAATTCAGGTTCAATATATCCAATGGAAAGCAAGGAACAGTGAAGGGAAACCACTCAATTCAGGTTCAATATATCCAGTGGAAAGCAAGGAACAGGGAGGGGAAGCTACAAAATTCAGGTTCAATGTATCAGACCTGCATTGCTGAAAACGTGGCCTTCTGGTTAAAGCTACAAACCTCACGTGTGTATTTTGTCATTCCAATGATTTTTGGCAAATTTGAGACTCCATTCTCAGAAACACACACTTATTGCCTCATTCCTGCCCAGTACAAGGACAGACAAGCTGGACAGGCTGAATGCAGCACTGTGATGGTTAACATAGAGCCTCAGCAATGGCTTGGTCCCACTCTGCTACACCTGTGTGCAACCACATCATCCATTATTGCTCTATTTGGGCAGGAATTTTACCCACACCAAACTGTTCATATGGTCTCTGCATTTCACAGACCTGTTTGTGCTAATGTTGAGCACAGGATCTCTCTTGCTAGAGAAAACACTGACACTAAAGCTTTATCCTGCTTGAAAACACAATGCAAATAGAAAAAGGCAATTTGCTGCAACAGAAAGTGGCCATTCAATGTTTAAAATGCCAGTTTAAAATAAGTTTAGCAGCACTTTTCTGTTCAAACAGCACTGATGTAACCTGGCTCCTAAAGTTCATCGTAATTCTTCTCAGCCAAACTAAAATTTAATTAAGATGTTCTACAAATATTCTATTAAAAAAAACGCAGCTGTCATGGGAAATAGATGCTGCTCTTTCCTGCCAAATTCCACCAAAAAACATCCAACATCCTTTCGTTCTCCCTCCTCCTCTTTTTCGTGCCCCCAGTCCCCCACCCACACACAGAGGACACTGTTACATCACTCCAAGTACAAATCTTTTTGCTGCCCTCATTTCCCAGAGATTAACGATCAGGCAGCTCAAATCAGCTTTCCCAGCTGCACTGAAGTCAAATATTAAATGGCAAAGCCCAAAGGCTTTAAAGGCATTTCAGTCAGAACAACCCGAGGTGTGCCAGGCCTGGAGATGCCTCAATTTACCTTAAAGGACACAAAAGAGAATTACAAAAATCACGGGCTAGATAATTCTTTTAAAAATCATCCTAGTTTACTTGGAGTCAGGGGTTGTGTCAGTATAAAAGGGAGATCCAGAGCCACAAATAAATGGGACATGCACGAGGAGGAAGAGCAGGGTGGGGGTTATGGAGGATGAGATGGGAGTCATAACCTTTATAGGAAAGGATAGAGATGAAATAGCTCACCAGGGAGCCCATCAGTGCCTCCATGGAAGTCAGACTAATTGCCTCAAAGTAACCAATTTAGAGTCATTTTAGAGCAATCATTGCTCTGAAAGAGTTGAGGGTCAAGATAAAAGTAAATTTGGGAGTTATTTTTACTTTCATGCAGGCCTGAAGCAGTAGCAATCTTCTCCTCAGCTCTGGGCAAGCTCCCAAAGAGGCCTGGGCTTGTGCTGAGCCAAGCCCCATCTCCAGGACAGCCACACTGTGCTCAGGGGCTGGAATTCTCCTACGGGAATTGGGACTATGCAAGGTTGGCCTGAGCTCCCCAAGAGCAAAGTGGTTATTCCAGCTTCCCAAGGCCTGGACATGCAGGACAAAGAACCCAGTTAGGCAGAATGTCATTGCAGAGTGTCATTGCAGAGCCCAGCTGCTAATCCAACTCCTCTTTACTGCCAGCATTATCCCAAGGCAGGCTCCATCCCATTCCCCATCAGGAATACTCTGCCAGGGCACAAAATGGCCAAAGGGCTGTGCTCACCAGCTGAGGGAGGGTCCCTGAATGCAAAGGCAAGGCAAAAGGAGGACTGCTTCTGGCACTGGGAGTAAATACCCTTAATTAAAATCTGAATTGATGGGGCCCTCTGCACACTTGAGAAAGGAGAATCTATCAAAAACCATCCCAAAAGCTCAGTTCAGGTAGGCACAAAAGCTCTGCAGTGAGCACAGCTGTGCTGGAAGGGGAGCAGTGCCACAGAGAAGGGAACACTTTGTGTGTGTTAGGACAAGTCCTGCCTCATGAATGAGGGAAAGCAGAAAAGGAGATTCTGAAGAATTTACCAGATCCCTCAAAAAGCAGCAGGATTTGGTCAAACATTTGGAACCAACAACAGAAATTGTACCTGTTCCAGTTCAGATTCAACCAAGACTTCAAAACCAACAATTTGCACTGAGTGAATTAACACATTTTCATTATTAAAAGAAAACAAACAAAGGTAAATAACTATAATTAAACTCACAACCTGCCTGATTTGATATCACTTTTACTTCAAAAACTGGAACATGTGACATAAAAAAACCCCACAAGACGGAATGTTTGCTTCCAGAGCAAGACATCATTCTGAAGACCCCAAACAAACCTGTTATTATTTCAGAGGATAAATGAGTATCAAACCCATTAACAGCCCCACCAGTAAGTACACAATAAAATAAACACTCTCACAGATTATAAGCAAACAATACAGGCCGTGGCTATGGTAAGTCAGCCAGGAACAGCACTGAGCTCACAGAGACCCTGGAAAAATACTGGTACTCAGCAAATTACAGTCTAGACAGTCTCCTCTTTTCCCAGAGGACATTTATTTCCTCCTAGACAGCTGCAAACACTAGAGAAGAAACCTTAAAACCAACCTGCCCAAGAAACAGAATCAGATCTTCAAACAAACCTTTTTTAGCACGAGGTTTTGTTGGTTCTGTAGCCGCTGGCGATGAAGAAACCTGAAAAGACAGAAACCAGGAGTAGTAAATAGACCAGGCAAGGTTTCTTGAAGCTCTGTTCCAGAAAATAATCAGAAAGGACAACTGGCAAATCCCAAAGGAGGGCATAAAAATAGCAGCATTGCTGCTGGACAAACTCTGCCCTGCCAAGCAAGGAGAGATTTCTGTTCCACAGCTCCATTAAATAAACACCCCTGTGGTGCAGCACATCCCTGTTGGTGGGGTCACTTCTGATCACCTGCATCTTTACCTTTACCTTGCAAAAAAAAGCAATACTGAAGCATTTAAAAACCTAATTAGAGATCACACAGAAAATGAGTCAAAACCATTTATCATCAAACATTTATGAAGTTAATTAGGGCAAAGCTGTTCCTGGGAATCATCTGAGTCCACAGGATGTGAGCACAGGGATGTCCCATCACATGGAGGGCAGGGGACCTCCCCCAGCAAACACCGTCCAGAGCTTCCAGTCCGTGGCAAATACATTAATTTTATATGATTTTCTTACTTTGCATCAGCCATCAAACCTTCATGGAAGAGAAATGGGCTTACACAGGAAAGTATTTTTATATTTCCCTCTGATTTTTGGGAAGACACAACGTGGGATTTTATACACCTGTGTCACCTTCCCTCTCCTTAATAAATAATTTTTAAAATCAGAGATTCAGTCAATCTTTGTTCCTTGCAATGTTTTGGGAACATTTTCTAATTGCATCTTTTCTTTCTTTACTGGAGATGGGGCAGATCAGAGAGGCTGAGACATGAAAAATAACCCAAAAAAGGCTCTTCCTTTTTTATTTTTTTTTCTGTTAACTTTTTTGTTTCTTAACAATTTCTAAAATTTTAATGACTTTTCAGATTCCTATTGTGAAAAACTGATCTGCTATTTTCATGGATTTACCCAACTCTGAGCACTCTATCCTCAGGAGGAATAACCAGCACAAACACCTCATTTTTTTTACATATTGCAATTTTTTTTAAAATCTATACACCTATCATTCCGAGTCCTCTCACTCTGCTAAGACTTTCCTGGAGTTTCTCCTATTTCCTCCTCACCTGAGTAACTTTCTACCCATTCTTTTGTCCAGATCATTTCTAAGTACACTGAATAACTCAGGCCTGGTCCTTACCCCTGAGGGGCTCCACAGCAACCACTCTCCACCCCAAAAAACTGAATAATTATGGAATGGCTTGGGTTGGAAGTGCCTTAAAGATCATTTCGTTCAGTCCTCTGCCATGGGCAGGGACACCTTCCACTATCCCAGGCTGCTCCAAGCTCCGTCCAGCCTGGCCTTGGGCACTGCCAGGGATCCAGGGGCAGCCACAGCTGCTCTGGGCACCCTGTGCCAGGGCCTGCCCACCCTCACAGGGAGGAATTCCTTCCCAATATCCCATCTAACCCTACCCTTTTCCACTTTTTAGCCATTCCCTGTGTCCTGTCCCTCCATCCCTTGTCCCCTGTCCCTCTCCAGCTCTCCTGGAGCCCCTTCAAGGCCCTGGCAGGGCTCTGAGGGTCTCTCCGAGCCTCCTTTTCTCTGCACACCTCCAGCTTCCTCAGCCGCTCCTTGTGCTGCAGCCCCTTCCCCATCTCCTTTACTTTTCCCCTGTTCCAGCATCTAATAATCGATAACTAATGTTGATTACCTCAGCACAGGCTGAAGTTCCCTCACGTTTTCCATACCAAGAGTGCAGATTAAAAACTCGCTCTTCAAAAGAACTTCCCGCCGCCGCTGCCACCCCTCACTTCCCTTCCCGTCCCCTCCCGTTCCTCTCCCGTCCATGTCCCCTCTCCCCCCTCAGCCCGGGCGCCTCTCTCCCCTCTCCCCTCACCGCGGCGTCCTGAGGCTCCGCCATGGCCGCGGCGGGCCGGGGTTGCCATGGCGACAGCCGCCACTTCCGGCACGGCCATGGCGCGCGGGGCACGGCGGGAAGGTGGCGGCGGGAGGACTCGCGCCCTCCTCCCCAGTCAATCCCGGTCCCCGTTTGACCTGAAAAACACCCGAAAAACCACAGAAATAATAAAATGCCCAGATTTTGGAAGGTTTTATTGGGAACTCCGCGGTGTAGAGGGAAATGAGGCCGCCAGTGAAGAGGGATAGGCCGGGAAGCGCTGAGCGGCCGCGGCCCCGCTGTCTCCCCGCCCCACAGTAGCAGCAGGGAGGGAGGTTGGGATGGCGGATTTTGTTTATTTTCCTTTATACTTCCACAGTGTCTCTGGGGATGGTAATTCACCTGCGAGCGCCTGAAACCCGGGGGAAAGGAGCTGCAGCAGGGTTCTCCCACAGAGCAGGGCTTTGTCACTGTCTCCAGGTTTGCCAACAGCCATCGGGACTGAGGACGCCACAGAGCGGGTTTCCTTTGGAGGGGAGTGCCCTCAGCCCTGGCGTTTTCCTTTCGGGGAACGCGGAGCGAAAACCCAACGCCTCTGTGCTTGCACCTGCCCTGCCCAGCCCAGCTTCCAAGCGTTTCACTGCATGGACAGAGAATTCCCACCGGGAATGGCAGGGACGGATACGGGCAGGGTCGCTCCACGCAGCCCTGCGCCATCCCACCCCTCCAGGCAGCACCAGGAACAGCACGGGGAAAGCGGCTGCGCTCCCTCACGTCTGATTTCCAGGGCAAATAAAGGGAAAAACAGGGACAAAACCACACCACGTCTGATTTCCAGGGCAAATAAAGGGAAAAGCAGGGATACAGGGACAAAACCACATCCGTGGAACGTCAGTAGGAACAGTGAGGGAGGCGAAGTGAGCCCGCTGCCAGCTGGAAACAGCATCCCGTGTTACAGCCCTGTCTGGGATCTGCCTTTTTTATCTGATCCCTTCACAACTTCCATCCCCTGGAAGCTGGCAGAGCGGCAGGAGGCTTGGAGGACACTTGCCTGGCGAAAAATACCACAGAAGGAATTCCTATACAGGAGTAAATTTAATAAAACCACCACCAATTGTTTACTTTAACATAGCTCTTGTTACAGAAATCATAAAAATGGACTCAGTAGCTAAACTCATTAGTTCTTTCCCCTTTTAATTGAAAAATACTCCGCTGATTTCAGCTTCTACTGCACTAGATGGAGTGTTAAATAGTTGCCAGGACAGGACGCCCAGTGATTGAGCCCAAAACAAACACAAAGACAATTCCATCAGCTTTCCTTTTCCATGTTACGACTCGTTATAATGAAGTGAAAATTAAAACAGCAAGAAAGGGTCCATTTGACACATGAAAGGTGGAGGGAGAGGAGATCCACAGCCGAAATCTCGCAGGAAGTCTTTAGAGAAGTGGTGCAAAACACCCCTCCTTGTCCTGCCTCGGGATCCAAAACAAACCTCTAAACACACACACACACACACAAACACACTCACACGCCTCCTCTGGGATCACAGCACGTGTCCTGCGTGCACCAGTGGGAACAGAGAGCTGGATTTGGGCAGGTAAAGATCTGGGGCCAAAAATAAACCAAGAAAAAGGCAAGGCATCCTGAACCAGAGCTCCAGGAGCTGCGAGGGGCCGCGTCCGTCGCCAGCAATGGATACACACACAGACCTGGGGGAGGCCCTGGACAGAAAGGAACTGCAGGAAGAGGAGAAACCCAACTGCTCTTTTGGAAAAAGCCTTCCAAAAAGAAAAAAAAAAAATAAAAAATATATATATATCGATATATTCACTACACCAGCACACGCTTCCCCCACCCCAGCCCAGGGAAAAAAAAACCAAAACCAAACAAAAGAATCAAACTGAAAGAAAATGCACAGCAAATAGACATAATCTTGAAGATTTTTAAAGAATAAATATTTTTTTGTAATTAAACATTATGCAAACACGTGCCACGCTTGCTCTTTGTCCATGCATATGCGCTATATACAACTTTGAAAAATACTGTGTTGTCCTCTTTTTGTTTTAAAAGTCATATACAAAGGTTGGGTTTTTTTTTTTCCTTACTGTGTACCCCCCTCCTTCCCTCCCCAAAAATCCTCTTTACAATGAGCCAATCCACATTCAACCATGTATTTGGGTGGCAGAGAGGAGGAGGGGGGCGGGAGAGCCACCCCCCTTACCAAAGTCCATCAAAATGGCTGGTTTGGACATGAAAAGCAGTGTCAAGAAACTGGTTTAAGTTTCATCTGTACTACACACAGGAAAAGAAAGAGAGAAAAGAAAAAGGAGTCGGCTTGGAGGATGAAGCTACGTTACAAGTTAAAGTTGGAGGGTTTTTTAGTGCGTCTGTCACACTCTTGGCCGCCTAGAATACTGTTGTACAATGGTTTATCTACCTTTTTTTTTTATTACAATATAATTTACTTAATTTTTCTGTTAACAAAACAGAATCCCGGTACTACAGACCAGCGGTGTAAGAGGCGGAGCAGCGCCCTGGGTGGGTTTTATTGGAATTGCATGAGCACTCTAGGATGGGAAAGGGTTCAGAGTTCATTGCTGTGGGGCCGGGCTCAGTCCTCGATGTACTCCCACAGGTCCTTCTCGTAGCCTTCATGCACGTGCTGCAACAAAACCCTCCGCCGGCTCTCGCAGTATCTGCAGGGGACAGGGACAGCATGGAAAAGGCACGTCAGGAATCGCGGAGCAGCCCTTGTTGAGCTGTGATTTCAGGATTTACCTCAGAAACCGGGTTCCTCCCATAGGTGATTGCCTTCTGGGTTTGTCAGTCACCTCTCCCTCCCCCCTCCCAGCACTGTCAGTCCTGGCATTCCAGAAGGGCCTCGAGTGATTGGCAGATTCAAAGGATGCCCTCCACCCCTGGGGGGACATTGGCCCATCCAAGTGTCCTTTGTCCCTTAGACCTCCCCTCCCATACGTGGTTGGTGGTCCCCATGTTCCTTCCCTCCCCCTCTCCCCCTGGTAAAAGGGCGAGCAAACCACACGGTTTGGAGAGTTCTGTTGGAGCTGTTGCTGGATTCAGGGGCCTGTGGGCCAGAATAAAGCTCTGGATCCAAACCCTCCATCAGAACCAACTCCTTTCCTTCACCATCGCCTTAAAGCTTCGCCGGCAGAGGGAAACCTGAGGAGCGGCCCCTCCACGGGAGGAGGCTCCATCCCGCCACCACCAGAGCTCCTGTGTGCCTGGACCTGCCTCCACGTGCTCAGCAGCAGCACCCAGCCAGCCAAAAGTGTCTCTGAGGTGAAAACACCACAGTTGCTGCTTTTTGGTCAAGCAGCAAGGGCCAGACAAGCTCAGGCACATCCTGTCCAGCTGTATTGGTAATATTCCAATAGCCTGGCACCAAGTTATCCAAACCTACAGTATCCCTCACGTCCTGTCCCAGACTGCAAGGCAAGATGTATTCTATTTGCCATCTGTTGGCAGTTGTGTTCTGTTCAGTGGGCTCCTTATTTCTTCCATAACCACTCCTCCCTCCGGGGACACATCTGCTGATAAGAGGCTATTGAATGTCACTGCATGGCTGATAAGAGCTACAGCATCCCATTGGGAGATGTGAGCCCAGAGGGAGGAGCCAAGCATTCCTAACTGGATATAATCTGAGATTCTGGAACACCAGCACGGCTTCTCCACTGGATTTCCCAGAGGAACAGCAGCTGCCCCTTGCCCTGGATCTTCAGAGGAAGAGACTGCACCTTTCTCCAGGATCCCTGCTCCAGCAGAGCCAGCCCTGACACTGCAGGAGGGCTGAGCCACAATTCCAATGGGACTGCTGCCAACAGCCTGACCCACAGGGTGTCAGGCTGGGTTCTGACTCTGTCAGTGTTGTTTTAGTTTACTGCATTGTTTATTTTATCCTTTTATTTTCTTACCTATTAAAGAACTTTATTTCTTGCTCCCATATTTTTTGCCTGAGAGCCCCTTAATTTAAAATTGATAGCAATTCAATTTTGTAAACCCCTTCTCAGGGGGAGGGTTTTACATTCTCCATTTCAGGGGAGGCTCCTGCCTTCCTTAGCAGGCACCTGTCTTTCCAAACCAAGACACTTCCAAAAGAGGTGATCCTCCAAGAAGGGAGTTTGTATTTACAGCCCGTTAACAGTGCTAATTAAGACTTTGGTTGCTCCAGTCACTCAGCTTCAGGTCCCTGCCCGAAACCAGTGTGCAAATTCAGAGTTTTTCAGGCAAAAGCATTCCCAAAGCCTCTACAGCTGAGAAACCATCAGGAATAACTGGAGGAGGAGGAAGCAGCAGCTGTGGTTTGAAAAAGTCTGAGCACAGGTTCGTGGAGACACATGGAATGGGATGAGCTCTCCTCAAATATGGCCTGCTGCCTGCTCTAAGCGCCATCAGGACAACAAAAAGCCACATGTTAGCTGGGAAAAACTAGCTGGAGGTGTTCAAGGCCAGGTGGGATGAGGCCACCTGGTCTAGTGGAAAGTGCCCCTGCCCATGGTAGGAGGTGGAACAATATTTACTTTAAGATCCCTTCCAATCCAAACCAGTCCGTGATGAAAACCTCAGGAGCACTGACACAGTTTTAGATGGAGATGGAAGCAGTCCAAAGGGTTACTGGTCTGGCTGGAGAGCAGGTTTCACACCTCACATCCCAACATGTGGCTCTCAGAGGGACACTACACCTGTGGAGTATTCCCACCTACTCTGACTGAAAAATGCTGCACACAAAACTGATCCAAGAGCCCTCCCAGGATCCTGAGGAAAAGGGATATCACAGAACACAGCAAAGAATGTCATTTTGGGTGTGTTAGAAGACAAAAAGCACAGAAACATTGAATGAATTCAGGTTCCAAGAGGCAAACTCTAAATAAGTTTGCTGGGAACCTGGCTTGCTTGGCAGCGGTCACACACCCCTCAGGAGAAGCCTCCCAGTGGAGTGAAGCTATCCCTGACCACAGCACACATTAACACCTGGCAGCAATTCCTCACCTTCTGCTCAGGACCTGATCAGAGTGACTGATTTATCCATCAGAGCAGCTGTGGCTCCCCTCACTGCTGTCAGCTGGTCAAGAGAAACCCCTGTACACAAAGTCCCATTGATTTTCAGGAGCATGTGATGGCAAACACGTGGTCTCTGCTTTCCAAACTTTAGTTATTTTTCTGCTGGATGGGTGTGGGGGGCTTAATCCTGTTTTCTAGATAGGTCTTTGCAAGCAAAGAGATCCAAACAGCTGAAACTAAACCAGCCTGGAGGGCAGTTCCTGCAGCTTCCCAGAGCTCTTTAAACCCACTTCGATGACATCCTGCTCCCAGTCTTGCATCAAAGGGCACCATGCAGGACATGATTAAGACATGACTGAACTGGTTAATAAGGGACCTGCACGGGCTTGACAGATGTATTCTTTCTTCCCAGAAATGTGAAGGCAGGTTTGGGATACTGTTTCCAAGCAATTCAGGCTATATTAGTTTGTAATTTCACCCCTACAGAAGCATCCAGGTTCAGAGGACTGAAGTAAACAAGCAGCTTCATCTGAAATACCAAATTAATGGTGGCCTTAAAGGGTAAATTACAAAATGTCTCCAAAAAGAAGGTCAGGAAAGTCTTGTCCAGCCCCAGCTGTGCTGCCAGAGTTGGACAGGATGAGCCACCAAATCTTAACAGCTCCTGCCACGCCCCACAGTCCATTGAGTCCTACAGCTCACCCTACTTTGGATATTTTCTTCCCCCTAAGCCAGGCATAACAAATTCAGTGATTTTGGCAAAATGCCTCAGAAATGCAAGCCCTAATCCTGTGACTCATCCGCATTTTCAGCTTTGTACTTTTCCACTGTGCAGAAATGATTCCCCTGGGACTGAACAAAGCACTGGCATCTGTGTCACCTGGACCCCAGTCCCCTGCTCCCCTTCCCAGCTGGGCAGGCTGCTCTATCCCTCTTCCTCGGGGACAGCTTTCCTACACCCACGTTCTGCACAAATGGACCCAGCAGACAATTAAAGAGCCAATTGCTCTCTGCTGGCAGCTCATCCTTGGCCAAAGCTGGCAGCTTGGAATAACAAAGTCACTCCTTGTTCTTTGGCCCTGGCTCTGTGGGTCCCAGTCTGGTGCTGGCCATTCCCACACGCTCCTTCTGTGCAGTAACAGCAGTGTACTGAGAGCCATTGCTTCTGGACACAGGATTTTTTCCATTCTGGGGTTGGATCTTCCAGCTCCTGCTCTGCAGAGCAGATGGAAGGCAGAGCTTGGAGCCTCTCCCCACAGGCTGTCACCTCCCCTGAGAGCTGGTCCCAGCAGGGACACAAAAACAACTGCCAGCATCTGCGTGAGGGCTTCACCCGGAGGATTCGGGGCTGGCTCGGGACAGCGCTGCTGCTCTCAGAGATCCAGGGACTGGCTGATCACAATGGGTGGCACAAAGCCAAGAGCAAACAGCTTCCCAAGGATGTGGCTCTGGAGAAAATTGTATCTTGGCAAGTGCTCAGGTCACTACCTGACACAGGGCATGGCAACACTTGGCTGCTTTGAGAGAAAGGAGTATTCCAACACAAACCTGTACTTATCCTGTACTTTCTGCTTTATGTCTTGCAGCGAATCTTGGGATATATCTCGCTCCAGGTACCCAGAAAGCACCTCTGTAGCATTCTCTAAGTCTGCTTGGTTATTCTGTAAAGACAAAAGAAAAAAGTGTTTGAAGGGGGGTAGAGGAAAGGGGGAGATTTTTATTTCAGAGCAATTGGCATCAGTACCAAAATAAAAAAGGATTAGATATCATGGAATCCCAGATTGATTTTGGGTGGAAAGGGACATTGAAATTCATCCAGTTCCATCACTGCCATGGGCCACCTTCCACTAGATCAGGTTGCTCCAACCCCCATTCAACAAGGCCTTGAACACTTCCAGGGATGGGGCAGCCATAGCTTTGTGATTCTGTGACTCCTCCAGCACACCATCCTACACAATGCCCAGAGAACCTCTAACTTTTACACAACAGAATATTAAGCCAGACTAACTTGGGTAAAAGTGGGGACTAGAGGCCTCCAAGCATTAAATCTTATTTCCTCAGTTTTACAATTTGAATTCCTGACAACCCCATTTTCTCCTACCTCAAAGATAATGGACTGATTATTCTTTTTGAGGTAGAAGGCAAAGACGTAAGTGTACATGAGTGTGGCACGACACTGGCAGAGGACGTCGACTGCTTTCTTCAGGAACTGCACCTCGATCCATGACATGTTGTGCTGCTGCATCTCCTCCATCTTCTGCTTCACCTGAGCGTAGAGCTTGTGCTCGAAGCGCAGGCTCTGCATGTGGTTCATGTAGCGGTTGCAGTAGAACAGGTACCTCTGCAGGGCTGCTCGGGATCGCTGTGTTAATTCCCATTAGGGAGAAAGAAAACAAATAGTTAAAATAAAGTAATGGCTGCAAGAGAAGTAAACCCTTCACAAGGCTCTTCCTGATCCAGAGAATGAGCTTCCTTTCCAAAGGAGGCTCCTCTCCTGTCGTGTTGGGCAGACGGCTCCGTGCGGCCCCGCTAACCCTGGGAAGCGCCCCGGGCACTTCCCAGCACAGCTCTGACATCCTGACTCCCAACCTTGGAAGCAATTACAATCACACTGCTCCAGCCTCATCACTTCCGTATTTCAGCCTCTCAACTCAAGGTACAGCACTCAAATGCTTCCAGTGTCATGACAAAAGTGAGAAGATGATGTTTTGTTGGGGGGTTTTTTGCTAATAAGGAATTCTAATTACTGTGCTTGTGCTAAGAGGGCAATCTCAGGTTGATTATAAAGCAGGGGAAAGGCACCGTGTGCTAAACAAGAGAACCAAGATGACTCAATACACAGTCATTAATCTCATTTTCTTCACACTGACAGACCAGCTGTAAAAAACTAACACCACGGGCATGGTTCAACTTGTGTGCTCTGGATGTACAAAGGTAGCAAGCACATAGCAGGCAAAGCCATCCCTATCTTAAAAGTCAAAAGACTTAACTGTCCTTTGGATTTGTGCCTGAATCCGTGAACTCCTTCAGAGCAGATGTGTAGGCTTAGAGAAAGCACAGCACAGGGCCGATGATCTCCCTCATCACCAAAGGTTATGGACTCACCTCCTGTGCATCCCTTGCTGCCTTTGCATCATCCTCATTGTAGCGATTACAGTTGTACCTGTAACAGGGACACCGATTCCACAGATTTCAGTCCAAATCCGTGCCGTTTGCACCACGACCTCCTCGCCTTCCAGCAAGGCACGCTCCCGAACTCACCAGGCAGATCCGTGGGGCTCCCAGGGGCCCAGACACACCCAGCAGAACTCCGCCTTGCAGTTCTGGTTCCGACAGACCATGTGGTTGCAGCCCCCGTCCTTCTCGATGGTGACGTGGCATTTCGGGCATTCCTGTCCACAGGACAGAGAGCACCGTTAGCAGGGCAAGCACGGAACCCCAACAGCCTGGGGAACTTGGAAGGGGTCCCACGGCAGGCAGACAGAGCACGTCAAGGGAAATACATGATTTAATTCTTCCCTTTGGACATCGAGATCCTCTTCAGTCAGGCCTTAAAATACTTCCAAACCCGGAGCAGTTAGATAGAAAAAAACTTAAGGAATAACATATTTTATCTATGCTGCTCTCACAGAGGGACACTGGGCGAGTCACTTCATGACCTTCCCCAAAATCCCAGCAGAGGGATGGTCTCTAAGAGCCTGGGAAGCATGTGGCTTTCCTCACCACCAAGTGTCTGGTCCACTCTGGGACTGAGACCAAGCCGGAATCACGCTGTTACCAATCCTGCAGCTGTAACACGCCATCCAGAAAGGAGCTGAAAACATGCAGCAAGACTCTAGTGTGCTTCAAAGAAGCTGCTGTCAGCTAAAAAGACACTTCTCTTCCTGAGGTGTTTCCATGTTTCCCATCAGGTCCCTTTTTTCCCTTCATGTGACACCTCACTGAAGACTTTTCCATAAAAGCTCACATGGGGTTTCCCTTTCAGGAGTAAGGCTTTTGACAAATGTGAGTATCTCAAAGGGCAGCTCTGCACAGGGAAATATCTGGGGAATATAACACCAATATCATGGTCTCCATGAGATTGGAAGTTTAACAAATCAACAAAGCAGCAAATACAAAGAAAAAAACTGCATAAATAAAACCAAAACCATTTTAGGCTGAATCAGCTCCTTGTCCAGCTCATCCCACAACCACACCAGCCTTCATGAAGTTTCTGCACGATCCAGTTTTTATATGTAACACAGTAACAAACATATCCAGACCAGTGATACACACACCTGTGAAATCAGCTGCAGCTTTTGGGTCAGAAGCATGTGAAATCCCCTCCCCAGTCTGGAGCATGTCTTTGCGAACCAAAGCAAGCAGTTCCTACCATAGCATTCAGATAAACTCTCAGCAAAGGAAGAAACCAACGTGCACAATCACTCCAGAACTGCTGTTTCTATATAGGACACAATCTAATGGGTTCTCTCTGAGTGTCCCAACTATTACTGCATTTTAGATGAGTTTTCGAGTTTGGATTGTCATAGACAGGACAATTTGCACATCAAACCAATGGGATCAAGCAGCAACCAAGCACAAAAGAGGGATTTTCCAGATCTGCCTTTTTCCCAGTCACCTGTGTTTGTTCTTCAGACTCAGTAACTGTACTACAAACAGAGTAAGTGAAGCACAGTAGCTCCTGTCTTTCAGGTGGGACCAAGTTTTCCAATGTGTCCGCAGTGCTCAGGGCTTTGAGCTCTGGAATGCAAACTAGGACAAAAAGACCCTTCCAGTGCTGAAAGGGCTCCAGGAGAGCCTGTAGAGGGACTTTGGACAAGAGGGAATGGTTGTCCACTGCCAGAGGGCAGGATTGGATGGGATACTGGGAAGAAATTCTTCCCTGTGAGGGTGGGGAGGCCCTGGCACAGGTGCCCAGAGCAGCTGTGGCTGCCCCATGCCTGGAAGTGTCCAAGGCCAGGTTGGACGGGGCTTGGAGCACCCTGGGCTAGTGGTAGGTGGGAGAGGTGGAACTTGATTTAAGATCCTTCCAACTCAAACCATTCCATGATTCTAGGATCTCATTCCAGCCCTTTTCTCACAGGGAATGCCATCCTTTCCACACCTTTGTGGTCCTGTCTAGCAAAGCACAAGGAAGAGGTGATACAGTATCTGTGCAGATCCCTAAAGCTGTGTAAAAGTGTAAAGTTAAGTATTATTAAAAATTAAAGCCATGAAAAGCACATACTAAAGAAATGCTGGACACCAGCAGAAAAAGAAGTAGTAACTACTCAAGTCACCAACAGAACAAGTGGGAGAGATTTATAGATTGAGGATAGGGAAGGAAGCTCTCCCTGAGAATTACAGCCATGCAACAACCCAACAGGCAGCAAATCAAGTTACTAAACCTGCAGATTATTGTGCACATTATCAGTCACAGCACAGCACAGAAGTGACCTCATTAACATTGTTCCACTTCAAACAATTCCATACTGGGCTTGGAAACAAAAGCCTGGGCAAACCTGGCAAAGGAGAACAATCCTGATTTTGTTGTAAAAGTCCATGCACATATAAAGCACCATAAACCTCAGCAGCTCTTTTATGAACAGGAAGCTAAATAGAAACATGTTTCTTATTTCAGGGCAAGTGAAAGAGGTTAGTCCTTTCCAGAACTCCCAGAGGAACTGGTGGACATCAGCCTCCCACAGCCACATTCACATCAATGCCTTCACCCTTGCCCATCCTATAAAGACTCATCAAAAACCACAGGGATTTCTTAATGAATTTCAACAAAACCCAAAAACTTAATTATGGCTAGCACAAAAAAACAATACACCATTCTAACACCTAGAGTCACAGAGCAAAACTTTTTTAAACAGATTTGAAACACCAGTTCATCTGAGAAAGGGAGATGGCACTTGGGCACTTTTAGAAAACCACAGATCAGGGCTCCAGTGCAGTGGGAAATGGAGGAGCACAGTTTGGTGCTGGTGCCCAGGAGGATTCCATGTCCTGCCAGAATTTCCACACATTAGAACAAATGCAGGATCCCCAGAAAGTACAGAGGGAGCACTTTAAGCCATTAAAAAGTGACCTGAAAAGGGAGAGATGTGGGCTCATGCCATTTTATCTCATGCACAGGAGAAAAACAGCCAATGGATTTTTTGGGGAAGAAAATGTGCCTGGTTTATCCATCAGCCCTTCAAGCTCTCTCTGGCCTGCAAGGGAAGGATGGGGACATGCCAGGAGCCAAAGAAGCAACGCTGGGGCTTCTTTAGTACCAGATGAACAACTTTCATTAACACCAAATTAAGTTCCACAATAAAAAGCAGTGCCTTGTGTAAAGGCCAGCACCTCACTGGCTTTATTCTTTTCCCTTTGGTATTCCAAGAAGCAGAGATTCAAATCACACTCAGGTTCCAAACAGGCTTCCCCTCCTCCTTTTAGACCACTTCTAGATACACCATAAGAGCCCAAAATAAATGCACAAATCCAAGTTTTCTCTATTTTTCACTCCTTTAGATGTCCATTTGATGAAAGTAATGGATCTCTGTGGTTCCTTTATTCCCAAATACCTGAAACTTGCCGAGTTTAACTCAAGAAAGGAAGAACCGAGTTTGTAAAATAAACTGAAAAAGGAAGAAATGTGCAAATCCTTGGACTATTCAACACCATTCCTCAAGAAGACTGAGAATTACAGGCTCGATAAAGAACTTGTATTGCCTTATCTCAACTTTAAATTAATCTAGTTAAGCTGAACTCATGTGAAAGTAGCTTATTTTAAGAAAAAAGCCATCTACTCCAGCACATTCTGCTGCAAGGGCTGTATCTTTTGTAGAAGTAGAAGGAATTTAGGTCTCCTAAGTGCAAGTAAATGAATGCAAAAGAATAAAAAAATCATATCAGAAACCACAGAACTCACTACTCGAATCTCGTTTTTCATTCAGACCACTCTACATAATTCATCAAAAAATGCATCACATCATTCCAGTTTGGGAACAGAACCCAATTCAGCTGGGTTTCACTCTTCTGTTCTCTCACACAATTGCCTAATCTTCCTTTCCAACTCCATCTCCCAGGACAAGCCGGAACAAATGTATCTCACATTCTCCCGTTGCAAAGGATTATCCAGATTTCAAGCCCACATTCCAGAGGATTGGTATTTCTCTTTTACACCTTCATCTTGGTTATGACAGGAAGTCTCCTTCCCTGAGAGGAGCCCACATGGGACAGCATTCATGCCTGGATGGCTCCAGAAAGCGCTTTCCAAAAGCCAGAAACAGCAACGGAGAGCGTAGTCACAACTGAGTTCCTTGGAGAGCTGTTCCCAATGATAATGGAGATTTCTGCATCTGATGGTACCTGATTCCTTTCTAGTTCTTCAGAATGAAGTTCAACACAGAATTTAAGCTGTGAAGCCACCAGTGCAGGCACAAGTTGTGCCTCACCAAACACGGCTGCCCTGCTTTCCTGTTAGGAACAGTACAGAGAGAAAGGAGGGGTGGATACACACTCCAGCTGCACAGTTCCCATCCCAGGTTACTGCCACAGCCCCACACCCAGACAGCACTTGGGCTTCTCCATGCCTCTGGTCAGGGAGCAGCAGGGAACAGAGGCAGGACCTGGATGCAGCCCCACGATCCAGGGCTGACCTGGCTCTCTGGAGGCTGCAAAGCTCCCAGGACACACATCCCACAGGCCAAAGCTGCAGATCCCACCTTCCCCAAGGCAGGGATCAGCATGAGGGTGGTACTCTTCCTGCCAACTTTCCCCTCAATTGAATCCAGCATCAGCTCAGAGAGAAGAATGCCATATTGTCCTTCAGCTAATTCAATGGATATGGATGCTGTAAGACTCCAGGACTGCTGGCTTGCTCAGATGTCTGGAGTAATTACCCTGATGGCAATTTTTCTCCCTGCTGCAGCCTGGGCTCCTAAGTATTCCCATGTAGGAATGTCTGGGACAGTATTAGAGGAAGTAGCTTAGACAGTGATGTCCCAGAGCAGCAGTTCTGCTGCTCACACCAGACTAAAGGTACCAGTGAAGAAGCAGGGCTGGTGCCAGATGCCACCCTCCAGATGGGTGTTTCCCACCCCAAAAAAATCTTCTTATTCCCAAGGCAGGGGCAGGTAGAAGATGGGGAATCCCAAGATCTCGAGGGCTTTAACAGGCAAAGCAGGGCTGTTGCTGTTCCAGTGTCCCAAATATGTGAGACCCAAGGCTAGCAGTGCTTACACTCTGCCTTTTCCAAGCTATTGGCTGCTCTTCCTCAGGTTTAATAGGAACAGTCCCTGAAGACCCAGCAAACTCCAGACAAACCTGGTTCAGTCCCAGAGCCACTTTGGAACACACTGAGACAAAGGCAAAGTCCCTCTGGTGACTCTGTGAGCTCCAGGCAGGGCCCACTCCAGGCTGATCTGAGCTGCCCAGCAGGGGTTTCCCTGCCACCATAACACAACATTCCAGCTCGATGAAAACCAGGCAGCCAGCAAACAATGCCATTAACCACTTACACAACAGAGCTAAGAAAACAAAGCAGCCATTTCCTCACTCCCTCCCCACCTTCCTCCTTCAGCTGGGAGCCCCAGGCCTGCTCCTCACCCCCATGGGATCTGCTGCTTTTGTGTCCTTGTCACCATGACAATCTTGGTTTTAATTTGTCCCAAAACGATCAAATGCCTAAGTTTCAGGCAAAGTTGGGCTAAGTAGAAGGAAGATCTTTACATAATGAAATCCCAGACAGCTGTTCTGCCAGTCTCCACCTGGAATGCTGCCCAGCAGAAATGAAGGCTCCTCCAGAGGCCAATCCCAGGGATTTGAAGGCAGATGTAAATGATCCCAGCCAAACTGAGCCACGGGTGGTGGTAACATGTTCCACACATGGAATGGGCCAGGGATTTGCTTAGGGAAGCCACTGGTGCCAGACAGGAGCCCAAAGACTCAAATCTTGAGCTTCCTTTGAGTCTCCAATTAACTGTTTCTTGCAGGCACTTTCCTTCACTGAACTTGAAGAAACTCACCTGATTCCAGGCATTAAGACCTGTTCACTCTTCAAACAAGAGCACTTGAGTGCACTGTGGATTTTAAGGCTTGCTCTTAACAGGGAACAGAAAAAGCAATCCTAGTGCAAGGAATTAGATTGATGTCCTTTTCACCTGACTGTATAAAATCTGTATAAAATCTCTATATAAAATGGAGAAAACCTCTCACCTTTGTGTTGGCTGCAATCCAATTGGAGGTTTCACTGTCATCATCACACTTCTTAATCCATTTCTTTAACCACTGTCAGAAAAATGATGGAAGAAGAGTGTTCAATGTAGCTGGAGGAACTGCAAATGTTCCCAAGACACCTGCTCACATTAAGGAAAGGTACACCCAGCCACATGGGAAATGGGGAGTGTTGGTGCTGGAAAACTGTGCAAACAGCCACTAATTTAGTGGCAGACAATTGCTGCTGCTCAATCCTGAACCAGCACAAACACTCCTGCAATGAGTTTGCAGCTCTTAATCAACACAAACTTCATGTTGGACTCTTAAATAATAAGGACATTTTGGCTTTGGGGTGACTAATTGTGGCCTTCCAGTACCTGAAAGGAGCCTACAAGAAAGATGAAGAGAGACTGTTTACAAGGGCCTGAGGGACAGGACACAAGGAATGGCTTCCCACTGCCAGAGGGCAGGGATAGATGGGATACTGGGAAGGAATTGATCCCTGTGAGGGTGGGGAGGCCCTGGCACAGGCTGCCCAGAGAAGCTGTGCCTTCCCCACCCCTGGAAGTGTTCAAGGATAGGGCTTGGAGCACCCTGGGCTAGTGGAAGGTATCCCAGCCCATGGCAGGCTGTGGGAGTAGATAATGTTTAAAGTCCCTTCCAACCTAAACCAGCAAAACCAAATTAATTCCTCCAGTACAACAGATAACACCTGACAAAGCATCAAACACCTACAGGAACAACTCCTACAGGAATGCTCCTTGTCCAAAAAGCACCTTCACTCCTCTCAGGGGGTCACAGGTCTAACAGCCTCCTCTTCCAGACAACTCCCACCTGGATGAGGCACTGTTCCCTCACAAGATCCAACTGAGAGGCAGCAGTAAAGGCACCCAAATAGGATTTCACTGCTGGTTCTCACCCTGGGATTTTAACAGGTGAGCTACTCTGCTCCGTGGTGGGAACAAAAATTGGGCTCAGTAATCCCTGGGGGTCCCTTCCAGCTCAGGATTATCTATGATTCTATGGACAGCCACAAAAAACTTGGGCTTCATTGCTAAGTCTTGCACATAAATGTATTTTAAACTTTTTCAAAACATAGATTTGTACAAGAACCTTGATATACTCACCTTGCATTTAACAGGATCATGCCAGTTTTCACCACAGTTAAAGCTGTAAGGGAAAGAAAGGGAAAATAAGCAGATTGTATTTGTAATTAAACAGTGTAAGTAAGTTTTCTTCTGGGTTGTTCAAAGCCAGTCCTAAGGAAACTCAACACACCCCCCTTCAATCTTGAAATCCCTCAAGGGCCACTTCAAAACAGTGACAGAACAAGGGGGAATGGCTTCCCACTGCCAAAGGACAGAGTTAGATGGGATTATTAGGGAGAAATTCTTTACTGTGAGAGCTGTGAGACACTGAAACTGGTTTCTAGAGAAGGCATCCCATCCCTGGAGTGCCCAAGGCCAGGCTGGACAGGACTTGGAGCAGCCTGGGATAGTGGAAGGTGTCCCTGCCTATTGTAAATCAAAGGTGACTCTGACGAAGGGGAGAGAGAAAGATGCATCTGACTCCACTGATATCAGAAGCTAATTAATTACTTTATTATACTATACTATACTATATACATTTCATCTAAACTGAATCTGCCCAGCACTCACTCCTGCACACAACTGCTTACACTGCACTGAATCTTGTGACTGTCACCTGACAGTCCACACACACACACACACTCTTGGCCCTGACAGGCCAAGGAAACAAAACATCCTCACTCTGGATAAACAATCTCCATATTGCATTCTACTTTGGCACAACACAGGTACAGCAAGTGATAAGAATTGTGTTTTCCCTTTCTCTGAGGTTCAGAGAATGTGAATCTCAGAAATCCTTGGGAAGAATTGTGCCTTGCTTTTCCTTGAGAGAAGAATGTGGCAACACCTGCCCGTGGCAGGGGGTGGAACTGGATCACCTTTAAGGTCCCTCCCAAGCCAAAGCAGCCTCCATGAACACACACTAACACACTTCAGGGCAGTGAGTACAAGGCACTATCAGCATCTTTTCCGTGCTGGCTCTTACCAGAACTGACGGCCGCATTTGCAGCGCACGGGTTTCGCATCCGGGTACTGCACTTTAACGACGTGGTGGCAGTCGGGGGCAGGACACCACTTTAACAGTCGATTACACTGGGAAACAAAGCACACATCCCACATCACAGGGGAAGGCTGTGCTCAAGGACAGCTCCTGCCCTGCATCCCTTTGTTGTGGCTGCAAGCAGCTAAGAGATTAAAACCAAACCCACTGCACCCATCACTTCTGGCAAGGACTGAAAGCTTGATCCTGTAACAACTCCTGCCCCCGGCTCTACAGGACAGCTCAAGCCACACAGCTGGGAAATTGGGACAGTGCAAACATCTTGCAAAGCACCTTTCTCCAAGTTTATTTGGAGCCTATAAAACTATCAGTGTTTTGCTAAAGCACTTTTGCAGTTTTACTTTAACTGGCAAAATGTTTAAGGCATGTTCTTGTTTACAGCATTTCCTGGTTTTCAATGTGAAGTATCTCAGGTAACACTCAAGAGTCATAAATATTACATAACTATTATGTAACTACTATAACTACGTAATTCTGCTTCTCAGAACTCTAATATTAAGCAACAGCTCTTACATTCTCTTTAGGTCTTTTGTCCTAAAGTTTTTTTAGTATTTTCCTACAATTATCCCTGTAACGCAAAGGATTATAAAACAACCCCTGCCTTCACACCTGATTAGAGACTATGCAAAAAACCTGCACTGCAGTTCTAAACAAGCCTCCAGCCTCTGGCTGGCTACACGTGTGAGACAAACCCTACAAGGCATCAAAAAAATTCAAATAAAAACTCACCTCTACAAAACTATTGGTTATTAAATGCTGGTACTTTAATTTAACCTTGGAATCTGTGATCAGACGCCTGTGGGAAGGGAAGAAACAGAAAAATTGTAGCAGCAATCTTGTTTTTTCCATATACTGCCCTTAAGTTAAGACAAATAGGTTTGATTCATCCTTCTACACTTGCAGGTACTTTTTGTACTTACCTGTTCCCTATTTATTTGTTAGATCATTTTGAAAACTACATTCATTCTATTCAATATACAAATATATTAGCTTCAGAAACAGAAAGCTCATGCAGTTCAAAAGAACTGAACAACTTGGTGTGAAGATTTTTATTTAAAAATACTTTCCTGAAGAGCCCAAGAAACAAAGCAAGTAATTTAATCAGCTCATTTACATAAAACAAGCACATTTTGTGGCAAATCCCTTTAAAAAGCTCCAGAACAACCCTTGTGTGGCTAATAACTTTGGGAAGCTTCATGTTAGCTGGGTTTCAGTGGAATGCTACAGCTTCAGCTTAAAAATTAATGGTGCTTTAATCTATTTACCATAAAAACAAAGTTGACTTGAATTCAGTATCACTGGGGGTGTACACAACATGGACTTTAAATTAATTCCAGTCTGCTTGGAACTGGGAGAGTAGAGGAAAACTCAATGATGGGAACCCTTGACAAGCACAGTGACCACTTTTCTCCTGGGCACACCATTCCAGCTGGTATTTGCAGACTGCCCAGTCTAAATGCATCCAAAATAACTTAATTATGGATTGCTGAGCACTTCTAAAAATGTCTTTTAGCTATGACTGAAGTGTCTTCCCAATATATCTAAATATAAAGCTGCACTGACACACCCTTTGTGGCAGTCCTGGTTTAAATCCTACTGTGGAATACAGCTTGATACAGGCCACACCATGGCTAAATATTGGAATTAATGGATTTTCCTTTCCAGATGCAGGCCAAAACTAAGGGTATTCCTGCATGTTATCCTTACAACACTCCCTGAGGAGCAGTGTGTGCCCATGGGATGTGCACAAATCCCAGCTCTGGGCAGCTGGGAAGCTCCTCTCCCAAGCACATGCTGGTTATTATATAAATCACAGCACGTGGCAGCTCAATTCCCAGGGCTAAAATAAAACAAATCAGCTGACAAAGCATCTCCTGCAATTCTGGAGTCAAACTTACTGAAGAATGAGAAAACAATTTGAATTTGGTATTAACTATAAATCTCTTTTTTTTACCCCATACCTGGGCTTCAAGACATACTAAATATCACCTTGAAAATGTACTGTACTATAACAAGATATCAGGTACTGGAATTTAAATTAATAGTCATGCCATGACTAACCAGAGCACATAATCCATTGGTTTTTTTGCTTATCAATCTGCTTTGATTGCCCCAATCAACATCACCAGGTCAAGATCTTCAAGAATTTTGCTTTGAATGTTACTGTCTTTTGGCAAATCATAAATGAAACTAGACAAATTAAGAGGTGAAACTCATGCCCAGAGCCCATAAATCAGATTAATTTTGTGTTCATATCGCTTGGAAACTGAGAGCTGGAGACTTTGTAAACAGAAAAGGACCTAAAAAGTAATAATTAACAACACAGAAGTGAGTACAGGTTCCAGTTGAGATAATTTACATTTTTTGTCATATATATTGACATATCCTAAGATTGCCACATTTGTCTTTGTTGGCTTTTAAAGGAAAGAGTTTTTTTCAAAAATGCACCTTCCTCCCCACAGAAATGCATGTAAGACCAGGGAAAGGTGGACTTTTACCTCTAGAAACAGTTTCTAGTTTTACTCAGACAAATGGGACTTGTTTGCTTTAGAGCCAGCTGCCACTGCCCTATCCCAGGCCTCAACCCTGCTCTCTCCAGCCAAGGGGAATCCCAAGCACTGCCCTCCTTTCCTTGCTGCTGCCACTGCCACCTCCAATGCTTTCAGCTACTCCATTTCACATGCAGTGTTTGAACAGCTCATTCCAACTGTTGCAATCAAGAAGACACTCCAACAAGTCCTGCTGAGAGCGTTCGACTGCACAAATTGAAGTTCAACCTCTGGTAAACAAAAATCTCAATCAAGTTACTCAAGACATGCCAACTTCAGCTCAGTTTCCACCCACTAGGCTCTACAAACCACCCCTCAACAGGGCAGGAAAGCATTTCAGCTACTTCCACTTCCATTCAGCCTACACTCCATGAGTAACCAAGAGCCAAAATTGGGAAAATCGCTACTCTGAAAGCAGCTGATAATAAAAACCACCAAATTAATATCAATGAGTGAGTCAGGCTTCAGGAAGGAAAGAATAAGGTAACAGAATAAGCCTCTACTGAGATGTGTTAGCAAGAAGAATTAAAATGAACTTGAACAAAGCTCAACATTATGAAGGATATTGCTCATGCAACAACCTCCCTCAGTATAAAAGAGAAGGAAGCTCATGGAGTTCACTGCTCCACCATGAACTGTATCAGTCATTCTGCAGCTGGACAACTTCATAATTCCAAGGATAGAGGATGACACCCAACCTTAATCAAATCTTGTGTTCGAGGGTCAACTGCCTCCTATCAGAGGGCAAAAACCACATCCTACATCAGCCCTTAGGACTCCTGTCCTCTGACTCACCTCTTAACTACAGCTATAGGGCTTGGGCAACCAGTGGGTTGACCTGGGTAGAAGTCCTAAATTCCTACATAAATCAAAGGAAACAAAATGCACAAAGCAGTAAAACAGGGTTTGGAAACCCTGGTGTCACACTGACCAAACTGGTCAGGGAGTGTTTCCTCCCAGTGTCATCACATGGGGTTTTCACATCTAAACAGGAAGTTAAGAGACATCCTGGAATCAAAGCAGACAGTTCAAGACAGTTCCTCTGCTGCCTGCAAGCCTCTGTGCAGTTTGTTAGAAGCATTTGACTAGATCTGAATAGCACATAAGTAACACAATGGAAAGAGAGAGCAAAGCCATGAGAATTACTTACATAACTGTATTGTCGTCCACTAAGATATCACAGCCATGGGCAGGGCATGAAATGGTCTGGGAAAACACAAAAAGTCAGAGGAGGAACAGTGGTTATCCTGGCTTTGCATCACAAGGAATTCCAAGGCAACAGACTTCACTACAATCCACAGCCAAAGGAGTGCCCTGCCTCTCCCAGGTGTGCCACTGCTTCCTCCTTCCCCAGCCCAGAAACCTGCACCAACCCCACTGAATTCTCTCCAGATTGACCTCAGCAGAGCCTGCAGCCCCCAAACCTTTGGGGTTTGGCTTTTCTCTGTTGTTCTTTTGGGTTTTTTTTAACTTTAGCAGAGAGACTGTTCCATCTCTCTGACCCTGTTTCTCCAATGCACAGAATTTCCAGAAATAAGCCATGAGGTGAGTTGAGATTTTACCTGTCCCATGCCTTCCTCCATTATTTTGGTAGTTAAATATTCACTCCAGCACTGCATACAGAATTTGTGTCCACACTCTAGGCCAGTGAAGTACTGCAATAACAAAGAACACAAGACATGGCCTCATTTTATCACATGGATTGACTCAACAATTTCACCCTTCTTGGTGCTGTGCAGTTCATCCACCCCATCCCTCATTCCTCACACCAAAGCTGAGACACTGCTATTCTCTTTGCATCATCACCCCTACAGAACACTGCCAAGGCAGCCTTAGTCACTCTTCCAAAGCCAGACTTTAATCCCCAAGCCCAGCAGCAAGGACAGGTGTGGCCAGTGTTTCCATCCTGCCCATTTCAATTCATCCTTGTTTTAGGAGTGTATATGGTGCACAGCATGGCTCTCTCCCATTCTGCTTTGGAAATCAGTCAAATAAATGCAACACCAAACAGGTCACAGTGACAAGGATACAGAGTCTTCATTACTCCTGTTTTTTCCCTTTGGCACATGTGGGTGCTGCCCAGAAGTCCCAAACCTCCCCAGGGAAGTCCACCCTAAAACCCAGATGCTCATCAGATGAGGACACTCAAGATCCTAATTGGCAGGTGTAAATTGCTAAATAGAATTCAATAATGACCTGCTGTCACAGACAGCAACAGGGACAACTCCATCCTTGTCTGCATCATCTGCACAGAGCTGTCAAGATATCATCTGGGACTCAGTGGTTACACAAGGGGTGGAGAAGCAAACACTGCTGAGGAAAGACTGGAATCAAAGTACTTTGCTCTGGTCAGCTGAAAGTTATTTTATACTCAAAGTCAGCACCAAGGAAAACTGTATTTAAAACACTTCATTTGTACCACTATTGAGGTAGTATTTGCTGGCTCAGCTTTTCAAACCAACTTCTCAGCTAGTGAGATAAAACCAGAACTCTACCCTCAGACACCATCAAACCATGAGAACTCCACAGAGGAAAGAACCTGGAATCCTCTGTGGAACAGCCCAAAACAACAGCAGGATGGTGGTAATTGAGGAAGGGAGAATCCACTTGAGGCAAATGCTCTTTCCAAGCATTCTCAGACACCGCAGATCCATTCTGTCCATCCCACAGAGGTGCAGCAGCTGTGCTGTGCCATCTCTGGATGCTCTGGCACTGCCCAGGGCAGGTGCCTGTCAGCAGCCCTTTGCCAGGGCTGGCAGGCTGTGACTGCACTGCTCTGACACTCCTGCCACCAGCTCAGGCTGCAGCTGTGAGCACCAACACGGCTCAGTCTGACCTGTCTGGGTCAGGGAAACTTGGTTCTGACTTGGTTCCAGGTAAAAATAGAAACATCCACCCCAAAAAAACAACAAAGAGACCAGAGAGGAGGCTGACACCTATGTGGTGCCAGGTACACTGGCTGCAAGAGTGCAAAAAGACACCTTCCAATTTCTGAACCCTTACTGAGCCAGCTAACAAGGTGTCTGATGCTCCACAGATGCTGCTGTGCCCAAGTGGCATCTCCTGGAGATGCAGAGTTAAGAGTAAAAACACTTCAACATCTGGAACTTTTGGGATGCCACAGCATGAAACCATGCCAAAGACTGCACTGGCTTTTCTGTGAATTCTGGCTTCTCCACATGTGATGGGAAGAAAGCACAGATAAGGAATCATCCCAAACTGAACCCAAACACTCCTCATGCAGCAGGCACACATGAGGAACCAGCACAGAACACATCTTCATGTGAGACCTGTTTTGGTTATTTCAGGCAGGGAAATGCTTTGCTGAATGCCCACAGAAAGGCAGCCACCACCACACTTCCTCCCAGGCTGCAAGGAATGTAGAGAATCTCTCAGCTCTTTTCTTTACTTTGAGGGAGTTCCCAATTATTTTTGGCTCAGCTGACAGCAGATGTCAAGGGAGCAAATAAAAAGGCCAACATAAAACCACCAAGGATGGGGGGAGCAGTGATTCCTTAGGCAGCTCCTTAGCCCAGGGGACAGCTCTGCTGTCACCACATCTGCGCTCAGCATCTGCAGTCTGAACAAAGCAGGATGTTCCTAAAAACACCCCCAGCCCGCTCTCCTGAGGGTGAGGGGCAAGAGAGGAGGAAGGCAAAGCCACAACCCTCTCAATTCCTGTCTTCCCAATAAAGGTGTCACCCAAAAGAACTGCTGGGACCTGAAAGTGCTTGACAGGGACACAGAGCAGGTGAAACATCTCCTTAAGTCCTCAGACTAGCAGGGTGAGAGCTTCAAATGCTTTGTTTGGCAGGTGTTTCCCAAAACCTCAAACCACAACTCTCTGGAGGTGACTGAAGAGCTATAGAGACTTTGTAGATGGGAGAGAGGGAATTTCAGGACTAACTGCAACAACTTTCATTGTTGAGAGAGAATTTCAAGATTCCTGCAACAACTGTACACTGTAAAACTCTTAACACCTCCAAACTCTCAGCTTTCCATAGGCTGAAAGGGGCTCTCAGTGCAAAAACCCCCCAGCTTTCATGTGGAAAAATAATTAGCTGATTATTGCAAGAGGATTTTCAAAGCTGAGATTTTAGTTGGGCATTGAACATAAAAATAATCCTAGAATTTATAATTCACATAGACTAAAAAAGCTTCAAAACAGATTTCAATCACCTTAGACACAGACACTACAGCCTTTTACAGAAGAAATAATAAATACTAGCTTTCCTATGGGCTCCAACTTTTCTGTAGGGCCAAGAAACAGAGTCCTCTCTGATGTCTTTTAACACCAGCAACAGAGAGAGCCCTGCTCACCTGCAACATCTCTCTGCTCCAGCTAAAAATCTGCTCTTCTAACAACTGGGCCACTGCTATTTGAGCTACAAAATCAAGAAGTGTTAGCATGTTTTGTGCTGCTCTTCCCAGTTTCAAAACTCTAGACAATGCTGGGGTGTGGTTTTAGAGGCTATCCTGTGCAGGGCCAGGAGTTGGACTCCATGATCCTTGTGGGCCTGTCCCATGATTCTGTGATTCTGCTCCCCAGGTAGCACAGCAGCCCCAGCCAGAGGACAGGCCTGTCACTTGTGAGCTGTACCCCCACCCAGCACAACAACTACATTAAAATGGAGAGAACAATATATTAGAATATATTGCCTTTCTTTTTCAAAGCACCTCATCATACAGAGCAAGAATTTGCCTTCCCAGCTACTCTTCACAAGGAAGTCAGGGCACACAAGGCTGAAGAGAGACACATGAAGCCTTGTGGTTCCTGGCTGAAGAGCAACAGGGACCTTGATGCTGAGAATGAGAGGCCTGAAGCTGGGCTTGGCTCAGCTCTGTTCACTCCAGGGAAGAAGATCCAGAGCAAGGGAGAGGCCACAGCCAGGGAACTTCACCTCAAGCTACTCCTGAACCCCAAAATTTATCGTGGTGCTTTGCTGAAAACACACCCAGAGCAAAGCCTTATGTCAGAGCAGCTCTGCCTGGCAAGGCCCAGCCCTTGTTTTAGGGTGTTCTGGAGGAGCAGCTCCCCCACAAAGAACAGGTTCCAACAAAAGAATTCCTTACTATCAGCACTTTGCCTTTCTTTGCTTTCTGATGAACTCTCCTATTTGAGCTTTTCCACTCACCTCCTTTTCTCCCAGGTCTCCCAACAGCATGTCCTGCCCCTAGGAGCCCCAGCAGAGCCTGGACCTCTTAGCAATGTATGGGAATGCTTCAGTTTGGTCAACAGTGACCAAAAAAAGTAGCACTATCACCCAGAGCATTGATGCAGAGCCCCAGCAAGCACTGGGTAACACACCCTCATGTCTGACCAAAAGGGTATTGTCCAATATAATAAAGATCCAAAGACATCCACATTTTACTTCTACTACTTTTTCCTAGACTTCCTACTTTGACTATTTTGCTTTTAAAAGCTGTTTCCTACCTTGTCTTTCTATTTAAGTAAATCCTTTTGCCCATCATGATTTTCACAAGTTTGAATTTCACACATCCTTTATCTGTACACCTGACTTGGTATCAGACCTTTGCAAACATCACCTGCTTGCTTTTTCCTGAACTTTACCACACCACTGCCTGGGCCCCAGCACCCTCAGAGGTGCTGTGCAGGAAAATGTGAAGTTTCAGGTTGGAAATTTGGGGAGTTGCTACTCAAGTAGTGTTGGAACCCTGCATGCTGAGAATTTTAAACTTTCTGTGCTGAAAGGCACAGACTTGCAAGAGAGCACTGCATTTGACCTGAGGCTGTGGAGAAGATTTCCAAAATTGATTGATAGCACTGGGATTATGTGCGTGTATTTGGTCAGAAGTGTGTAATATCACAGGGTGGAAAACTTAGAGTTTGGGGTTTTGGAATATAGAAAAAATATGAAATTTATATGTATAAATATGAATTTATATGAAATATTATTTCATATAAATGTGTATGAAATAAATAAAGATGGAGGTTTTAGGGCAGAGGCAGGTTGTTCTTTACCTTCTTCTTTGTGGGTTTGGGTGATGTTTTGTAATTGGACAGAAAATTCTGCATTGAGAGCTTCAAGGGATCAGTTATTGGGTTAAAAGGGAAAATAATCTAGGTGTCATTTCTTAATTGGATAGTTTAGTCTTAAAAGACCTTGTAACCAGAGATTGCTGGCCATTTTGTGCCTTCTAATGAAACGCTGCTGAATGCATGGTTGTGAGGCTGTTTCACTGATAAAAATAATCAACACCTGAGTCCAAACATGAACTAGCATCTCAGTCTACCATCAAACTTCAATCCCAACCTCAAGACACTGACAGGCAGCAGCAGGGCCCCTGGGTACTCACGGAGTTTGGGTAGTTCAGATAGCAGATCTGACAGGACATGTCCTGGGCTGATGATCTGGTGTTCATCTGGCGCGTTCGCGACTTTTTACTTGGATTAATTACGTGACACTCTGCAAAGAGCTTCTCCAAGTTGCCATCAAAGTACCTGCACAACACAGGACAGAGTGAACATTTAACCACCTTCTAAATCAGATTTCCATTCTATGTAGCAGTTAAGTGTACAAAGATGCTTTTTGTATTTCAAAACTCATACACCCACTGCTTCCAACAAACCCTTCTCTAATACAACACAGAGGTGGATATTAGACAACTGCAGAATTTCAGAGACTCTCACTTGAATAAACACTCCTGAAATTCAGGCACCTTCAATTCTTCAGCTGCATTTCAAGTAATTTGTGACTCTCCCAATTGGTTGGCATTAGAATTCCAGGACAGGAAACGAGAGCAAGAACACCTGAGTTCACAGTTCAGGCATTGGAACACCTTCCTAAAACACAGGTTTGATGCCTTCAAGCTCAATTCTTTTCAACTGAAGCCTTCCATTTTTCCTAATAGTCTAACCCTTAGCCATCTGAACATCTTTTCTCTTCAATCAACCTGAGGTAATTTAACAACCTCCTAAAAACGACAGTTCCAGGTTTACAATGCTTCCAAAGATCAGGTACCTATTGGAAAGGAGGATGCAAAATTGCTTGGGGGCTGAAAAGAGATCACTTCCTTTCTATTTCCTATTCCCTTAAGGAAAGCAATATTGGTTTGCTTCAAAGGCTTATAAAAAGCTCTTTCTTGGAGAGGAGGACCAAACTGGAGAGAATCATTATCAGAAAGCTCAGCCTCTTCCCAGAATCCTTCACACACCTTTCTCCAGCCTGCAGCAGCTGCAAAGAACTAATTAAACCAGACAATTAACCAGCCCCATCACATGCACACATCCCCCAGCTAAACCCAGTAAGTCATTCCTCAGCTCCACTACAGCTCTACCTACCAACAAGGCTTGATTTATAATTGAAAAAATATCAATTTTCCTGCTGTTTCATATGTTTCTCATGCAGTTCATGTATTTTAGATCTTAAATTTCAAGACACTGAATCTGGAGGGAAGTGGTGAATTCTGGCATCACAGTAGCCAGGAGGCTTTGCCATTGTTTTTCAATGTTAGCTCAGGATTTTACTCAACCAAGTTCTTTAGTTTGCTTAGAGAATTATATTTACAAATTTGTACGTTATATTTAAATCTAAATATATAAAATTATATATTTAGAAAATTTTAGCAAGTGAATTCAGTGAAGTCCCATCACAGGCAGTATTTGTTTATTAAGAATCATGGATAAATATTAAGTCCACAAAAGTTTTCCAGCCTTCCAACTGCTCTTAGAGGCAGCAGGAGCAGCACAGGACATGCTCTGAGGAGAGGAGATACAGCTGGGTGAGAAGTTTGCAAGGAAAATAGTTTTGTATACAAATGCTATGATGCAACTTGAACCCTGATACTCATGACCAGCTAAATGCTTATGGAAATACCAGAGGTTTTTGTAGTGGTAGGCTGGTTTTAAGGGTAAATATCCATGTCAGGAACTTGACTTTTTTCACCTGGAATTTCCTATCCCCTTTAAATACCTATGGATAGTATTCCTGCTTCTCCATGCTGTTTTCTTTTTATGCATTTTCTTTCTGAGTAAGTAATTTCCACATTTATTTTTAGGTATGTCTCTCAGACTCATACTCATGCAGCCACTGGGTTGTAAGAACTCCAGAAAACGCAGAGGAAAATTGCATTTTTAGAGTGGATCTCCCTGAAAACACAGCTCTAATGGATACTCCCAAGTCCAACAGCTCTCTAACTGCTCCACCACTCCTCAGGCAAACATGCCAATGGCTCAGTCAGAAGACTCTTGCAGTTCCTTCAAAGGTTAGGAACAACACCAAATTCCAATTACCATCCCTTTTTCCCACTCATTCCAGCATCACCACAATCCATCCATGCAGGCAGATCTCCCCTTGCCCTTCCCATGTTCTTTGGTCAAAGGATTCCCAGGCAGCAGCTCTAACACCCTTCCCTCCCACAGCAGGTGAGCTCCATGTGACATTCACCATCTTCTCTGGCCAGCAAACCTTCACCACCACCACTCTCCATTTCCATTCATCCTCCTTGAATCCAAGGAAGCCAGAACACATGCAACCCCAGTCCTGATCTGACCCTGATCTCATACAATTTCACTTAGATTTCTCCTCCAAATCTCACCTAATGCACTGCAAATGGCTCCATTTCTCCAGATCTGCTCCATGTCAGCATTGCTCCTCCCTTCCTTTACAACTCCAAGAATTCTGATTTTTCCTCAAATATTCTCTATTAATGAGTTGGTTCTTGGTACCTCCCTCCATCCTTATTTTCATCCTAGGGAGGAGCACAGCACCTCCAAGAGCCCTTTAAATCCTGTGCCCTGCTTTCCCTTCACAATGCAGACACTGAGTAATTCCAGCTCTTCTGGTGCACAAGAATTTCCTCTATTAATTCTCTGAAGTTCATTT
The DNA here is from genome assembly GCF_012460135.2 of Molothrus ater. NCBI lineage: Eukaryota > Metazoa > Chordata > Aves > Passeriformes > Icteridae > Molothrus > Molothrus ater. The sequence continues at coordinate 2,539,702 of NC_050490.2, read as the reverse complement.
GCTTCATCACAAAGTTGGGGGGGGGGGGGGGTTCTGCTATTTTCAAAGGAATGGACAAACCAGTGTTTGTCCATTATTTTCAAGTATTTCTACTCACCAAGACCAAACCTATAACAACATCAAGTCCTTTTGGCAGAGGGATCAAGCTGTCAGCCCCTTTATCTCCTCAAAATTCCCTCCTGCTGTTTGTAACTGCCTAATCGCCATTTTCCAGACATAATCAAATCTTACCCATGGGAGTACCAAAGATAAAAAGCCTTTTCACTGAAAAAAAAATTGCTTCTAGTACACACTTTGGGCTATTTACTTCCATGGAAGAGCATTTGTGAGTTGTCAGTGCATCAAAACACTCAGAGTAAAAGATATCTCCACATCAAAACTCCTGCCATGCACCATTTTTCACCTGTTCAGCCTCTGCTGAAGAGTGGAAAGTGTTTATTTGTTCCAAGAAAAGCAGGCAGCAGGTTCTGGAGAAGAGGCAATCTGGGCATTCCTGACATCCCTCCTCCACTCAGAGAAAACAGGGACATGTGGCCACCAAGATAAGCAGCTACAAGGGACTGCTCTATCTCTGGCTGCGCCTCCAGGGATTAAATCAGGCCTTGGGGACATGCTGAGACACTGTTCTCTTTAAAAAATGACCAGAGGAAGGCACATAAAGCAGGAGAGCTGCATTTTAACCTCTTCATCACACAGAGGTGCCTCCCCAAACTCCCCTCAGGAGAGGACACCATCAGCCTCCATCAGGAATTGGAAGGTAGTAATAATTAAAGCACTTTCATCACTTGGTTCTGAGGTGATGTGGTCATTCTGCACCTGGTGCTCTCCTATCCCTATGAATCAAGCTTGCAAGACCCAGGAAAACAATATCTGACATCTTTATTCTCCTTAATGCAGCATATCAGAGGCTGAACTAGTATTTCCTCCACTCATCACTTCCATCCTACAAACAAACCCACCCTAAATCCCCAATTTTGCTTTTGCACACAAACAATTAAAGTGGGACAGGGCAGTTTTTTAATTGTGGCTGTTATTACTTTACTGTAAGTGGAATAAATATCTGTAGCACATCTGCCCTCTGAACATCACTGTGTAATTACTCCATGACAAAGCTGGCACAGACAGTAACAACCTGCTCATTAAAAACAGGCATAACAAGGCTTAAAAAAAGTGGGAAAACAGAAATTTTCATGTCACAAGCTCAGACCTCCCCACTTCTCAACAAAAGAGGAGCCACTTGGTTGAAGTGCTTTCCTCCAGGCCAGGACTGATAAGGCTGCTGGGAGCTCGTGCTGACTCACCATGAGCTAAGAGAAAACAGGCTCTAATTAGGAACTGCAAATATACCATCAAACAACAGGAACTTTCCAGCAAAATGTATATTTTGGGGTGGTTTTTTCACCGTAATCCTCACCTATCACCACAGCAATGACCAAACCCTCTGGAACAGTAACAGTTCTCAGTCTCCTACCCAGCTTCTTACTCCTGCTTTAACACAGCTCAGCACTCCAGAAGATTTCATGGAAGTTATTTGGTGCAGAAGTGTCAGAAGGCAGCACCAGGCACTGGAGAGATCCTGTTTTGGTGTCTTTCTAATACAACAGGACATCAATAAGCACCAAAACTGGGAGCAGTGTGCAATAGGTCTGCCTAAGCAAGTCCTGCATTCTGTTACTCACAGGGGTAATCCTGCTGAGTTAAGTATTTTAATGAATATGTTTACCTGTGGATTTGTAAATATAACATGTACTTAAACTGGAACAGCCTTAACAATAACACCTCATATTGACCTGGCTGGCACCTCCCTTGAGAAAAAAAAAAAAAACAAAAACAAAACCACAGCCCAATTTTTTATTTTTAAATTGATGGCAGCCCTAAACAAGCTTTCAACAACACGGGACAAAACCTACTTGTGTAGAGGTATCTCCCAGCCAAGGAGAGTGAACTTTACCCCAACTAAGAGAATCAGCCCAAGAAACTCAAATATCAAGTGTTGCAAAGCAGGTATTAAATCAGAATTCTTAACAGCTGTAGTTAGAGTTAAATAGTGGATATATTTGTAAAGCAAAGCTTTCAGGTTTCCAACATTTGCTAAAAGAGGTCAATCTCAGGAAAATAAGGACTAGAAAGCTGTAAAAAAATACAATCACTTCAGAAAAAAAATGTAGGTTAAACAAAACATAAGATATACCTGAGCACCTAACCAAAAATATTACACAAAGGGCACTAAAGATGTTCTAAATCCATTAGCCAAGGATAGCACAAATATTTATACTCAAAAATAATTACTGACAGTGTGAAAACCTTTGCTCCTCTTTCCCTGGGTGACAGAGTACCAAACTACAGGGGCTCAGCCCCAGGGTCAGTGAAGGGACATTTATCAATTCACAGGAGCACCAACAACTGCTCCTGGTTTACCAAGCACATCTCATCTTCCCATACCATTTCCTTTGCCTGATAATCAGGGTGATTAAGGGAAAAGTCAACTAATGATCCTACCAGGCCCTCCACACCATTGGTCACTTCACACCAAGTAAGACCAGCACAACCAGCAAGTCCCTGTACAGCTTTTACTGCTCTTTTTGGTCCAGATTAATTCTCCTCCCAGCTTCTAAAGGAATTTAAATTCTCCAGCTCCCTCAATTCTCTTCAATACAAAACTGGCATTGGAATGAACCAAATGCAGCTGGATTTGGTCTCACTGTATAACAACAAACTGAGAAGTACCTTTACCAAGCAACATTCCAAGAGCTGGGAATCAGAGATGGGAAATAACCATAAAACACTCTGCTCTGAGGGGGAGGGAGAGGCAAAATTCAAGCCATTATTTACACACCCTAAAGAAAACCTGGAGCTGTGGAGATGAAGACAAGGCAGGACCATTATCAGCCAGGAACAATTTAGCCTTGGCCAGAGCAGCAAATCAACATGTCAGGAATACACATGCCAGCATGACAGGCACGAACAGCTAAACCCAAATCCAAAACAGTTGCTAGATAACAAGAACCTGTTCCTTCTTGCTTTTTTCCAAAGCCTGCCCAAAGCCTGTACATGTTCAAACTGGAAATCCTTCTTTCCAATGGGCAACATAACTTCCACAACTTTAAATCTAACCAGGCATCAGTAATATTAAAACAATGAGTCACAAGTCACCCTTAGCTGGGAAAGGGGGAACATTTTGAGCTTACACAAAAGATCCTCCTGCCACACACTGAGCATTCATCCATCCTCACTTGATCCAGGAACAAACATTTTTTCCAGCTCTGCAGCTGCTTACCTCTCCATCAGCTTCTCCTTATCCCAGTTGAAATGGCTAAGCAGTATTCGAGTGATAGTCGCTGGGTTCTGGAGAAAGAAGAGAAAAACAATCATTGAGTGAGAACACGAGGCACAGCTTTGAATAGGGATAGGGAAAATCAGGGTGTCTGATAACATCATCTGTTCAGACAGTACAGGTTTACAGGCATGGACTGGGAAATAGCTGGACTTGACAGATAGACAAATTTTAAAGAAAAAAAAACCCCAACTCTATAAATCCAAGCACCTGAATAAAATGAGAATTTGGTTGAAGATTTAAGGACCAGACTAATTATACCTATCACAGTGCCAACATCTCTACATCCAGCATGCCCACACAATGCAATTCCAGGATGGCTGTAAAATGGAGAAAGGGCTGATTTCTACCCATCACATCCATTTTTGCCACAATCTCCACACTACTTGCAGAGCAAGAATAATCCAGTCCTGGCCATCAAAACACTTGGGCTGAAAACTGTCCTAGAACACAACTGGCTGCCAGTGTAAGATGACAAAGTCCTTGGAAGACCTCAGAAGTTCCTGAAGCACCATCAAATCCAGAAAAAAAAAAAACTCAGGACAGCTAAGGAAAGAAATACTGTCCAGAAAAGTCAGAAGGAAGGTGGAATATAAGAGCTGATTTTCACTGGTGTACAAGTTTTTATTCCAACTAAATCTGAACCATCAGCCAAGAGTTTGATTATATGAGAAACACACCAGACCATATGGCTTCTGTAACACCCCAGAACCACGTTTTAGCTCTCAAAATCCACTCTCCAGGCTCAGTTTTAGGACCATTTACATGCAAAGGAGACAAGAGCAGGGCCCTGAGAGCGGCTGCGTGTACTTTGCCATTTGACACAAAAATGGAAGTTTGCCTCAGGGCCAACGTTCAATGGACGCTCTGAAGCTGTTGAAAAGTAGGACATAAACCAGCAATGTGATTTCCTGAGCCCTGCAGCTACAGCCACAACCCGATGCTGCCAAAAGCCAATGCTGTCACCCACAGCAGAGATCCCACCCCATCCCTGCATCTCCTGCCCTCATCAGCCCATACCACTACAGCCATTTTATGCTGCAAATAATGACTCAGAAACTGATCTTCTCTTTTCCTTTAGGTTGTGTTTTTCATGGAATCAGTTCTCCAATCTATTTGATTGCCTGACCACACAAACAGCTGCATTAGCACAAGGGGAAAGCAGGACAGCCTCTTTCACCAGCACCACCACCAAAACCTTCACTGAAATAAAGCCCTAGGGTGACAATGTAATAAGCACAAAGAACCAGTCTTGTGGTTTATACTACAAAAAGCGACACTCCTCTCCTTCTACAGTATGTTCTGACTCTTATTAATGCCAGCACAGATTGTTTAAGGCCAAACTAAGAATTTTTTTCCAGCTTACAAAGCCCATGTGAAGCAAAGCAGCTTTAGAAGCTGTTTGAGCAGATCCCTGATGGAACCCCATGAACAGCTGGGACAGCAGATCCACACAGTATGGGGCAGGAGATAGCAGAAATGGGTATTGCATGGTGACACTGTGGTTCTGGCCCACATCTGAAGCAGTCCTCAGGTGACAGGGATCCAAGCTCTTCCCTGCAGCAACACCAGGTGCCTGGCTGACAACCACATGTCACCAGCCCTCCAACAACATCCCTCCCTCATCCAGCCTTGCAAGGGGAGCAAGCAGCTCAACCCTTTCAAGTCAGTCCTGCTAACAAAGAAGCTCTATGGGAATTTAAGGGTCTCCTTCACCCAAAGGTTGTGGGGTTTAGTTTCTGATCTTTTCAGGTAATTTTGTATTTGGATCTCCATAACAGCCTTTTCTGTAACTCTGGCTGTACTATGTAGGAGTACTTGAAAGGAGTTCTTAAAAGCTCACTTAGACATAATTCCTGGAGCAATTTAATCAAAGATAAAAATATACTTTAGTAAATAAGCCAATCTTATCTCTAGATTATCTTGGTTATGATACCAGCCCCTGTAATTCTCCAGTTATGAATTTCAGATGGCAAAGCACACAGCCCTTCAACATAAGGAGTCTTCACTCAGCCCAGAAATCTGCCAGATGTACAGAGAAACACAATTTTCTCCATTTCTCAAGCAAAGGCATTGAGAGAGCTTTAATTAAAATCAGCCCAAAGTCTTGTCCTATCTTCTACCACAGCAGCCCACTTGGCCACTTATTAAGGCTTCTGGGAATACCTGTTAATCACTTAATAGGCTAAGAGGCAGCTGAGGTAGTGGTCTTTGGCTGATTTTAAAAAGACAGAAGCTTTCTCCTGCACTGAAGGAAGAATTACAGTTCATGGGTAAGAAACTCCAGTGGTCTGCAGTGATTATTAAGTGTGATCCAGCAAATACCACTCCCCAAAGGAGATGTGGCTGGAAAGGACAAGAGGGTTTCATCTGTGGCTTCTCCATTTTCCCAACACGCAGGCACTGCAGCTTTCCAAAAGTTTCCCTAGGTCAGAGCCCCCAGGTATCCCAGCACTGCGAGGTTAGGGTACAAAACTGGACATCATTTAGGATTTTACTGTTGACTCTGTGAGCTATCACCTTCTTCTGCCTTGCTGGGCTCCAGCTTCCTCCAGCACTGTTGGTTGAACATTTTAAAAAAGAAAGGAAACGCCAGCAGCATGACAAGCTCCCACCAGAAATAGCTGGGCTGCCTGCTTTCACTGCCTGCCACATCCCAGATGTAGCATTCAAACCTCCCCTGGCTGTTTCCCAGACACAGAAGGCAAGAATTAACACAGCCCTGCCCTTGCTCATCCCTGAACAGGGATACAACCTGGGCTGGAGGAGCACAGAACACTGGGAGGAAGGCAACTAAGGGGCAAATCAGAGTAAAATACAAAAGTTCTGACATGAAGGATTGTTCCAGCCCAAGACCAGGCACACCATCATGGAATGCACAGACTTCCCTCGCAGTTACTGCAGAGCAGGGCTGGAGGAGTAAACCACAGCACCCAGCCCAGTGAGAGCTGTGCCCTGTACCTCAGGCACTCAGGGTTAAAACACCACCAAAATCATTTGCTATTTCAACACCAGTTCCACTCCAGCTTTCCACCAACCCTCAGCCATCACTCTGGACACTCATTCTGTAAAAATTAATGGAATGTCCAAATCCTGGCTTACACAGCACTGGGAAGTCAGGGGCTCTGTCTGCCTCCTGGTTTGGCACACAGGATTATTTCCTACGACCACACCACACAGATTAGTTATGAACAGGCTCTGCTGCTGCTCAGACGGGATTACTCCTTAGGCTGAGAGAACACGCTCCTACTAAAGCTATTTTCTGTTTACAAAGATGAATTTTCCTACAGAAAGCAGCCAGGGAGGACAGAGAGCAAAGGGAACAGCCAACACGTTCTCCTCCAAACGTGGTCTGATGAAAGCTGAAACAGCAGATCTCACTTACAGCAGCCTCCTATTAAATTTTACATGTTGGATTGCCTGGAGCTGAGGGCAGCAAGCCTGTTGATATCCAGATAGGAACAAACCCGAGGAAAGCAGCCATTTTGTTGAAATTCTCTGGGCACTTCAAAAGATTTCCTAACAAAACATTCCAAATAAAGCTCTGCCCAGAGAGAAACACCCTCAGTCCTTCAGCAGGGAATTTTATTTTTTTTTTGAGCTAACAAAGCAACCAAGTCCCACATATGCTTCAAACAAATTCCACTCCACCATAGCTTTTCACTGGAGGTATTTGCATTTACTGTCCTTATCTAGGTTGCCATGCTCCAGCACACCAATGCAAGCAGGAGATACAGCCTTACAAAGGTCTGGACTTCACCAAAGAAGCATTATTAATTCAAATAAAACTCCTTAATTTAATAGAATTTAATTCAGCTGGAAGCTTCATCAGTGATAAGAGTTAGAATTCTTTTTGCTGTCAAAATAGGAAAGTATGAATCGGAAGGAAGAATCTGGATGCACTTAAATGCGTAAATGAATTATAAATTAAATATTATTAGAACATTAGCTTGAATCAGAATTTCCAAGCAGCACAGTTTGCTGAATGACAGTTGGGAACACTTGATCCATTCATGTTTCCATCCATCAAGACGAGCTGCATGGTTAATTCTTGATGTTATTACAAAGAAAAGCACATTCTACAGTTCGGCTTCTCCTCACATGCTAGGAATCAGTTCCTGGTTCAGTTTCAGCATTTACTGCAAATAAAACCATTTAAGAACAACTTAGGATTTTGCTGGAGAACTGAGCTTTTCTCCTGGAGAGATGATATTGATAAATTCTTTGTTTGGTTTTGTTCCACATCAGGGATGGTTTTGTTTTCTACCCATGGTAGCTTCTGAACTCCAAAAGTTTTCATCCCAACTGCAGCACCTCCATCCCAATATCAGAGGGTTTTACAGCAATAAGGAATTGATGCCACTTCCAGTTGGGTTTTTACACAATCGCTTTGCAGTTGTGAGTCCAAGCAGATGCTCCAGAAACCCTGACTTTGCCCAAGCCTAAGAAGTCTGTAGAGGGTTCCAACCTCAGCAATGTCCACTGCTGTACTCCATGGGGACACAAGGCTGGGTTTACATTTCCCAGCACAAGAAACCCATGGTTTCACATCAGCTGACAAGACTGAGGGTTTGGCTCGGTGGAGGAGCAAAGAGCCACCACAAGCTACTGCTGGTGTGAAGCCAAGCAGCACAAACATCTGCTGCAGTGAGGTGCACCTGGGGACACATCACCACTGTCAATATTTAACCAGCCAAACCCCCAGTGTTTGCAACAGTAGAGCACCAAGTGGAAACTCCTGCTGCCCAGCATCTCCAAGGCTTGCCACATGCACTCTGTGCCATGGGAGAAGCAGTGATAAATAACCCAGAGGTGGTGTTTAACAGCAGTGGGGAGAGGAGAAGGAACCCCACCGTGAGACTGTGACCAACACCAGGCACCAAAGAGCTGCTTCATCACACAATAACCAAGGGCACCAGCCCAAAATTCTGCAATAACCTGATGTCTGCTCCCCTTGGACACTCTGCTCTCTCCCAGCCCCACACAGCTAATCACAGATATAAAAATACAGCTAGAAAGTGTCTTAAGTCAGCTTTTAACCTGCTAAAACAGATTGCAGTACAACTGTCAGCAAAAGGTTTGCACTGTTCTGCAAGTGGACTGAGTGACCTTCATTTGTGGAGATCCATTCACATCCATTCTTCCAGGAGACAATTACAGGAAATCTTACAAGCACAAAACCTCATTTCTAGCAGTTTACTAAAATTCCCAGGAAGCCAGCACAGAAGACGAGATCCAAGTGTTGAGTACTTCCAGGACATGATCTCAAACTTGCTGGTTTTTAAACACCACCAACTGAGCACTCTGAGAAGCTGCTGGAAAACTTCCGTGTAATCGAATATTCCCTGGCTCAATTACAGCCAGAACATGAGAGGGCTGCTGTCAGAAGAGGACAGCAGCTAAAGGACTCCATCTGCCAACCCACGCGTGCTCTCTCCCTCTGCCATCCCCTGGGGTCTGGGACACAATCACACCATGGACATTTCTGCCATTGGCCATATCAGGGCTCACAGGGACAGCACTGGGACACGCTGGTGGGGTCTCAGACAGTTCTCACCTTCCCCTCAGAGATAAAACCAGCATCAGATCTGCTCATTCTCTGTACCCCACGGAGGGGATTGTCTTTGTATCTTACATATTACTGAAGCCGTATCAGAAGACTGGAGTTAGAACTCTAAACCACCTGAAAATGTACCAGTTTCCTGCCATTTCCACACAACTCCACAAGAAGCCAGGCTACTCTCTGTGACTGCTGTTATCTGCTGTCCTCCATCTGGCATTTGCCACCTCACTACAACTTCCCATTATCACAGAGCCTTCAAGTTCGACACCCATCATCTCCTCAGCTCCCTCCATCTTTCTTCATCTCGTTAACTTCCCTTCACACATCATCTCCTAATTCTGAAAATTAAGTTTTACTGAATTAGTACCATTACCTGATGGCACCCAATGGTAGCTTGAGCTGATGATCAGTTTGTAGTAACTTACGTGCACTTGACTGACTGTTTCCAGCTCTGATGAACATACATTCTTCTAGCAGGGGAAGATAATAAAAAGCAACTTCAGCGAAAACTCTATTACTTCAGTTAATTGGTTCAAGAGACAGAAATGAAGCAGTCAGCTGCTTTACATTTTCTCAGAGCCTTTTGGAAAGCTTTCAGGTTAATGATTAGGAGCTGCAATGAAGAGCCATTGTCTAATAGAGCTTTTAAAAGCAGAAAAAAATACTAAAGCAACAATTCCGGGATGAATTAGCAAATTTGGAAATGCAAAAACTGAATTTGCACTGTAATACTTCAAAATAAAAGAAGATGGCATGGATTCACCCTGCTGCTCTCAGACGATTGCAGAAGCTCCACCACCAGCTCAACACAAAAAACGACCAGGGAAGGCCTCTTGGAGGATTTCAGCTATGCTCACTTCCATAGCAGGAGAGCTAGGGTTGATGACAGGACACAGAGAGATGCTAACCGTTATTTTATGCATTTAGTTTGAAGAACACTTTGGTTTCTACTTCCTTTTGCTAGTTCTGGAGAATAAAGTCCATCCTTAAAGAGGAAGGACCCACAGATCCTGAGCTGGTGTTCTACTGCCCACAACAGCAGTATCACCCAGAGGGTTTCTTTCTTCCTGGTGTCTCCCAGCACAAGAAATCCCAACATATGAACAAAAGCTCAGTAAAGCTGGGTAGACAACACAAGCTCCAGCTCTGGTTTCTGGAGTCTGTGCTGAGCAACTGCAGCTGCTGTGCTGAGTGCTGGGTGGGAGCACATGGGTGCCAGCGTACGCTGCACAACGGCTTTATTCAATCCTGAGCCTCCCACTCAAGGATTTGCAAAGACTTGCCTTAAAAGAGTAGGAGAAGGTGATGGCATCATTTCCATATAATTCTCTCAGTTTACTATTTCAGCAGCCCTGTAATATCTCCCCATCAGCTGAGGAGGAAGCAAACAGCCCCCAGTGCTGCAGCCAGGCTGGGCACGAGGGGAGAGCAAAAACCCTGCAAGTTTTGGCTACCGTGGATGTAAAGGGCTTGTGTGTTCATCCAGGTAAAATCCAAGTCCCTGGTAATCACCAATTTCCCCCTCAAGTTAAGCCTTTAGTCAACATCCAGTGCCACAGAGCTGCTCTGACAGGATGAGACCCCAATGAAACAGAAATGGATATTCAGGAATCAATACCAGACCTCGGTGTCCCCATCACAAATGGTCACCTTCCCTGCTGGTCAACAGAACACCACTCCCACAACCAGGGTCCACAAAGAATATCTGAGCCCACTTCCCTCTTGACACCACTGCTCTTCCAGAGCTCCAGGTTCCATTTTTCCTCCTCTATCCAACATAACCCCAATCCTATTGAAATTCTCACCCCACCACATAGCTACTGAACTCATGTCATATATGGGTCACAAATGTTTCCAACACTATCAGACACAAAACTTGGGTTTTCTCCAAATCACAAGCATCCCTAAGGCAGAAAGAACATCATTAGATACTTTCAGTTCTATACAGTCTCAAGAAGACTACACACAGGGACAGTTTCAGTTCTTTCTCAGACCAATATAACAACTCACTAATGCCTGGCTTGAATAAAACACACTGTGCTGCTTCAAGAGGAAAGCAAAGGCACATTTTGCCACAGAAAAAGAACTACACTGAATGAAGGCAGTGACTGACAGAAAGTACCAAAACACCACGGCTTGGCCCAAGAGCACAGTTCAGACATCTCTCCCCCTGCACAAGATTCCAGAGAGGCCAAGGAAGACTCTGGACACCCAGAACAGCTTAGCTATGCACCAGCTCTATTTCTGCCTGTGAGATGAAGTGACAGCAACTTGGATTACGATTTTAATCTGAAATAGGGCAGTAACTGGGCAAGACCAGACCAGTTCAGAAAATATTTATTCAGCAGTAACACAAGCTCACACAAGCACTGGCTCCTGGACTTGCCACTGGAGTCAGTGATGGGAGCAGGAGTGACCAGACACAGGAACTGACTGGGTAAAGGGGGTGGCAGGTTTATTTTAACACAGACAGGATCACTGTGTCACCAGACAGCTGAGCTGGAACAACCTGGACAACAGGGACTTGCTTCCAAGAAATCTGTTTGTCTCAGTCTGCCAAAAGCCATGTGTCAGACACATTAAAGCTGGGCCTTCCCCAATCAACAGACCCCCAAATCTTCTTGTCCAAAGACTGTAAAGCATATTGGGGTATACTCTGATGCCAGGTACAGTCAAAGGTCCCATTTTTTTCTCCATTATCTCACCAGCTCTGAAGAGCAGGCCCTCACCCTCTTCACCCCAAGGTCTGGGGTCTGTATTCACCTGGCCTACCAAATAGCAGATCCTGATAGTAAACTGTGGGAATACTGCCAATATCTACTACCAAGTGTCCTCAATGTAGCCACGTGAGCCTGACAGAAATACACTCTTTTATTAGTCAATGTTGGAAAGACTGGAAGTGGCATATGTCAGGCCAGCTACCCATCAAGCTGACAAAAGGAAACAACCCAAAGCACATTTTTCATGTGCTGTCTTCAGTGACTCAACTCCTGAATGAACTGTGCATTTCTGGGAAGGTACAGGTCTGCTGATGTGAGCTCCAGAAACTGTCCTGTTTGCAGGCAGAATGGATGTTAAAGGAATAAAGCTGAAAGATGAACTGCACATCTGCTTTCTTCCTTTACATCATTTTGTACAAGTCTTCTGGAGTCTCAAAAAAGCTTTCCCTGCTCTTTTCCTTCTTTCCAATATGTACTGGTACATTGACTCAGCTCTTTCACCACCATGTGCACTGCCAGGGCCTGGCCCAGAGCCAGGGGCACCCAAAGGGCTGTACCCACATCCTGGGGTTTATAAATCTGTACAAGAGTGGCACTGCTCCTCCACACCAGGGAGGAAAACTGCTGGCTCTGCTGGCTCCTTCCTGCAGCAGCTCATGCAGTGTAAGGAACAGGCACCTCAGCTCTGGCCAGTGAATGATTCCCCAGTTAACAGCACCCAGCATTTCATGGATTTTGCACATCTTTAGCACAACAGAACTTTGCTTTTGCTGCTTTAAGCACATTCAGAGGCATCAGCCAAACCAGGGCAGTGTTAGGATACTGCTATGAGCAAATGAGTGGAGGAAGTATCAGAAGCACTTGAAGAAATAATGATACCATGGTATACTTCAAATGCTTAGAAGAAATCAGACAAACTCTAGGAGGATGAAGGTATTATTCTAATACTCAGCATCACAGCTGTACTGGGAAGGGTAAATTCCCAATAACTTGGGGACTTTTTTCCACAGCCTATTTCCATGGCAGACCTGTCTGTAGGCTCAAATGTGTGCCATGAAAACAACTGATTTTCTCAGTTAACTGTTGTAAGTTCTCAGCAAAGGGCTCTCAAATTGTCCTTCCAGATGATGATTTAAGGGTGTCCCCTCCTCAGACAGTGTGCAAGCAGAGGATCAGCCTCCAAGGATGCTCAGCATCAATGTGTCTCTCAAACACTGCTGGTTATGTCTCAGGTTTTGGGTGATCTGAGCTGCTTTTGTTACTGGGCACTGCTGGAGAACACCTATCACAGGGTGCTTGGGCACAAAGACACATGAGTTGTTTAGTACAGAAGATATAATCCAGCCAAACTCTGGATCACCTCAAGACAGACACTGTTGATTCCTAAAAATCACAGGATAACCTGACTGTGAACGGAGAAATCCCCAGAAATCCTCAGACTCACGGGTATTTGGGGGAAATAACTCACCATGCAAAAATCTCACAGTAACATGCCCTGTGCAGCCTGTCCTGAGTCCTGACTTCCAGTTCAGAACATTATAATTAACATTTTCCAACAAATATACAGACAGGAAAAAGAAAATGGTAAGGGATGATAACTTCTTCCATGAGTACAATGGGGTGGCACCCACAAACTCCTGCAAGTTAAAGATCTACCAATGTAAGTAAACAAAAGCCATCCCAGTGAATAACTTCTCTCATGGCAATGGCCAGGTTACCTCAAAAATATTTGGATACATAGTCACTGGTGGCATGCAAGTGTTAACCCTTTCATCAGCAGTGTGACTACTGAGAAAAATAGGCTCGGCACAAGAATTTTTAGCCAGGGATGATTTACATGAGTATTTTTGGAGAACAAAAAAATCCTTAACATTTTTCTAGCTTCTTTTCCTCTTCCAGGCCCTAGTGAGGTGAGCACTTGGTACTTTTCTTCAGTTCTCTGTCCTTCATTGCTTCTGATTTTGTCCCTTCTTCAAAGGAACATCCACTTTTATGACCCATTCCCTCTCCACTGGGGCAAAGAGGAAGTCTTCCCATTGCACAGAAGCATCACCACACTCCATAGTATTTTAGGAAAGAAAAAAAACACATTCCTCAGGGTGACTTCATCTCCCCATCACAGACAAAATATGTTTCAAACACCCAATGTCACCCTGACAAACAGGCAGGAAATCCATTCTGGTAATGCCTATGCCTTAGTCTACAACTCTCAATCATGGAAAAAAAAAATAGCCATCTTATGAAGCTCTTTAGGCCCAGGAAACCACTGCCAATGCAGCAGTGGCTTGGGGATGTAATCTTTGGCAGCATCTTGACGCTGGCAGCAGCCCCAGCGCAGATGTGGTTGTGGCTTGTACCACTTCCCTGCAAAAAGCAGCTTTACCTGCAAAAGCACTTTGTTCTGCTGGCACAACCTGCATCTGCACTTGGAAAACCTGCCAGCATCCTTTTCCCAACAAGCCTCTTCTAGCTGGGATCATTTTTTAATGATGACTTCGCAGTTTATTTACCACACTCTGCTCATTTATTCTTACTTAGTTTTACAGCCAACAAAACACAGCCCTGGCAACACGTTACTTTATAAGCTGGGATTTCCGCTACAAGAAGTAATTTTGTCTCTTTATACCCCAAAACGTTTTCCTCCAAGGGTTCTGCAGAAGCCACCTTTGAAGAAAAGATAGTCTGGAGACATGAGGAGTTTAGTAATCACTTGTTCACTCTTGTTCCCAACAAGATATACCTCGAAGTCTAACTGCAGTCTCCAATTGCTGCAGGTATTTTTAACCAGCTACCTGAACTCCCTCAAGTTAAGAGAAAATAGTCTGGTGGGATCTGATACAGGAATAGCAGCACACAAGTCATACAGCAGTGGGGGAGAATGGGAAACCTCCAGTGTTTTCACCATTTTCTTGTTTAAGGGCTTTGAAGACTTGCCTCTACACAGACTTGCACTCATTTTATCAGAACTGTTTCTACAGCTGTTGAGTCAAACCAGCAAGGAGGTGCAGATTCCCTACCCCTTTTCCCTTTTGGTAGGGAATGGGAAACAAACCTGGACATGCAATTTTGTATTTGATGGACTTCACACCAGGTGACAAGTATATCCCTTGTTCCTGTCCCATTAAAATATTACTGTCATGTAGACATTGGGCTTCTGCAAGAGGAAAACCACACCCAATCAGCCCTGCCTTGTAACTGCTGTGCAGGGCAGCAAGAGGAATAATTACACTAATGACTGGTGAATAATTGAGTGCACTGAACAGGCTGGCACCCAGCCTCCTCCAAATGCCAGTGCTGCCTGCAGAAACACCCTGGCAAAGGACAGGAGGGAATTACAGCAGGCACAGGAGAGTGACACAGAGCCCAAACACCCTCCCTCCAGAGAGCTTCAGTATCCATCATCCCTAAAGAGAACTCCAAGACCTTGCACTGCTCCCCTTCTAGAAGTTATCAGCCCAGCCAGAAATGGTTTTGTGCACATTTTCAAGCATCAATTTCAGCTCTATTAACAGTACAAATAAGGACATTTCAAGCATGTCATATTATCAAGTAAAATAAAGAGACTGGTTATTACAGAACAACCTAATGCATATCTAAAATGTGTATAAATCAAAGACTATCACCTTAATTTGCTCAGATGGCCTTTCAGTCATTGCAGAAGTATTACAAACTATCAAAACAAAGACATCCAACACATTATTTCATCAGATCTTCACAGTGTACAGAAATTGTTAATTTTTTTATTGAATTGTTATTTTATATTATAGTTATTTTCATCTATGCACACTAGGTGAGATTTTACCCCAAGGACCTTCCAGTTTACACTGTTGCTCCCAGAGGAAAAATTACACTGCTAACTAAGAGCTGGAATGTTGCTCTTCCCCCCTTTTTATTAAAAAGCTGCTGTTCAGCCTGGTTTTAATACACATTGTTTAACAAAGCTCTGTCATTTCCAACTCCTGCTCTGGAATCCAAGCTCAAGACATGGCTCTCCCACACTCTTCTTTTCACACCATTCTTTTTACTCCCTATTTCTCAAATGCTAGATGAGTAGGATAAAGAGAACTAGGAGTTAACTCAGTCTTAAGTTTTTCTTCCCACACAGGAAAGCTCATGGCAAGGGAGGCTGTTTATTCATGTGAGTCCTCCTGGTTTCCCCTAATCCCTCTCCACATTTCTGTCTGCCAGACAAAGGAATGCTGATTGCATTTGTGTTTTGTTGCACAAGAACACACCAAGCCCACAGTTACCAGCTGCAGAGGGCATCAAAATGTTGAAAAACTCTCCAGAGCTCTTCCCAAAGTTAAATATGCACTTCTAACTAGATGTGCACACAAAACAGACCACAGAAACGTGGAGGTGTGGATGCACATCCATTTGTTTGGCTGACAGAGGAGAACAATTCAAACACCATCACTTCTGGCACCTGGAACAAAGCAGCTGCTCATGGGGTCAGAGGGCTGAGCAAGAAGAGCAGAGAGGAGACACTTTGGAGAGTTCCCTGATCCCCTGCATTCTACAGCCCTGCAAACAGCTGCATGCAGGCAGCCAGGAATGGGAACTGTCCAGGACCAACACCCATGTAACCACGGCTCTGCTGTGGGTGCACAGGTCTGTACATCCCAAAAAGCACCACTGGGGATGAGTGTCAGACACTCAAACATCAGAATGGTTCGAGTGAGTTGGTGTTTCAAGCCAACCAAGCCCATCCCAAGTGCCCCAACTCCAAAACCCAAAGGCAAGCCCCAAAGAAGTGCCCCTGCACTGTCACTACCATGGCAGGTCCACACACCCACCAAAGCAAGCACAGGACAGTAAAAACAGCCATGTCCTGCTGTGCTTTTTACACAAGGGTGTTGTTCAAATGCCAGCTCCTTCCTCTGTGGCTCTGCAAGTATTTTGCTGAAGAAAACAGCAAAAAAACCACCCTGTGCAGGGCAGCACCCAACACACTCCTTCAGAGGCTGACCCAGTCACAAACACCAGGCAGGAAATGGGAACCTTCAGAACCGCTTCAAATTCTCATTTCTTTACCTTGGAAGAAACTCTCTTCAGGCTGCCTCCTTAATAAGAATTGCAAATATTAGTTTAAAAAGAAAACCTTTGAACTAACACTCAAAGAAGTCGGTTATTTTGGCATTTGACTACTTTTAGGTGCAATTATACGGATTCTTCTGGTTCTACTAAGTTTTTACTGTGTCTTCTCCACTTTGAGAGGACTTTAACTGTGCCCAAGTAGAATCCTTTTGAGCAGGAACTGCTACTCTATCCTGATTATCTGCTGGGAAACAGAGTCTGCATCCCTCATCTGGTGAAACCACTGCAACAAACAATTTTTCTGAAGGCAATAAGCGAATATGCAAGCTTTTAATTTGAAACATTGGGACTATCTTCCTTCAGCTCTCAAATTCCTCAAATCAGAAAGCAACAAAAGCTTCATCTGTTGTGAATTAAAATGCACATGACAAGGCCTATTTGTGGTGTCACAGTACATGGAGAGTCCCTCCCCTCAGACCAGGAAGCCTTTCACATCTCCACGCTTGAGACACAAGCACTGTCCCACAAGACCTAATTTTGAAGCAGATGGCCAAGACATCATCCTTGCACTGCTTGTCCCTGGAAACAAGAGGTGCCACATGGTGCTCTAACATATTAGTTTTTAACCAAGGAAGATACAAAACCAGGAATGTTTTATAAAGACTGGGCAGAAGTATCTTCATGTGCAGTAAGTGGGCACCAGTGAAAACCACCAGGAGAAGACCAAGAAGCCCAGCTTTAGGTAGGTTCTACACTCAATTACCACCAAATTACAGCCAAGAGCCACCTGCTGTCAGGCTTGTCAGCTACTGCCCTGTCCCCAGCAGCTGTATTTGGCTCCTACATCCACACAGGACCACAACCTTTTGCCATCACAAGCCTGGCAACAAGGACAGGCACCACAGCACGGCCTGGAGAAGCTGTGCTGGGCTCCATGCTTCTCCAGAGGGAGGACACATCCCTCCAAAGCCAAATCCTTGTTTCTCCCTTTTTACTAGGCAGTGGCAATGCCTATCAGCTCTGGGCTCCACCAGTTCCCAAAAGTTGCCCAAAACTCAAGGCAAGTCTGCTGGCAATGCCAAAATGTGCCACAACTGCCCAAGAGGCTTTCACAAAGGGCTTACTCACTTCTTCCAAGCGACTTTGCTGCTGCCAAAAGTTATCTACGTCAGGTTTTGGATCTGAAATGATTCCCAACATCTGGAAGAAGTTCTCAGTCTTTAAAAACAAGGAAAAGACTCAATGCCAACGGTTCTGTTTGAGTGTTGTGTATGTACAGTGGTTCAAACCCTCACCACAGTGAGCTGCTCTGAGTACCAGAGATTGTGACCTGGCATTGCTACACCTCCTAAACAAGGGGTCACTCCTGCAAGAGCCTCTGCACCTACACGGGCATTCCAAATTCAGGCAAGGTACACACCTGTGAAGTATAAACCCAGTTACACTTGAAACAACTACTGAGGGAAGCCCTGGATGGCAGTTTTCAAAGCATTCATTTAAACAGTGTTTCCATCACAGCTCAAGATCAAAAGCTAAGAGCAAGGCAAGGAATTCCATACAGGCCAAGCTCAGGGTTTCCAACACTCCCAACACCAAACATCCAGGATGGTGAAGATACTTGAATATTATCAGCATTTCCATTATCAAATTACTAATGATTTTTCTCCACCTGAATGCCTCATCCCCTCAGAGCCTCCTGCACCAACATCCCCCACAAAAAGCCAGCAGCCCTCTCCCAAACCTGAGGCATCTGTATTCTGGGCTGTGCTCAAATGCACCATTTGGCATTAGTGAGCAGCTACAAACCCTCCCAAGGTGTTTTACAATAAACGAGGCTGCAATTTCCTTGCAGTTGCTGAAGCTCCTAAATGACTTGATGAATCCAGCAGCATTAAGCACTTGTATGCACCCAACGGCCTCCAAACATCCTTTGTGGCTGTCAGGGATCCAGCACAGCCAGGCACAAAGAGAAAACATCACTTACAATACTCAGAGCCTGATAATTACAGAAGTACCAGAAATCTGGAGGACCCTGGAGTTCAGGACTGAGCCATCTGGAAAGAACTTCCAGCCTTATCAGTTACAGACAATTCCAGGTTCTTTTCCCAGTTAACCAGCTCTCCTAAACACAGGAATGAGTTGCTACCTTCTCCAGGAAAAAAAAAAAAAAGGCTCCTACAAAGAAATTCCAGATGAAAACATTGACTTGCTGTTAAAACAACTACAATGTGGAGATCAACCATCACACCTGACACCAACAGCAGAACCACATTCTCATTTGTTTCATTAATGGAGTAAAGGGGAAGAGAAATTAGCTTAGAAATAGAAAACTGAAAACCATTCAACAGGTGCCAAAGACACAGGACTGCCCTACATTTCCAAAGGGCATTGGAGCTTTGGGGTTTATTTGCTGTTAAAAACTTGAACTCATGCAAGGTTAAAACTAAGGGGTCAGAGTTTGGGACAAGTATAAAAGGGGAATCCATGGTTTTGTTTTTAATGATGCTTTAACACCCAGAAATACCTCATTTTGCATCAACTGCAGTCTCACAGCTTCCACTTTATAGCAGAAACAACCCTTCTACTTTGCACAGCAGGGATGGTCCTGCTCACTGAAATTAAACCCACAGGGAATAGCAACAACTGTATTTACTATTTAGTTTTAGCTTTCTGGAAATAAACATTTAAAAGCAGCTCAAAAAAAAATTAGTGTTTTCAGTTTCACTTTGAAACATCCCAGAACACATTGATTCCCATCTGCACCCCAAGGCCTCTAAGGAAAAGGCTGCATTGCTGTGATTTTGGGAAAACTACATTGAGCCAAAAGCAACCAGCATCAAATGTTTTCACACATGGCCAACCACAAGATTTGCATTTGGCCTAACAGAAACATAAAGCACAAAGCAAATGGGTCATATCTAAGTACTAAGTTGAAATTCCTCTAGAGACTTAACAAGACTTTTCTACCTGGTAATGCTGAAATTTAAAGTAATACTAAAAAAAAATTCTATAAATACTCAGAATTACATGTCTTGGCAGTCAGGAACAGACACCATGTCATTTCCAAAAGCTTTGGAGTGATTGCTTATACAAGATTCCAGGAATGCTTTGTCACAACCAAGTTTATTCCATTCCTTGGAAATATTAAATGCATTCCTACCATAATGAAACACCTTATAAACACCACATGACAGAAACATGGGGTTTCAGAAAGCATTTCCTCCCAGCATCATAACATTCAGGCCCCTGACATGAATTTTATTATCAAATAAGTAACCACAGGGAGGTTTGCTAATGCACCTCGGGCTGTGAGAGGGCCCGGATGGAAGCAGCACCAGCCTCCAGTGCTTCCACCCACAGACTCCCACCTAATGCTTGTCAGGCAGCTCCAAGCACTCCCGATTTCCAAGATGTCATCTTCAGCATTAAATACAGCTTTAAGCACGACCCTGTACTACAAGCAGCAATTCCTGTTGCTCACTGGCAAGTCATCCCTGTTTTGGGCAATACCTTTGGAATGTGCTGCCCACAGTATGCTGAATTACACCAGGATTGGGAAGATTTCCTAAGTTCTGCCTGAAATTCAGGATGTTTTGTCCAAGCAAGTGAAGCCACTGTTTAACAAGACCCCCTCCTGTAACAATGGGTTTGTACTTGTCATCACAGAGCTCTATTTAACCAGGGCTGTGAACTCCAGGGGCCTCTGGGAAAAGGCACTCCTCAACAAAGAGGGGTTTTTAACTCCTGAGTGGTCTGGGGTTTGGACTTATTTTAATGGCAAAGCTTCTACCAGCAAGGACCTCACCTTGCTTCCAAAGAAGTCATCCAGGTCCACAATCTGAATGAGAAACCTGTACTTGATACAAATACTCTGATGTTACATCTGACCTGGTCTGCTCTAAAAAATCTAATTTAAAGCCTTTAATCAAAAGAAAAGGTATTTTTGAGCTAGACTAAGTTTTGTTGGATCCAAGAATGCCACATCCTTCCAGAGCAAACTCAGGTCTGAAGCTAAACATGCTCACAATCATGCAGGCCAGGCACAACACCCAGCCACATGCAGGATCCTGATCCCTGCTGTGGGGTGGGGAAAGAAAACAAGAGGCTCAAACTCCTTTTTCTGCCACTTCAGAGCTTCATCCCAGTATTTTCAATACCTCAACATTACAAAGTCCAGGAAGAATGAATATGGTCAGTGACATCACAACAATGTCATTGGAATGCTCCAGAAAAAGGCAGGCAAAAAGGGGAAATTAATCCCACCTGGTAATACTGGAATTGCACAAGGTTACAACAAAGCAAGGAGAATACTGGGCCAAGCCAGGCTACAGAGAAACATCATGTGCTCTACTCAAGAGCAGAAATAAATATGCCATTCTAAACATTTTTCAAGTTTATTTTCAGAAAAAACCTAGAGCAAAAATGGAAATAGCAATCTGATATTAAAAAAAAAAAAAAAAGAAGTGGCAGTGGATTAATTGGACAAAAGTTCAGAGAGGAAGAATATGGGGAAGACATTTAACTGTGGGAAAATACCTTTGGGAGGAGAAGCCTTTTGTTCCACAGCACCTCTATGTCTAGGTTTTTACAGTCCCTTGCTAACTTATTCTGCCAGCAGCTGGAAAACCACCAGAAACTCGCCTGTTTACTTAGACAACTAAAATTCCAAATACCATGGCAAATGGCTCTCTGCTCCACCTAATCACACGGAGAGGATGGGAGGAATACTCAAGTCTCAGCCAACCAACAGCACAAGGTTAAGGGGTTATTCATACCCCTATTTTTGCATTTGGAGAGCAAGGGGAATTCTTGTTGTGCGACACATGGAGACAAATCAGATTATGAGCATAAGTGCCAAATACTGTACAAAACCCACCATTAAACACCTGAAATCCTGCTTATGCTCAGACAAGAAAGAGCAAGTGTAAAATATTCTGAATATCTGAGACCTGCCTGGCTCACTGCAGGTTCAGTGGCCTTAGGGAGGCCAAGTGATGAGAGTTTGGCACTGAGCAGATGTCTCCAAAAGCCCATTCCACACTAAGGGGTGAATCACAGGCTCTGTGAACAGCAACTTAGGCACAAGTTAGCTCCTACTTCTGCAAAGTCTCCATCAGATCAAATCCCTTCCCTGAAAAGTTCATGTTTTTTCACACACAGCTTGTATTTGGAAATGACCAAATGGATGGGAGAAAAAATTTAATTTAGACCATTCAACCATAGCCCTGACAGCTAGTAACTGCTTAAATGGAGTGTTTTAATACAGAGTTACACCTGCCATGGCTCAGATACCTCCTTGAAAATATTCTGTGGCTCCCTGTTCCATTTTCCTTTCCCTGCAGCTGCAAAACAAAACCCCATTTATACCTTACATTGGATCATCAAAAAAATCACTCATTAGAGAGCACAAGACCCACAGCTGAAGTTTTCAGGCTGCACATTACATCTCCCTTGAACAAATAAGTTCAAAGCACTCAAAAATGTAACCACAACCATCACTATTTGCTCCCAAGAACCCACGGCAGACACACACGGACCAAAGCCATCAGTACTTGACTGGAACAAGTGAATCACAGCTCAGCAACCGAGGATCCGCAGCAGGATCCCGAGCCAATGTGACTCCAGAAAAGGTTTACTGAACCAGAAAAGCAGCAGCAGCAATCCTGGTTGGGTGCCAAACACAAGGAAATAAACAGAACAGAGCCCTGGAAGGTTTCACCAGCAGCCACAGGAGTGAGGATGAGCAAATCCTGAAGCATTGGCCAAAGTCGGGCCAGTTACCCCAGAAATGTGATGGCAGGAAAATGGCATTGAACAGCCATCCTCAGCAACTGAGAGCTTTCCTACCCTCTCCTGATGCAGGTCCAGGGCCTAAGCTGCTTTTGGGCCCTGAGTTTACCCACGATATTCTCAACAGACAGACTTTGTGCACCCTGCTCTGCTAAAGCAGGAGGAACCACTGCAAACGCCAGGCAGTAACTGGAGCAGGAGAGCAGCCACGGGAAGGTCGGGGGTGGTTCTGCAGAGCCCAGCACAGGGTCAGGCCTCCAGCTGCCACCCCGAGGATGGGGCAGAACAAGGGGCTCGTCACCTCAACCCATTGCTCTCCTCTATTTCTGCAACTCACAGGTCTAGGACACAAGTCAAACAGCTTCAGGGTGGTTTAAGAGGAGGGCAAATCCACTCAGACCAGCAATCAGCACCTTCTCTAACAAATTCATTCACAAAGAACATGCAGGTGAATCCACCAGCCAGGTCTGGAAAATGCAGGAGCAGGAGCACTCACAGCTCCTCACTGGCAGCAACTTTTCCACCACTTGTCTTATGCAAAGATAAGGAGTATGTCAGAGTCTGTTCAAAAAAACAGAATGGGACATGACTTTTGCAATCTTAATTATTAAACACAGACTCACTATTTTAATGGCTCTTTGAAAGAGTAAAAAGCTGAAGGTCCCAACTGTTTGCATGTCTGCCTGCCAACTGTTTCCCTGCCTACATCAGGATCAATAACTGGGAGCAAAGAAACATCCCTGTTTAACCATGAGATCTTCTTTAACTGCAGGGTAATCAGCTAATCCGGGCAGACTCCTTTATTCAGCTCTACACGGGCAATGCTATCATTAAAGTTATAAACTTTAATTTGACTCAAGGAATGCCATTTACTAATTTAGCACGCAAATATTTTTACAGCTGTTTGCATCAAGTTCCATATAAACTACAGGGGATTTATAGCACATGAAGGAACATTTTAAAGTTGCTGTTACAGCCACTGCAGAGCACAGGACAGTTGGAGAAAAAACATTCACTGAGGTATCTCGTGTTTAAAGAGATTTACCAACACACACAACCAGCCCAGCAACTGCTTTCTGGGCACTGGATCCCTCAATATTTAATATCCACAGATTTCTCATGCTATTCCCGTTGGCATACTGGATAAAGGGTAGCAACTTCCTAGTGGCTCTGAGTAATGGCAAAATAAACGGGAACTAAAGAAATCTCATCACCTGAAGAAAAGTGACCTGAATCGAGAACTTGATGGTGAGCTGGAGCCAAACCCTGCCACGAACATTTAGAAAAGGATGCTAAACTGCTTCAATGGCTTGATTTTTTTCCCCAAAAACTTAGGAGGCAAGACATAAGACGTAGATACTTTGATCTAAAGAAGGTAGATGTTATTTCAAACTCTATTTCAGTTTTAAAGAGACGCGCTTAAAAACTGAGGGTAAAAAAAGTTACGGTTGTGAAGGGATTGCTCGTACCCCTCCTGGTCTGTGCTGGAAATAAACACAAGGTTCAACCTCTGTGTGTGGCGGGGGGAAGGGAAGGGAGACGGCAACAAAACCAGAGCGGTGCCTCTCCTGGAATTCCAGGGCTTGCCATGGACTCCGCGGGTTAGCGAAGGAGCTGGAGGAGCTACACCCCCCAAACATCATGAGGACGGAGGGGAGTCAAGAAAAAAACATAGATTACGGCCCCCAGCTCGCAACCACACAAAGAAAGAGGAGCCCTTTCAGTGCCAAAGGCCTCGTTCCCGACGCTTCCACAGCAGGAAGCGAGATCCTGGCCGGGCCCAAGGGGCCTCCCGGGAGAATGGGGGGACGAGGAGTCCTCTCCACCCCCAGGGTGTAGCGAGAGGAGTCGCTCCCCGCGCCCCTCCAGCGTCGGAGATACCGAGTTGAGCCCCCTCCGGCCCCGGGGGGTACTCAGGAGCCCGCTCCAGCCCCGGGGTTACCGACAAGTGTGTGTGAGGCCCTGGTCCGCGGACGCGCCGGGCCCGGTGGCCCGCAGGAGGCCGCTGGCCCGTCCCGCCACCCCCCACGCCCCTTTCCCGGTGCGTCCCCCCCAGTCCCGGCGCCGGGGGGCCGCACCTGGATGACCTCGTTGACCTCGCGGATGCACTCCACCATGTGCTGCAGGATCTGCTCGGCCGTCAGCACCTCGTAGCGATAATCCTCCTCCTGCTCGGGGCCGCCGCCGGGGCCCGGTCCGCCGCCCAGGCCGCCACCGCCGCCGCCGCCGCCGGGGCCCAGCCCGCCCGTCTCACTGCCCAACAGCCCGTCGCGCTCCCCGCCGACGCGCAGCCCGGGCTCCACCAGCTCTACTTCGCCCAGGTCCAGATTATCGTCGGGCTCGTCTTCTTCCTCGTCCTCCTCGTCCTCCTCCGCGCCGCTGTCCTCACTGCACTCCTCGTCCTCGTCGAACTCGTAGTTGTACCCCTCGTCCGAGTCCATGGCGAGGCGCTGAGGGAGCGGCGGCGGCTCCCGCGGCCTCCCCGCGCCCGGCCCCGCCGCCGCCGCCGTTGGCCCCGGCCCGGCCCGGCCCCGCCGCGCCTCAACCGCCGCCAACAAAGGGCCGCGGCCGCCGCGCTCCGTCACCGCGCGCCCCACGCGTCACCGCCGCCCGCCCGCGCCTGCGCGCCCGCTACCATCTGACCCCGCCCGCCGCCGCCGCCATCTTGGGTGCGCGACACGCCCCCAGCCAGCCCCCGCCCGCCTCATGCCCGCGCCGCCATGTTGAGTGTGGCGCGGCGCCAGGGTGGGTGCGGCAGGGAACCAGCGCGGAATCACCGCGGAATCACCGCACCCACTGGGGTGGAAAAGACCTCCGAAAGCATCGACTCCAACCTGAGACCCAACACCGTGCTGTCAACCAGACCACGGCACTGAGTGCCTACGTCCAGTCCTTCCTTGGACACCTCCACGGATGGGGATTCCACTATGTCCCCATCCAATGCCTGACAGCCCTTTCCATGGAGAAATTCCTCCTGATGTCCAACCTGAGGCTCCCCTGGCACAGCTTGAGGACTTCTCCTCTTGTCCTGTTTCCTGTCCCCTGGGAGCAGAGCCCGACCTCCCCAGCTGTGCCCTCCTGTCAGGGAGTTATGCACAGCCAGAAGGTCCCTCCTGAGCCTCCTTTCTCCAGGCTGAGCCCCCCCCTGCTCCCTCGGCTGCTCCTGGTGCTACACAGTATTAAGCGGTTGGGATGGACCTTAAAGCTCATCTCATCTCACCCCCTGCCATGGACAGGGACGCCTTCCACTATCCCAGGTTGCTCCAAGCCCCATCCAACCCGGCCTTGGACACTTCCAGGGATCCAGGGGCAGCCACAGCTGCTCTGGGCACCCTGTGCCAGGGCCTCCCCACCCTCACAGGGAGGAATTTCTCCCCAGTATGTAACTTAAATTTTCCCTTTTTCAGTTTGTACCCATTACTCTGTCCTATCCCTACAGTTCCTGATGAAGCTGGGGGGGTGGGGGAGCAGAAGGTTTGGGGGGTCACCAGCTTCTCCTTCTGCCCACCCGGTGATGGGACATGAGGTGGAGCTGGGGCATGGAGCCCTCATGAACTGTGCTGTGAGCCAAGCATGGAGAAAACTTCCAGTGCTACCATTAAATTGAGTGGTCTCTGGCAAGCGACTTGTGAGGACAATGTGATGGAAATGTGAGGGAAATGTGAGGAAAAGGTATAGGAAAATAGGTTGCACTGCCTCAAAATCAGAATAAAATTGTACTGAAATGCTCCAGGCAGAAATTCCTAGTCATTCCATGGGATAAACATGAGCCCACTGTTCCTGGGGGGATCCTGACTGTGCCAGGTGGCATTTCCAAGCTCCAGTGTTGTCTTCTAGTCTGTGAAGATGTACTACTTGGGTTTTCACTGGTGCCAGGCTTGATTCCCTTTATTCTCTGTTAATTTGGCATTTTGCAGAGAGAAGAACACACAAGTGGTTTCACCCACCCCCAGACCAGGGATAGACTTTTTTACCTCCTGGAGTTGACAAGTGCCCTGGGCAGTTCAGGAATGCTGTTCCCAGGTGGTCTCATCCCTGCTAGAGCCTCTCACCTGAACACTGAGCTGCTACAAAGGGCAGGATGAACACTGAGGTGCTGCAGGGGCTGAGCACCCTTTGTCTCAGCCTTCCCTGCCTCCAGCATCAGCTGTGCTCAGCCTGACATGGAGGAGGCTCACTGGGCTCATTGTCTGCAGCCGTTCGGGGAGCTCACGGAACTCCGGTTGGCTTGGAAACAAGGCTGCAGTCTGGCCCAGAGGAGAACCAGCCGCTCCCCGCTCTCCACCACTGTCCTCATTCACCGTGGATGTGAGAGCCTGGCACAGCCCCAGGAGGGCTCCAGGGTTACCTTCTCCTGCTGGTGCTCACCTTCCACTTCCTCATGCCCTGGGGAATAATTTCTTGCGGGGGTGAAGTGAGGCCATTCGGATGTGGTGATGTTATTCACCCACTCTGCTCGGATGAAGATGAGATTCATCAGGGCAGTATGTGGTGTAGGTGTGACAAATTTCATCAGCTCTTTGGGACAGGAGTCATCTGCTGCAGCAGAATCCTGCTTCCTGCTTCTGTCTCATACAAATCCCTTGTGAAACAGGAAGAAAATTAGAAGACACATCCCAAAGGGTGTTTATTTCCTGCTGGAACACAGCATAATGATGGCCACAGTGACAGGGGTTTACACATGCAGGTGCCCTCAGGGATCTGAGTAGATTAAGTGTCCCATGGCCTGGTAGATGTCTCTAAAACCCTCACTGGGTACCCAGCTTCATCCTCAGACACACAGGGAGCAGCTCCCTGAGCTCTGCTCTGCTCAGGTCAAGAGCACACAGGGCATGCACATTGCCTCATGCCATGCTACCCAGTCAATAAAGCCAGTTCTCTAATTACCCAACTTAGGTGGAATTGCAAAGGCCAGAGCTTTAATCATCCTGCCCTACATAAATGTAAGTAGCCTTGACTTGGTTCAGCTCCAGATGCACCATCTGGACACCTGCCAGGCTGGTCCCACGTCATGTGTGGGCTCAGGTGGTTGCTCCAGGTCCTCACCCCATGCTTCATCCCCAAGGGGGACTGTGTGTCACCCCCTGGGACTCTGAGCTAGTCCTGCCCAGCTGGTGGCATGCCCAGCTCCTGGCCAACAATGACAAGGTACAAGCCTTTTTGGGGCTGCTCATCTGCCCACGGGACCCCAAGAAAGGCACTGACAAAACAATGGGGTTTGGCTTCATTGGATTTTGGTGGCTTTGGACACAAAAATCTTTTGCCAAGGTGATCTTCCCCTCAAGGACAGACCCAGGAGAGTGTTTGGGAAGGATCTGTTCCTGGGAGCAGGGACTGGCCATTTCCAGGTGCTCCAAGAACCTCCCTACAGCCCTGTCCTGGCCCTGGCCAAGGCTGCAGAGTTCAGCCCAGAGCCTTGCACAGAGCCCAGAGAGAGAAGGTTCTGGAGCCAGGCTGGGAGAGCTGGGGGTGCTCACCCCAAGAACAAGAGAAGGCTCCAGGGAGACCTCAGAGCCCTGCGAGGGTGTAAAGGGGCTCCAGGAGAGCTGGAGAGGGACTTGAGACAAGGAATGGACTGACAGGACACAGGGAATGGCTTCCACTACCAGAGGGCAGGGTTAGATAGGGGAGAAATTCTTCCCTGTGAGGGTGGGGAGGCCCTGGCACAGGTTGCCCAGGGCAGCTGTGGCTGCCCATGGAAGTGTTCCAGGCCAGGTTGGACAGGGCTTGGAGCACCCTGGGATGGTGGAAGGTGTCTCTGTCCATGGCAGGGGCTGGAACAAAATGATCTTTAGAGGTAGGGACCTACCTTCCTACCCAAACCATGCTATGATTCTATGATGGTTCTATGATTCCAGTAATAAATATTTATAAACAGTGATGGGATCATCTCAATGACATCCCACAAATAAAGGAAACCAGTTCTCCTTCTACAGTTCCAGCCTTACCTTTCCCAACTGCAAGACGGGCATCAGCATTTTGCAGCTGGTTACTCCAGCAACAGTTGCACTAATACATCTCAAAAATACTCTTTGGAATGAAGTTTTATCTGTGCCTTTTGCAAAAGGCTTTTCTTTATTTTGAAATTTCAAACCAACGGTCACATATGAAGCCCGGGTCACCCACCACCTTTCTTGTAGGTGGTTGGCAAAAAGTACCTGAGAAAAGCAGGGCTGCTGCCTTTAGCTCATTTGGAGGGGATCTGCACTGTCTCTGGGGATTTTAGGACTCCAGCTACTGAGGAAAGCCAAAAACTGCTCTTCTGCCCACTCTGAAAAATGATTTAGATCTCCATAGACACCTGGTGCTTTTTCACTTTATTCTTGCAAGAGCTTAATTACCCAAGTGATTCTGGTAACTGTTAACACTGAAGCTGACAAGAATAAAATATTGCCTTGCAATCACCTTGCTCCCCAAAGTTAAGCACATGCTTACAGGATTTATGGGAGCGTCGCCTCTGGGCATAGGGAGTTTGTCACGGCGCATCCACAGGCTCTGATTGATTCCAGCTCAGCCCCACAGCCGTGACTGGGAGCAGCCAGGGACAGCAGCCACATGTACTCAGCCTCCACAAGAACTTGCAGCATCTCCTCGTGACAAGCCCTGATTCGTGATGCCAAAATGCTGTGAAAGTGCTGGTGCCCCACACCACAAACCGCCTGCAGATTCAGGGTGAACCTCCCATCCCACCCAGCCTCTTTCCTGCTCCTGCATTCCTTGAGGCAGGCAGGATCTCTGGAAAAAGCCTTTCTTCTCCATCACCAGAGACACACAGAGCTCCCACGCCGGGAGAAAGGAAATCCAGAAGATTTCTCAATGCCTAGGGCTTGATTTTGGGTGTCTGCACACTCTTTAACAACCTCAACCATAAGCATGGGCTGAGCAGCCCCTCGGATCACCACTCCAAAGCTGTGCAAGCTGGAGATAACTCAGAAGACAAAAAAGCTCTGTGATAACATCAACAGGGGAAACACCACCAGGCTGAGCTTGAGTCAGGACCCCAAATCCTCCACACTGATGAACACATCTCACTTCAAGCTTTTTGATTTAAACTCCACTCTCAAGCTCCTAACTGTTGAAATAGCAGAATTGATAAGTGGTGATCTAGCTGGGAAGGTAGGGATGTGGAAATGAGTTATCCTGTGCTTTGAAAAGTGCTGGAATGCATCCCTGTGCCTCCAAAAGCATCCTGCTATATATACCAGCTTGCTTCAGGCCCCCAAAACATCAAGGTTCCTCGTGGGCTGAGTTGTTAGAGCTGGTGAGAATCACCTGGATGTGGATTTAGCATCTCATGTTTAGGATCTTCTTTGTGCACATGCTAAAGCTCAACCAAATGTCTCTGGGGGCTCCTGCTGGGTGTTTAAATGGGGGCACCCCTCTGCTTGATGATAAGCAACGTCATCCCTGAAATACAAAGATGTGCAACAGAAGGGTCCACACCTGAAAAGACCTGGCACATGCTGACCACACTTCCTCCAGATCACCACCACAAGTAAGGACACTTCAACCCCAAAACCCTTGTGCTTCCAGTCCAAATCCCATCATTATTTTACCAAGGATTAAAGTGAAGGTAAACAAGCAAATGGAGACAGTAGTTTTGCCCAGAAAGACATGCCAAAATTCAAGTTAGAGGTATTTCCAGGAGATGATCTGTGTTTTCCAAAGCCCTCTTCCAGCCACACCATCAACAGGTCCCTTGAGCTGGAAGTTGCTTCATTCAGGAGCAATTTTCCTAGACAGTGTTGGCTCAAAGAGCAAAGCAAATAGAAAACTCATGCCCTGTGAAGGTGTTCATGAATGGCTTCTCATCAGAGGAAGAATCAGTGTGCAAAACACCCTCCTGGTTAAATGCAGAAGCAGCCAACATTATGGGGAGTTAGGCAGCATAATAAATGGAATTATATATTTTAAAAATGCTGTGATGCAACTGCACTGATAGCCCAAAGGCCACCTTCATGCACCGAAGTCAAACAAACCAGAAAGACTCAAATGTGACACCAGCTAGGTTTTATAACAATTTATGTCAGAATAATTAATTTGGATTGTTACCAAATTCATTGTTGGTAGCAAGCAGGTAATTCAGCAATGTTCTGGCACAGCAGTTTTTTGCAGTCCTCCAGCAAGTCCCAACTTTTGCATCAGAGGGGTTTGTACCTAAGCCAGTACCTAAGCTTTGTACCTAAGCCAGTACAACCCTGCCTGGGGTTCACTCCCTGCATGTTCCTTGCTGAACTACCTTGGAAAAGGCCTCCCAGGTGGTTTTATCAGCCTGCAGATCTGCTCTGAGCCCATGAGCTGATTATTGATGGGCTACTGAAGAGCATCAGCAGCTTCAGGCTGCTGGTGCTCTGTGCCTGCCACAGGACAGAGTGCAAACCAGGTTCTTCCAGCCAAGCTCCAGAGTTAGACACACATTTAAGCAGTTTTTTTATGTAAAGAAACACTCGAAAATCAGACTGTTAGTCTGGATTAATGCCGGCCAGCTACAGATGAACTTCAATGAGTCATCCCCCAGAGACATCAGGTCCCCTAAAATAGCATCAGCAACTGAATCTGTAGAAAGGCTGGAATATTTGGACTGAAAGCTCTGATCACAATGCTTTACATAAGCTGGCAAACATGCCACTCTCCCCAGGCTGAAATGAGAATTCGCCTCAAGCCAGGGCACTCCCACAGTTCTGTCTCTTGCGCTGGGAAGCACAGTCCTGACATTGCCTGATGGAAGACAGCAATAAACTGGCTTGTTTGGGGTGTTCTTCCTTCCACTGAAATTTTAATTCAGTGAAACTACTTGAGGACAAGTCCAGAGATACTGAAATCAACCAAATACAGTCAGAAAATGGTGGTAACAGCTGGTGCTCCAGAAGTTTGCACAGGGAAAAGCAACAAACCCAACTTGAGACCGCAGAGGTTTTATGCAGACTGGCAGCAGGAAACTTGAATGCAAAGAATGACAGGGGCCACTTTCCCAGAGGTCTGACACAGGCTGGAATACAGGTGTTCTCTTTTCCTGCTGTGTGATGAGGACAGAGGTAAAGAAGGGCCACAAAATCCTGGAAGAATAGTGAGGAAGCAGCCTGGCATGTGCCATTGTGTTGAATTTGGGTCCTGCCACCTCTGTAGGGAAAACAAGGGATGATTGTCAGGAGCCTGAGGGAACCAACAAGCTTTAATTGACCCTTTAATTGGTCCCTCTCCTGAGACCTCCACCCATGAACTCCATAAGTTCCATTATTTCTGAGATCCAGGCAACCAATTCCTCCTGATCTCTTATATGAGTGTACCTGCTCCTAGGTATTCCTAAATTGATGTTGGACTTCACTCAGTGCCTTTAATTCTCTGTTGGTCCAGCCCTGTGCTCTGTTAGCCTGGCTGTGGAGGTACACCCACCTGGTAAGGCTGTGCCTGTCCTTGGCTCCTGGCTCACCTTCCCATTAGATGGACTTTGCTGTTTTACACAGCTGGAAAAGAAAGATGCAGTGCTGTGTAGGTGTTGAGCTCATGGCAACACCATTTGGCTCTCTTTGACCCCCTTCCTGATGGAGCCCAGCTTCTCTATCTCTAGGTGACCCTTAGTCCCCTCCCTATGGATGGGGAGCTCCCCATGAGCTCCCTATAAATTTTCACTAACCTCATTAAATTCCCACAATCCCATTTAGACCCAAACCTGTGATCTCCTCCTGGTGCCTCATTTCCCCACAAGTTTTTCACCTCCACGTCACCCCCAAGAACTTCACTGGAACCTCACAGCCTTCTTCAACACTGGAGAGCACCTCCCTCCATCTCTCCCCAGCCCCACTGAAACCCTTCCATGTCTTCCCAGCTCTTTTTCTTTCCCCATCAGTCTCCAGCTTTGTGCTGGTGCTATTCTAACCTTTGACAACAAGTTTCTTGTGTTTTTTTTTCTACAAAAAGCTTTTTTCCTGTTGATCCTGTTCTCTCTACACTGCTCCCATGAGGGACAATACCTTACATTCCCCACCAGACCTTTCCATAGCTATGTCCTGCTCACACAGAATGGTTTTTCCTCTTGTGTGATGGGGCCATCTCCCTTGTCACACTTTCTCCTGTGCCATTTGTTTAATTTCCTCCTTGCTCCCATGCCTCTGGCTTGTCTCCCAGCACGCCTGATACCTTGGAGTTTTCTGGGACATCAGGTTTTTAATAATTTGATGGAATGAGTTCCCTTGTAGGTTTGTGCTGGCAATTAGATGGGTAAGACCTGGGCTTAAGGCCCTTATTTGAGTTGGGGATTGCTAAGGAAAGCAGAGCTGGAGGGAGGAAGCAAATTAAATAGAGTTCATCTGAGGTTAAGGCTTTCCTTGGAAAAGCCAAGCACTGCACGGAAAGCATCCCTGCACCACTTCATTGTGAGGATCCACCATGGAATAAAGCCCCTTTTATTTGTACAACCCAATCAATATTTCACTGGCCACATATAAAATATCCTTGGAAACCAGTGCAAAGGATGATTTATATATTGCTCATAAAAATACACAGCACCAACAGAAGATGCTTTAACCCAAGGTGGATCCAAAGCATGGGAAAGGGGTGCCGGTTTTCAGCTGAGAGAGGTCTAGTTAGGTTAGATACAAGGAAGAATTTATTTACAATGGGGGTGGTGAGGCCCTGGTGTAGGTTGCCCAGAAAAGCTGTAGGTGCCCCATCCCTGGAAGTGTCCAAAGCCAGGTTGGACACAGGGCCTGGAGCAAGGTGGGATAGAGGAAGATGTCCCTGCTCATGGCTGGAGATGGAATTAAATGGTCTTTACGATCACTTTCAGCCCAAAACACTACATGATTCCACGAAAGCAGCAGAGGTGAAATACATGATTTAAACCATCAATCTCCTCAAACCCGGTGCAGGCTGCTGAAGCTCCCTGGCGGCAGTAATCATGGCTGGGGTGGGGGGGGCTGTAAAGCCTGAAGGCTGGGACAGAAATGATTTTCGGTGGGGAGCTGCAGGGGCTTCCATACCTTATTACAAGAGAAGGAGGGAAGGGTGGACTGCCGGGGGAGGCTGTGGGCCAGCGGGGGGAACGCCGTGAGGGCGGGCCCGAGCTGCCATTTCGCGGCCGCCCGGCCCCCCGCTGTCGGGCGGTGCCGCCTCCCTCAGGCTCGGGCGCGACATGGCGGCGGCGCGGGCGCTGCAGCTGTCGCTGCTCCGGCTGCTGCTGCTCCCGCCCCTGCTGCTGCCGGGCCCGGCGGGGGCCGTGTGGCCGCAGCCCCAGGCCCAGAGCTTCCCGCCCGGCGGCGGCCGCTGCCCGGTGCTCGCCCGCGGGTTCCGCTTCGCCGTGGCGGACGGCTCGGCCGTGGGGCCGGGCTGCGCCGTGCTGGACGCCGCCTTCCAGCGGTACTGGCCGCTGCTCTTCGGCCGTCCCACCGGTGAGGGCCGCGGCGGGCGCTGACCCTTCTTCTCCGTGGCTTTGAGCTTAAACAGCCCCCCGACACCCTCGCTAATTCTGGGGTCAGACCGCGGGGTTTGGTGGCCGTCTGCCTCCCCTCAGTTCTGCGGCGGCAGGTGGGGTGGGAGTTGTGGTTTGGATGGAGTCTGGTGGCAAGGGCAGCGATGGGTTGGGATTTGGAGAGCAGTGCCTATGGCACGTGTGGAAGGAATCTAATCGAGTTTGGCACAGCACTAGTTGTCCTTCTGCCAAGATTTCGGCTCTCGCTATCAAGAGTTTTCTCTATTTCATTTTTTGCTTCCTCCAGGTAGTGTTAATCTCTCCATTGCTTCATTTCACTTCCTTCTCTTGTGGCTGCAGGGAGAGCTGCTCCCACTCTTGCAGCCATTCCTGCTTCAGGGTTACTGCTCAGTCTTGGCTGTTAGCAGCTCTCGGTGGCCTGTGTGAGGTCTCACCTGGAGGAAAGACTTCTGCTTTGTGTGTGTTCTTCCAAGTACATACTTGTGCCACAGGACACCTCTGCCAAAGTGGAGCTGCTAAAAGTCCTGAGGCAGCGTGGCTTTTCTGCCAGGGAGGGATTAGCTCCTGGATTCATCCTGAAATTGTAGGGTAAGATGAGGAAAGGCAAAAGCTTTGAGAGTCTGGATTTGCTGTGGGACAGGCTCTAAAGGTTTCTTGAACCCAGACTTCTTCATGACAGCACCCATTGCTTGCCTGGGATGAGCTGCAGGAAATCTCTTGGCTGTGGAGCCGACGTGCAGGGACGCTCAGTAGCTGCGTGGGTCTGCTGCAGCCTGAAGTGCTATATGCAGGGAGTATGAAGCACTTCATTCATCAAAAAGAGCTAGTAACTCT
The DNA here is from genome assembly GCF_012460135.2 of Molothrus ater. NCBI lineage: Eukaryota > Metazoa > Chordata > Aves > Passeriformes > Icteridae > Molothrus > Molothrus ater. Next base: position 2,504,996 of record NC_050490.2, on the reverse strand, counting down.
GCTCCCGAGTGTTTTAAATGTCAGTGTGAACTCTGTCGCTGCTGATCAAAGCAGAGAAGGGTGGCAGTATTGGAAGCTGCTTGGCTTTGTCTTGAGTACATCATACTTTGAAAAAAGCAGGTTTGAAACAGAGAACCCTTTGGCTTATTTTATTTCTTCAACTCTTGTGAGTAGAAGTAGAAATAAATTTTGATTTGAGAGCCAAAAAGGCTCCTCTTGGTTCTCTTTTGCTGCTAGGAACTAAAAACAGCTGATCTAATTATTCACGCTCTCCTGTTCCACTCAGAGGGGAAATGTGACCATCAAATCACTTGGACCAACACTGCGATCACAAGATCCAGCTCACACTCATCACTTTCCATATGCCCTGCTTTCTGATGTTCAAGCTACACAAATTATTTTAAGGCCTTTTTTCCCCTCTTTTCCTTCGGTTTTTTTTTTGGTCTTTTTTTTTTCCGCATGGGTGGTTAGTAAGAACAGGCAGTGGAAACCTTGGATGAAAGGAAATCATTTGTATTAATAGAGGAAATAAATGGCAGAAACCATTTTCTGGCTGCGCTGCCTTGCAGGTGTGGTTGGTGGTGGTGCCTGGCTGCACCTTGGCCTAGGGGGCTGTGTTTGGGTTGGGAAGCACCTCACCCAGCAGGTTCAAACACGGCGTGTGATGGTGGGACCAATTCTGTCGAGGCTCCTCAGCAGAATGAGTGCTCCCAGGCCTGAGAGCGGCTGTTCCCGGTGAACTGCCGCCTTCCCGAGCGGAGGGAGCAGGTCTTGCTGTGCTGCTTGCACATCTGTGAGGTTGCCTTGGCTACCAGCTTGTCTGCAACCGAGAGGAAAGCTCAAAACAGGGCTGGCTTCAAGCTGTTTTCCTTCTCTCCGCAGAGGTTTCGTCATCCCTTCATGGAGAAATCGGGATTTCTGTCAGCTCCTGTGAGCTGTGGAGCAGGGGCTCTCTGCATTTTTCTGAAATGCTGGCAGTGCCACAGTCTCTCTGGAAACTTCTTGATACTCTTGGCTTATTCAAAGCCAAGCTCTTTATTTTTAGTGACCACATTGAGCATTGGCTATTCCTGGGAATGCTGTGGGGTGTAGGTATGGACCTTGTCTGGGATGAGCAGGGTCCCACCCTGCTACCCCATGCTCCTTCTGGCAACTGACTGCTTTAAGTCCATTGCACCCCAATGAAGGCTGAGCATCCCTTTGGAATGGGGGAGTGACTCAAGTGGGAATTCAGGCTTGTGCATCCTTGGAAGTGCTCTTCAGTTAGGGAAGTGTGCCCAGAGCTCCTACTTGAGGTCTCAATGTGACTGGACTCGTTTCTCTGGCTGCTACACCTGGATCCTGCTCTGCAGAAGGTGAAGTCAATTGGGAGCTTTTCTGAGCTGGCTGAGACCTTTTGATTGCCTCTAACTCAGCCCAGTTTAACAGATTCATTCTCCACCCTTTTTTAAAGATTTTCTTTGCCCTTTTCCAAGAAGTTTGGGTAGAGCAGAGCTCTTGGGCTTGTAGTTTTTTGCAGTGCTGGGAAATCTTGGAAACAAGAAGCTCTTCACCCTCTTAGAGAAGCTTTCACTAGCCATGGCTGTAGTGTAAGAGCCAGGGCTGGTGTCCAGGAAGCCTCAGGGGCTGCTGCTAGTCCATATTCCGATGTTTCTCCTCTCTTGTGTGCTCCTTTAAGCTTCCTTGTGGGCTTCCTCACAGGTTGGGATCAGCTCATGTTCTCCTGTTTGGCTGTGTTGAAATTAACCCCTGCTGAACACCGTGGTGTTTGTTTTGGGGTGCAGGAAGGGGTGCCTGTTTCTGCCTCCATCCCTAGCTGGGCTGGGAGGATGGTGGTGGGCTTGGAAGCAGGGAGAAGAGCTGGGATGGGGTTGATGTGCATGGTTTGTGTCCTTTGCAGAGAATGAGCCATCCTGGGAAACACCCTGCACCAAGCTTCTTGTCTATGTTTCCACTCCAGGCTGTGATGGGTTTCCCAGCCTGGACTCCAATGAAAGCTGTAAGTGACAGGGTTGGGAGTGAGAGGGAACGTGGCTGTTTCTGTGCCTGTCACTGGGAAGTAGCACTGTGCAGTTACCCTTGGATTTGGGGAGGTCACCAATTCCCTGCTCTTGAGACGCTGGGGCAGGGCAGGAAGAACCTGAGAGTGCTGATAAAACAGTGGAGAGAGGATTAAAACAGGAAGAAAGAACCAAAATTCAGTTCTCTGGGGTCTGGGGTGCAGTTCTGTACCTGAGCCCTGCCCAGTGCTGTTGTGGCAGTGTGGGCCATCCCTCTGATGCTGTTTTTCAGATAAGCTGTCTGTCTCCAAAGGCTCCATGCTGCTCTCAGCAGAGACCATCTGGGGAGCTCTCCGAGGTGAGCTGTGCTTCCCACAGGGCATTCCCACTCTCCCTGCCTCGGGCCTGTGGGGATGTCTCCAGTGCCTCCCTCTTTCCATAGACTTTGTTAATTGAGCTCTGCTCCTTTGGGGGTGTCTGTGCTGAGAAAGGGGCTGTGTGTTTTCCTGCAGGCCTGGAAACATTCAGCCAGCTTGTTGGGAGAGATGAGAATGGCACGGTGAGTCCTAGCCTCATCCCCTGGGGGCAGGCAGCTCCCCATAGTGCCCCAGCCTCCATGGGCACAGGCTGAGAGTTGCTGGGATGCTTGGAATGAGTGGGCACAGCCTTGCCAAGGGCCAGGTGGAAATTCATGGATCCAGCCAGATCCCTGCCTTCTGAGTGCGTAAAGAAGTGCTGCAGCTCTTTCTGGACACTTTGCACTCTGGGCAGTGAGAGCACCTCTGTCCTGCCAACCCTGGGGACAGTGGTGACCCTCAATGTCTCTTGCTAATGGCCATTTGTCCAACATCCTGCTCACATCTTCCTCGTGTCTTCTGTGTGCAGTACTACATCAATGAGACAGAAATCGTGGACTTTCCCCGCTTCCCTCACCGGGGACTGTTGCTGGACACCTCTCGACACTACCTGCCTCTGAAAGCTATCCTGGAAACTCTGGTAGGACACCCATGCTGGGAAATGAAAGCTATCCTGGAAACTCTGGTAGGACACCCATGCTGGGAAATGAGATGGTTTAATTGGGTGTCCCTTCCCCTGTGACAACTGAGCTCCCTTGTTTGGGTGATTTCTCAGCTGCCTTTGTTAAAAAGAACACCCTGAGGTATTTTGGATCCCTGCAGTCCAGGTTAGTCTTCAGGGCTGAGTTGTTTCTAAGGGAAGGGAAAACACTGGCAAAGGTGGGTGGTGGTTCTATGCTCATCCCAAGCAGAATTAAACTTCCAGATCTCCACCAGTGGCTCAGTTACAGGGAGAACAGGGATTTTACTAAGCAGAAGTATTCCTGGCCCTGTGCAACTTTTGTGTTTGGAGAGAGGTGTCTGAATCCCTCTTGGATCCTGGGGAGCATCTAGGGAGACTCTGCCTTGTCCTTCTGGAGCTGGAGGACCTTGTTCTCTATCTGTGGCAAGCTGGGTGACCTTTCAGAAGGGATGGGACATGTTTCATCTTTGTCCTGTTCCTTCCCAGGACGTCATGGCTTACAACAAGTTCAATGTCTTTCACTGGCACATTGTGGATGACCCATCTTTCCCCTATGAGAGTTCCACATTCCCAGAGCTCAGCAAGCAGGTAATGATCACCATGTAAAGCCCAGCTCAGGTGAGCAGATCCCTGCCTCTGCTCCTGAGCAAGGCACTGAGCTTTCCTGTGTCCCAGGGAGCCTTCAATGCCATGACCCACGTGTACACAGCCAGTGACGTGCGCAGCGTGATCGAGTACGCCCGGCTGCGCGGCATCAGAGTCATCGCCGAGTTCGACACCCCCGGCCACACCCTCTCCTGGGGGCCAGGTGAGGAGCACACCCTGCCTGCTGCTGCTGCTCTGAGGAGACTTGGAGCTGTCCCAGGGGCAGGAATGGGTGCTGCAATCTGGACCCTAAAAGCTGGGTGTGAGCAGCAGTGTCCCACAGGCTGGCTTTGATGAGGAGCAAACCATTATTTGGGGGATGTGGGGCCCAGTGATCCAACTTCAAGAGCAAAATTCAAAGGGAAACATTTCCACATTTCCATGTTTTCTTGGGTCCAAGCTGGGTAATTTTTTGTGGGAGCATCTGCTCTGTCAAAACTAACACTATGGCTTATTGCAAGGTTCTTGTGTAACTGAGGGTACAGCTGGCCAAGCTTCCTTGCTCTGCTCAGCTGTGTCCAGTCCTGACACACTGCTTTCTACTCCAGGGACTGTGTCTCCTATGTCTAAAAGTGCAAGAAGCTCCAGGAAAACATTCCATTGGTTTTTTCTCTTCTTTCCCTGCCTCCAAATGCCAGGGCCCATGTTAAAATTCTCTGTGTGTGTGGTCACAGCTGGAACTGTGGCTGTCCCTCCTTCCTTGTCCCCTGACAGGCCCTAAGTTGTGCTGAGGGGAACTGTAGAGGGAATTGCCCCTTCCTCACCATCTTGCATTTGTTATCATCAGGTGCTCCAGGCCTCCTGACTCCCTGCTATATGGGCAAGGCTCCTTCTGGAGTCTATGGGCCCATCAACCCCATTGTTAACAGCACCTACCAGTTTGTGACCAGGTTGTTCCAAGAGGTCAGCACTGTGTTCCCAGACTTCTTTCTCCACCTTGGTGGTGATGAGGTAGATTTCACGTGCTGGTGAGTTTGAGATCAGTCTGGATGGGGGCTGGGGGCAAGTATTTGGGATTGGAGTCCCAGCCTGTGGCTTCTTGATCATGAGCTTTGGTGTCCTGCTCTCCCAGGCCAGGGGTAGTGGTGGTGCTTGGGATTTTTGAGATTTCTGTGCTCATGGTGATGCTGAATGTAGGGAGCTGCTGGTGCTGGTGCTGGTCCAGCCACAGCTCTGGAATACCTGGGCAAGCCTTGGACTGTTGTGGGAGGGACTTGACCATGCCTTGACCTTACTGCAGAGCTCAGGTTACAATGGTTTTATTTCTTCTCTCTGGTGCACAGGAAATCCAATCCAGAAATCCGTGCTTTCATGGTTGAGATGGGCCTTGGTGAAGATTACAAAAAATTAGAGTCTTTCTACATCCAGAGGTAAGGACAGGGCATCCAGGGCCTGCTGCTGCACTGTGTCACCAGCTCAAATGTCTTCTGTCCTGGGGACACCAGATGTCCTTTCCAGGAGCTTCCCTGTTGGTCATGTCTCCCTGAGCCCAAAAGGGAACATTTGAGTGGGAGATTGACCACAAAAAAGCCCCTCCTGGGGCTGAGGAGAAAGAAGCCCCATAAGGGGCTGTGCTCTTTCTCTCCTCCTTCAGAAGCACCTCCACATCCTGCTGAGGGTGTTGGGAATATCTGTGCTACTCCTTAGCCTGTATGTAACCACCAAAAAGGGAATCAGTGAGATCACCCAAACCTTGGTACTTTTCCCACTCTAGGCTTCTGGACATCGTCTCTTCCCTTGGCAAAGGTTATATTGTATGGCAGGAGGTGTTTGACAACGACGTGAAGGTGAGAGCTGCCTGTGCTGGGTGAACAGTGCCAGCATCCCCCCTGACACACTGGTGTGCTCTGGGGGGCTGTGCTGGGGTGAGCAGTGCCAGCATCCCCCCTGACACACTGGTGTGCTCTGGGGCTGGTGGGTGTTACTCTGTAATGGGACTGTGGTTGGTCTCAAGATGGTGCTGCCAGTGAGCTGTCCTCATCATGGCTTTGTCACACTGCTGCCAATGCTCTGCTTGCTCTAGGATGCAGGTTTTAACCCTGCCCAGGACACTCTGCAAATGGCCTTATCCCTCCTGTTGTTCCTGCAAACCAGATGGGAAGTGGCTCAAAAATCAAGCCCAAGTCTGCTTCAGCTTCCTTTTGGGGGTGTGGAGGGGTCAGTGCACTCTGCTCAGGGGAGCAGGTGATGCTTCTGTCACTGCACTGATCCCTGCCCTGTGTTCACCTGTGCTCCTCAGCTGAGGCCTGACACCATCATCCACGTGTGGAAGGAGAACAACCTGCAGTACCTGAACGAGATAGCCAATGTCACCAGGTCTGGCTACAGGGCTCTGCTCTCTGCACCCTGGTACCTCAACCGCATCTCCTACGGGCAGGACTGGATAGAAGCCTATAAGGTGGAGCCCTTGATGTTTGAAGGTGTGTTCCTTGTGTCCCCTTTCTGCATGGCAGCTGCCTTAGCACTCAGATGTAGTGCCAGGAGTGTCTGTTTTGCTGTCCCCTCCACAGGCAGCCCTGAGCAGAAGGCCCTGGTGATCGGTGGCGAGGCCTGCATGTGGGGTGAATATGTGGATGTCACCAACCTGACCCCCAGGCTCTGGTAAGGGAGGCCACAAGGAGGTCACTTGGGTTGTGTGAGGCTGGGCTTGCATCCCTTTTCTTTGCCACTGAGTGTCATGTGCTGAACTCATGGGTTTGATCTGCACGTGGTGCCTGTCCCTGTCCTCCCTGTGCTGGTAACAGCTTCACTGGGGCTGAAATGGGAGTTTGCAAGGCTGTAACAACCTGCTGCTGCAACCAGGTTGTGTTTAACAGCCTTCTGTGCTGTCACCCTGGTCTGCTCCTGATGGGCACGTGTCTGGGAACAGGGAACAGATCTTGGGATACTCTGAAGCCTTTGTGTGTGGAAGGACACTGATTAGGAAAGTGCTTGGGAGTTCAGGGCTTCATGTAAGAATCTTCTGAGCTCCCCCTTGTCCTGACTGCCTGTCTCTTGTCTTCAAGGCCAAGAGCTGGGGCCGTAGCTGAAAGACTCTGGAGCAATGAGACTGTTGGGAACGTGCAGGACGCATACGCCCGGCTGGCGGAGTTCCGCTGCACGCTGCTGGGGTAACCATCCTGGGGCACCTGCCCTTGCCCTGCTGCTCTGGGCTCAACCCTGGGAGGGCAGGAGGGAGAAGGGCTTGCCCTGCTGCAAAATGACCCTTGTTCCTCTGGAAAGCCCTGGTTTTTGTGCTGCCTGTGTGTGGGCAGAGCCTGCTTTGTGCAGCGCTGGAAGAGCGCTCCTGCTGCTGGCGTAGGCTGGTGGCTCTGGCGAGGAGAGGGCTTTGTGCTGAGGAAGGAGGGGACTTGTCAGCTCTTGCCACTCCTCCTGCAGCACCAGCTTCCCCAGGAAACCTGTCCTCACCCCGTGCTCCCACACATGAGCAAAAAACTGAGTTTATAAGCACAGGATGAAAACCACTCCCTCCTTGTCACACCTGAAACGGGGCACCCACAGCCACCCTGTGCCACTGGAAGCCCTCAGACCTGGTGGTGTCTCTGCCTGTGCCTCTCCCTGATGCCATCCTTCTGTTCTCTTCCCAGGCGTGGTGTCCAGGCACAGCCTCTCTACGTCGGATACTGTGAGCATGAATTTGGCGGGGTTTGAAGGGAGAGCCCCACTGCCCTGTCTCTGTGCGTGCAGGAGGAATGTTCCCCCCTCAGAAGGGCAGAGGGACCCCTTGCCACCCCACCTTCTGCTCTGGCTTCATTCCAATGAACATTTCTTTTGCCTCGGCATGCACTTTTTACCTCTTTTTCTATTTTTATTTCTTTAAATCTATAAATAAATGACCCCAAAGAGGAAAAAGCTGCCTATTCCTGCTCATCTGGGGCTTGGGACACTGTGCAAGGGTTAGCAGGAGATGGGTAGGGCTTGCTCCAGAGATGCTGGTGGAGAAGCATCGTCCTGGCAGCTCTGGAGTTTGCAGGGTGCCTGCTCAGCTGGATGAACTGTGCTTAGCCTCTGCTGCTGTCCCAGGGTTTGCTTCTGCAGTCACATTGTGCTGTGGGGTCCTGTCCTTGTCCCTTATCTCTCCTCTGATGGCCAGGCCTGCAAGCCACCACCTCTGCTGCCCTAAACCCTGGTTGCTGCCACCTCCTCTGACTTTTCCTCAGCAGATGACACCCTGGAGCCTCTCTGAGGAGCCCTTGCAAATCTGCTGAGTGGTGCATGGATACTACAAAATCTCTGCTCAGCTCTTCAGGCTGTCACCTCTGCCTGGGATTTGGCCAGCTGACCATCCTCCTCCTGCTCTGTTATTCTCAGGGTGGGGAGCCCAGCTCCAGGTCTCCTCCATCCAGAGGGGTTGGTTTCAATGATGTTTTCCTTGGAGAAGAAACCAGTGGTGCTGCTGTCCCACAGAGCTGGGACAGGTGTGATTGTTGTCCTTCCATGGCTGGGATTGCCGTGCTGGAAACGGCATTCAGCTGAAAGCAGGGAATCTGTCAGGGAGAAATCCCTGCTGGCTGGGACTGTTGTATGTGTGTCTTGGTCTTAAGTGAGTGAGATGCACTGTTATGGCTGGAAACCTTTCATGACTGAACTTGAAATTAAAAATAGTGAATTAACAGTTATTACTGCCTCCTATTTTTACAAGTCAGATTTTTTTTCCTTTTTTTTTTTTCTCCCCAGTGTGCTGTAACATGGTACCTTGGCTGGGTGCTTTTGTCACTGCAGGGAGCTGCTGCTAGCAGGGATGGGGCAAGCAGGACCCTGACCCTGGGAAGGGTGCTCTGTTCCCAAGAATGTTGCTCTGTTCCCACAGATGATGCTATCCCATTCCCTGCCCTCATTCCACCCTCCCTTCTGCCTTGCTGGGCTCCCTTTCCCCCACAGCCAGGTGTGAGAGCCCCCAGGGCTTGGGATACCCGCGGAGGACCCATCAACATTGCACCTTCCACTGAAGCCTGGTATTGTGATCCAGGTTAAACATCACCCATGATCCCATTTCCCAGGGTGTCTGCACCAGCATTTTCCCAAACCCACCCTCATGGAGGTGGATCAGTGACGTTTCCAGCCTCGCAGGGGCCGGGATCCCGGGAGCGCCCCGCTCTCCCCGTCGCGGCTTTGCCGGGTGGCCCGTTCCTTCCAGAACATCTATTTTGGTCGTGTAAAACTTGCCGGGGAGCAGGGAACAGGGAACAGGCAGCGTGTGAATCACTCGGGGCCAACGGGTTTAAAAATAAACCCAAGCGGCGGCGAGGAGCAGCCGCCAAGCCCCCGGATTCCGGCAGGATTGTGCTCCACACGTCCCAAACCCACCCGTGGGCACTGGCACCAGCCAGGGGAGTTTATTGGGACACGCTTGCAGCGGCGGGCACCTGTGTGCATGGCGCGTGTGAGTGCTTGTAAACACGTGTGTGCATCGGGTGTGTGCCTGCAAGTGTGTGTGCAAGGTGTAAATACTCAGGGTGTGTAATGTGTGTGCTTGTAAACACGTGTGCACTGTGGGCATCGTGTGTGTGTGTGTGCTTGTAAACACGTGTGCACCGTGGGCATCGTGTGTGTGTGTGCTTGTAAACACGTGTGCACCGTGGGCATTGTGTGTGTGTGTGCTTGTAAACACGTGTGCACCGTGGACATTGTGTGTGTGTGTGTGTGCTTGTAAACACGTGTGCACCGTGGGCATCGTGTGTGTGTGTGTGCTTGTAAACACGTGTGCACCGTGGGCATCGTGTGTGTGTGCTTGTAAACGTGTGTCTGCTTGTGAGCACACATTTGCACACACGTGGTTGTGGGTCCTCACATCCACTCGTGCACACACACATAAGGGTCATTGAACACACATGCATTAAGGGCCCTTGCACGTGTGCACTCACACACATGCACAAATGCACTCGTTCACACATGCATGTGGGTCCTTGCACACATGCACTCATGCACAAGCTTGCACACACGTGCATATAGGTGTGCAAGCATGCATACACTTGTGCATGTGCCTGCACACCTGTGCATATGGATCCCTGCACACTTGCACACACGTGCATGTGTGTCCCTCATGCACATACTTGCACTCCTATGTACACACACACACACTTCCACTCATGAGCGAGGGAGTCCTTGCACACATGTGCATATAAGCCGTTGCACACGTGTGCATGTGGGTCCTTGCAAGCCCATACATTCCTGTACACACTTGCACACACATGCACACACGTGCAAATACCCCCACACATCATTGCCCAGACTCACACCCATGTGCTGTGCATGCCCTTGCACACACTTACACACACGTGTGCACTCTTGCAGCCCCTGTATGTTCCTGCACACGCTTGAACACACATGCACACGTTTGTGCAGACTTGCACATGCTTGCACACGTGCTCACACACGCATGTGCACGGTGGCACACGCTCACACCCCTTCCCACACTCACAAGCCCCTGCACACCCGAGGCAGCGCGCTGGGGAAGCCAGGCTTCCCCCCACCTGGCTGCTGCTTTGGGACTAATTAATTAATTAACGACAACACCAGGTATTAAAGCTGCTCAGTCTAATTACAGATCTTTCGGGGTGACGTGGGATGCAGGAGGGAAGTGCTCTCCTCCTCCCCCTTCTGGGGCAGCCCCAGGGAGCAATAGGGGCAGTGTGGGGTCCATGGAGGCGAAAAACTCAACAAAGTGTCCAAATTGACCCTTTTTGAGCCTGTTCTGTGTGTTTAAACCTTGCTCTGAGGTGGGGAGCAGAGAGGGGTTAAGTCTGGATGCTACTAAAGGGCTGCAGGGAGGAAGGTGGGAGGCTGCTCTGCTCCTTGGACAGCCCTGGCTGGGGTTGGGGGGATGATGGGGCAAAAGGGGGATGGAGGGGGGCGAGGGACTGGAGGCGGGATGGAGGTGGTGAGGGATGATGGGGGAAAGGGAGGGACATAGGTGGTCATGGGGGTGATGAGGGATGAGGAGAAAGGGGGTACATAGGGGGATATGAGGGGGATGGGGGTTGGCGGGGCATGACAGGGGGTGATGGGGGTCATAGGAAGTGATGGGAGGGATGGGGAGGGAGACCGGGGGTGATGGAGAGGATGGGGGTGATGGAGATGGTGGGGGGTGATGGGAGGTGATGGAGAGGATGGGGATGATGGGGGAGGGTGATGGAGGTGATGGGGGTGATGGTGGTGATAGGGGTTATGGAGATGTTGGGAGGTGATGGGGGGTGATAAGGATTCTGGTGGTGGGGGGGTGCGGGGGGGTGTGTGATGGTAATGATGGGGGCTGATGGAGGATGATCGGGATCATGGGGATCATGGGGGTGACGGGGGTGACAGGGGCCGAACGGGGAGACACGGGGGGCAATGGACGGGAGGGTGACGAGCGGGGGGGTCCGGGGTGAGCCCGGCAGGGCGCAGCAGTGGGCGGGGCCGGGACGCGCCCCGCCCCTCTTTCCGCCCCGCGGTTCTGATTGGCCACCGCCCCCTCATTATGCTAATACAGCACCCCTGGGCGGGGCCGTCCGGCTGACGTCACGGGCCCGCTGGCGGGCGCGGGCCGAGCCGAGCCGAGCCGAGAGGTGCCGAGCGGGGCGGTGCCGAGCGGTGCCGAGGCGAGCCGAGCGGTGCCGAGCGGTGCCGAGCGGTGCCGGGCGGTGCCGAGCGGTGCCGGTCGGGCGGGGCGGGGCGCGGAACGGGCCATGGCGGCGGCGGCGGCGGGCGAGGCGGCGGGGGCGGCGTTCAGCACCGCGAACAGCGGCCGGGTGAACGGGCTGAGCCGCCCGCCCGGCGCCATCGCCATGAAGGACCACGACGCCATCAAGCTGTTCGTGGGGCAGATTCCGCGCAACCTGGAGGAGAGCGACCTCAAGCCGCTCTTCGAGGAGTTCGGCCGCATCTACGAGCTCACCGTGCTCAAGGATCGCTTCACCGGCATGCACAAAGGTGCGGGGGCGGCGGGCCGGGGCACCCCCCGGGTGGGATGCCCTGATGTGGGACACCCAGGTGTGGGGGCTGTCCTGAGGTGAGGTGGGACACGCTGGGGTGGGGGGGATCCTCAGTGAGGTACCACTATGGTGGGATGTCCTGAGGTGGGGAGCACCCTCAGTGAGGTACTGCTGTGGTGGGACACCCTCAGTGAGCTACTGTTCTGGTGGGACACCCTGAGATGGGGGGGATCCTCAGTGAGGTACTGTTCTAGTGGGACACCCTGAGGTGGGGGGGGATCCTCAGCGAGGTACCACTCTGGTGAGACACCCTGATGTGGGGGGAATCCTCAGTGAGGTACTGTTCTAGTGGGATGTCCTGAGGTGGAGGGGGTCCTCAGAGAGGTACCGCTCTGGTGGGACACCCTGAGGTGTGGGTGACACCCTTCAGTGAGGTACCACTCTGGTGGGACACCCTGAGGTGTGGGTGACACCCTTCAGTGAGGTACCACTCTGGTGGGACACCCTGAGGTGTGGGTGACACCCTTCAGTGAGGTACCACTCTGGTGGGACACCCTGAGGTGTGGGTGACACCCTTCAGAGAGGTACCACTCTGGTGGGACACCCTGAGGTGGGGGGGGGGATCCTCAGTGAGATACTGCTCTGGTGGGACACCCTGAGGCTGGGGGGACCCTCAGTGAGATACTGCTCTGGTGGGACACCCTGAGATGGGGGACCCCTCAGTGAGGTACTGCTCTGGTGGGACACCCTGAGGTGGAGTATCCTGGGATGGGAGACCCCTCAGGTGGGACATCACTGAGATGTGGCACCTAAGTATGGACCACCTGTGAGGCAGGACAAACTGAGGTGGGGGGAACCTCCCAGGTGAGGTCCTGTCCCTCAGGTGGGATACCCCTGAGGTGAGGTACCCCTCAAGTGGGACAGCTGGAGATGGATCATCCTGACACAGGGATACCCCTCAGGTGGGATGCCCTGAGGTGGGATGCTCTGAGGGTGGGGACCCCTCAGTTGTGGTACCCCTGTGGTGGGATAAACTGAGATGGAGCACCCTGGCATATAGGGGGACCCCTGGGGTGAAGATACTCCTGAAGTGGGACACCCTGAGGCAAAGGCACCCAATGTGAGCACCCCTGATATGACACAGCCTGAGGTAGGATATCCCTGAGGCAAAGGCACCCCTGAAATGTGGCTTCCCCATCAGATGGGACAACCTGAGGTTTGGTACCTGAGTGTGGGCCACCACTGAGGTGGGATGCCCTGAGATGAGGGTGCCCCTCGTGTGGGGCATCCTGAGATGGTGCATCCCGAGACAGGGATACCTCTAAGGTGGGACATGCCCGAGGTGGAGGCACCCATGAGGTGGGATAACCTGAGCTGGAGCACCCTGAGGTACAGCTGGGATGCTTTGAGAGGGGGCACCATGATCTGGAAGTATGCCTGAGGTCAGAGACACTGCTATGGGGCTCTTCTGAGATGGGGGTACCTGTGAGTGATGTAACCCTGAAATGGAGATGTCCCTAAGGTGGGACACCCTGAGGTGGGGTACCCAAATATGGGGCACCCCTCAGCTGAGTTACACCTGAGGTGAAGATATCCTTGATGTGGAGGCTACATCCATAGGTATGGGGCACCCTAAGGAGTGGAAACCTTTGGGGTGAAGGTACTCCTAAGTTGGAGGAAACCTTGAGGTACAGCATCCTGAGGTGGGAACACCCCAGAATGGACTGTTTGGATATATGGCCCCTCCTAAGATTGGGGTACCCCTGAGGAAGAGGGGAGCACCCACCAGGGGTCAGGGTGCTGCTGTCTGGCTTGGGGATACCCCTGGGATCAGTGCATCACAGGGCAGGGAGCACTGCAACGGATTTTAGAACATCTGCCTGCCTTGGGGGCACCTGTCTGGCATCAGCACAGCCACATGAGTTTGTGCACCCCTGGAGCTGGAGCACCCCTGGGGTACAGACACCCCACTGTGGATGGGGACGTGCCATGTCTGCAGTGTGTCCCAGGTGCTGCGGCCCTGTGGCACAGCATGAGGAGCAGTGACACACCCAGGGAGCCACACAGGCACTGCCAAGGTCTCCACGGAACCCCCCACCCAAGAGCTGTGCTGTGCAGCGCCAGAGCAGGGTCAAGGCACCCCAGGTGTCACCCAGACAGGAGCCACAAGCTGTCACCAAACCCCTGTGCCACAGCCAGCACCTGCTTCACTGGGACTTTCCTGGGAAGCCAAAACTTGGTGTTTGTGGTTGCTGCCTTGTCGATGCCCTTCAGCTATGGGGCAGCTGCCTGGACTCTATCAGTTTTGGCACTTTTGGCCTCCAGCATTTCTCCACTTGTCTCTGAAGCTGCTTCTGTGCCTGGATCAATGGGATTTGCACCCTTCCAGGCTCCCTCTGCACTTCCTCCAGCGCGGGCTTCAACGTCTGCGGCCCAGCCGCATGATTTAATTGCGGACGCTCCTCTAATTTGAACGGCATCCTCCCTCCCGGCGAGCCTCCAGAGCAGAACCGCTCCTGCGCCAGCCCTCCCAACTTCTCCAGAATGCCCGGGCACCGTCTACATTGTCGCCTGCAGGAAAAACAGGGAAAAAAAAACAGAGAAAGAAGAGCGGAGAGCAGGAAGCCAACATGATTACAGATGGTAAACACTGGAAATGGCACCGGGACTGAGGCGAGCTGCTGAGCTGATCTCCCCTTGCCACCCGCAGCGGGAGAGCATTGATCCAGGGGGATCTCTCCTTGCTCTCCGTTGAGGGCAGATGTCCCTAACGCCCCAAGGCGGGCGAGGGACCCCATCCCGCAGCGTCCCCCGCCCTGCCGCCATGCTCCCTCTCCTCCCAGGCACGCTGATTGTACTTATTAAGAGTTATTAATACTTAATCAGCTGGCGGATTTAATTGTGCCAATATTAAAAATGCATCAATGTCAATTTTATTCATTAAATATTTACTTTGTTGAAGGGAAACTGTTTTGCTGCTGTTTTAATATCACTTTCAGATGCTTTTGGATGTGACCCCAGCAAATTGGGGGGGAGCCCTCAGGGAGGGAGCGGTGCAGCAGTGGCACAGGCACCAGGAATGCTTCAGGAGACACGGAGCGAAGAGGACCGGACCCTGTCCCCAGGGCTCTCTCGTTGCTGCCAGCTCTGCGAGCGAGTGGCTCGGCAGCGTGAGTCAGCGTGGGAAAACCTCACCCCAGGCGTATTCCCGATTTCCAAAGCGCCATGATGTCGAAGGAGCCGGAGTGCCTTCACCACATGAATCTCATCCCAAGGAGGATGCTTAGGCTGGGAGAACTGTGGTGGCAAGAGAGGGTGCACAGCCTCAACACCTGGAGATCTGCTTCCTGGAGGACTCGGGCTGTGGCTTTCCCCAGGGCTGGGGCCAGAGTGCCACTGCCCATGTGCTGCCTGCTCCTCCCTGGCTCTTTCCTTCATCCTGCTGTTCCATCTCCTACCCTGTTCTGGGGGTGAACTGTGACCCTGTGTGTGCCCATCTGGGTGTAGAGTACCAGGGCACCAGGATGCTGGATGCTGGATGCCATGGGGCCAGGATGTCAGTGCAACGGGATGGTGGATGCCATGCTACTGAGCTGCTGGATGCCATAGTGCCAGGGTGCTGGATGCCACGGTGCCAGATCGTCAGGGTGCTTGTTGCTGGGTGCCATGGTGCTGAGGTGATGGATGCCACCATGCCAGGGTGCCAGATCCCAGTTTATAGACTGCCAGGGTGCCAGAATGCTGAATGTCAGGGTGCTGGGATGCTGGATGCCATGGTGCTGAGGTGCTGAATGCCACCATGCCAGGTTGCTGGGGTTCTGGATGCCGCTGTGCCAGGGTGCCAGAGTGCTGGGATGCTGGATGCCACAGGGCCAGCGTTCTGGATGCCAGGGTATCAAGTCCCAGGGTGCTGGTGTGCTGGGAATCACTGTGATGGATGCCAGGATGCTGAGACACCACAGTGCCATATCAGCTGTGCCACCAGCTCCCTGTGTGCACAGGGCACTGTGGCAATATCAGGCCGGATACTGATGCTGTCTCCCTGTCTCCACAGGCTGTGCCTTTCTCACCTACTGCGCCCGTGACTCCGCACTGAAGGCACAGAGTGCCCTGCACGAGCAGAAGACACTGCCAGGGGTAAGTGACACCAGGGCGGCGGGGTCAGTGGGGTAGGGCCTGGTGACACCTCCCTGAAGCACGGGAGAAATGAGTGACACTCAGGTGGTCCAGTTGAGCTGGAGCAGTACCTGGGGACACCTCCCCAAGGCATGGAAGCCTTAAGCGACACCGAGGGATCGGGGTGAGCCAGGGCGGGGGCTGGTGACACCTCCCCGAGGTGCGGGAGCCACTTCCAGCAGCCACAAACCGAGGCATCGATTTTCCAGCCGCCCGCGTGCTGTTGCGCTTTCTGTGGGCTCCGACCTCCCGAGCTTAACAAAGTGAAAATAAATATTTAATTATTCGCCTAAATAAAAATCAATAGGCCCGCGGGTTGGCTGGGGAAAGAGCCGGGGCCCATGAATATCAATCCCTGCTGTGTGTGTGTGGAGCTGACAGAGGGAGATGAGGTTTGCGGGGATGTGGCTTCCTGAGCCGTGCTCTCACCGGCAGGGCCATACTTCAGTAGGTTCAAGAGTTAACAGCCCACCTTGGCAGCCTAAAGGAGGCCAGGGTCAGGCCCTGCCTGGGGATTCTCATCAGGCACACGCAGGTGTGTATCACTATTGCCATGGCCCCTCGCTTGGGGATTGGGGGTGAGTGTGTGAGCACGTGTGTGCACATGGACGTGAGGGTGCGTGCCCCACAGGGGGTCACGGCTGTGCCCACCCCTCTGTGTGTGTGTGTGCACACAGCAGTGCAGGGGACTGTGTGCTTGTGCTCACACCCTGTGCCCATGCAGGTGCTCATACCTGTGTGTGCTCACCTGTCCGTGCCTGAGCACCCCTTCTGTTCTCACACACACCCATGTGTATGCTCTTGTGTACACTTGGGTACACACCTATGAGTGCCTGTGAACACACATCTGTGTCTGTGCACACCTCTCTGCTTGTGCACACAAGCACACCCATGTGCATTTATGTGACACCCCTCTACCTGTGCTCACCCCCTGTACCTGCTCGTACCCCTTGTACCTGTACTCACACACCTATACCGGTGCTCACATACCCTGTACCCGCTCATACCACCTGTACCTGTGCTCACCCCCTGTATCTACACATCCCCTGTTCGTGTATTCACACACCTGTGCTCACCCCCTGTACTTGCTCACACACCTATACCTGTGCTCACCCCTGTACCTGCTCATACCCTGTACCTGCACAGCCCCTGTACCTATGCTCATACCCTGTACCTGCTGACCCCCTGTACCTGCACACCCCCCGTGTTCCCACCCTCTCCCCCCAACCCCAGCCAGGCCCCGCCCCCGGCGTGTCGGGGGACCAGGGGCGTGTCCAGACGGTGATGGGCGTGTCCCCAATGAGGCCCCGCCCCCCGCCTGGCCCGGCCCGGCTCGGCTCGGCGGGGCTGCGGCCGCCCCGCCCTGTGCCCCGCCCCCCGCGCGCCGCTGCGCGAGCCCAGCCGAATCCGGCCGAGCCGAACCGAACCCAGCCGAGCCTTGCCGAACCCAGCCCAGCCCAGCCGAGCCCGGCCTTGCCGAGCCTTGCCGAGCTAAGCCGAACCCGGCCGAACCGTCTCGGGTGGAGCCGAGCGCAGCCGAGCTCAGCCGAACCTCCTCGGTGGAGCCGGCGGTCCGGCCGGTCCGGCCATGCAGCTGCCGCAGGTGCCGGCGCCGGGGCCGCGGCCGCCCGTGCTGTGGGTGCCCGCCGGGTCCAAGATCCTCTGCATCGAGGTAGGGCCCCGCCTTTGTCTGCCGCCGCCTCCGCCCGGCCCGGCACGGCCCGGCACCGCCCGGCAGCCTCCGCTCGCGCCGGGGTGGGGGGGCTGCACCGGAGGGGCTCTAGGAGGGATGTGGGTGATGGCGAAGGGGTGTATCTGCTCCCGGGGATGCTGTGTGGGAGCGGGGGTGATGGCGAGGGTGTAGATCCTGGCTCCTGGGGATGGGCATGGAGGGGTGTTAATGGTGAGCAGGGCGTATCTGCACACAGGGATGGGGATGGAGGGGTATTGGTGAGCGGGTGCTCCCAGGGATGGGTTGGAGATACAGCCGTGTTTGTGATCAGGGTGTAATTGCACACAGGGATGGTGGGTGTGAGTGGGGGTGATGGTGATGGAGTGCATCTGAACCCAGGGATGAGAATGAGAATGGAGCAGTGTTGGTGAGGGGGGTGTATCTGCTCCCAGGCATAGGATGGGAATGGAGTAATGCTGGTGATCAGGGTGTATTTGCACACAGGACAGGGATGGAGGGGTGTTGATGAGCAGGGTGAATGTGCACACGGGGTCGGGGTGTGTGAGTGGGCGTGTTGCAGGGTGTATCTGCACACAGGGATGAGGATGGAGGGGTGTTGGTGGGGAGGTGTATCTGCTCCCAGGGATGGGGTGGGCGGCTGTGGGTGTTGCAGGGTGTATCTGCACACAGGGATGAGGATTGGGGGTGTTGGTGACAGGGTGTATCTGCTCCCAGGAATGGGTGTTGGGGATGGAGGAGTGTTGGTGAGGAGGGTGTATTTGCACAGAAGAATGGGGTTGGAGGGGTGTTGGTGAGGGGATGTATCTGCACCCACAGATGGGGTGTGTGGGTGTGAGTGTTGCTGTGCAGGGTGTATCTGCACCCAGGGATGGGGTGCATGTATTGGTGATGAGGGTGTATTTGCACTCAGGGGTGGGGGCTCTGTGTGTGTGTGTGGCTGAGAGGGTGTATCTGCACCCAGGGAAAGGGAGGGTGTTGGCAGAGGGGTGTTGGTGATGTATCTGGACCCAGGGAGGCTGTGTGTGGTGAGGGTGTCGGTGAGGAGAGTGTTCTGGCACCCAGGAATGCTGGGGGTTGGTATTTGCAGGCAGGGATGGAGGATGATGGTGAGGAGGTGTATCTGCCCCCAGGGATGGGTTTGGTGTGTGTGCTGGCTGGAGGGTGTATTTTTCCACCGCAGCTCTGTGTGTGTGTGTGTGTGTGTGTGGTGCAGGTGTGCAAGGGGCAGCGCTCGGGGGGGGGTTGCACCCGCAGGCGGTGCAGGGAGGGGTGTGTGCATTGGCAGGGGAGCAGCTTTGACCCCCGGGTGTGTGCAGGTGGGTGTGCAAGCACGTGGGTGTCTGTGTGTGTGGGAAGAGGAGCTTAGGGTGTCTTTGCCCCCAGTGATGGTGACAGGGTGTGGGTGCACATGGGCTGGGGGAGTGGCAGCAGTGAGGGTGTGTGGGCACACCGGGTGTGACAGGGAGTGCAGGTGTGTGCAGGTGGGCTCAGGTGTGCATGGTGGCCATGGAGTTGGGATGTGGGTGTTGCTGGGGGTGCCGTGAGCCCACCCAAGGTGTCTGTGTGCCCACAGAGGGCTCCCAGGGGTCCCACTATGGGTCCTGCTGCTACAACAGGGAAACTGAGGCAAGGGGCATCATATCCCTGGCGCTGGCTGTGCATCCCAGGCTGTGTGCCCGTGGTTGAGTGTGATCCATGGCAGCAGGCAGGGCTCTGTGGGATGCATGGCATGCAGACTGGGGTTGTGCAGGTGCCCGTGGGGCTGTGTGCAGTGGTGCATGGGCACACGTGGGTGCTGGGACAGACGCGCGGTGTGCGCAGCGCTGCGTGGGCACACGTGTGCGGCTTCCGGGGTGTGTGGCTGTGCCAGGGGGACTGGGGGTGGCTGTGCTCGGGGAGTGCTGGGGTCTGTGGTTGTGTTCAGAGGCGTGTGGGCATGTGCAGGGTGTGCCAGGGTGGTCATACACGTGCAGGGTTGTGCAGTGGTGTGGCTGTCCCCAGGCTGGCTCTGTGGCCTTGCTGTGAGTTGCCCCCAGGGCTCAAGGTATTCCAGTGACAAGTGACTGCCAGTACCTCGGTTCCTGTCTCCCTGGGGTGGCATGGACATGAGGCTCCCACAGGCACTCGCTGCTCCAGTGTCACCTGCCACCTCCATCTCATTTGGGTGCATGGTGGCCTGCTGGATCCTCTGGCTGTTGGTTGTGAGGACAAGGAGGAGCAGTGTTATGTCAACGAAGGAACAAAGGCCAGAAGTGACCCACTGAGCACATCCCCTGGCAGTGATTCTATGGGCTGGCTCTCCCTGGTATCCAGTTTCTTAAGGGGCTCCAAATTTGGGTGGGTGACAGTGCCTGAGCAGTCAGGAGGTGGTTTAGCAACTGCTGGTGATCCCCTGTGCTGTGGAGCACCAGTGGTTTGGCCACGGGGTAGCTGGGGCTTTGTGAACTGCTGCTGATGGTTGGTGCTGGAACACCCCAAGCAGGGTGTCACTATGTCCTTGGGGTGTGGGAGATGGATGGATGGATGGATGCTGTGGGAGTGGAAAGGTGGGTGGTGGCAAGATGGAAGATGGATGGGCAGATGGAAGGGTGATCAGGGATGGATGGGTGTTGGGGATATGGATGGGTGTTGTGAGGATGGATGGGTGTTGAGGGATGGATAGAGGATCTTGGCAATATAGATAGATGCTGTGGGAATGGATGGGTGTATGGGGATGGATGTTGGGGATGTGGTTGGCTGCAGTGGGGATGGACAAGTATTCAGGGGTGGATGGATGGGTGTTGGTGATATAGATGGATGCTATGGGAACAAATGGGTGTTATGAGGATGGGGATATGAATGGGTTCTATGGGATGGATGGATGTTATGGGAATGGGTGCTGGGGTATGGCTATGGCTGGATGAATCCTGGGGGAAGATGGGTGTGTGGGTGTCCAGGATGGATGATGGATGGATGGATGGGTGTTGCAGGGTGGGTAGGTGGGTGTCAGGAGCAGGGGGAAATGCCTGGGTGGCTGTTTAGTGTGGGAGGATGGATAGAAGGCTGTGTGGACACGGTGCAGGGGTGCTGTGGGGACAATCAGGAGCTCTGGGTGCCACAGGGGGTCATCGAGCACCCTGTGGTGGGCACATCGTGATGTCAAGGGTGCCAAAACCTCCTTCTGGGGGTGTCTAGAGGCTAGGGCAATTTCTCCTTGGTGTGGTGTGGCAGCCCTGGGGTAGGTTAGCTGGTCCCTGAGGCCTGACATTTATAAACATCAGCCGCTCCCGGGGAATCAATACAGTTTAATAACCGGCGAGCGGAGACGGGAGACACATCAAAATGACATTCTGCGGCTCCGTAAATGTTATTCTAAATCATCCTCACTGGGTTTATTACATTAAGCATACAGCAGCGGGCATGGGAAATTTATTCCATCAAAGGCCATCACGCTGGTAAATGGGGCTGGCGGGTCAGTGGAGGGGGGCAGCCCCCCCCAAAATGATGTTCCCTCCTCCCGGCTGTGGCGGGGATGTGAGGGACAGCGGGGTTCTGGGTTTAGGGTCTCGGTGCTGTCACAGCCTCCAGAGTTTGGGGTGAGCCAAATCCTGCCCCTACACAAGGTGGATGTTTGGGGGACTGGTGACATAATGGGTGACACTGAGGTGTCCCTCAGTGCCACTCTGTGCCATCCCATGACTCCTGGGGACTCAGTCCCTTCCCTGGACCATCCCCAGCTCTGCGCTGACATTTCTCTCCACGTTTCCCTGGAGACGAGGCGGTTGCTGTGGAAACCTCCCTCCTCTTCTCTTTTACCCATCCTCTTCCTCAACCTGATGTGGGGGGGACTGTCTCTGCCCCCACCCATCCCTAAAATTTAGGGACCCCTACCAGGGGTGCAGTGGGGGCACCTGGAATGGGGGTGCACACACACATGGGGGCGACTGTGCCCGTGTGTGCTCAGGGCGTGTTCGTGTGTGCGCCCCCGCGCCGTCATGTGTGACATCTCGCTGTTGCCGTGGCGACCCCATCGAGCACATGGCTCGGGCTCCGCAGCATCGCGGGGGAAGCACGCTTGTTGCCATGGAAACGGCCATAATTGTAGCATTTTTCGGCTAAAAGAGGGGAAAAAGGAGGGGGAGAGAGGAGGAGGAGGAGGAAGGGCTCCATGGGGCAGCAGGCCAGGGATGTGCCTGCCAGCCCAGCGTGTCCTGCTGCACATGGGTGTCACGCTCGTGGGTGCACATGGCAGTGACAAGGATGAGGCCAAATTTGGGTGAGGTTTGGGAAAAGGAGGGCAATGGTGCCAGAGGGGCTGGGGCTGGCGGGGTGCTACTGCTGCCTCTGCAGTCCTTTGCAGTCGAGGAAAGCAGGCAGGCGGCCAAGCCTGGCACTGGCAGCCCCGCGGGCGCCTGCAGCACTGGGTGCCCATAGCCAGGGCCAGAGCATTGCCCTTTGCACATGGCATCCCCGGGTCTCTGTGGCCGCAAGCCCCAGATCTGTTCATGCAGGTCCCTCCCCTTTTCCCCAGCTCCCAGTGCCAGTCATTGGCCAAATGGCTGTTCCCCATGGGAAGGGTTCAGGGGCCCCCACACTGACCACCCGCTCTCGCTTGTGTTGCAGATGAACCGCCCCATCCAGGTGAAGCCGGCCGACAGCGAGGGCCGAGGAGGTAGGTCCTCAATTCTCCAGATACCTGGCATGGGCAGGGGGGCACAGGGTCGCCTAGGGGGTGATGGGGGACATGGTGACATCACGAGGGCTGCTGTGTGAAGGTTGGTTTTCAGAGGAATCCAAGAAAGGATCTGCCTTTGCTGGTGGCATCCAAAACTGGGTGCAGAGCAAATGCCATCTTCTCTCTCCCTGTCCGGTCAGCTGGGGGGAACATCCTGATATCATCCTGGGAATGTCCTGACATCATACCATGAGCATCCCAACATCTTGGGGGGCAGAGCGCCAGCCAGCTGTTCTCCCTCACCACCTGAATTTACCAAAAAATGCAATTCCCTCTCCAGAGCTGCCTGTGGGGACCCCGGGGCAGGAGTTGGCTGCATATGGCCCAAGCCCCTCTCAAACTACCACTCCCTCAAATTCTTTGTGAGCATTTGCCACTCATTGGGCTGTGGCATTGCCAGGCTGAGGTGGTCATTTGGGCAAAATCGCAGGAATTGGATCAAAATCCCACATCTGTTGTGTTGCTGGGCAGGTAGGCGCTATCGGACATGAAGGATGCTCTCCTGGGGCTGCCTGCACTTGGCAGGATGGCTAGGGTGGCTCCCCCCCATCCAAACCCTGTTATTAAACACACTGGGAGCTGGTCCCAGCATGTCCCAGAGGGACCTGGCAAATAAATTACCCACTTACCGAGCGTAATTGGTGAAGGATTAAAAATCAATGGGTGAGCTGGGGCTCCCATCTCCAGCCCCCTCACCCAGGAGGCAACGCTGGGCTGCCCAGCCCACTCCCCCTGGGAGGTGCTTTATGTTTAACTAGACAACACACGAGCCCTATTCCCTTAACTAATTTTCTTGGTACCTTAACGGACTAAGCATTCATCGTCTCCTGCCATTATTTATTTATTTCCCCAGCAACGCTCTTGACAGGGCACCTTATTTCCTTTGTCAAATGCCATTAGCGTGCGGCGGGAGCGCGCGGCCGCACAAGACAGATGCTGGTAATAATCATGAAATTCTCATTATTTACTATCCCTTCTCTTGTGTTTGGGTTATTGATGTCCCCTGGGCACGGCTGGAGGCTGCGGGTTGTTCTGTGAGTCGATCACATGAGGGTGATCACCTCCAGTTCGTGGATTCTCTTTGTTCCACTGCATCCCACCCCAGTGCTGGGGGCGCCAGCCCCCCCTATCCCTGAGAAAAGCCTCAGCTCCACTCCCTAAAGCAATGGCTCTTCCAGGACTCACCCCTCAGCAATTTCCCCACAGGAGAGGTTTTCCCACCCTGAGTGTTCTGTAGGATGGAGATGATAAGCCCAGCACCTTCTCCGTGGGATCGGTGTCGCTCCCTCCCTCTGATGTCACTTGGCTCCTTCTCCTCCATACACCATTTTTGGTGAGGGGTTGGGATGGTGAGTGACCTCCCACTCTCTGATGGGTTTGGTTTTGTTTTTAGAAGACAGGAAGCTCTTTGTGGGCATGCTGGGGAAGCAGCAGAGCGAGGACGACGTCCGCCGCCTCTTCGAGCCCTTCGGCCAGATTGAGGAATGCACCATCCTCCGAGGGCCTGATGGAGCCAGCAAAGGTGGGCTTTGGGGCAGGGGGTGGGCACCCTATGGACCCACAATGGCCAAATCCAACTTGTCCCATGTTCCCTCTGTTCCCTTAGGTTGTGCCTTTGTGAAATACGGCAGCCACGCCGAGGCACAGGCTGCCATCAACAGCCTGCATGGCAGCCAAACTATGCCGGTAAGTGCCAGGCTCACACCCTGCCCTGGCTGACCCCACGCTGCCTGCTTAATCCAATCACCCACTAATTTGATCCTCAGTCTAATTGCATCAAAATCCTACAGACTGGCAATTTGTTGGCCACATCACCCCAGGTTCCTCCTTGCCAAGGTGCTGAGCCCTAGAGGTGGGAGCATGGGGCTAATTCCGTGCCAGAGAAAGGGGCAGTTTAATTAACGCTGAAGGTCAGAATTGGGACAAGGAAAGGGAAAGGAGGCAGAGGTCAGGGAGCTGCCACTGGGGAGAAAAACTGGCTTTAATTAAACCTCACATTGATCACTGGTTGCTGCTGCCAAGCTGGGCAGCATCCCCAGGGCTGAGGCTGCTGCGGATGCTGTGAGCCACACCCACGGCAGGTGCACAGTTTGGGGCATTGCTGTGGTCCCACCATCAGCCCCATCTTCCCCCCACCTCAGGGCGCCTCATCCAGCCTGGTGGTGAAGTTTGCAGACACAGATAAGGAGAGGACCCTGCGGCGGATGCATCAGATGGCGGGGCAGCTGGGCATCTTCAACCCCATGACCATCCAGTTCGGTGCCTACGGGGCCTACACGCAAGCGGTAGGAGCCGGAGCAGCCCGGGGGCTTTGAGGTACCCCCGTGGGTGGGGGGGCTGGTTTGGCCCCTGAAAGCACCAGTGCCAGGGTGTGTGGATGCCTGGGAGGGCTGGTGTATCACAGTTTAAGGGCAGATGCAGGGCTTCCTGCCCACAGCTGAGGGTCGTTGTAGGGTTCAGTGGTCCCATATTTAGCATCACCGAGACCAAAATTCCTGTCCCTGGGTCTGGCAGCAGGTGGCATTTATCCCTCTGGACCCATCCAAAGCAGAGATGCTGATTTGCCCTCCCCTCTCTCTCCTTCTCTCTGCCTCTCGCTCTCTGTCCCCTTTCCCCCCTTGTTTCCCGAAGATCATGCAGCAGCAGGCAGCCCTGATGGCGGCCGCACAGGGCACCTGCCTCAACCCCATGGCTGCCATCGCTGCCGCCCAGATGCAACAAATGGCCGCCTTCAATGTCAGCGGGCTGGTGGCTGCTCCCCTCACTCCCTCTTCAGGTAGGACCCTGGCATTTGCCGTTTGACATCCTCGGGGGGCGCTCTCGGGGTGCTGCCGGCCCTGACGCCATGCTCCTGCAGGTACAAGCACCCCTCCGGGGATCAGCACGGCGCCGGTGCCCAGCATTGCCACGCCCATTGGGGTGAACGGCTTCAGCCCGCTGCCGCCCCAGACCAACGGGCAGCCCGCCTCCGAGACCATCTACACCAATGGCATCCACCCCTACCCAGGTACAGCCCTCTGGGGCCCCGCCGCGCCCCGGGGCTGGGGGAGTGTGCCTGGCTCATGCGGGACGCTCAAGGGGTGCTCCCCATCCCAGGAACACGCTGGATGAACCCGCCGTGTGCTCCCGTGGCATCACTGCAGGGAGGAGGGAATTCAGGCAGGGAGCAGCTCTGCCCCTCCATGGCAGCACTTGGTCAGGAGCCCTTTCCCGTGGGAGCTGTGCATGCATCCCTGGCTTTCTCTGGCTTATTCTATCTTCCTTCTCCTTTCTCTTCTCTTCCCAGCTCAAAGCCCCACGGTGGCAGACCCCCTCCAGCAGGCCTACGCCGGCATGCAGCACTATGCAGGTCTCAAACTTCACTTCCCACTCCTTCCCTCTCTCCCATCTTTGCTCCTCACTGTTATTTTTGGGAGTGAACCTCACCCTGGGGTTGAACATTGGACTGGGGCAGTGTATTTGGGCTTGGATTCATGAGGGGAGCAGCAGGGGCTGAGCCCTGGCAGGAGCTCCAGGGTGGCAGTGCTGATGAAAGAACCATCCCCTCATCCCACTGGCTCCTGTTATGGCCCCCCATGGAAATTTTGGATTGTGCAAAGTGAATTTTAATACCCACGGGACTGAGAGAACTCCATGGGGGAGCCCTGGCAGTGGTATTGAGAAGAGGGGGCAAGATTTGGGAGGTGACAGAGGGCCACACCAAGACACCAGAAGTCTGATGTTCATCATGTGGCCAAGTCTGATGGCCAAGGACATGGGCTGTGGAGGGAAAAGAGCCAGAGCCTTCCATGGAAATATGTCAAGCCCAGCAGCCATTTAATTAGGAGCATTGACAGCAACGTCCAGATTTGCAATAGAAAATCAAGTTTTGGACCCCAAATCTTTGGGGTTTTTCAGCCAAAAGTACCATCTTCCTCAGCCTTGAGGCTATATTACTGCTATCACCAGCATTTCTCCTGGGAGAGCTGTTCCCACATCCCTGGTGTGTCAGGAAGGGGTGGGAAGGGCAGAGCCAGCAGCTGTGGGGCAGGAGAGGCCCCTCGATGGCAGGTGGCAGCAGGGGACCTGCCTGTCCCAGCCCTCTCCGTGGCTGGGGCAGGTGCCATGGCCTCAGCTTCTTGTTTCTCTCTTCCAGCAGCATATCCCACTGCCTACGCTCCCATCAGCCAAGCCTTTCCCCAGCAAGCGCCCCTCATCCCGCAGCAGCAGAGAGAAGGTGAGGGGTGGGGGTCACCCCATGTGGGGCCAGTGGCTCCTCGGTGTCCCCCAGGGTGACCCCACCTCGTAGCTGACGTGTCCTGTCCTTTGTGTGTCACCCAGGTCCCGAGGGCTGTAACCTGTTTATTTATCACCTGCCCCAGGAGTTCGGGGACGCGGAGCTCACGCAGATGTTTTTGCCTTTCGGCAACGTCATCTCTGCCAAAGTCTTTGTGGACCGTGCCACCAACCAGAGTAAATGCTTTGGTAAGTCCCAGGGTGTGGCTCTCCCTGGTGTCCCAGCTCAGGGCTCCAGCTCTTCCCAGTCCCCAGCTCAAGGTTCCAGCTACCCTTAACATCGCAGCTTGGAGCTCTGGCCCTTCCTCAACATCCCAGCTCAGGGGTCTGGCTCTCTTCAGCATCCCATTTTAAATAGCTGATGCTCCTTGACATCCCAGTTCTTGCCAGTCTCCAGCTCCAGAGTCCCATTCTTTCTGGTCTCCAACCTGGAGGTCCAGCTCTCCTAATATTCCGGCTCAGGGGGTCTGTCTCTCCCCAAATCCCAGCTCAAGGGTTTGGCTCTCCCCAGTCTTCCCAGCTTGGGAGTCTGGCTCTTCTGGACAACCCAGAGTATCTTCATCTTAGGTGTCCAACTCTCCCTGAAGTCCCTGCTTGAGAGTCTGTCTCTCCAACATCTCATCTTGGGGATTTCTCTTTCCCTAGTCTCTCAGATGCCCATGTCTCCCTGCTGTCCCTTGCTTGGGGTCCAACTCTCCCTATGTCCCCTGCTCAGGGATCTGTATCTCCCTCTCAGAGACCTCAGTGTCCCCATAGACTCTTTCACTGTGGTGTCTTTAGAGGCCCTATCACCTCAGGGTCTCTGCAGACCTGGCCTACAGATGTTCCCTGAGCCCACACATCCCATCCTGGTGTCCCCACAGACCCCATCACCCTGGTATCTCCACATACCTGCAGACCTTGGTGTCCCCACAGACCTCATCACCTCAGTGTCCCTGCAGCCCCTATCACTTTAACAGATCCTGTCACCCCAGTGACCCCACAAATCCCATCCCATAGTATTCCTGCAGACAACTCCAGTGTCCTGTGGACCCTCTTATGATGCTGTCCTCACAGCCTTGTCAGCTCAGTATCCTTGCAGACCTTGGTGTCCCTGCAGGTGCCATCACCTGTCACCCAGTCCCCTGCAATCTGGGGCTGTGATGTTACCCAAGGACCCCCTCTCCCAGCACTCCCAAACCCGGGGCATCCCACAGGATTTCAGTGCCTGGCTTGAGGCAAGGCAGCCACCTGTGATGTGTGTGGTGACAAGCCCCCGTGTCCCCTCCCTGCCAGGTTTCGTCAGTTTTGACAATCCGACGAGTGCTCAGGCGGCCATTCAGGCCATGAATGGCTTCCAGATCGGCATGAAGAGGCTAAAAGTGCAGCTAAAGCGGCCGAAAGACGCCAACAGACCCTACTGACCCCAGCTCAGCCTGCGGAGAGGTGAGGGGCCTGGCCCTGGGGACGTGGCGGTCATGGAGCATCCCACTGTCCCTGTGTTACATCCCGAGTGTGTGCAGGGATCTCTGCCTGGCACCACCCACCCAGTGGATGTGGGTCCCTCCCTCCATCCCCCAGAAGCAGGCTGACAGCCCTTTCCTTCTGTTCCAGGTCGGACGTCCCGCAGTGTCTGACGACTTTCCCCTTCCCCAAGTGCAGTATCCAAACCCGTAACTCTCTTTCTTTGCAACACATCCCGGAGGAGGAAAAGGAGGAGGAGGAGGTGAAGGAGAAAACGGCAAAGAAGAGAGCGTTTTGGTCGTAGCTTTTCCTTTTTGAATTTTTTCCCAAACTGGTCTTGTTTGTTGTTTAACGGGAATGAGAGGAAGACAAGGAAGGAGGGGAGCGATGCGGTGCCGGGGCTGCGATTCGCCGCCGGCCGCTCGCCGGGACTCACCGGATCCCTCACTGGGAGCAAGGCTGATGGCTCTGGGCAGCCGGGCCATGATCTACCTTTGTTTTTTGGGTTTTTTTTAAAGCACCCATTTGCTGCTACCGATTTCCCAGGAGAAACGAGGAAAAGAGGCTCCAAATGGATTCTTAAACCAAAGCCGGTGGGACGGGACCAGCCTCGGGCGCTTCACCTGGAGGATGTTTGTTTGGATGATAAAGAAAAACGGCAAGATTTTCCTTTTTCCCTGCATTGGGGGAAAAAAAAAAGAAGGATCAAAGTATGTTGGACTTATAGAAGATATATATAAATAAGTATATATATATATATATCCCATGGAGCAGGGTGGCGGGACACGCGCTTCCCCTGCTTGTCACTGGCACAGGGACATAGGATTACTTGTTTCAGAGTCATATCATTCCTTAGAGTTTAGGGACCAAAGGACTATTGCTTTTTTTAAATATATCTATAAATAAATTAATTTAAAAAAAAAAACAAAACACACAAAAAAACTTCGGGAAAGGAGGAGAAAATCCAACAAAAATTAAGAAGGTTGAGTAAAACCCTCGGGCATTCAGAGCCACGAGCGTTTCCTACAGGGCTCGGATTTGGGGGGTTCAAGGGCTCGGTTTCGGGGGCCAGTTCGTGGCTGGGGATTGGGGGGATGCAGAGGGGATTTGTGGGAGGGACCTTCAGTGGCTCGCCCAGCTCCATGGCCCAGGGGGAGTTGGAGCTCCTCAGTTGCCTCTGGCAGAGGGTGGAGCGATGTGGTTCTTTGCATTTTGGGTTGGTTTGGGGGGATTTTTGGGTTGGGGTTTTTTTTTTTCAGCCAAAAAAACTTAAAAAAAAAAAAGAAAAATGTGAGGTTTCGGCCGAAATGAAGTGAAGCGAAATAAACTTATTTTGTCAAAATCGTCACCTTGGTTGGTTCTTTGGAGCAATCGCTGCCGCGTCCACCCCCAAACACAACACCCGGGCCCCCTTCATGGCCAGCTCAGCTCCAGCTGGGCTGGAGCATCCACCAGGATTTGGTGAAGCTGGGAGAGCACCATAGGCATCTCTTTTATTTGCTTTTTCACAGGAGTTGCTATTTTTTGGAGGAATTCACCCTGGCTGCAGAGGGAATCAGGACAGGATACAGCCCTGTGGTTTCACTGATCTTTCCAAGAGACATAGAGAGCTTCAGAGAGATGTGGCCATGTCCCATGAGATATCCCTTCGCACTTGTGGGTACAGCTGAGTGACTGCCAGGATCCCAGGAAAGTGACTTATTTTTTATTTGAGGAAAAAACCCCAAACCCCACAAATTGAAGCAACCCCCCCACCAAGGGGTAGGTGGCAGGGCCAAGGGTGAGGGAATGGCCACCAGCCCAGGTTTGGGTGGCCCTTGGATACTTGGAGCAGCCAGTGTGGGACAAGTGGGGATAGCCAGATGTTGGGATCCAGGGGGGACAGAGGACAGGGACATGCCAGAAGTGACACTGAGTGAACCCACTGGTGTAATGAACCTGTCAGGACTCAGGTGGTGACTCTACCAAAACCAGGATAATTCTTAGATCGGTTCTTAAATTCCATCATAAATCCTGGCTGAAATCCTGGTCTTGTGCTGCTGTGACTGACCTGGAGAGCCCCTGGACTGTGGGGACAGCAGTGCCCAGCCCCCTCTGCCCCTGAGCCCTGGCAGCCTCTGGGATATCTCTCCTGGGTTTCCATCCAGGTTTGGGTGTAGCAGGATGCAGCTGTGCTGGCACTGCCTCCGTGTCCATGGAGTTATTGGGATGGGCTTGGGCTGAAACAAAATGCTGTCCCTGGGAAGTTCCTTCCCATTTGAATCTCTGCTGCAGCACCGATGCCTGGGGGGCTGCCTCGTGGGGTCCCATGTTCCCACCCGAGGCACAATCCCTTCTCCGTCGTGTTCCGCCTCCACAGCACCATCCCTTTGCCATGGAGTGATGGGGGAGCAGCTGCCTCCCAGCCCTATCCCAAAGCTGCATCAATTCTCTATGGCACTTCCCCACCATCCCATCTCTTCCCCTCAATCCTATCCCTTCCCTATGAAGGGATTCCTTTCCTTTTTGCACGATCACCCTTCCCTCAATCCCATCCCTTCCCCAAGATACCATTCCCTTGTTTCCCACCTCTTCTCCACAATCCTATCCTTTTCTCATGATCCCATCCCTTACCTGTGCCCACATCCCTCCCCCAGGTTCCAATCCCTTGCCTGTGCCCCTATTCCTCCCTCACACTCCCACCCCCTCCCTTAAATCCCACTCCTTCCCCATGACTCCATCCCATCCCCTTCCAGTGATCCCACCCCTTTCCTGTGCCCCTTTCCTCACAATCCCATTCCCTCCCTGTACCCTCATCCCTTCCCCAGCATCCCCTTCCCACACCCCACACTTTAATTCAGAGTTAAATCCACAAACACTGATTCCTTTTCTCTTTTTTTTTTTTTCCTATGTTTTTGGGTTTGTTTTGGTTGTTTGGTTTTTTTTTTTGCTTCAGTTTCTCATCATTGATAAAAACGCCGTCGCTGCCAACGCCAGGAGGGGCCGTCCCCAGCCACGCTGGACCCACAGCTCCTTCTCCAGGCTGCCACAGAGTTGGGGACAGTGGGAAGGGGACAGGGAGGGGATAAGGGACCGCTGAACCTGCCTGGTGCTCACAGGGTGCCCAACGCCTATGTACAGGTGGAGCCGCCGGTGTTGCCCCGGCTCTGCCCTGCCCGGGGGGCTCAAAACCTGCTCGGCCCCTGCCCAGCCTTGCCCGGGGGCTCACTCAGTGCCCGGGGGGTCCCAGGGTGCCACCGCCACCGCTCAGTTTGTGTACACCTGAGTCCCGATCACACGCATGATCTCCTTCTGGATTTTGGGGTCCTGAGTATTGATATTGGCATCTCCCACTTGGCCATCTTCGTACCTGCAAGAGGAGAAGGGGCTCTGGGGGGTTCTGTGGGGGCCCCGCAAGTGCAGCAGGGTGGGCACAGCGGGACTCACACAAAGAAGAAGCGTGTGCAGACGTGGTCCGAGACAGGGCAGACCCAGATGTTGCCGTGTTTCTGCAGGTCCTTGGAGGTGATCACTGCTGGGGCAAGGGGCTGTTGGAGGCGGCACAGGGGACAGAGGGCCTGTCCCTCCACCCCTCCACCCACCTGGTGACCCCAAGGGTGCTGTCTGTCCCCCCCCCATTATCCCCCCACATCCCCACACCTTCGCAAAGCGCGATGCAGTTCAGGTTGCGGCTCTGGAGGAAGCGGGACTGGATGGAGCGGGTCTGTGGGAAGAGCAGCTGGTGTTACCACCCTGTCCCAAACACCCATGGGTGCCATGTCCCCATTCCCATCCTGCCCGGTGTCCCCTGGCCCATCACCTGGGGGATCGTGTTCATCCGGTTGTACCGCTGCACCAGCTCATCCTTCGACGGCATCCGGTGCTGCCCTTTCCCCATTCCTGTGGAAGAAGCAAGGCAGGGGCTGTCAGTCTCTCAGGGAACACCCTGGAGTGATGTGGGGACACATGCCACAGACAGGGATCGCCACCCTCAGTGCTCCTGAGCCCTGGGAACCCCCCAAAAGTGTGTGCAGCAGCTTCTGAAGCCTGGAGAATGCTGGGGGTTTGATTCTTTGGTGTGTGGGAAAGCCCCATCCTGGCTGGGAAAAGGCCGGTGCGATGGATGGATGTGGGATGCTGCCACTCCTGAGCGGCTTCTCCAGCCAGCACGATGCCAAACCTCCCCAGGCCCATGCAGGGAGTGGGAATGGGAGCACAGGCAGGACTGGGCAGCACAGGCAGGACTGGGCAGTGCAGGCAGCCTCTTACCTGAGTATCCAAAGGAAATACTGGAGATGGGGCTCAGATAGATGCCCTTGCCATAGGCTGCTCCATGCAGCTTGCGGGAAAATACCAGGGTGAGCGTGGTGGGATCACCCCAACAGTTCAGGCACGGCGGTAGTGGAGGAAGCCTGGCACTTCCCAATGTCTGCTCCCTCCCTGCCTTCCTGCCCCCTCCCTGCCCGCCTTGTGCTGGGTGCAGGGAGCAGACCGGTACCTGCAGTTTGGTGTAGGAGGCGTTGACCAGCCCGTTGCGGAGGATGGAATGCCAGTTCTCAATGTGAGAGCCACTGCAAAGAGCCAGCCCCACATCAGCCATCATCCCTCAGCCCCAGGGCGCCCACCCGGGGGGCTCCCACCATCCCTGCCTTGGGAACTCACTGGAAAGCGAAGGTGCTGCCGTAGAGTTTCTTGGCCGTGCGGAACCGAGCTTCCTTGGCCGGGGGGCTGCTGAGCAGGAGGAACTGGTGGGAGGTGTGCATGAACTTCAGCTGCTACCAGGGGAACGGGAAGAGCAGCGGCAGTGCCGGCAGGAGAGAGGACAGACAGACAGACAGAGAGAGATCATGCACGGCCGCCCGGCCCTGGATCCAGCCCAGCCTGGCTTTGGTGACTCCAAGTTTGCCAGAAGGGGCCTTTGCATCCCTGTCTTGTCCCCGTCCCACAGCCTGTGTAAAACATCCCCCTTCCTATATCCCTGTCCTGACTCCCATATCTCCCAGACTAGAACCCCACCCAGAGGGATCCATCCCACATCCCAGACCCTTCCATTGCCCATCCCATATCCTTACATGCCTCATCCTGAATCCCATCTCCTGTATCCCTCCATTCCACCTCCCATATTCCATATCCTTTATCCTGCACCCCACCTGGAGCCTAGCCTGGCCCCTTACCCTGCTGAGAGGCAGCTTGACAATGTGGGATCTGTTGCTGGAGATTATCCTTGGGAAGAGAAGGAGGAAGAGGAGGAGAGTCAGAAAAGGTGGTCCCAATCTGCCCCGAGATCATTAGATGCTCGTGACCCCCGCAAAAGAAAGATGATGAGGGGGTTGTGCCCCAGATACCTGGCTGCCCCCCACTCCATCCCATGTCCTGGGGAATGTGAGGCAGTGGGACAGACAAGGGGCAGCAGGAGAGGGCCACAGCACCCTCAGCCTTACCACTGCAGGAGGGGATGTGCCAGGGGGTCCAGCTTGTCCATCTGCTTCTTGATCTCCAGGTAGGACCCCTGGCAGAGGCAAGATGGGGTGCAGGTGGGTCTCCCAGCACCCACCCAGCCATGGGCAGATGGAGATCAGCACCAAAATGCCACTCCCAGCTTGGATCCCACCCTGGGGATGTCACATGGGGCTGTGGGACCACGCCACATACCTGGGTCATCTCCCGGATGGACATCACACTGTCCAGGGCCTTCTGCAGCCGCTCGTAGTTCTTCTTCTGCACATGGGGCAGGAGAGGAGTGGCCATCAGAGGGGTCTTTGGGGCTTCCTGTCACCCCCTGGTGTGGGGGAGCATTGTCCCCCCAGTGCTTACCTTGGGGTTGAAGGCCAGAGTTTTGGGGTCGTTGGGGTCCACCACGGAGGGGTAAGGCTCGAAGATGATGCTCTTGCGAGGGGACTCGAGGGCAGCGCGGCACATGGCCACCAGCAGGTCCACCACCTTGGGGCAGAGCACGGACTGAAGGGACAGGCCAGCCCCCATGGGACTGGGGGAGGTCACCAGCGTGCCCAGCCCTACCTCGGCACCCGTGGCCACCTCCTCGGCCGCGCCGGACATGACGCCCAGCGTGTAGAAGGAGAAGACGCAGAGCTCCCGGGTGCACACGGCCGGCTGTGGAGGGGACAGGAGAGTGCTGAGCGTCAGGGATGGTGACACAGGGACACAGCCCGCACCTGGCCTGGCCCTGCCACCCCACCTTCAGCATGGAGCCGTTCTGGAAGACGTGCTGCTCGTCACACACCACGCAGTACTCGTTGAGCGTCGGGATCCGCTGCTCCGCGTACTTCATGATCTGAGGGACAGGACGGAGGGAGTCAGGCCCTGCTGCAGGCACGGAGCTTGGGGGATGCTCCAGGCAGTGGGATGGGGATGAGTGGGGAGGATGATATGGGCAGTGGAGTGTGGATAAGTGGGATGTGGGGCACTGGGGAAGATGTTCTGGGCAATGGGACGGGGCTGAGTGCAATGTGGAACAGCGAGAAGGACACTCTGGGCATCAGGATAAGGATGAGCAGGACATGGGGTGGTAGGGAGAATGCTCCAGATAGCAGGACATGGATAAGTGGGAAGTGGGACAGGATGGGCAGCAGGCTGAGGATGAGCAGGATGCAGGACTCTCACCTGCACGAGGAAGCCGTACTCCAGCGTGGGGATGTTCTTGCAGTGGCCGCCGACCTGTGACGGAGCCAGAGCGGGGCCAGCTGCGTTATCCCCCTTCCCACACACAGCCCCAGCTCTGCATGGCACAGGCAGCCCCCAGCCCCCCCTGGTACAGCAGGACCCCCAACACACCAAAACCCTGGCACAGGAGAACTCCTGACATTCCAATGTGCCCCAACACAGTGAGACCCCCAACATGCCAACCCCCTCCCAACACAGCAGGACCACCAGCATCCCAACACCCCCAACACAGCTGGGACCCCTGACATGCCAACACCCCCAACACAGTGGGACCCTTGACATGCCACCACCTCCGCATAGCGGGACCCCCAACATGCCAACATCCCTGCCACATCAGGACCCCCAACGTGCCAACATTCCCTGGCACAGCAGGACCCCCAACATGCCAACATTCCCTGCCACATCAGGACCCCCAACATGCCAACATTCCCTGGTACAGCACAGATGCAGCACCAGGAGTGGGGTAAAATTCCACTGGACCCCACAGCCAGGGCCCAGCTCCCCAAGATCACCCAAGACTGGAGACAAGAAACCCTGCAGGGACTCCCCCCATCCCATGGGGGTCCCAGCACCCCAAAATAAATGATCAGACCCCAGAGGAGCCCCTGGGAAGGGGAAAGAAGAGAAAAGCAAACCCCAAGGCGGGGTGGCACCCACCAGGATGTTGAAGGGGGCAACACCTGCCTGGGTGCTGGCGGGTGGGTAGCCAAAAACTTCCACCTTGGGATTCTTCACCATGCAGGACACGGAGCGGTTCATCAGGCGGTTCACACGAGGCTCGGGGATGCCCAGTTTGCCCTTCAGCACTGAATCTTGGATAACAGGGAAGCTGGGAGACCTGCAGGCACAGAATCCCCCTGAGCACCTGTCTGTCACTGTTCCCTGCTCCTCCATCACCCAGTGCCGGATCCACCCATCAGCTACTTGTTGGGAGCAACCTCCACCTGCCTGGGATCTGGTAGGGAGCAGCAGCATCCAAGTGGGGAAACTGAGGCACAGTGCCAGGCTTCACCTAGGATGAGGGGATGGAGGGCTGGTCCCCTGTGGGGACAGCATTGGGACCTTACTTGGGGATGGGTGAGAAGATGCTGAGCCCAGCACGGAACTTCTTGATGGTGCCGCTTGTCTTGAACCAGCTGTGCCGCTTCTCCTGCTGGGTCTTCAGGAAATCATTGCTGAGATGTTTCCATTGCTGGGATGTGAACATGCCCAGGATCCTGGCAAACAGGGAGGACAGCACCCATGGGTGTTTGGTGGTCCATGACACCCCCAGCCCCTCCTCTTCCCCACACACAGATGGTGGTGAGCCCGTCAAAGGATTGTGTGGTGCATAAAAGGTGGTGGCAAGGGGACATGTGGCACGTGGCCAGTTTTGGGGCAGAACAGTGACTCTGTGAGCCCCCCCCAGCCACCACCCTTGGTGCCCACCATGTTTCAGCTCTTACTTCTTCAGCTGCAGACCCAGCCCGAAGCCCTCCTTGTTGGACGGCTGGAAAACCTCGATGGACGGTTCTGTGGAGAGAGAGGAGGACGAGCCATGGGTGCTCCACTGTGCCTGTCCTGAGGGCACAGGGACCCCACACCCCGCCCGTCCCCACTCACCGGGGCCATCGAGGTACTGGGAGAGGGAGAAGCGCAGGCGGAGGACGATGGGCTCCGTCCGCAGCACCTTCCACGCCGTCGCCACCTCCTCCTGCCAGGGCAGAGACACTTTGGAACAGCCACGGGAGCTCCACCCAGGCAGGGGCATTTGGGGACCCCCTGGGAGCCTGTGCCCACCCTCCCCATGCCAGCAGTGCTGGGGAAACCCCAGGGACTCACATCGAGGAAGCTGATGTTCACATGGAGGTCGATGTCCACGTCATCGATGGTCCCATACTCCCTGTGAGGACACATGTGGCTGTGGCACGGGGGGTGGCACAGTGCTGGAACAGTGGCCTGGTGCCCACTGTGCCAGGGTGGGCAGGCTCATGGGACAGGCACATGGCATGTGTGGCTGCCGCATATCAAGTGTATGCAAGGGGGGAGTGCCCAGAATGTGGATGTGAACCTGGGAATGTGACAGCACAGCCAGGTGCTCAGGGGATGGCATGGCCAGGTGTGCTAGGGGTGCCATGGCTGAGCGCCTTGGGAATGGCACAGCTGGATGCCTGGACATGCCAGGTGCCTTGGTAATGCCATAGTCAGGTGCCCCGAGGATGGGACAGCTGGTTATGCAAGGGTGCCACTACTGGGTGCTCTAAGATGGCATGGTCAGGTGCCTGGGAATGGCATGGCCAGGTGTGCTGGGGATGGCACTGCTGGATGCCTGAGGATGGTACAGCCAGGTAACCCAAGGGTGGTACTGCTGGGTGTCTGGTAATGCCATGGCCAGGTGACCCAGTGATGCCACAGCTGAGAGCCCTGGATACAGCATAGCTGGGTGCCCAGGGATGGCACAGCTGGGTGTCTGAAGATGGCACAGATGAGTGCCTGGGGCTGCCACAGCTGGATGCTCCACAAATGCCATGTCTGGGTGCCCAAGGATAACACAGCCAAGTGCTCAGGGGATGCTGAGGCCAGGGTCCTGGGGAGGGTATGATTGAGCAATGGCTCAGCCAGGTGCCCTGGGGATGCCATGGTCAGGTGGCCTAGAGATGGCACAGCAGGATGCCTGGGCATGGCACAGCTGGGTACCCAGGGACAGCACAGCTGGGTACCCAGGGGCAGCACAGCCATCCTGGCACAGCCCAGCTATGTAGCTGGGCCTGGCAGTGCCCGGTGCAGGGCAGCAGGGCACCCACCTGACGGCCACGGCATTCTCGCTGTAGATCTCCTTCACCGCCTCGATGTCGGCGTCCAGCTGTGGGTGCCGGTACAGGTCGGCGGCGCAGGTCCCCTGTGGCACAGCACCGTCACACCCAGAGCCTCCCCAGGCCTGGCAGAGGACTCAGGATGGGGGTCCCTGAGCCCCCCGTGGCACCACGGGGACCCAGCACCCACCTGCACGCCATAGAGGAACTCCTCGGACTCATTGTCCCCATCGGAGTCATCGTCCGTCCAGTACTGGCCCTTGAGGTCCTGGGGACAGAGGGGTGGGAGGCAGCAGGGACGGGGGAGAAGAGGGTTGGGGAGTGGATTGGGGGAGCACATTAACAGGGAGGGAATTAGGGGGGAGCAAACTGGGGGAGCTGGTTCTGGGCAGAGGGTTGGGGGCGGTGGATTTGGAGAAGCAGTTAGGGGGAGCAGTAGGATAGGGAGAATGATGGGGCTTGGGGGGAGTGTTTGGGGGCAGCAGGATGGGATGTGGGCAGTGGGATGGGGGGAGCAGGATGGGAGGAATAATTTAGGGGGCAGTGGGATGGAGGAGCAGGTTGGAAGAGGGAGGATGGGGGGAGCAGATTAGAGGGGAGCAAGATGGAGACAGCAGGATGGACCAGCAGGACGAGGACACTGGAATGGGGGAACAGGATGAGAAGAGGATGGGGGAGCAAGATGGGAACAGAGCGACGGGGAACCAGTGTGGGGGAACAAGACGGGACAGCAGGATTAGGAAGCGGGATGGGAACAGCGGGATGGAGGACCGGGATGGGAACAGCGGGATGGAGGACCAGGATGGAGGAGCAGGACAGGCACTGCGCATGGAGCTGCCGGGGGATGCCCGGCCGATGGCGACGCGGGGGTCCCTCCTCCTGCTCCGGCCCCATCCCCGCCCCGAGCCGGGGGACCCCGGGACACGGGGGGACACCGAGGGCCGCTGCCCCTCCCCCGCCCCGGGCCGCCGCGGGCCCGTCCCGCCCCCTTGGCGGGCGCGCTCCCCCCTTGGCCGCGGCCGTGTCCCCGCGTCCCCTCCGCGTCCCGGCCCTCACCATGTCAGCGCGGGCCGGCCGGCGCGGGCACGGCCGCCATGCTGCCGGGGGGCCGCGCCTGACGTCAGAGCCGCCGCCCCGCGTCACCCCGCGGCGCCGCCATGACGTCACCGCCGGGGACCCCCCGACACCCTCCGAACCGTGAGGGGCGGGGCAGCGCCGTGAGGGGACGCGGAGCCGGGCCCAGGGCCGGGTGTCCCTGTCCCAGCACAGGGGGTGCTCATGCCGGGTGTCCCTCACTGTGACCCCTCGATCCAACGCGGGTCTCGTGTCCCCAGCACAGGGTGACCATTTTGGGGCCCCTCCCTGTCTGTCACAGCCCTCCCGCAGCCCAGCCCAGTGTCCCCAGCGTCCTCAGTGCAGGGTCCGCAGTTCCTAGCACAGTAACAGTATCCCCAGTGTCCCCAGTACAGAGTCCACAGTGTCTCCAGTGCAGCTCCCAGGCCCCCGGCACAGGGTGACCATTTTTGGTCCCTTCCATGTACCACAGGGTCCCCAGTGCACCCGGTGCAGGAGCCCTCTGTGGTCCCAGCAGACAGTGACCATTTTGGGTCCCCAGATGGTTGTCACAGTGTCCCTACAGTCCAGCACAGGGGCTGAGTGCCAGGTCCCTGTGCTAATGGCATGTCCCCAGGTGTCACCACGGTGCCAGTGTGGAGCCACTGTCATGGGTCACAGGCAAAAGGTCCCCATGGTTCTGGGATCATGTTCCCAATCCCTCCAGCATGGGGTGCCCAGTATTACCAGCCAAAGGCCATCATAGGTCTGGCATACAGTGTCCATGTTGGGTCCCACACAGCTGGGACAGTGTCCCC
Source organism: Molothrus ater (assembly GCF_012460135.2). Taxonomy (NCBI): domain Eukaryota; kingdom Metazoa; phylum Chordata; class Aves; order Passeriformes; family Icteridae; genus Molothrus; species Molothrus ater. The sequence continues at coordinate 2,465,776 of NC_050490.2, read as the reverse complement.
TGTGGCCCCAGCATCTCCAGCCTGGTCTCTCCTTGACCCCAGCACAGTGTCCTTAGCACCCCCAGCACTAATTCCTTAGGTTTTAAGTTTTACTGTTCTGCGTTGGTGTGCAACTTTAGCTTTTTTTTTTTTTTATTAAGTATTTTTTATATTAAGTATTCCTAGGATCTTTTCACGGTAGTGGAGACAAAACAATCCTGTTATAGCTGGAGACTCAAGGACAATCTCTTCAAACTTCAGGCCCAAAGCACACACATTGTGAAAAGAGGAGGGTGGGCAAGCAACCAAGGAGGATGAAACTTCATAATTTGAAGCTATTAACTAGATAGTTAACTCCTATATACAAAAGGACTAAAACTTATAAAAATGTGAGATCTCATGACCAATCCCTCCTTTGCTTCCATCTTGGAGCCGTCCAGACAGAGCCACGACTGTGGCTCAGGTATTGCCAGGGTGTGGCCTTTGAAGGCACTTCAATAAATATCCACTTTATTCCTCTTAACTCTGTCTAGCCTCTGCTCCAGCTCTTTAGATCAGCACCATGCCACCAACATCTCCAGTCTAGTGTCCCCAGTACTGTGTCCTTGTAGCCGCACACAGAAATTCCACACTGGTCCCCAGTGTCCCCATTGGGAAGTCTCAGGAGCTTCCGAAGCACCCCAAAACACAGAGAGCCGCTGCCCCCTGCAGAGTGAGGGACTCCTGAGGTGTGAGCTGGAGGCTCGATGTAGGTTGGGGGTGTCAGTGTGAGTTGAGAGGTTCGGTGTGGAGGGCTCGGTGTGAGTTGGGGGGGGGCTCGGTGTGAGTTGGGGGTGTCAGTGCGAGTAGGGGCTGTCGGTGTGAGTTGGGGGCCGCGGCCCCTTTAAGGCGGCGAGCACTCTCTGTCCTCGCACGCGGCGGCTGCGCCGCCTCCTCATTGGCCGGCCGAGCGCGTGCTGTGACTCAGAGCCTCCCCCTGCTGGTTTGTGCGTCCGCTCCTGAAAGTAGCTCCGGCGCCCCGCCCTTGCCGAGCGGGCTCCGGCCCCGGCAGGGCGGCCGGCGGAGGGATATGAGGGGGGCGGTGCTTCGACCAGCCGGGATTACTTTGACGGAGCATGTGGGGGCGGTGCTCAGAGCGGCGGCGGCGCTCAGAGTGAAAGGACGTGGTAGCGACGTGACTCAACGGCGGTAGGTAACGGCGCCCTGAGGGGCTGCGAGCGGTGGGGCCGGTCGCGCCGGTACCGCCGTTATGCCCATATTTCCGCCGCCGGGAGAAGGTCCCACCGGGCGGCGGTTGAGGGGAGGGGGCGCGCGCCCTACGGGACGGTTGAAGAGGGGGCGCGCGGGGGGCTCGCGGCGCCCAGCACGTGGCTGCCGGCAGCCCCAGCCCCGCGTCCCCATCTCTGCCTCCTCGAGCATCCCCCCGAGATCCCGCACCGGGAAACGCCCTTTCCGAGCATCCCCCCGCGACCCGGCACTGGGGAGCGCCCGCTCCGAGCATCCCTTCCGATCCCGCGCCGGGGAACGCCCGCTCCAAGCATCTCCCCATGGTCCACACCGGGAAACGGCCGCTCCGCGCACGGGGAGGGCGGCGGCGGGGGTCCGGTCTGGGGTGCGAGGGCTCGGGTGAATGAAGTGGGGCACGCAGGAGCGGGGAGCCCCGCGGGGGCCCGGCGGCCGTGCCGTTAAACGGAGCGCAGGGCGCCGCTGCGGCTGCCGCCCGGGCCGGGCAGTGCGGGAGGAGCTGCTGCGAGGCTGAGTCAGAGGCAGACGGAGTGAGGCGCTGGGCCGCCTCCCCCCCCCGTGCCCGCACTCACGTAAGAGCCGGCAGTTCCCCAAAGGGCATCAGCTTAAATCAGCGCCCGGCTCACTGCACCCACCACTGATGCTGCAGCCTCTTCCCGGCCCCCCCGAGAAGAGAAGGCCCCTTCTGAATTTATCTTCTCCCGTAATTGTGCCGGCTTAAACACATCCAATTGATTTAGATAGTTTTTCTCAACTGTGAAAACCTTTCAAACGTGTTTAAACCCCCTTTGCAGAGCTACCAAGGCATGAATAGCGCTTTTGTCGGCGGACAATGGCAACCTCCCGACTGTCTCCTCAGACTACTAAAAGTAGACGGCAATCTCTGAAAACGTGCTTTTGTTCTGACAAGGCAGTTCGGTATCAGAGAGGCCCAGGTTAACAAAAAAAAAATCAGTGTTTTGTGAAGGTTTTTGTCACGTTAAACTGTTAAATTTCCTGCTGCTCATCGTGAGTTGCCTTGGCTCAAAGGTGCAATGACAAATTTTTGGTTACTCAGACACGTCCAGGAACTTGTGCAATTCGAAGTGCTTAATTAAAAAACCAAACAAAAAAAAAAAAACCAACCATAAAACCCACTAAAGAGTGTAATTTTATGCCTGCTTATGGAGCAGAATTCTGGCCAATAACAAGGCGTTCGATGGGTTAATGGTCTGTACTGGTGCCAGCAGGTTTCCAGCCCATCACCGGATTATGCAGAAGGTTTTTGTGCTAGGCAGGAAGCGCTGCTGTGAGCCACGTGCTTGAACCGGGGACTTCTGCCTGTGAAACCCTTCTGAGAAACTTCACTTGCACTAGATAAAGAGCTTGGAGAGTCTGCAGCAGCCTGCGGTGGTTTTATTTTTTTTTTATTATTTTTTTAAATTACGTACTGTTTTATATATCTAAAGCTGTTATTAAAACCTTTATTTATTTATTGCTGTTAGCCGTAGTGATCCACCGCCGGCCTTAATTCCCTTTCCACCCAACAAGTTGATAATTTAATTTAAAGGGAATAAGAGGTTTCCCAGGCTGGCTGGAGCACGTGCTCTGTCCTTTATCTCCCTCCCGGCCGTTGTTCTCCCGGGGGAAGATGGAGCCGCAGCGGGTGGTGATGGATGGCACGTAGGGAATGGGGCTGCAGTACCGGGGCGCTGCCACGTGCAGCGATCTCCATCCTGGAAAGGGGATGCAGTGCAGTCAGTGGTCTACATTGCTGCCTAGTTCAATGTGAAAACCCCCAAGCTTTATTTTAACCTGTGAAGCAGGTTTTTACAGCTTGCCTCAAGGCAGCCAGGTGCTTTTTGCCAAGCTGAAGGGCTCCTTGTCCTCTGCAAGGTTAAGCCTGTAGGTGTGTCCTACAAATACCCTCGAGATCAGATAAGTCTTTCTCGTCACCAAACATCCGATGCTTGCCACCTCCTCTTATTTTTTTTAGTTAAGCTTTCCAGGGAGGGCAGCTCAGCTGAGCCAGCAGCACACGGGGAAGGTGCCAGACCCAGCCTGATCTTCCTGTTCCCCTTAGCCGAAAAGCTGGAGAGGCGTCTCCGTTGTGGGTCTCTCCTCCCGTGGATCCGCAGCTCAATGCTGGGGAGAGCATCGGCCAGCCAGGAGCAGGTGCTGGCTCCTGGGTTCCATCCAGGCTTGCAGAAAAGGGGTGGAATTTTGGGGTGGCCATTTTGTCCTTATGTAACGACGAGACACCACCTCCAGCACCAGCTGCCTGGCAGGAATGTGCTGTCCCTGGGAGAGGGGATGCCAGGCCAGGGTAAAAACCTGCTGCTCTGCAGAGCTGCATTTCTCTGTTGTTGAGTGCCTTCAGCTTCTGGAATGAGCAAAGCTGATGTTTTTCTAGGCGTCTTTTGGGAATCTGAAGGCCTGCCTGGTTTCATAACCCTGCCCTGAGCACTAACTCAAACCATTTCTGCCTCTGGGCAGGGTCACTGGGCATGAGCAGCCTTGTTCTGCAGCATCCGTGAGGTTGTGTAAGTGAGGCTGACTAGTAAATCCCGAATCATCGCCCCCTGGGAGCCTCCTGGCTGGAGCTCCTGCAGGCAGTGACACAGCTCTGGCTGTGGCCTGGGGACAGCCCCTGCTGCAGTTTCTACTTCCCTTTGTCACCAGTAACAGCAAAGACTTGGCCCTGGGTGGGGATTGCCTGGGCGGGGATTGCTGCTCCCTCTCCTTTCTCCATCCCCAGGGGGCATATCCAGAGTGACTGTGATTTCAGGCTTTCTCTCATCTGACCCATGGGATGGGCTGGGCTGGCTGGAGTTACTCACCTGGCTACAGTAAAAACCAGTCCCGACCTCAGATGGCTCAGTCTGGAATATTCTGGAGCTGTGGAGATACCAGAGATCACTGTGACACCCTGCCTGAAGCATGGGCAGGCCAAGTAATAAATTTGGGGATTTAATCGTTACTCCTTGAGGAATGAATTCAGGTTTATTCAGTGCTGGAAACATTCAGGCATTGTAGGGTATTGCTCACCCCCTCTTCCTCAATCTGCCCAGACTGAGTGCTCTGTGTTTTCTGGTGTCCTTAAAGTCCTTGCTCCTCTGTTTGATGTTAAAAAAAGCGGAGTAGTGGGAAATGCCAGACATTCCTGTTATAAATATGAGACTGGTCATTCCAGTAAAACTCAGTTGATGCTTTGTAAATGCACAGTGGTGGAAGGCAGAAGGGAGTATTGAAAAGACTCCTGGTGGTCGTGGGCATGGTGCTGTGGACAGATGGGTGCTTGGGATATTTTCTGGCTCCTGCGTCTCTGCTCTCGCCCCTGGACAAGGTCACTCTGTCTGCAGTTAATTTTTCTGAGCCCTCTGAACCTGCTGGAAAATCTTGTGAAGAGGATACAGGCTGGGAAGTGAACTTTTCCTTTCTCTTTATAAAGACTTCAAGGGTGTTAAAGTTATATTTGCAAATGACATGAGTGGGTGGGGGATTTCCATGAGGCAGGGAGCATTCACTTGACTATTTTTTATAAACTTCCAAACTGTGCTCTGGCTGCAGTTTCCGTGTTGGGATCCCTTGTTCAGTATTCCTCTTGTTCCTAGAAGCTGTGCAAACCTGATTGCCTGTGCGTGGAGGTGATTTCCCAGTAAAAGCTTGTTTTTTTTGGCATCTAAGGAACCTGACACTGCTGCAGGTGTCGGAGGGTGAAACAGCAAGTGTTAGAGGGCTGAAACACAATGTTTTAGAACTGACCAGAGGGTTTTCCTATAATAATGAGACTTCGTTGGGCTTTTTATGTGGGCAGACCTTCTTGTAGTGACTCCAGTGAATCAGCAGCTTTTGGCAGGGCTGAGGGAAAAAAAGCTTTGCCAGGTCAAATTATGGTTTTTGCTGGCCTGGATGCTGTGTGGCGCATGGCAGCGCGGCGAGGGTGAGTCAGGGCTGCCTGCGAGAGGATCTGCACGTACGTGAGGAAGGGCTGCGGAGCAGGGGAGGAGCATCAGGAGCAGGCTGGCAGGGCTCGCTCTGCCCTTCACTGTGCTCAGTGCTCCCAGCTCTGCCAGGGGTTGTGGGGTTATTGGTGCCTCTGTGTCAAAGCTGGATATGCTGAGCTGGCTGGTGTGTGCCCCTCACACCATTCTGTGTTTGATTGGTGGCCTTTGTCTGCCTGGGGCAGGCAGAACAAAAGGCCAGCTCTATTCCTGCTCTGTCCCAGCTTTTACAGAAACCCCCGTGTTTCTGTAAGCACATCTTGGACATGAAGGCTGCTCATGTCTGCTCTGAGTCTCACCTGTGTGCCCAGAACACAATGTTTGAAGCTAAACCAATCTTGAAAGACAAAACGAGTGATCTACCCATGCCAGTAGCCACCACCTTGCATCACTCTTTTACCAGAGGCTTTTGTAGTGCTGAGATTTTAGCCTGGGCAGGTCCAAGAGACAAAGCTTTGAGCTGCCACGACTGCTTGAGAACAAAATTATTGCAATTAGAAATGCCTGAGGCACCAGCACTGCTGTGAAATGAATGTTCTCCCATCCCAGTGGACTGTTCAGCTTCAGCTCAGCTTCCTCTTCGAAGGATAGGTTGGTTCCCAAAGAATAGGCTGGTCCTGCTGTTGTGGAAACTCTCTAGTCCAGAGGGGGCAAACAGCCTGAGTTCAGAGAGGTTTTTTAATCCATATGTTGAAAAATACGAGCAGTTTTAAACCTCATGATAAATTTTGGTGCTGTAGGTGAAGGGGAGTGCAGGACATGGGGGAGACCTGCAGCATCTTCAGTCAAAGAGGGACTTGGAGTGTCTTAAATCTTCAGTCTTTTATGTGTTCTCTGCCAAAGTGTTGCATTCAATCAACTCAAGTCTGCTTGCTTGTCCAGGCTTAGAGGATGGGGTTTAGGCTTATGTGGACTTTGCTGTGATTAGGTGCTCCTGGGCAGAAGGTTGCCCATGTCTGGGCGTGCTGCAGTCACGCCAGTGCCGAGCTGCTCCGGTCCCGTGTGGGATGGGATGTGCAGTTGAGGCCTGTTGGAGAAATGAGTGGAGAGCTGGGAGGGAGGAGGCAGAACCTCTGCCTGTCTGTGCACTCAAGTGCTTGAATTTTGTTGCGTTGTGTAGCTCCAAGGGAAGACTGGCAATGAAGAGAAGCTATGAAGGGAACATCTGCATAGAAGGCAGGTGAGCTTTGGGCGGTCCATGTGGGGGATGACATGGAAATAGAAATGTGCCTTGCCTGTTAGGATTCTCAAATAGGAATATAAAGATAGTTTGACCCAGTAGCAGCTTTCTTGTTACCTCCATATTCATCACATTGTTGTCTTGGTGTCTCTGCTTGATGGGCAGTTTGGGGTGGGTAATTCCCAAACCTGGCACCTCTTTCTTCCCTTCCAGACACAGGAATCTAGCAACCATGTCGAAGCACCATGATGCAGGGGCCATCCAGACCCAGCAGCTGCATGCTGCCATGGCAGACACCTTCCTGGAGCACATGTGCCGCCTGGACATCGACTCGGAGCCAACCATCGCCAGGAACACCGGCATCATCTGTACCATTGGTAGGCTATTCCTAGACAGGAGAGAATTGCAGCTAGGAGCCCACACCTTGGTGAAACTTAGGAGGGAAATTGTGAGAAGGATCTGACTTTCATCCCTTGCCAGGGCTGATCTTGTGTGGTGAAGGAACATGACTTTCCCATGTTTGCCTAACCTGTGTTACTGCTGGGAGTGAATCCAGTATCCAGGGAAATGGGAATCGCTTGGGTTCTGCTGCACTCCGTGGGCAAGTTAAAACAATATTTGCTGCTGCAGCGCTGAGCAATGCTGTATCCATTTACCTTTTCTCTTCCACATGAAACAGCCTGGTCTGTGTGGGTTACCTCATTATTTTTCTAAAGTTAATGTTCAAACTGTTTCTTCCTCCTAGGCCCGGCCTCCCGCTCTGTGGACAAGCTGAAGGAAATGATTAAAGCTGGAATGAACGTTGCCCGCCTCAACTTCTCTCACGGCACCCATGAGGTAAGGGTGTGGTCTGAGCTGCTACAGCCCTGTGTGTCTGCTGAGCCTGTCCTTAGGGAGGAGGGAAATCCAGCTTCATCCAGACCATCCCTGCTGTGGCAAGGTCCAATAGCTGCTTTTGGGGAAGGCATGCTGGTTGTACACACTGAGCCTGCGTCACTGTTGATAACATTGAAGTGTATTTTGTGAGCCATTTTGAAAGCAATTCAATTCCACGCCCTGCCCTGTAGTGGGGTGCCAGGTAACTGATACTTGACACTGTGTGCCAACGGCTTGCCATGAAATCCTTCAGTTCTTCCTCATATCCTGCTGTTCCCAAAGCTGCTGCTTCCCGGTGAGAGCAGAAGCTGAGAAGACCTCTCCCTGTTTTCACCTCTGCAGGAGGTCACACTATCAGTTAATCTCACTTTTTGTTGCATTGCTGGGGATTTTGCAAGCAGGTGATCCGTGAATGACCCTGATCAAAAGGCATCTGTTATTGGTGATTTTGAGGTAATTACTGTGCTCAGTGGGAAGAATGGGCCCCTAGGTTTTCTGGCTCACCAGCTGCTCCAGATGCATTCCTGGCACTCTGGAAGGTCCCACCGTGGAGCTTGGGACATGGTGTGGTGAGCTCAAAAAAATAAGGTCAGAAGAAATCAACACTCCTTGACAGTCAAGCCCTTATTGCTATAAATAGCTGACACCCTCAGTGATACTGGAGGAGCTGAGGATCCCATTCTGCTGAGGTTTTTTGGGGTTTTTTTTGACCCTGGCTGCTTTCCAACTTTCAAAATGTCACCCAGTAGCAGCTGTAGGTGGCTTTACTTAGTGACCCATGAGCCTTGTGGTATGCAACAGCTTGGCCTCTCACCCGGGTAGCCTTTAATGAGCACAGGGCAGTGTCAGGATCAAAAGGGCTGATACTTAACTGTGGGCAACCATCAGACCTTGACTAACCACACTGGGATAGTGTCAGTGCATGTCTTGCAGTTGGGAAATCAGCCTGGAGAAAGAATAATGTGGAGTAACTGCATCCCAGGAGGCAAATCCTTGCACCTGGGTGGCTCTTGGGCCAGGTGACAGATCAGGGACTTGGTGGCCAGGCTGAAACTGGGAATTCTGACACCGTTATTGCCCAGTTGCTGCATTCTGTAAACTTGGCTGAGGTTTTCCTGCGTTGTGTGAGGTCTAATCACACATTTCACACCAACAAAGCCGACTGCAGGCTCTGGGGTGGCTGTCACCTGCAGAGTGTGACCATCAGGCATAGCCAGTCCTGAGCTTGTGTCCCCTCCTGGCTCCTCCAAAATGCCCTCATTTCCAGTGAAGGCCCAAAGAGCTTCCATCTGTCACAGGTGCTTCAGTTTTTGTGTCCACCCCAAAGCATTTACCAGGGCTTGAGCTTTACAAGAGGTGCTTTGGCACCCACTTGGCTCCCCTTTACATAGACTAAAAATGGCTTTTACCTCCAGTTCTGCCTGCATTCCTGTTCTGCATGTGTAACTCTTCAGAAAGTCAGACTCCTAGGAGCCAGTTAGTCCTTGGTATCACACTAAAATGGAAATATCAGATAATTAGGTTCAGATAAGTGTTGTGGCACTGTCAGGGCATGCTTTTTGTGCTGCATCCACCCCAGCTGCTGTCCCTGGAAGGGTCAAGGCCGACTCAATCCCAGATTGCACACTGTCAATAAACTGACTCATTTTCCTGCTATAAAGAGTTATCAGCTGTTAGGTATTTCTGGCTAAGGGCACACATGTGAACTTCAGCATGGCTTTTTCCAGTCCAACCTTCCTGGTGCTGGCTTATCATCCCTGAGATATTGAAGTCAGTGTGGAGGGCTCGTGTTGGGGTGAGTGAGTGACACGAGGGAAACGAGTGTTTGGGGTGACTCAGGTCAACCTCCATCAGTTCATGTGCCACAGAGAGGAAAGGGTATGTGTTATCTGCTAGACTCTGTCAAGTGTTACACAACTCTTACTAGTTGTAAGTAGTTGAGGTTATCTCTTAATGCTCTTTAAACAAGGAAAGTAAATTGATCTCTTGGCCATCTGTACCACATTTGAGGGAGCTGGCATGGGTTTTGTCACAAAACTATCTAAAAACTGGCAGCATTTAGCAAAATGCTCTCCCAAACAAGGTTTGGAAGCCAGGTGTGTGGTGCTGGACTATTTAGCTGTCTGTGTTTGCTTTGACTCCGGAAATAAACTGTAAATATTTACATGGATAACCTTATTTTAGCAAGTCCTTTATCTGTGGGAATTCAGGCCAAAGAGTGAAAAGCCTGTCCACCTGCAGGACTGATAGTGGGTCAGGCTGGAAGTGTGTGTGGGAGCTAGCAGTGTGGAGAGGCATCTTCCCTTGCTCTGATGGGAGGAGGAGCACAGCCATGTGTGGCACTGTGACATTCTTCTGCCATCAGGTCTCTTTGAGTTCACACAGTTACCCAGCTGCTGGTGCTGTGAATGTTCTGCTGTGTTGAATAGGCAGGTGTTCAGGTAAGCTTTTGGAAAAGTTTCTCCTAAAGGTCTCTTGGTTGGTGAGCCACCTTTGATTGGCAGATGTGTGTCTCATAAAAAATCACCTCAGCCAGACCTTGGGACTGTCTCCTTGGGTTGTCCTTCTGGAATTAGAGCTGAGGGCACACCAGATAACTTCCAGACTCCTTCATGGCAGGAAGGCTCTTGTATCCTTGCACTATTACAGGAAGCTTTGTCTGGGTTAAATTTTGAAGGTAGAACTGAGACTGGGAGCAGAGCAGTCAGCTTGAGCAGCCTCTGGGATATACTGGGATCTTTTCTGTAAGCAGCCAAGTAGAACCAGCTTTAACATTTCCATCTTTTTTCTTTTCTTGCCAGTATCATGAGGGCACAATCAAGAACGTGCGAGAAGCCACAGAGAGCTTTGCCTCTGATCCCATCACCTACAGACCTGTGGCCATTGCACTGGACACCAAGGGACCTGAAATCAGAACTGGCCTCATTAAGGGAGTAAGTTGCTTTTTTTTATCACACTTTTTTCACCACACAGACTCGATACTGTGTTAAACCTGTGGCCATTTCCAAACAAAAAAATATTGTAGGAAATGAGGTAACAAACCACCTCCCAAAAGTTCTGACAGATTGCTGTGGGCTGCGAGGTGGTGGTGTACTGGTTTTTACTGGTTTTGTTGTCACACAGAGTGGCACAGCAGAAGTGGAGCTGAAGAAGGGCGCACAGCTCAAAGTGACCCTGGACGATGCCTTCATGGAGAACTGTGATGAGAACACGCTCTGGGTGGACTACAAGAATCTCATCAAAGTTGTAGAAGTTGGCAGCAAAGTCTATGTGGATGATGGTCTGATTTCTTTGGTGGTTAAAGAGAAAGGTGGGTAACAGCCATTTTAGCTCTGCCTGCTTGTGTGTTCCTCAGGACATACTTGTGGTTTCCCTCCAGTAACTGTTTCATAGATTGCAGCTGTAGAAAGGAGAACATGGTTCTTGATGGTTTAGTGAGACTTCGAGCTAAATTTCTCTATCTCAGGATACACTTTCTTTGGAAAGTGTAGGAACTTTCCAAAATTTAACTTCAGTTGGGTTTCACTGGGCTGGCATCAAAACCCCATCTTCAAAGGGAGTGTGTGGTAGGGCCATACCACTATTTGTGATCAGCCAGGCTAATTCATGTTCTTAATGAAAGCTTTAACTAGTTTTACAGCACAGACTCTGGGTTTTGTAGTTAAGAGACAGAACTAGTTTTAACTGGTAATGTAGAGGCAAGTTTACTTCCATAATACTCCCTTTATAATGCTGCCTAAACTGCTGTAGCCTCAAGCCTCTCAATCTGTGAGCATGTAGGGAGTGGGAGGTGAGGCTTTGGTGTTGCAGGGCTCTGTGTGCAAAATTGCAGCCTGCGAGCTTTTCTTGGGGGAGGCAATCCCAACCTCCTACAGTGAACAGCTGCTATCTTATCCAGGAACAGCCTAGAAGTTGTTTTACACCAATCTATTGTGTTCCCAAGGATGAACTGCCAGCCTGTGTGGTACAGAAGTGCTCTGAAGAGATGGGATGTGCTTTTTATCGCGTGTGCCGCTGTTGACAGTGCAGTTCCCAGGCAGGGAGGTGGTGTGGGAGCTGTTGGTAGCAGGAGCTGTCCTGTAAACACTGACCATGGGAACCTGTGTTTCAGGGAAGGACTATGTCATGACAGAGGTTGAGAACGGCGGCATGCTCGGCAGCAAGAAGGGCGTGAACCTGCCCGGCGCTGCCGTCGACCTGCCCGCCGTCTCTGAAAAGGACATTCAGGACCTAAAATTCGGTGTGGAGCAGAACGTGGATATGGTGTTTGCTTCCTTCATCCGCAAGGCTGCTGATGTCCACGCTGTCAGGAAGGTGCTGGGGGAGAAAGGGAAGAACATCAAGATCATCAGCAAGATCGAGAACCACGAGGGTGTGCGCAGGTGAGCTTTGTGCGGGGGATGCTTTGGGTTTGTCACGCTGAAATAAAGCAACTCACACTCCCTTTTTGTAGCTTCAGGCAGCTTTGTGTAGCACTGAATATGTGCTGTGCCTTGCTTCTGGTTTTCTTCCTCCTTCCTTGGCATTGCAAGAACTCAAACAGACCATGAAAAGCGTGAGTGCTCCTTTCAGAGGAGGACAGACAGATGGGAAGGTGCTTTGCAGAACAAATGGGGTAACACAGCTCTTCTCTCACTGTCAGGTTTGATGAGATCATGGAGGCCAGTGATGGCATTATGGTGGCCCGCGGTGACCTGGGAATCGAGATCCCAGCTGAAAAAGTCTTCCTCGCCCAGAAGATGATGATTGGGCGCTGCAACAGGGCTGGCAAACCCATCATCTGTGCCACTCAGGTACTGGAAACACCACCTTTGGCTCCTCACTGCCAGAGTCTACCCAGGAGGGAATGTTGGGGCAGCCATGGGTTGATGGCATTGATTAAAGAGTGAGATGTAGAGAAGTTTTGCTCATAGCTGAAAAGCTCATATTTTTAGGCATTGCTGTCTTTGGGATCTTTTCCCAGTTAGATTATGGGACCGCTTGCCAAAGGTTATATGCCTCAAAACATCACGTGGTAATGAGCCTTTGGGGCTGACCTTGCAAATTCCTGGGAAGAATGGCACATGCTTTTCCTTGGCATCTTGTGGCAACTCATCCCTGCCTGGCAGGGGTTTCCTGGGGTTCCCAAGTATTTTAGAAAATGTACCCGCACTGCAGCTTCAGAAGGAACTGAGTAAAGGATCCTTCTCCTTTTTCTGGGAGTGAATAGGGATCATTTGCACAGTCCTTGAGCACTGGGAGGACTGGTTTCCTAGCTGTCCTTGCTCTGCACACGGCTGTGGAAGTGAAGACTTCTTTAGACAGTAATCAGTAAAAAAGGTTCTGGATTTACAGTGGCATGTGCTCCTTTTTCCTGTATTGCTACAGAAATACAGCTGAAACACAACCTCAGGCAATGTCCTATGGGTGAAGCAAACAGTGTTTAAACAAGTGGTGAGCTCCAGCTGGGGGGAAGCTCAGCACCTGAGGAAGACAGGAGAGCTGGCCAGAAATGGGGTGTGGAAAGGGATTAGGAAGTGCTCACCTCATGGAAAGCTGTCCTGTTTTCCACTCTTTCAAGTGGGGATGCTTAGAAAGCTGGTGGAGTTAACTGTTCTGATTTTACTGCCCTGTACGTGTTGTCTAAAGCATTTGAACTCCTGTGTTGGGGGAAAGTGACTTCACTGGTGCAGATCCTGCTCATTATGATTTCTGGATGATATAATCCCCAAATTTGAGAATGTATGACTGGATTTGAGCTTTCCATAAATGCATCTAATGCCACACTGCTCTAGAGAGCTTAGAGTTCCTTGGACCAAGCTTTGTGCTGAGAAGTTGAAGTGGAAGGTTGGAGTATTTTGTCTGGGATGTTGTGTGGCTTAAATCTGCCTGGAAAAGGAGTAAATGTGGAATGGGTATAAAATGGAATGGATTGTTTTCCTTACTGATGGAGAACAAAGCTGGTTTAGGGACCAGACTCTCTTTCTGTTCCATACCCCTGGAGAACTCCTGGATTCCTGAGGCTGCATCCCACTTTGTACCCAAGCCATAAGGAGTACTGAAGTGCAGCCCCTTCCTGTGGCAGTGTGTTGATGCCTGTGGGTTTGTTCTCTCCCAGATGCTGGAGAGCATGATCAAGAAGCCTCGCCCGACCCGTGCTGAGGGCAGCGACGTGGCCAACGCCGTCCTGGACGGCGCGGACTGCATCATGCTGTCCGGGGAAACAGCCAAGGGAGACTATCCCCTGGAGGCTGTGCGCATGCAGCACGCTGTGAGTACTGCCTGCCCTGCCCTGCTGGGGACAGGGACACCACCTTGCTCTTGGCCACCTCAGCTGGCCACTCTAAGGCTGAAATGGCTGCCTAAAATTGCCATTTTTTGTCTTGCACTCTGCTGTGGGTGATTTTTTTTTTTGAACAAACGTGGTTCTGAGGGCTCGGAATCTCACTTTGTGTGCTCCAAACTTGCCAAGCAGAGCTGAGAGCTGCTCTGTAGTGCTGAGATATAAAACTTTAAATTTCTTTTTGCCTTTACCTCAATAGAAATTTCGTCCAATGTCCTATTGCAGTGGCATATTAAATGCCTTAAACTTCTGCAGGGTCAAGGAGCTGCTTTAAGCAGTTTAACTATAGATAATAAAAGGTTTTTGCTGAGTCCTGCATGGGAGGGGGTGGGGAGGCTCCTGAGGGTGATTTACAGCACTGTTGCATTCAGCACCTGCTGTGTGCTGGGGGTTGGGGGGGTTTGTTGCATGAGTACTGACAGCACCATATTTTTACATGCCTGAACTGCCAGAAACCTCTGCTCTGCTTCAAGTTCGTGTTTCAGCTGATAAAAGCCTCATGTCAAGTACCTGTGTGGGCATTGCTGCTCCCCAGTTACCAGTGCTGTGAATCACAACACAATGTGAATCACATCACAAGTTCTAACTCTCACCAGTTTTATTTGTAATTCAGCTTCTATAGGTTATTCAACTCAGCCAGTGTTGGTTTGCAGTGTGTTACCTAAACATCTTTTACCTCAGTATGGAGTGGTGTTTTTCTGCATGAGGCAAATGCAAAATACAGCTTACAATCAGTGGGCAGTGGTGCTCCTTTACAGGCCAAATACTAACTTCACTAACCAATACTAGTGCACCTTAAAGCTTCTCCCTCCTTTTCCAACCCCTAAATCACAAGGATCAACTGCCTACCGAGACTTGGGAACTTGCTGCAGCAAACCTTCCACCTGGGTTTCCATCCTGGCATTAATTCTTTGGTCTGGGCAGGCTCTATTGTACCTGTAGCTTGATTTGAGGATCTGTTGCATGTGCTTCCCTCTTCCTACAGACCTGGGCATGGTGTTCATTCCACCAGGGCTCCTGGAGAAGCACTGAAGGCTTTAACACTGTGCAGAAATTGAAATACAGATTGACTAAGTGCGAGATGTTCCAGGCAGCAAGGTCCCAACTCTTATGGTAGGAGCACATGCCAGTATAGTGAAGATCTTTCCTCTGAGCTAATTCAGTTCTTGTTAGTCAAGCCCAGCAACAATGTCTGAGTAACCATGGTCTGGGGATCTGCAGCATGGCTGGAGCAGGTGGATGTTACCATCTGAAGTGGGCAGTAGCAAACTTCCAAATACTGGGCAGGCTGATTGCTGTAGGTGGGAGTGGGCATGCTTCCCATTCCACTCCAGGATCCACACTTCAAAGCCCAGCCTAGCCATGATATGCTGCCTGATGGGACCAAGGTTTAAACAGCCTCTCCATTTTCCCTTCTCCCACCTCCCTGGTATCTCCATCCGTGCACCAACTGGAAACCCTCTATAGCTATTCCTGTCTGAGCAGATCCAGCTGTGGGGTGAAGTTAGGGGTTGCTGTGCCCCTCTGCAGCTGCTGTCAAAGCAGACACCTGTATTCCCACATTCCATTACACATGGGGAGTGCAGACTTCCCTCTAAAATCAGATCTGCTCTCTGTGTTACATGGACCTGCTGCATTTGTGCAGGAGCTGAAAATAAACTGCCAGACTTGCAGCTCCTGCATTTGGAGTAAGTGTTGTGATGCAAATACTCCCCTTTTATCTAAATCCAGCAGTAACAATATGCTTTAGGACAAGTTGGCACTGGCCTGCTTTTCTGGCCTGCTGCCTGTGTCCTGTTATTTTTAGACCTAAGATACTTAACTACTTTGGCTTAAACTGATAACTGTGGAAGGGATGATTCCCAGCATCACATAAAATAATTCATTAACACTAGAGTAGCAAAATTCTGATTTTTCTAACTCCAAAGCTTTCACTGTGATGGCCCATCAGTCTCCAATTCAACACGAACTTGTCATGCTTTGTGTAGCAGCTGTTCACTTTGTGGAGTAACTGGGTGAAGTTGTCCTTGAGAAGATCATGAACCTTTGCATGCTTTTCTAGTCTCTGCAAGCCTTCTTTATCAGGTTGTCAGGCTTTCCAAGATGATTAGACATGATGATTCCCAGGATTCTGGGATGAACAGGTTGCTGAACCTGTTGCCAGTGCTCAGCCAGAACACAAAGCCTTTAGTTGTGCCTCTGTCCCTCTCATCTCTCCATATCTGGCACTGTACAAACTGTCCCAACATCTGTGACAGCCCTATAAGGAAGACTTGTTCCTGTTTATTTCCCTGTTACCTAAAGGAAATTGGTATCCCATTTGGATGTGAAGCTTTATTGACTCTCAAGTTTAAATAAAT
This sequence comes from Molothrus ater, assembly GCF_012460135.2. Lineage (NCBI taxonomy): Eukaryota > Metazoa > Chordata > Aves > Passeriformes > Icteridae > Molothrus > Molothrus ater. Next base: position 2,449,831 of record NC_050490.2, on the reverse strand, counting down.
CTTTGTTGGCTCTCAAACTAAATCTTTATTTGCTCTCAAGGGAAGCCAAATTTTCATTGACTCTGAAGTTAAACTAAATCTTCATTGACCCTGAAGTTAATCTAAATGTAACAAGACTGAGAGAACAGTCTCCCACCTTCAGGAGTGACATTTAAAATGTGTTACTTGCATGTTGGCTCCATGAAAACTGTTCCAGCAGCACTCTGTGCTGTTGGGAGCCTAGGAAAGGAAGCCAGATATTCCCTTTTACAAAATTGCAAGCAGGACCATGGGCAGGCAGGTAGGTGGCATAAGAGTCTCTCAGGGAAGTCATAAGCAGCCATGACAAAGCACGGTCTGGCTCTGAGCTGGCTTGTTCTGCTCCTTGAAAAGCAATTTAGGTTTGCCTGCTCTGCTGGAACTCCCAAATACAACAAGAATACCATGTTTGGAATGCCTGCCCAGTGCCTGGGGCCTGCCAGTCCCATGGTACGGTGAATTTTAGCCTGGTTTCATTTGGCAAAGTGAAAACCCGAGAGACAAAAAGCTTCACTGCTTCACCTTAATACCTTCTTGCATGCACTACTATGACAATTAAGCGAGTTAATATGATCTCACGTTCCTGTGGTATATCTTTCCTTCTTTTCTTTCCTCTGTTCTCCTCCTTCCCTCCTACTCGGGCCTGCAGATCGCCCGCGAGGCTGAGGCCGCAATGTTCCATCGCCAGCTGTTTGAAGAAATTTTACGGCTCAATGTTAACAACAGGGACCCTGCCGATGCCATGGCGGTGGGCGCCGTGGAGGCCTCTTTTAAGGGCTTAGCTGCAGCCCTGCTAGTCCTGACTGAGTCCGGCAGGTAGGGCTCAGAGAGGGGGCTTGGGCCAGCCCTTCCTGTGGCTAAACACGCTGCACTCTAACACTGCAGTCTTTGGCCAGCTGCTCACTGCCCATGCCAACCTTGTGTAACCGCTGCCATGTGAGCTGACCCTGTGCCAGGGAGGGATCCCAGCAGGCAGGAGCAGAGCGAGAGTGCCTGGCAGTTGGCATGAGTGTCACATGAGTGTGGGCTTGACAGGGCGAGGTGCCACCATTGGAAAAACAACCCTTGGGAATCGAGTGGTTCCTCTGCAGGGACGTGCTGTTGGGGTGAGCTTAGCCTGAGCTCGCTGGTTAATGCCAGCGCCACAGGCTGGCAGTGCAGATGTGGCACCCTGTGCCGGAGCGCCTCGCCCTGCCCCGTGCCCGAGTGCCTGCCGTGAGTGTTGTCTCCGAACGCGTGTTGCTCTTGTAGATTGCCCGGGAGGCCGAAGCCGCCATCTTTCACAGGCAGTTGTTTGAGGAACTGCGTCGTCTGACCCCCCTCAACTGCGACCCCACCGAGGCCGCTGCAGTTGGCGCTGTGGAAGCGTCCTTCAAGTGCTGCAGCGGGGCCATTATTGTCCTCACCAAATCTGGAAGGTAGGAGGGGACAGGTGCCCCCAGGTCAAGCCTGCTGTGTGACAGGGTGGGGGAAGGAGAATCCCATGGCTTTGAGAGACCAGTGGAGTCAGGTTCTGGCAGTGCCTGCAGTGGTGGTTCCTCGGGAGATGGACACACATCCCTACGCTCGGAGTCCTCGGCCTGCCTCTGCCAGCGTGGCACCAGCTCCGAGCCCAGCCTCCCCTCACTGCTGCAAGTGGCAGCGGCGCCAGCTGGAAGAGCCAAGGGAAAATAAGTGTTGCAGCTTCAATTCAAACTTCTTGGCAAGAAATCATCAATGTAACAGTGAGGCAGAAGTTCAGTGGATGCAGAATCTATTTTTTTTTTTTTTTAAATCAAGGCTTTGGCCTTTTCTAGTAGCATCCAAATTATTGGTCCCTTGCTAGACTTTGCAGTCATCAGCCTCTGCTTGCCTGAGCCTAAGGGCTGAAGAGGGACTGTGCAGCCTGTGATTGGTAGGCAGGGAAATGGAGAGAGTTGGAAATGTCCTCTTCCAGGATTCCTTGTCCCTGCCTGCAGGTAATCTCTGCACAGACAGGCATCTGGCAAGCACCAGATGAGCTCAGTGGCTGCAGGTGAAGAGTGCTGGAACAATGTAGTTTGGGATTTCTGTCCAGCAACGGTGACAGCTGCCAAGCAGAGACTTGTTCTTCCAGTTGTGGAATGGGAGCTGGAGCTTCATGGATCAGCTCTTCATCTAGAGGACCTGGGCTGCCTGCTCCCAAAGCATGTCCGACCATAAGTCTCAGACTGCTTTCTGGAAGGAAATCAGGAGTTCTCACACTGGATTCACACCAAAACAGTAGTGCAGCACACATACCTGAAGATGCAGACCATCGGTGAAACCTTCACCAAAATGTACAGCTTAAAATTATTTTGAGTGGAAAATTATTTTCTGCAGGGATGAGGAGGGAACTATAAGCACCGAGTTCTGGATGTCCTCATGCTTCTAATGTTTCTTGGTCAAATGTTCCAGCCTTACACTTGACCTTCTTAAAGAGATTTGAACTCTGATATTTGAATATTTTTAGCTGTGGATTAGGTTAACCCTTGTGAGTACCTGAATCTCCTGGAACTCACGGGAGGCGGCTCGGACATTGTGGGAAGGATTGTCTGAGAGCTGGCACGTATGGTTGGGTGCTTGGAGCAGTCTGCTGGCCCCTGCTTTAAGCAGCAAACTTTGCATCTGAATGTTGCTGAGCTTGGCTAGACTAAATGATGCTGCAAAAGCAAGTTGAGACACCAGCATGTCTGTTGAAAAGATGGAGCTGCTGATGCCATAGCCTTGCAGTTTGTATCCATTTGCAGATTCTCTCCCTCAGCAGTGCTCAGAGAAAGAGAAGCTGTAGTCTAGTCCTCGCCCAGGCTGTGCTGCTGCTCTTTTAAGGCGTTTTTTAAAGACTTTGTGCCCAACTTCCCAGTATAAATTTTGGCCTCTGTTGCATTTGCTTCCCATGAGGTGCAGGAGCAGAGCTCTGTGTGGAGGAACTGGCCTGTTTGCTGGCTTCAGTAGGTGGCTGGGGGGCAGATGGCTTCCTCCTTGGCATGCTTTGGGCAGCGCTGCTGGCGCCGGCTCTTTCTACCCTGAAAACCGGGAGCTCCTCAAAACAGGGAACGTTCAGGGACCCCTGTTGAGATGCCAAGGCCTGCTTGCGGAGGCCAGAATAAATGGCACCTCGCCACCCTAACATAGCAACGGAGACAAGTAAAGGCTTGTTCAGGGACCAAAACACCCTGATGGCACTTGCTAAACTTGGAGGTGAGATTGTCACCACCAGTGGGGACAGCCAGTGGTGGTCTGCCTCATTGACTAGTCCAACAGAGCATTAAGCTGGTTGGTGAGTGGCTTTTGTGCAGTGTGGTCACATCCCCCCAGAGGTTTTGGGGAGCCCTGGTGGCTGACAGACAGACTTTGGGCTGCTGTGCTCCTGCAGGCCGTTGCCAGGTGTCTCTCCGGAGGCTGTGGTGGCTGTGTGGAGCCCCAATGTGGCTGTTGTCCCTGCAGGTCGGCACACCTGGTGTCGCGGTACCGCCCGCGCGCCCCCATCATCGCCATCACGCGCAATGAGCAGACGGCGCGCCAGGCCCACCTGTACCGCGGCATCTTCCCCGTGCTCTGCAAAGACCCCGCCCTGGACGCCTGGGCCGAGGACGTGGACCTGCGCGTCGCCCTGGGCATGAATGTTGGTGAGTGGCACCCTCCCCCTGCCCTGGGACATGGCTCTGGTGGGATGTGGTGGCCCTGAGCACCTGGTTGATACTTGGGGGACACTGGTGATGGGGAGGAACTGGCTGGCTGCCTGTGTGGTAACTGGATCCGGACGGGAAATGGGCAGTGGTTGCATGAGCAGAACCTCATCTGGTTGGGAAATGGGGTGGTGGTTTGGCACAGCTTTCGTAAAGGAAATTCCTACACAAGACCAGGTTGGGTTTATGGTGGGTGGTGAGTGATAGGCCTGTGACACTCAGCAATCCTGAGGGACAAGGGAAGCCTGGAGTGGGGTTGACTCTGTCCTATACTCCCCCAAATCACGTGCTGTGGAATTTCAAGCTCTCTTGCAAAGAACCCCATAGCAGAGGCGAAGGGTGTCAGATGGGTGGGCAGCAGGAAGGTGGGGTTTTGATACCCTCCTGAAGCCGCAGCTGCTGTGGCACAGGCAGCCTTAGTGACTCGGGGAGTGGATGATGAACACTTGCCCCACGGCAAGGAGCCAGGGTGGGACTGGGCTCTGACGCCTCCCTCTTCTCTCCTAGGCAAAGCTCGAGGGTTCTTCAAGAGCGGCGACCTGGTGATCGTGCTGACGGGCTGGCGCCCCGGCTCTGGCTACACCAACACCATGCGTGCGGTGCCCGTACCCTGAGCGCCCACCGGGCCTTCTCCCCCTGCCCCTCCCCTCCCACCACCCCACTGCCCTGTCTCCCCTTGCAGTAGACCAGCCATCGCTTGCGCTGTTGTCCTTGTCCCTAGAGTGGATGTAGGTTGCTAAACACCACCCAGTGCAGCAGCAGCAGGGGCAAGAGACCTTAAATCACTAAAAAAAATATACTTGAAGTGTTTAGTTTTTTAAAAATCTCTCCCTGTAGTTAAAAGTCCTGCCTTGATGTGTGTTGGAGTCAGCGTAGGAGGTTCCTGCGTGCTGTTGGGACTCCTCTTTCCTGGTGACTGTCCTCAGAGTGTGAAATGTCCCTTTCCCTGGCTCTGGTGCAGGGTTTTGGGGAAGGGGAGAGGCGATGTTTAGTCAACGGTTCTGCTGGACCCCCTCCTTGCTCGAGGCAAGCTGCTACTCCCTCCTCCTGTAATGGCTACATGCCTCTCCAGACCCAATCCAAGGCAGATCCAGCCTTTCTGAGCTGGCTGTTTGGGGAATGGGGGCAGGGGAAGGGTGTTGGCTCCGTGCACAGAGCTTCCCGTGCTCCCCTTGCAGCGTTGTCTCCTGTGTTAGTCATGTTCCCCCACCACCCCAGAGCCCCCCCCTTACCCAGCACTCTGATGGGCCCTGGGGTGGAGAGCACAACTGTTCATCAATAAAGAAAAGCTGAAGCACCTGCTGGGCTAAGCTGCTCCTTTGGGGGTTCATGAGGGATCTGCAGGGGTAGGGGGAGATCTGGTGATGAAGGGCTGCAGGAGTTGGGGAGGTCTGTGAGGGTGGGGAAGTGCTTAAGGTTCTGGGTGGGGATCTGGTGAAGGAGTCTGCAGGGCTTGGGCTGGGAGAAACTGGGAGCTGGGGTTTCCGTGCCTGGGGGAGAGAGCCAGCAGGGGACCTGGTTGACATCCAGGCTGCTTTCCTCGGGAGCTCCGAGTGGCTCCGGCGTGGCCTGAGCCCCGCCCGGGGCGGAGGAAACCCGGAGCTCGCCCGCCGCGGCCCCTTTAAGAGGCTGTACCGCGGTCGCTTTAAGGGCCGGGACCCCGCCAGGCTCCGGCCCTCACGGTGGTGGGCGGGGCCTGCGGGGGCGGGACGCGGTGCTCAGAGTGGCGGAGGCGGGACTGGGCGGTGAGAGCCAATGGGCGGAAGGAAGGGGCGGGGCTCGGCAGCGTGCGGCCAATGGGCAGAGTGGAAGGCGACGGGCGGCCAATGGGCGGGCGCCGTGGCGGCGCGAGGAGGCCGGGGCGCGCGGGGCATGACGGCGGCGCGCGGGGCCGCGCGCAGGTAGCGGGGGGGCTCGAGGGGCTCCGGGCCTGGGGGGGACCCGACACTGAGGGGGGTTGGGGCCGGGAAGGGCCTCGGGGCCGGAGGGTGCCGGGGCCACGTCCCTCCCGCCGCCGTCGAGCCGGTGTTGGCCCTCGGCCTGTCCCAGCCGGCGGCGCCGCGCTGAGGGGAGCGCAGAAACACCGATACCCCTTCGCCCATTCCCTGAAGAGACGGACCGGGTCGGGCCGGGCCGGGGAGAAGTCCCGCCGCTGCCCGCCGGCGACCCGCCGGCTTCGCCTGAGGGGCTCTGAGCGCCGGCGGGGATGGGATCTGCGCCGGGGCTGCCCCGGGCGCGGCCCCGGCGGTGGCCGAGACCCACAGTCCCACCGTGCCCCGCACAGCCCCGTAGGCCGACGGTCGCCTCCCTCCGTGCTCCCTCCGTGCCGCGGGGCGCTCGGAGCGGCTCCCGGTGAGATGAGACCCTCTGACCTGCGGGCATCCCGGGACCCGGGTCTCGGCTCTGTCCCGCCGTGACCCCCGGTTCCCGGGGCGGGGAACACCGGGGACATCGCGGGAGAGACGCGCGGGGCTCCCTCCGGCCTTGACGTCGCGCCTCATTCTCTCCTGCCAGCGCCGCTCGGCTCCGGCCGTTCCTCTCCAGCATCCCGGGGTGGCTCCGCTCCAGCTCCGACACGCGGGACTGAAATGACCTTGGACGCCGGGACCAAGGGCAGCTCGCCGAATCCCGCCCGGGCTCGCTCGGGCCGCGGCCGCCCGCCCGCCGGTGCCTCCCTCCGCCTCTGAGCTTCCTGGGGTTTACGGGGAGGCGGGATCGCTGCCCGGCTCGCTCCGGCCTCCGCCGCGCGTTTCTCCGGCAGCGGGGAAGGAAGGGATCCAGCGAAAATCGCTCGGCGACGGAGGGGCTCGCGCCGGACCTTTTCCAGGCTGGATCCCAGCGCCGCGTAAGGGAAGGGAGACGGCGATCCCGTGGGAGGAGAGGCACCGGGTTTCGCCTGGCGAAACCTCGGGGTTCGGGGAGCCAGTGTGAGCAGGGAGGGGGTGTTAGAAATGGGCAAAGGGGCATCAGTTCGCTGGATTGTTTTCACTTTGCTGGGAACTTCTACATCAACCCTCTCTGCCTCCTCTCAGGAGCACTGAACTCCAACTGGTTTTGTTCCACTTGTATTTTGGGACACTTGGGATGGTGAGTTTACCTCAGGAGCAGTTTGGTGCTGAACAAATTCTTTGAGGAGGGTGACAGTATGAGCTGCTAGAAAGTGTTTTCCTCACTGTGCTGGCACTGGAAGCACCTCTTGGAAGGGAAACCTCCCTGTGCCTGGAGCCCAGCCTTACCCTGTGCTCCCAAACTCTGGATGTGTATTATCCCTGATGCATCTAGGAGCAAGATCTGGACAGAGGAGACAAAGCAGCTCCTGCCATGTCCCTGCTGGGACTGAGGATGCTCCTCACAGCCTCCAGACACCCCCAGAGCATCCCACTGCCAGCACTGTGTCCAGGAGTTGTCCCTGATGGTGGCCATGAGAGGGAGAGAAAACAAGGATGCAGCACTTCCAAGTGCTTTCCAGCCTGTGTGTTTTCTAATTTTAGGGGATTTCTGTGTGTTTGGTGACCTCAGAGGGGTTCTGATGCCTTTGCTGTCCCCGATCCCTGTGTGGTGCCCCTTGGTGTCAGCACCAGTTGGGGATAAATCTGCTCACCCGGATTAAGCAGTGCAGGCGCTTGCGGATTTAAGGGATGACGTGAGGGAAGCCAGAGAGTGCTGAGCTCTGGACAAGGAGGCTCCAGATAGGGTCAGAGCCCCTTTTCAGCATGGGAAAAGGGCAGATGAAGGCTTTGGTGCCTCCATGATAGGAGTTTCAGCCTCAGGGCAGGTTGGCATCCCCTGGCAGAGGATGCCTGAGGAGTCAGGTAGGGAACACACCTTTTGGTGCTATGCCAGAGGATGTTCCTGTTATTTGAGGTGCTTCTTGTTATTTGGTGCTTCTTGTCAGTAAGGTCTCCTTTCCCTTCTTGACACATCCTTTGACCTGAGCTCCTAAAAACCCACAACCTCAGTGTGTCCATCCCATCCCTGCAGTGCTTGGACTCTGGGCTGTGCAGGCAGGTCTTTGCCAACAGTGGCTGTGGGGATCCAGGAGCTATTTCCCAGCCTGTTTCCAACCACACGGCACCAGTGACTTCTGTTTGGTTCTGTGCCCCCATGGATGTGTTACCTGTTGTGGGAGCATTCCCTGTGCCTCCAGCTGGGACTCAGACAGGCTCCATTGCACCTGGACAGTGTTTTGGTCGGGGCTCTGAGGCTGTGGGGATGTGGGAGCTCACACAGCTTCAGCTCTCAGCCCATTGGGCTGGGATCCAGCTGCTGGGATCCAGCACCCCTATCCTGGCTCTTCCTGAGTTGGGGGGATTATTTCCATGGGTTTTTTTCAGATGAGCCCCTCGGAGCAGGAGCAGGATGTGTCTCTGGCAGTACAGGTGGTGAAGGAGGTGCTCTCAGAGTAGAGGAGGTTTGGTTGGCTCCTCGGCCTGGGCTCTGCCGCACTGCCACGGCATCACCCCGCGGGCCCCGGGCTGTGCTCCAGCTCTGCGCCTGTCCCGCCTGCTGCCGCTCATCCTGTCCTGCCGCCGCCCCACCTGCTCTGCCATCACCCCCTGCCTAGTGACCCGAGTGCTTTCCCTGGAATAATTTCCTCTCCATGGCTCTGTGGCTGTTTGCTGGCTCTGCCTTGCCACCGGTCCCCTGGGATCGTGCTCTGCTTGGCTGCCAGTGCCGCAGCAATCCGGTGGTGGTTTGCCGAGGGTGGAAGTGTCACCTTTGTGACCTGCCAGGTGATAACCTGCCTGTGGCGCTGGGCCCGTGTTTACTTTACCTGCTGTGGCTGATAAGCACCTCTGATAACGTTCTCGATGGTAAATAACTGGCTCTGAGGTGCCTGGTGATGGCTCTGCCCTGGGAAGATGGTGTTTGCCGACCAAGAGGAGCAGACCCTGGCTGAAATCCATCCCCACTGGGAATTTTGCAGACATGTGGTTTTTCCCATCCCAACCTCCAGCCCTTAAGGAGAAGAGTCTCTGCTTTGGGAGGGTGTTATCGCAGGGAGCCACAGCAATTTGGCTGCTCTGTTCTGAGCACTGGGGAGTCCCTGGCAGAAAAATGACTTTTTTTTTTATCTCCACGTGACTTGAGAAATAGCAGAAATATTCTTGCCGTCCTTGAGCAGCAGATTCTGACGTCTCTGTGCAGGCTGGGATTGAAGGGAACAGATTTACAGCTCCAGACCCCTTTTCCCCTTTCCCTAGGGGGCTGATGGGTGTCTCCTTGCAGTGCCACGCCGATGCATGAGAAGGCAGCTCCCCTGAAGAGCCCCGAGCCCAGGCACGGTCGTGAGAAGCTGGAGGTGTCCCACAAGCAGAAGAGTTTGGATTCCCTCGACGGCAGGTGAGGAGCAGCATCCCAGGGTCTGTCTGCAGTTGAGTGTTCTCTCTTTTCTGTCCTGCTGTGACTTTCCTGCTGCCTTTGAGCCTTGAATGCTGCCTGCCAGCTGGGGCAGGGCACAGGGGGGGCCCAACTTTGTTTTCTCCCTGAAATATTGTGGGTATAAAAGCAGAGAGGTTCAAGGGGTTTGGGGAAGGGGATGGTATTCCCACTGCTGAGGTTGTTGGTAGGATATTGCTCTCTCCATGGTTTGTCCTTCCATCTGTCTGTGGGATGGACATGGATGGATGTCCCTGTGCACGGCCAAAGCTGAGTCCACCCTCCTGCTCAGGCACATTCCCAAATTCCTGCCTCTGCTTTCCCTTGGGAATCCTTGCCCCAGCTGCCAAAGCTGCACATTTCCAGCTCCCAACCTGTCCTAAGCTGCTGCCAGGTCAACTCTGGGCTCCTTCCCCCAGAGCTGGGGTGTGTGTGAGGTACTTTGTCCTGGTGCCTTCACTGGCTCTCACCAGAGATCAGCCCTCAACAGCCAGTACTGACCCTCAGCAATGCCCAGTGCCACGATGAATCATGGAGACACCAAAAATGTGGCTTCCTTGGGGTCTCTCTTCAGTTCTGTACATTTTTCTGTGTCTCATATTGCAGCACATGTGTTTTGGGGAGTGGATGAGAGACCTGTGGCTCTTTGCTTACCTGGTGATGATTGTTCTTCCTTCCAGCCTCCGCCTGAACGAAGCCCTCAAGGATGAGGACATCAAGAAATGCCACCGGGAAGTGGTAAGCCTTTGGCTTTGGGAATGACCAGGCAGCTTCTGATGTGGGGCAGAGCATTTAATTTCAGGAGACCTGGTGATGGTTTTGTGTGGCCTGTGCTCTGCCTTGCAAACGCTTCCAGGATTTTCCATCTAGAGCAGAAGAGAAAGTGGAAATGTTGACTGAGAGCAGTTAAACTTCTGTCCATTTGAACCTTTTTGCTTGTTCAGATTATGCCCAAACTAGATGGTTTTGGTCCATCTACAGATAAGAGATGTTCTGGAAGAGGAAGGAATGACAGGAAGTGGCATTTTGCCTTTTCCCATGAAGGAAATGGAGGAGAAAAACATTTTTCAATTTCCTCAGAGGCATCAGGGAGGGTGACAGGGCCAGCAGTGGATTTGTGCTAGGAGCAGGGGGTAATGCCCTCCGTGTTCTCCTGGAATGCTCCCACTGGCACCCCCACCATCCCAGCATCCCTCTGGGAGGTGTCTGAGCCAACTGCAGCTGCTGCTGCGCCTTGATCCTCTTAGGGCCAGCTCATCTGGTGACAAGGTGCTCAGAGCAGAGGTGACCTTGTACCTGTGGGCAGGAGGGCTCTGCCTGCGTGGCTGCCACCAACCAGCCTTGCTGTGCCAGCCTTCTCTGCATCCTGGCAGAGCAGCTCCTCCCTTGGTGACAGCCGTGTCCCATGGGAGCATCCCGAGGGCAGGGGGCACAAAGCTGCCTTACAGGACCAGTTGAGCAGATTTATGGAAGGCATTGAAGCGCTTTGGAGCTTTACCTTGGCCACAGGAGCGTTTCAGGGCCGACCTGCCGAGCCTCCTGCGGCGGCTGCCGGCAGGCTTTGAAGTGGCGCCGGGAATATAAATAGCTGGATGGCGCGGCGCGATGGGCGCAAAGCAAGTGCTGTCACCGTGTCCCGGATAAGGGGAGAGGAGGAGGAGGAGGAGAGAAACCGCTGGGCAAAAGAAACTGCCTGCAGATGAGCCTGGCAGAGAACCGGCTCCTCAGCAGCCCCTGTAGCTATTAAGGGAAATGTTCATCTGGGAGGATGGCACAGCCTTCGCCGGGTGCTGGATCATCCAACCTTCCTCTAATCCGTCGGGGCTCCTGTTCCCAGCCCGGTGGGACCCCCCTGCGCCGGTCCCGGGTGCGGGCAGAGGGAGGTTTTCTTGCAGGACAGGAATTTTTGGGTCTCCTTATCGGCAAGGTCACCGGATAACTTTGCTCTGCTTTGCTTTCAGGCTGCTAGCAAGTACAACTCCCAGTACCACAAGCTGTTCAAGGACATCCCGACGGAGGAGAGCGTGCTGAAAGGTGGGTGCCAGGGTGAGGGATGGGCACGGAGGCAGCAGGATCTGGCACAGGCATTGCCACGGTTCTCTCTTTGCCTTGCAGTTTGCTCCTGTGCGCTCCAGAGAGACATCCTCATCCAGGGAAGGCTTTACATCTCCCCCAACTGGCTCTGCTTCTACGCAAACCTTTTTGGGAAGGACATTAAGGTAATGTGGGCACCTGCCCACCCTGGCCTCTCAGGGCTTGTAACCACAGCTTATCCCCTCCTTCACCCAAATCCCACCAAAATCCCCAACAAAAACCTCCAGTAGGAAGGGGAGCACGGCCGTGCCTCCCGCTCTGATGATCTGTGGCATCAGCCTGGGGATACCAAATACTGGTTTGGTTTAAAATTCCCTGATGCAAAACCTCCTTCCAGCCGCAATGGCGCTTGAAGGAAGATCAAAGGTTTTAGGGGGGGTGAGATTTGAATCCCTCTCGGCTTTTCTTCTTGATTTACAATCTGATGTTTCCCCATTAGTCTTGTGGCTGACGGATCTTGGGCAGAGATGACTTCCTTTAAAACTGGGCTGAAGGACTGAATTATTTATATGTGATGCTTTAAACAAATACCTGAAGGAAGCTCGAGGTTTCAGCAAAATTCCCCTGCCAAAAATAACATCCTGCCTTGTTTTTCACCCTCCCTGGGCTTGCATGGGGGGCTCTCCTGGTGGGTCTTAGGGGGGCTGGCTGGATGGTGCTTGTGCTGTGTCCATCCTGGTGTTCCTGCCCTGCAGGTGGTGATCCCAGTGGTGTCTGTACAGCTGATAAAGAAGCACAAGACAGCTCGGCTGCTGCCCAACGGCCTGGCCATCACCACCACTGCCAGCAGAAAGGTAACACCAACACACAGCAGATACCCGGGTCCAAACTGGATGTGGTTTGAGAGCAGTGAATGAAGCAATTCCCATCCCTGGTTAGGAAGTGAGAGTTGCTCTCTGTGCTGGTTGCCAGCCAGGGCAAACACCACAGCTTTGCTTTTGTTCCTGAATTTCACTTTGTTCCTGGACGAAGCAAAGCCCAAGTGAAACTCGGTCGAGCCTGACAAATCCCTGCCAGGCTCACGTAAAACCTTTAAACTCCTTAAACACAAGCAGGGAAAGGGTTTGGGCTGGCATTCAGCCAGAGCTGGTGGAAAACTTGGATACAGGGCTGCGTTTCCAGCTTTTAAATCCTGTTGGATGTTGTTGGCTGCAGTGAGCTGATGTAGTTTGTCCAAGTCCTCGCCTGCCTAGGTGCTGCTGCCAGCACTGTGTGTTGCCTGTCCCTGCCAGGGAGGGGGTTGTTCCTGCAGAATGTTGGGAGGCAGTTATTCCTGTGGAATTTGGGAGGTGGGTTTTAGCAGGGAGTGGCACAGGGCAGGATTTGGGCATTCAAAGCTACTGCATATCACCCAGGGGCTCTATGTCAGGCATGGTGAGTGTGGCCCTGTGTCCCTTCCATCCCTGGGGATGTTTTCTGTAGGTCCTGGCCCCATTTGCTGCTGTGTCCCTCTGGGTTGAGCATGGGAAAGCTGTAGGAACAGCAACTGAGCAAGACTGGCCCCAAAAAAAACTGGTCCAGGTTTTAGCAGGCTGCAAAAATAACAGCAGGGAAGCTCCATAGGGAAATGCCTGTGGGGGCTCCTGAAAACGGGGAGATTCAAGGGCATGATGTCTCTGCCTGTCCCTGCCTGGGGAGAAGTGGAGTCAGGATGGGGGGAAGCTCTCCCAACAGCTCACCTCTCTCTCTTGCAGTACATATTTGTGTCCCTCATCTCTCGTGACAGTGTCTATGATGTCCTGAGGAGAGTCTGCACCCACCTGCAGGTACCCACGCACCCACTCTGTGCCCCACTGTGTGTCCATGGCCCTGAGGCTCTGCACCTGCCCTTTGGGCTGAGCACAGCTCTTCATCACTGCCTCCGAGGCTTTGGACTGCTCCCAAAGCCCTCTCCAGCTCCCAGCATCCTCACTCCTCAGCAAGGGATGGGAAGAGGGGCAGGAGCCATGCCTTGGGCACATCCTAACCCTGTGGGCTTTTCTGGGTCATGGATGAGGCAGAGCTCCGAGTTTCTGCTCTCTCTCAGGGCGTGGGTGTGAATTATTTATAATCTGGTGGTAATACTCGTTCTGCCACTCTGCACATTGATGCCTTTTGCCCAGATCTAAAGTTTTAAGGGGAGGAAGAATGGTACAAAGTTAAAAAAGAATTTAACTTAAGTGAGGGAAGATGTCCATTAGCCCTTGAGCTGGAGAGGATGACTGTGGAGACCTCTTCTCCCTGACTTTGAAGCACATGGGAAGCTGTGCAGGAGCCCTGCCCTGCCCAGGAGGGTGTGTGCCAGCTGTGCCAGGGCAATGATTTGGATGATTCAGCCCTGTTGCCAAACTGAAGGACTTAATCTTTGAAACGTGCTGGGCTCTGCCCAGATGTACCCTTCTTTTTTTTACCCCCAATGTTTTATCCTGTCCATGGAAGCCCTTGGCTCAACCATGGCCCCACCAGGTTTTGTGATGGGAAGCAGTGATGCAGTGCCCTTTTCTCATGCCCCAGAACAGATTATAAGTTCTAGCAGCTGCTCTTCACAGTCTCAGCAGAAAAGCCCAAATTCCATTTTGTGGCTGAGGCTGAAGCAAGAGAGCTGGCACTGTAATGCCCCATCCTTTCCTCCCCATCCAGGTTTCCAGTAAGAAGAGCTTGAGTCTGAAGGAGCTGTCAGAGGAGCCGGACTCTGTGTCACTGGTGAGGGTCAGGGCAGCTCTGGGAGAGGAGAGGAGAGGAGAGGAGAGGAGAGGAGAGGAGAGGAGAGGAGAGGAGAGGAGAGGAGAGGAGAGGAGAGGAGAGGAGAGGAGAGGAGAGGAGAGGAGAGGAGAGGAGAGGAGAGGAGAGACCCCCTGACCTCATGTGGGTGGAGAGGGCCTGCCTGGTGCCCTTGGTGGGTTTGACACTGTCTGGTGGCTGCTCAGAGAGTTGGGAGAGAGCTGGTTCTTCTGTTGGTGCCATCAAAGGGTGCAGGGATGTGCCTGTTGCCATCACAGCTTGTCCTCTGAGACCCTCATCCCAGACTTGGCAGGAGCAGACGGGTCAAGAGGACTGGCTGAGCACAGCCACTGACTCTGTTTATAGGCAGAAAAACTTCAGAGTGATGTGGAAAATGCCACTACTCTGTTCCCTGATGGCTGATGCTGTTCACAGCTGGGAATGTTGGATAACAGGCTGGGAATGTGGCTGAGTTACCCAAAAATCTGCAGGATGAGTAGGGATGATGGGGGGAGAGGGAAACACCTGCTGAACCATGGCATGATCAGGAGCATGGGGGCCGTATCCTGCACCTTTGGAGCAGGGTCTCTTCCATGGCTGCTGGCCCTGAGCCTCGGGCTGGGTGCAGGAGGTGACAGTTGGGGTGCACCAGAGGGTGACAGGTGGGATGTCACCCATGGTCTGGTGACATCCCAGGGGTTAAAGACTCATTTCAAGGGAGTGAATGGTTTGAATCAGGAGTGACCCAGGCTGATCTGGCAGCATCTCCTGGTGCTTTGGTGGGATGCAGCCCTTTGGCAGCTCCAGCCCTGGGAACTCCCTCTCTGTGGCAGCTGCCATGCCATTTGATTTGTTGTCTTTTTGGGGCACTTTTTTTGCCCTATTTGGGGCATGCTGGAGAATTCCAGGTGACTGCTCTGAGCTTCAAGGGTGGAGGAGGCAGCAGCTGGAATTTGGGGCAGGTGTGGGGTGCATGGGCAGGTCCTTCTTTGGTAGTGGGAACCTGCATTCCCATGGAGCCATCATGGAAGACCAGCTCTCCCTCAGGAGGATGTTTTGAATGTGCTGGTGCTCCATGGAGATACTGTAAGGTTTGAGTTTGAATCTGGCCCCACCATATCTGGGGCACTGCTGGTTTCATTCATGGCTCACCAGGACTGTTCCCACAGGAGGTGATCGTCCCCGAGGGTAAGTGGAGGAAGGTGTCACCTACCTCACTGTCACTGTCACTGCCAGATGCCAACTACCAGTGCATCCACCGGACCTCTGTCAGCAGCCTGAGCACCAAGGAGAGCTCCTTCACCTCTGAGGAGCCACTGGTTTCAGGTGAGGGGCATCAGTTTGTGCCTTGCTCCATGTGGGTGATAACCTCCATAAAAGTGTGTTCATCCATTTGCTGCTCTCCTGCAGGGGAATTCTGCCTTACAGATTAGGCTGGGAGTCAGCAATAGAGTCCTGGGGATGGGCTGGGGTCTCCTGGCTGTGGGATCTGAGCCCATGAGGGAGGAATATTTGATGTTTCCTGGTTGCTGGAGGAGCAGGAGCAGCAGCCAAGTGTGGCTGTGCCACTGACTCCGGGTTTGCTTTCAGAAAGTGCAATAAATACCGAGGAGGAGCTGGAGGTGGAGCAGAGCTGTGTGGCAGAGCTGAGACCCTCTGACTACCAGCTCCTGAAGATCTTCATCGTGCTGTAAGTGTGCCAAGGGTGCAGGGAAGCTGGGGGGACACTGGCAATGTCAGTCTCAGTCTCAACTGGGTGTTTGGCTTGTTCCTCTGCTCCCAGCATCTGTCTCCTGGTGGTGTCCTCCTCGTACCTGGCATTCCGCATCTTCCGTCTGGAGCAGCAGCTCTGCTCTCTGAACCGGGATTACCTCTCCCGCGGGCACAGGAGGTGAGGGACCCTCAGGGACATGTTGGGATACACAGTGGAGGGAATGACTGGAGGACTTGAAGGAATGTGGGTGCAAAGAGGAATGGCTCCACTCTGATGTGTCTAAGGAATGCTTTGTCCCTTATCCTGGGCCTGCTGTTGGGCCCAGTGACAGAACCCACAGTGCCATCTCCAGACCAGAGGTGATCCCATCAACTGCTGGTTTGAGTGACTGGGAAGTTTTGCTGTCCCTAAGACTCTGGAGCTTGGGAAGAGGTTTCCTCATAGGTTTGGGCTTGGTTCTCCAGTTGTAGGAAGCACCAGGACATTTCCTTGGAGCTGGGCTGTTCCTGGGGACTAAGGCCATGGGCATCAGCATGGGATGGACAGGGAGGGGAATCTCCTTGGGCTGAGAACATCAGAAGGCACTGGGATGGGATAAGGAGCCTCTGCAGTTACTCATCCCATCTTCCCCACTCCCTGCTTGCAGGTGACCGTTCCCCAGGTGCTGGCTGAGGATGGACACTGAGGTGGTGGCACCCTGCCCACGGCTCCCGGTGCTGTGTCCTCCCAACCGTGGCTGTTACATTTGGTCCGGCTTTCCCTCGGCTGGTAAAATGGGACCAAGTATTTTCTCTCTTCCTTCGGGCACTTGCTCCTGGTGGGACTTTCCAGCCAGTTTCTGGCCACCAGTGCCAACTCCCCATCCCACTGGAAACCTGTTTTCTCCCTGGGACACTGCTGTGCTGTAGCACCGGACAATGGCTCGGGGCTGCCGAGCACTTGGACCTTCCCTTAGGACTTGCTGCTAAGATGGATGCTGGTTTTTATTTCAGGCTTGTTTATTTCTTGTTAAAAGATGACCTTGGGCTCACCAGGAACCCCCAGAAATGTGGATGAGTTGCCACTGCTGCTCTGGGAGAACCCACCTGTTTGTCTCAGTATCCCTGGGAATGTTCCTGGAGGAATGGCCCTGAACATAGGGATCTGTGGGGATGGGGAGAAAGGTCCCACTAGCCCTGTGGGGTGTCATTTATCCCACACACAAGGGAGGGGGTACAGGCCAGGGCTGCCCAGCCCTTCTCTCCTGGAGCACTGGGCTCAGAGGGGGGGATGTGTGTGTGTGTGTGTGTGTGTGTGTGTGAGTGTGTGTGTGTGTGTGTGTGTGTGCATCCCTTGCAAAGCACTTTAAGGTCCCCCAGACCAGGTGTCCTCTCTGGGGTTCACACCTGGCCAGGTGAACTGCTTGCTCCATGAGGACGCTGGAAAGGAGCCCATGGCTGGCACTGGGGAATGTCCCGGGGTGCAGTGTCTGTGCCCTGGCTCGTGTTAACCTTGTCACCACATGGAGCTGAGTGCTGCAGGATCTGTCTCACAGGATTTGTCCCTCAGCCCCCCTTGGAGCACCCTGGGGTGGCAGATGGTACCGGTGTGATTCCTTTCTTTCCTGTTTTTTTGGGAACTACAAGTGCTGACGGGGCCAAATCCCGGCGCCCTGGGGAAGAGCTCGCTGCTCGCTCCGGGCTTGGAACGGCTTTTAAATGGAATTACAATAAACCCAGGATTTTCTAGCACATCACTCTCTCTTACCAGCGTCCTCCACAGCGGTGCTAGGCTGTGAGCCCCAAAACCGGGCACCCCAAAATCTGTGCTGTCCCCGTGTCCCTTCAGGGGCGTGAGTGACATGGGCACAGCCCATCCTCTCATGGGGACAAGGGGACAGGGATGCTCCCGACGGAGGGGCCAAGGCGGTTCTTGCACTAGATGGCAGCAGAGACCGCGGGATGTGACGCGCTGGTGGCAGGGCCACCGTGGGGACAGCGGTGCCGGGGGAGGGAGCTGAGTTTCAGCCCCGCCCAGCTGGGGTGGGCAGGGTGAGCCTTCCTCTTTCTCCTCCTCCTCACTGCACATCCACAACCCAGTTCCACTCCTTTCCCCGGCCTAGACCATGCAGCAAAATGCATGAAACTGGCCTCACTTGGAAACCACGGTGGCACTGGTTAAGTGGGGACAGAGGTGGTGTCACCTGTTCTGGGCGGGATTTAGCAGCCGGGGGTGCCTGGGGGGATGGTCTGGTTTATTCAAAGCCCCGGCATTATGGGGCTCTTGGAGCCTTTGATTCCGTGGGCGACCTGGAGGATGAAAGGCACCATCCTGTCCCTGCCAGGGACTCACCCAGCTCATTTACATGGTGGAAATGGGTTTAGGATTGTTTTTCCAACGAACAAGTTGGTGTTTAATGAGTCCAACCTCAAAGTGGGGCTCTTTGCCACAAAAAGAGGTTTAGAGGTTGAGGACTGGGGGGAGTTTGGTCTGATGGGCCCAGCCTGGTGTTTGTTGGGTCCTCCAACAGCAGGTGTTTGGGGTCCCTGTGCTGAGCCTGAGCCAGGAATGTGGTCTCCTCTCAAGACCCCTTGGTTAAAGCCATTGGTGGGACGAGCCATGGGTGCAGTGACATGGAGGAGGTTTGGAGGAGCACTGGGATGAACCCACAGTGTGCTTTGGGAGGGCTCTGCTGCCAGGATGTGGTTGCAAGGCTCTGGTTTTGTTTCCCATCTGGTGTCTGCCTGCCTGGTTTGGTGCACGTTGGCTGTCCCAATGGCATCCTGCTTGAGCCTATTTGCTTTTCTTTGTGTAAAGAAACGCCACGTAAAAGCTTTGGGTGCAGGGAACATCCCTGGACACTCACCTTGCTGGCCTGGAAACAGCACTGAGGACACAGGGTGGTGCTGGGTGAGCACAGCCCCTGCCCTCACATCCCCCTGCTGTTGCCCATGTCACACCCACCCTCCCATCTCCTGTCTTCCTCCCTCCCCAGCCCAAGCCAATCTAAAAATAGGATTGGGAGATTAAATCAGCCAAGGCAGCTCTGTCAGACGGATGAGTCAGAGCCACCATGCTGTTACACTCTGCACCACAGCATGAGCAGGGACACCAAGGACTGGATTACACCAGGAAACACAGTTTGGTCTGAGTTTTATTTGGGATTTGGGAGTGGCAGTGATGTTGCTCTGGCAAAGCCCCCCAGAGTCCAAAGGGAATCCCCTTCAGCAAGCAGCTGGATCCTGCTCTGGCTCCAGCTGAGTGGGTTTCCAGGGAGGGCTGGTGCTGGAGGCTGCTCTCCTGTCCAGGCAGTGTTAGGAGGGAGGGGAACGGCCCCAACCCTTGTCAGGCCCCAGTGCTCTCATGAGGGTGTTTTGGAGCAGCCTGGGCTGATTTCTTGACATTCACTTGGAGCAGGGGAAGGTGAAGCCCTCCATCCCCTCTGTGCTGTGCTGCTGCACACACTGGTGGTGAAGAGCTCCAGGTTAAAACCAATCCTCCTCAAGGGTTGTATTTAACCTGGATTTCCCTTCTCAGGTAGGGGTGTGGTTGCTCTGCTAGACACCACCTGAGCAACATGCTCTTTGCTTCTCACCAGGTGAGAGATTATTCCTTATCCTGCCATGACATCTTAGTTTAATTTTTATTTTCCACACTGCTAAGCCTGTCTTTAAGGAGAGGATCCACTCCAGGATCCCAGCCATCATCCAGCACGGGAAGAGAAGTGTTTCAATTTTCTGAAGTGCATTAAGGACTTCAAGGAGCCCGCAGTTATCTTTGGCTTTTATACCTCAAACTCTGTCCTTTTGTTCTCCCTAGTGTGTTTTTTTTTTTCCTTCTCAAGTAACAGAACTGGTTTTGTGTTATGAGCAGCGACCGCTAACAAGGGTTGGGGAGCACTGTCAAACCCTCCCCGCACAGAGACGACCTAAAATCCTAATGAAAAACACCAAACTTCAAAGAGTGAGTGTTGCTTTTCATCTCAATTAAGTTTCTTTTCCTAGGATTGGCTTTCTCAGCTTCTTATTAATCTTGCAGCAGTTCAGAGTCGGGTTTTAATTTGCAATAAGAACAAGCAGGGGTGGGGGACCAAAAAAAGCCATTGCTGTGTGGCTGAGGAGCACCTGGCTGATGAAAAATGACTTTGATTTTGCCCTGTTCTTAAGTTAATTGTAGCATTTCCTTTGCAGTCTCATCTTTTTGCAGTGACATCTCAATGTCAGATTTTCAGGGGTACAAAATCTGGCTTCTAAATCCTACATTTCTCCAATACCATTAGCAGGAGGCACAAATTAGAACTGTCCACGATAAAGCACTCAGGGGCTTGGGTTTAAAGAGCATTTGCTAAACCTGGCTTGGAAGGACAATGCCCAGAGCCAACTAAAGCCACCTAATGAGGGTGTGTTGCCTGCTGGGCACAGGTGGAAAAGTCTCTTTAGCAACCTGTTTTGCCAGAGCAATTACTGTAAAAATTTACCATGGAGAGGGTTTCTTTGAAAGCAAAGTGACTCTTGTCAATAGAAGCTGAAAGGCCGGTGATTTCAAGAGGAGAATAAGGCTTTTCCTGGAGGGAATGGGGTGTTTGGGGGGTGTAGCCATGCTAGAGGGGTTACATTCTTTTTCTTTGGGACAATCCTGTGCATGGGCATCTCCCTCAGGCACTGGGGGTGCTGCCTCTTGGACTGGGAAGGCAGTTTTTGGGGGGCTGGAGGTGCATCCCCATCACTTCTGTGCCAGTTTTGTGATGAGAGCTTTCCACTCTGACCTCTTCTGCGTGATGTAGGAGGGGGTGAGGAGCTGCAGCAGAGGCTCCATCCTGCCCTGGAAGTAGCCGTGGCACAGAGCCTCGGCGTCGCAGATCACGTACATCCCACAGTCGTAGCTGTTCTGCTGTGCCGGCGCCTTCTCCTCCACAAAGGTGGCTTTGCCCCCTCTTTTTCCCAGAAAGGCCTCCAGTTTCCCTGCCACTTGCTTGGCGTGGGCAGAGTTGCATTTACTGTGGGAATCGTAATGGGCAAAGCACTTTTTGTCCCTGAAATAAACCAGCAAGCTCCAGTGGGTGCCCCCAGCGGCCTGGCTGGAGTTGTCATTGATAGGCAGGAACAGCAGCTCCTTGCAGAGAAGGTCCAGGGGCTGGAGGAATATGGCTATTTCTTCCTGACTAAGGGCACACTTGATGAACTGGGCCACCTCGGGGCTGATGAAACAAACTCGGTGGCTGAACTCCTGGAACTGCTGGGTGCTGAAGTACTCGAAGGCGAAGCCGATGATGCGGTCGTTGAGCCAGTTCGGGGGCTCCAGCAGCGCCACGTCCGACTGCCTCAGCAGGCTGTCCCCGTAGCTGAGAACCACGGGATCCATCCTGGGCTCCTCCCCAGAGCTGCAACAGACAAGGGAACACGGGGTGGGAATTGGATCACAGCCAGGATACAGCCCACACCTGGATACAGCCCAGCAAACAGCTGGGTTCCTGCTCAGCAGCAGTGAGTGAGCCCAGGATTCCCAGATGGATATGTGCAGGACCATGAGCAGATGGAGAACACACAGTGCTGGGTTAAGCAGCAACCTACTGCGGCTCCAATGAGATCAACCTTCCATCCTGAGGATCTGAACCTCACAACTGTGACAGTGCTCACAGGGGTCTGAGGATGAGGGAAGAGACGAGGATCTGACTCCATGGTTCAGAAGGCTGATTTATTATTTTATTATATATATTATATTAAAACTATACTAAAAGAATAGAAGAAAGGATTTCATCAGAAGGCTGGCTAAGAATAGAAAAAGAAGGAATGATAACAAAGGCTTGTGTCTGGGACAGAGAGTCTGAGCCAGCTGACTGTGATTGGCCATTAATTAGAAGAGACCAATGAGACCAATCCCAGATGCACCTGTTGCATTCCACAGCAGCAGATAACCATTGGTTACATTTTGTTCCTGAGGCCTCTCAGCTTCTCAGAAGGAAAAATCCTAAGGAAAGGATTTTTCAGAAAATACGTCTGTGACACACAACAAAGGAGTTTCAGAGCAGTTCCTGCACAGACACCAGGAGTGATCCAGAAGTCAGGTGGTGTTTCTGTGTCTCAGTGTTTCACCTGTGCAGTGACAAGCACTGGAGTTCTTTGCACCACTGTATTCCCCTAAATAAAAACCTTTTTGGGCTGTCTGACAGACATATGGTCCCTTTCTCCAAGCACAGAGTGCCCCAGCTCTGTGCCAGAGGCACAACCTGTTCCAGGAGAACCTGCTGGGCCGCCAGCACAGGAGGCACAGCTGTGAGTAAGGAGTAACAAAGGAGGACGAGATCACAAACAAACCAGTTCCTGACCGTGGGAATCTTTATGACAACTCTACATAGCCAGAGTAGGATTTAGGAGATTTTCCATAGGGAAATTTGATTTAGAGCCCCTATATCTACCCTGGTTTTCCTTTAGCTCTCACACCCTGCAGCCCTTCCAGGCTCCTCAGTGATGTGATGCATCCTCAGCCTCTAGATCCTTTCCTGGCCATGACAGGGCTGGAAATGCCACAACTTGGGACACGGATGACATGGAACTGGTTTTGGTCTCATCCTTCCCTCCTCTGTCCCAAAGGCAGCAGGAAAACATCTTCAGATTTCTGAAAGCCTTGTGTGAAAGCTCAGAATGGTAAGATCACTTTAATATGATTCACTAGAAATTAGTCACCAATATTTCATCATGATAAAGAAGAATGAAGCAAATGGAGTGTTCTGTCAGGAAGAAGTAGATTCACACTTCTTATTGTGACACGAATCACGAGGAATAACCCTTCCTGGCCTGGGATGCATAAATTAAGGGATTTATCTCTCAAAAATGTTGGCAAGATCCCCTGGCACGTGACAGGCAAGGAGCAGAATGGATGAGCCATGGTCCATGTGTCAGAGGTCGGAAGGAAGGGCTGAGGTGAGTGTTTGGGCCATGAAACAGCCCGTGAGCCTGTGTGAGGCTGGTGGATCCCGGAGATGCCGGGAGCAGGAGTCAGCAGAGGAAGGGAGCAGCCCTTGTTTGTGTGAGCCAAGCACAATGGTATTTGGACACGCTTCCGACCTTAATGAGCTCCAACTATTTCCAAGCTCGTGGTGCAAACCCTTGTAGTATAAAAACAAGAAATCCCAACGGAATCCCAGTAACTCCTCAGCCTGCCCGAATATAGGCTGGTTTAAAGATCTGGACATCCTCCAAACATCCTGTTTGGGGGGTTTAACATGGTGAAATACTACTGAAATCCTTCTTGTATGTGCCCATGAAATGCCCCAGATTTTACTTTACATTGTGTTCTTTCTGCTTCATCTTCTCCTGGACATGCAGAAGTCCAGCCAATAGCTTTCCACTCCATCCAAATGGGATTAAGGGCGAGGGAAGCGTGTGTCCCGTGCTCTGTTAATTTTCCACTCTGCAGAAACATAGTTGTCTTTTTTTTTTTTTTTTTTCCTGTCATGACATTTGGCAGGTTCCTCCAGTCAGGAAGGAGAGTGCAAGTGCTTAATTGCCACTAGCTACTACTTTTAATTTTATTGCCATCTGGTATTTGTGAAACTGCCTGTGAGTTCTGTGAGATGACTCACCACATGCAGCTCCAAGGAAAACCTTTGGGAGGCTCCCTCAGAGCCAGGTCAGGTAAGCAGAGAGGACCAAAACAAAGTGGTAGGGCTGTGAAAAGCCACTGGTGAGGTGGCTTTCTTTGGGAGAACCTCCCATAAGAGCTAAAGATGGATCTGCAGAGGAGCCAGGACGTGGATCTGAGCCTCTGAGGAGTGCTGAAATGCCGATGGGGACTGGGAGCAGCTCTGCTCAGCCACAGCCAGGACTCTCTTCCTGAAGGCTCAGGCACGTTCTGTTCAGTTTCCATAAAAATAAGAATAAATACTGGCACAGGCCTAGAACATTTGCTGGAGGTTGCCAACAAGTGTCTTGCTGGTTCATTTTATTTGCATATTAGTAGTTGGAATTAGTGCAAACTCCCTGGAATCCTCAGCTCCTCCAAGGGATTTCAGCTGCCCCATTTCCAATGTTGAGATGAGGAAACGGGGGAGAGAGAAAGGAGCATTTCCATACAAACACCACCATTTCATTTACAGATTTGAAAATGGTGCTGTGCTGCATCAATAGGGCAAGAGGTCAAGCTTCCTTCACTGAAGTTATAATAATTTAACAAATTAGCTGCTGGCATCAGTGTGAGTTCAATCCATAAATGGATGGAGCTCCTTTGTGTCCAGACACAATGCAGAGCCTCTGTTTTCCAGCACTTGACCAAAAACCACCCCAAACCTGTCATTTTCACACCATTAAAGACAACAACCCTCTGCAGATAATTGCTGAAGGCACTTGAGAGCCAAGGAATGAAACTCCTCAGTAACTGAGCATAAAAAGGCAGTGACAGAGCAACAGGAGCATGAACTGAGGTTGAATCAGAATCCTAAAGTCTATTTTAATTAATTAAAGGTGCCAAGAACCTCCAGAGTGAATAGTTTGGGGTGACATGTCACTAGAGTCCTGTTCCTAATTTAAAGAACATGGAGGAAAATAGGAAAATAGTCACCTGAAACACAAAAAAATCCAGACTTTATCAGGGAGCAGGAGGAAGGACAGAGAAGGTTTTGTCTTTTAAGATCAAAAGACCTTATGGTTTAACTTTCTATTCACTTTTCCTGGAAATATGAGGTTTAGATACCATGTCTGGATAGTTGTTAATGGAGCAAGATCAGACAAGGAACATTAATTTCTATTTACCAGCAGGAGCCAGGCTGGATGACACCTGAATCTCTGGACTTACGTGTTTTCTGACAGAGCCAGAGGAAAAACTCACAGAAAATTAAACAATTCAACCAGAACGGAAGTGTAGTTGTCTCCTTTTTTGTCAAATATAAATAATTTTTCTGCTGTAGGTTATAATTCTTGTATGATACAAGAACATCCCACTTCGAGTTCAACAGGCCATGAGTGCTGAAATCAGAGGAAAATACTCCAAGCTCTGTGCTCACTATGCCCAAACTTCTCTGTTTGGGACAAATTCCCCAAACCAGAGACTCTGCAACCAAACTCAGAACCTCTCTTGGTGTCACAGCAAGAAACCAAGAGCCACAGGAACAACACGCAGTGGTTTTTGCTCTCCAGGATGGGGTTGACCAAAACCTGGAGTTTAACAGGAAAAAACCCCTCAGCGAGCAGAACGCCTGAGGATGAGCGAGGGCACCGGGAACGTCCCGGAGGTACTGATGGGATCCCAGCTCCGATCCTGAACCCCACGGCCGATGCACTCACCTCTCACCTCCCACAGACAGGGGCTGATCCAGGGAGCAGCGGGAAGCACGGCCAGGGAATGGAACTCGCCTGGAAGACCTGGAGGAGACAGGAATTCGGTCAGGAGTGGGAATTCGGTCAGGGGAAGCGATCCGGGGTGTCCCACGCCCCACGGAGGAGGAGGAGCCATGTGCTGACCCCGGTTCTGACCCCGAGCGTGACCCGGCGCTCCGGGGCCGGGATCAGAGCAGCCGGCAGCCCCGGGAAGATCCCGCTCAGCCCATCGCCGCTTTTATGGGAATAAACGGGAATTACGGGCCAGGAGAGGGTGCACCCGGGCCAGGCGCAGGGTCAGGGTCTGGGTCTGGCTGGGGTGGGAGCACCTGGGGATCACCCACAGCACCGTAACTCACCTCCACTCCCTTACCCACTTAACCCTTTTTTCCCCTTAAAATACGGGCTTGAAGCTTCCGGGCCCAAAGCCGGCCAGCACCGACCCCCGACGGTTGCGGCCGGCACGACCCCCGGGCATGGCGCCCAGCGCCGGGTCCTTGCCGGGACCTTACTGGCACCGTATCCCACCGTGTCCCCTCCCGTGTCCCCTCCCGTGTCCCCCCGGCTCTCACCCGCCGCCTCATCGCCCGTCGCCGCCGCCGCCGCTCGGTTACCGCGCACTGCCGTAAAGCGGCCGCGGCCGCGTCGTAACGACAGGGGGCGTGTCCACGGGGCGGGCCCGTGGGCGTCCCCACAGCGGGGCGGGGGCGTGCGCGCGCCTCCCTCCCTGCCTGCCTCCGCCGGGCGGGCGCGTGAGAGCGGCGCGCGCGCGCGGGCAGTCGGGCAGCGCCCGGGCGGCGGCGGAGGAGGGAGCGCCTGTCTGTCCGTCCGCACCCCTCCTTCCCGGCACCCATCTCAACGCCCCTCCTCGGGACTCCCGGACCTCCCTCAGCACCGACCCCCGGGACCCTCCTTCCTCAGCACCCACCCTTGGGACGCTCCTCAGCACCTACCGTCCTCAGCGCAGACCCCCGGGACATCTGTTCAGAACCGACCTCCTTCAGCCAACGACCCTCGGGACCCCCCTCAGCGGAGGCTGCGGCTGCGGGCGAGGGATGCGCCGCGCCCCGACACCCAGGTAAGCGGTGGCGGCAGCGGGGAGCGGAGCGGGGCGGGGGCCTCCGGTGCGCGCGTGAGGTGGGAGCGGCGGGGCGGGGGTCGTGAGGCGAACCCCGCCGGAGCATCGCGGGGCCGGCGGGAGCCTTTGTTCGGCGGAGGAGGGCGAGTCTCCCCGGCGTCGTGGGGTCTGCCCGGTGTCGCGGAGTCCTCCCGGTGGTGTGGGATCCTCCCCGCCCGAGCCGCCCCCGGTGGGTGCGCGGTGCGGGGCAGCCCCGTGTTCCCCCCCCTCCCTCCGCCCCGTGCACGGCGTTTCACCGCCCGGTGCCGCTCACCCCCATCGCGGTGCGTTGGACACTTAGAACATGGAAAAATCAGCCTGGGAGGGAGGAGATTCACCTCAGAGGCGTCCCCAGTGCCAGCAGAGGGGCCATGGGCTGTCGCCCTGAGCGTGGCATAGCCCTGAGGCCACGGCTGTGGACATCGCCACGGGAGCAGGTTGCGGACGCCCCGCGGCTCCGGCAGCCCGGTCCGCCCCGCAGAGCCGTTCCCGAGCACCCATCAGCCATTCCCGAGCACCCATCAGCCATTCCCGAGCACCCATCAGCCATTCCCACCCGCCGGAATGAGCTGTACCTGGGTGTGCTTAGCACAGTGTCGGACTTCACGGCAGCTCCCACCCTGGCACGCCGGACCCCTGTGGGAGCTCTGCTCCTCCGCAGGTTAAGAGAGTCGATATTTCTTTCTGGAATTTTCGTAAACGTAGCCAAAACGGCCTTTGCTTTCCAAAAAAATAACCCCCTCCGACGTGACCTGCGCTAGGACCTGCCGTGAGTTCGGAGCCGGGTTTTTGGCCGCCCTTCTGCTTCTCGATCGGCTTCCTCCTCCTCCATTTACGGTTTCCCATCCCCAAAGCAAGCCGAGGGTGATAAAGTGGGGAGCGTGAGCTCAGCAGAAATCATGGCTTTCCCATCCCGCGCTGCAGCGCGGTCCCTGCCCATCGGCGGATCAAAAAAATAATCACGTAGCGGCAGAGGAAGGAGATTTGCTGCTACGGGAGGAAAACCGGCGCGGTGTCTCGCTCAGTCGATAACCAAGAGCTGTAATAAATCGCTCTGTAAATAGATTGCTAGGCGGAGAATTGGGTTTCTGGCCGGCTCAGGTGCTTTCCTGACTCTTTTCCCATGGGACTGCTAGGAAATGACAGGGGAGCGGTGTGTTCCCATGGAGAGGTGCCTGGATGCTGCGGTGATGGGCTGTGAATCCTCAAGCACGACCTTACAAATCTGACCTTATCCATAAACTCTGGCTAGGTCAGAGCCTGTGTTATCCCTGAACAGCATCATCTTTTCAGCCCCTCGCCATACAGTCACACAATTTCCCCTATGTCCTTGAGTAAACTCACCCATTTCAATGGCTTTTCTCATTTTTACGTTTTATTTAATTAAAATAAGAGGGGTTTCCATGCCTCTTTCTCTCATTAAGGCTCTCCCAGCCTTTGCCTTCCCTTCTGGCTGTAATTTTTGATCCCCAAGACCATTTTGGAAGCTGTTGGTCAGGCTGCTGATGGCAAGGAAGATAATTCAGCAGCCCCAGCACACAACTAATAAGCTGTTGTTTCCTGGGCTATCAATGATGATGCAAGTTCAATTTTTTATTTAATTTTTTATTTATTTATGTATTTATTGTGATCAATGCATAAATCAGGGTGGCTTTAGAGATTTTTCCTCTGTGTTGAAAGGCCTGGTGTCCATCAGCAGCACATGGAAAAAGCTCTATTGGAATTCATCATGTATTTCAAATGTAGATCTGTTTTGTGAAGTTATTTGTTCTCTGCATCCACAGTTCCTGTTATGATTTATAAACTCCCCGTTTTAAGTTTTTTTTTCCTCCTTATTCTGGGTGGGGAAGCTGCATTTTCAGATTCAAGGTATCAAATGCCTGATACGACTGCTGCTGTTACAGCATCTTTCACAAACACCAGTACTAAACCACTCAGACAATCAAACCTTTGGAATCCTTTGCTAGGAAAATCTGAACGCTTTATGCCTAAATTATTTGTATCTGGGATGTTTGTGGTGCGTTTTGTGAGCATTGATCAGGTTTGCAGGAAAACCCCTGAGAATGTCAAGCATCTGAGTTCAGGCACTTGGGAAATGTGAAACTCAAGTCACCTATGCAGCTTTAATTTAGCTTAATTTAATTTAACTCGTGTCAAAGCATGGCTGGACTTGAAATCCTCATCCCCTGCTTGGTTTCTGGGAGAGCAGTATTCTGCTCTGGATGGAAGAACAGATTGTTCCTTCCCATGCCTGCAAGTCAACAGGGGGAGTACTGGGAGCACAGGCACAGTGCTGGTCCCTCCACTGGTTTTTGCAGCTTGGCACCACCAAACTGGCAAGGAAGGCCAAGGCTCACCATGACAGCCTTGAGACCACACGTGTCCTGTAGTCCTGAAGCTTCAATGCCTCAAGTCTGGGGAAACAAGGAGCAAACTTCCAGTGTCTGAAAGGGGTGTACAAGGAAGCTGGAGAGGTCCTCTTCATCAGGAACTGTAGTTCCAGGACCAGGAGGGATGGCTTCCCACTGCCAGAGAGTGGGGTTAGATGGGATATTGGGAAGAAGTGGTCGGCTGAGAGGGTGGGGAGGCCCTGGCACAGGCTGCCCAGAGCAGCTGTGGCTGCCCCATCCCTGGGAGTGTTCCAGGCCACGTTGGACAGGGCTTGGAGCAGCCTGGGATAGTGGCAGGTGTCCCTGCCCATGGCAGAGGGTGGAACAAGACTGGTTTTTAAGGTCCCTTCCAGCCCAAGCCAGTCTGGGGTTCTGTCATTCGAGTGTGACCAGAGAGTTTCTGAAGTCATTTGGGGTGTTTGGTTTTGGTGAGTGTAGCGTGGCCATTTTCTGCCTAATTCTAGTTCTTGCTCTAAACTGTGCAACTTTTGAACTCAATTCCTTTAAAAATACATTTATGAGAGAGCAAACAAGGTCGTTGAACCACTGGAAGCATCTTAGCCGGTCAAACTTGATTTCAGAAATTCCTGTGTCCCCTCAGTTTGTAAATAAAAGGGAATTTGTGTTCCCGCTTGCACGCGAAACACCGGGGTTGAAGGCACCTTTGTTGTGTTGTTGATGAAACTCCCAGCTTGGGCCTGGACTCTGGCTCCCTGAGATGGGCTGGGTGCAGGTTTCAGCTTTGGAACATGGTGGTTTTTTTGTGTTGAGGTTTAAAAGAGCATCTGAATTTCTCAGGCTTTGTCCTGCGTGCCGACGTTTGCTTCACTTCCTCTCGAGCGAACGGGATTTCTCCCCTCTCGACAAAGTAAACATGAGCATAAATATTTAAAGGATCACGGTTCAAGTTTGCAAATTGGAGACTTTCTCTAGCATTCCTTCAGACAAAAGCAGTAGCATTGGAGATTTGGGATGTGTGTGGGTGCTTCCCTGCTCTGGGGAGAAGCTTGGTAATTCTTTGGGCTTCCCGCTGCAAAAATACTCTGCTGTCTTTTCAGGTTAGATATCTGGTATTATCACAAAGCTTGGGTTTCTTAGAAAATTTTAAGGACAAAGTGCTGCTGATGGGATATCTATGGATCATTGGGATTGAGATTGTTTCTGTGGAATTTTATTTTTCTTTTACACAGGCCAAATTTTTCCATAGGTTTTGGGTATATGTGTGAAGGCACAGGTGTTCAGAGTTGAGACTATAGAAACCAAACATGTGAAACTCTTGCCAGATAATGGATAAAAACAGGAAAAAAGGGAAATGGAATAGTCTTTGTTTTTTTGGTGACTCTTTAATATTAAATCTTGTGCTGTGTTTGATAGGTCAAACACCATGGTGGCATGTATGTCTCACTCCTGTGATTGTGTCGATGTCTTAATCTATGTGTCTTGGAATTAAACTTTTAAAAGTGGAACTCAAACCACTTGACCTCAGAAAATATAAAATTCAGGAGGGAAGGCTATTGAACATGGACTTTTAGAGTTGAACTAATTTTTGTGTCTGTTTTTAAAATACTGTGAAGAGTTGTAGTTTTGTTAGATCTTGTGGTAGCGTTTTTCTGTATGTGGGGAGGAATCTATGGATACCTTTTTCATAGGTATCTGTGGAAAAATCTTACAGGTGAGGTGAGAGTTCCACATCTTTGCTGCAATGGCTTTTTATTCCTAACAACCCTCCCAAGATCTTAATGCTACCTCTGATGGAGGAACGTAGGCTCACCTGGGTCAGAAAGGAGCTCAAGAGGTCACTTGGTCCAAAATCCTGCTCCCAGCAGGATCATCTTCAAAGTCAGATCGGGTTTTTCATGGCTTTAGGTGTCTCATGTCAGTTGTGTTCCACCTGTGGCTTGTGGGCTGCAGGAGGAGAAGGGAAATGAGGTAGTTTGAGCTGTATTAGGTGGGAAGTGTCCAAGTGGAATGAGATCATCCGTGACCCACTGCTTGCAGAGCGTCATATTCCACTTGGAGCCTATGAAACTGCTGCTTCCCACTGCCCTTCCATGAGTTCATTAAGCTGGAATAGTCACAGGCTCCAGTTGTGGGAGGATCTGGCCTGGCTGAAGTTAATTTTGGGAGAAGAACGGGGATAGTCCCCGTCCAATCAGCATGAAGCTGGCAAGTGGCTCCACAGTGTTTCGGTGGAAACTCCTCAGAGATTTTCTAGACAAAATAAAATAAATAAATGAATACCTCTGCTTAAAGGGTTATTGTTGTTCTTCTGATTACTTTCTGCTGTTCAAGTCTTGCGTTGCAGTTTCTCATTAGGCATGGATGGGCATCCCTTTGCAGAGGGATGAGATGTCTCTTCTTGTAGGGTTCTCGTATGCCTTTGGCTGCTCACACCATGCCAAACCATGGTTAGACAAAGCCATGGGTCATAGTTTTGGGCTCTGTTGGTGTTTTTGGTCAGCCCTTTTTTAGAGTTTTGCTAAGAGCCTCATGAAGAGACAGAGTGTCTCTTCAGCCAGGCAAATGTTTTGCCAAGGGAGATGAGGCTCAGGAGTGGAAAGGCCGTGGTGCACTGAGGATGCTGGGGTAGGATGGCAGTGAGGCGGGGTCATGTTGATGCCATCATGGAAAACAAAGAAGATAGGAGCTACAGGAGCTGATAAGGCAGCCAGTTATCCTGGGCAGATACACATTGTGTCCAGGTTTGGGTAGAGATACCTGTGCTGTCTCTGCATTAAGCACCCAGGTACAAGCTGAAGTTTGCTCGGACCCTTTGAGATGAGCCTCTATATCCTCCCAAGGAATATTGATATTCCTTAGTTGGGTCCTTTGTCTCTTGATGTGAGATCATACGTGGGGAGCTCAGCCAGCTGTGTCTCATCCAAGCTCTCATTTCACTCACCTACAGAGATATGTTGCTTTTTTTGCAGCTACATGCCTGATTTAAAACAAGATGCAGACATTACTCTGCTGTGGTCTCCTGTCATCTCTCTGTTGGGTTGTGGTGTGCTTTTAAAGATCTCTGCCAGGTCATGGAGGAAGTTTATGAAATCCCTGTTGGTGTTACAGCCCCTAGGGTTAGGCTGGCTCTATGTATAGGGGGTCCCCTTTGAGGGGAGGGCTGGACTGGACCCTTTCAACCCTGCTAGTTTTGGTGGTTCCAATTGTCTGCTCAGCTTCTCTTGGAAAAATCATCTTGGTGTCCATCCCTGTGACTCACAGGAATTATTGCAAATCCCTCTTAGGAGCAGTGGGGAGCAGAGGACTGTCCTGCTTGGATGCTGCATGAAGTAGCAAAGGAAAAATGTAGCTTAAAATAAATAGCCAAAAAATGTGGGTTTCAGTATAATTTTTGAGTCTTATTTGCTGGTCTCTTCGCCTTGAATCACTTCTGGCATCACCTAGATCACCTTGAATCCTAGAGTTACTCTTGGGATGCCTGTTCTAGATCTTGGCTTTTATCCATCATGTACAGACAACCTGAAAACTTCTGTGCTGTTTTTTAATCAAAATTCTTTGAACTGTCTTCTATTTCTTGCAAAGCATAACCTTTAAAAAGTAGAGAATCCTGGGTATGCTGTATCATGGCTGAGTATTGATGGAAGAGGAGTGTTTAATCCAGATAGTTCCATCTTTGGAAAACCTCAGCTTTAAAACCAGCTCAGACTATGAACGCTTTTGAGAGACCGCCAAGAATTCTTTTATTGTATTCAGCATCTACATGGTTGGTTTTGAGGGATGAACTTAAAACAAGTTAACTGAAAATATTTACTTTAGTAGACTTCCGTAACTCTACTGTCTTTTCATACTTCACGTAAATACATAGACCAAAATAAAAATTCTCCTAAATGTTGCCATTTAAACTTTTATGGCACTTGTCTATAAACTGCTAGGTTGGTTTGTGCTTGTTGGGTGCACAGGACAGCCTCCCTGGGGAGGAATTAGTAAATGATTTAATTGTTGAGGAATGTGGTCCCATTAGGCAAAAAAAAAAAAAAAAGGACCGCAGTGGATCGTTAGAAATGTTGCACTTGATTAAAACTATGCTGAGCAATTTGTAATGATTTTTCAAAATAAATGAATATTTTGGAAGAGAGAGATTATGTGGGTAAATAACCCTTCTGGAAGTTTCTTTGAGTGCAGAAGAGCCAGTCTCTGCTCCGTAATTCACCAATTGCCTCATAAATGAGGCATCATTATGTGGAATTTGTTGCTGCTGGTGGTGGCAAGGATGGCTGATCCACTCCAGCTCAACAAAGGCATTTGTAGAGATGTTTAAAAGCAGAGCCACTGTTTCTTTTGCTTCTTTTCATCCGAAAATAAAGATCCAGCCCTGCTGCCAAGGGATGCGGCGGGTCCAGGCGCCTCCCTTGGGACTGGGGCCCCGCGTTTGTGGAGTGTGGTGAAACGTGTGGCTGAGCAAGGAGGGCACTGTGGGCTCCCTCCTTCCTGGGCAGCCCCGGCACAAACACCCTGCACAGGCAGGCGCTGGCCTTCCCTGTCAGGAGAGCCGGGGATAATCTTATCCAGAGGCACTCACCGTGCCCGCCAGCTAGGCAAGGAGATAGCAGGACAATGCAGAGCAGAGGTCAGCTCTGAGGTGCCTGCAGCAGATCATGAGGAATCTTGAGTTCTCCTCAGCTATGAAGAGAATGAACTTTACCAAAAGCGATGGAGGAGTCTGTCTGAATCCACAAATCCTTTGCTGCTCACTGTTTAACCTCATTTGACTCCAGGGGTTGCCAAGTGCACCATGACTTGTCAGAGCACTCGTTCCAAAATGTAGTTCCCTGATCCAAATGCATCTCTGATCTCACTGCAATCCACAGGGATTTGATTAAGGAGTTTATTAGCATTGATAAACATTAGCTGCAGTATTTCTTCTTCTATCTTTAAGAAATAACTTGCCAAGAAAGATGACTTGGCAGCTGTTGCCTGTTCCTTGTCCCACGAGTTTTGTGGAAAAGACGTGGACTTGTGCATTGTTCCTGGCTCCATTCTCTTTGCAATTCCAGGTGGGAGCTGCTGCTTTCCAGTGTTTTGTTTCTGAGTTCAGCTGTCCTATTCTGTGTTTCTTCATTTTTGTGATTGAAATACCCCTCTAGAGCCATTGCTGTTCACCTGGGGTGAACAATACAATAAATATGAGGAGAAAAATATATTTAAAAAACCAAAGAGCACTTCCGGCAAATGGGGTAAGGAGAAAAAATGAGCACAAAGGTCCATTTCTGAGGGAGTGAGGATTCATTCTCCTACCTAAAAGTCTTTGCTGAAACAAGGGAAAAAAAAAATCCCTGCTTGAGTGTTTTCCTGTTCCCACAGAGGGAAGGTGTGAATCTCACCCAGGGTTTGCTGGCTTGGTTTTAGCAACATTAGGGGTTTCCTCCTGTTTTTTTTTTTTTTTTCTCTTCAGCTCAGCTGCTTGAAGACTGCTTTCATTTTTGTTTTGTAGGGGAAGATGTGAAACCTGAGGAGCAAAAACGAAATGAGATGTTTAATGCAGTTGTTGCAGTCTAAGGAGTGGCCCTGCGTGAAACTTTTTCAATTGCAGAAAAAACTCATTTGAAAACTCAGTCTGAAAGTAACTCAGTCTGATATTCACAGTTCAGACTGTGTGGTGGGGGCATTGTGATCTTCTGTCTTGTGCTGAGTCTATTTTTAATAAAAGTGGAATCCTTGAGAAAATATATCAGAAAAATAATTGGAAACTAAAACCTGGAGACATGGATGTAGAATGGTGTGGGTGCAGTTTTTCTGTGTATTTTGAAGGATTTTTTCCCTGAGCACAGACTGTCCTCTACACTGAGAAAGGTGTTGGGTTTTTTTTTTTCTCCTCTTGTAGGACTGGGTCAACTTTCTTTTCTGTTTTGGGAGCATTAATCTACATACTTTCTTTTCAGGTATGCTCTTCAGGGGCTGCGAGGGGGCAGGTATTCAAAACACTTGAACAATTTTCCTTAGGTGAAGGATCATTACAGGTTCAGGTGCTGCCGTTATTAGTGAGACTCCTGCCAGCTGCAGTTTAATTTTCTAAATGTCTAAATGTTGAAATTCCAGATTGTTACACAGGTATGTGTGTTGGAGTGCCTTGAGAGGCTGGAACTCTGGACTGCTGGGATAATTCTTAGCTAATGAAGTTGATGGATTTGAAGAGAATGTCAGTCTGGGAAGTTAATCACCAAAATCATAAAAAAATTCAACCTGTTTGGTTTCTAATGTAATGTAGGTGCAAAATGATTATAAAGCTGCAAAGTCAAGTGAGAGAATTGAGCAGAAAATGGTGACTTAGAGACCCTGGTACGCACCAGGAGACCTTGAGATGCTTGTCCTGGTGGGCATCTTCTTCAGGAGCAGCCCATTGGAACCTTGGGATGGGGAATGCAACACAGAGGAAAACAAAGCTCAAAACCAACCAGAAAATTCCTCTGGTTTAGTTTTGGATTGTACTAGCTGGAGCATCATCCTTCAGGGCAGACTGAGACAGAAGCTGCTGTGGTGGCACTGAGGAGCTGGGTTAGGCCATGTTAGACCTGAGATCATCCCGTGTGTTTCACTGGTGTCACTGGGCTCTTCTGCTTCATCCTGCGCTTTCTGGTGCTCAGCAGCTCTGAAATCTGGTCCTGAACTGGGTTTTGGGGGGTTGTTTTGCCTTTAGGGGTTTTTTGTTTGCTTTCTTTTTCCCTTAATACCTAAAAATACACCCAGCTCCGGTCACCTGGTAGGAATCACCTATTGTAGAGGCAAGTAGGGAAGTGAAATCTCTATGGTGGCATTTGCTTGCTGATAAGAGTATTTTTTTAATGCATTTCCTTTCCTCATTCTCAACATGCCTTTTAATTCCTCAAGAAAAAAGGTGTGGAGCCTTCTGGTGCCTTAGCAGAGATTGGAATCTTCTGTGTTTGGTGCATGTGCAGAGATCCACAGGGGAAGTCTCAGGTGTGTGAATTTTGGGTGGGCAGCTGTGCAACTGTGTGTTATTTTGAGGAAAACAAGTATTTTGCTCATGTTACAAAGTACTGCTGAGGGATTAGTGTTGCAGGTGAAATTTTGGATTACCTGGTTTGCTCACCATAATGTGCTGAAAAATTATCAATACACATTTGCTCTTGCTTTTTTTTTTTTTTTTTCCAATTCTTAAACCTTTTGTTGGCCTGAAGCTGTTGATTTTCAGGCAAAAACAATACGAGGCAGTCGCTGTGGTCTGCAGGGTGGGGCTCAGAAAAGGTCTTGTTGCTGATTCCCTTTGCTGGGAAGGGCTAATTATAGAGACAAACTGGGGAAGGAAGAGAACGGGGTCAATTAGAGCATCCAGCACAGTTTCCTTTAAATTAGAGGTTGGGCTAGAGAGATAAAAAAAAACCAAACCCCAACGTTAAAGAGGCACAGAGTAAGACTTGAAATGCTCTGGCACACAGCGAGCTCAGCAGCTACAGCAGATGTCCTGCAGTTTCAATTTTAAGTAAAGAACATGTTGAATTAAGAGTTTTATTGCCAGAATTGCCAAATTGAGCTGAAAAGACAGAGGAGATGTTGCTACTGCTTTTATTCTTTAACATGCTTTTGGCTTGCAGTAGGTTGTGACTGAATGAAGCAAAGAAATACCTTGCCCCACTGTTGATTAAAATGGATTTTGTGGGAAAAAGGAATTAATTTTAAGTCTTTAATGCTCATAATGTTATATTTTCATAAAAACACTACCTGCATCTTTGTATATATGTCACATGGATCAGTTTTGTACGTGTTTTATCCCTTGTTGGAGAGGCCACTAGGGCTTAACTTTTTCTTGAAGCTGTCTTATGGGTTTAAAAGTTTTTTCCCCTGAATTTATGCATAAGCTAACTCAGATTAGAGGATACAGTATTTGAAGATATGGTGCAGACAGGGTACGAGCTCTGGGCTCAGAGCTCTGCAGGTGTGGAAAGCAATAAACCCCAGTGCCAAGTCAGTGAAAAACTAAATTGGAATTTGTGCAAGTCAGTGAAAAACCAGAAAAGCTTTTATGGTGCTCTCCCCAAATGATCCCCTCAGTCCCTTAACACCCTCTTGCCTCAGTTTTAGGGCAAAGCCCCTAAAGGGTTGGCAGACCCTCCCCATGTCTGCCGGGTATATTTGCTTCCCCTTTGCTGGATTGCCGTGCAATTACTGGGATTGCTTGCACAAGGGGAGATGGCAGAGCAGGGAGAAAATCCCAAAGCTTCATCTGAATGCTTCAATCCAGATTGGCAAGTTCTCTCTGCCGGTGCTGTGACTCATCCTGGGCTTCCTCACTGGAGGCCCCACTGGCAGGGCATCAAAGGAGCAGCCCGCGCTTCCAGGCTGGAGCTCAACCAGGATCTTCCTGGAGCAAGGGCTGTTTTTCTGATCCCGGGATCTCTCCATGTGCAGAAGGTGGTGAGCTCCCAAATCTCAAGGGAATTGGTGATGAATTGATGCTGAGGGTAAGAAGGGTTTCTCCTTGCTGCTTTGAGCAAGGCACGTGCCTGTGCAGAGGGTCCTGCCCAGCCGGGGATGGGCTGGGAAAGGCCCTTTGAGGTCAGTGACACAGCCAGCAGAACAGTTTGTTCACTTCTGCTTCCTTGGGTACGGCTGATATGCAGGGGTTTAGTGTGGCAGTTAGGAAATTCTTCAGCAAGGAAGGAAATTTTAATTTTTATTTTTCCTGAGGGCAGAGGTAGAGGTAGTCTTTGCTCAGGGCTGTGGTGCAGCAGAGACTCCTGCCCTTCTCTCCTTCATTCTCCTGGTAAAACTGACTCTATATATGCTTCTCCCTTGTTTTTGGTTCAACCAACTTAGCTCTAAATCTTTGAAAGACTAACTTTTTTTTCATTTGGAGCAAAAACTGAACAGCTCCACCAAGTTTAGGATTGTGCCACCAGGACCTAGGAGAGCCTGCAGGATGTTACTGGTGGTTTCATGTGAGTGCACCCTCATGAGTTCTACTCTTATTTTTAGTAGGGATTTTTTTTTTTCCAATTCAAGGGCTTTAAAATTTCCAAATGTTTTGTAGGATTTCTGGTAATATTTTATAAATTATTTACAGTTTTAATAGCATTTGTAGGCTTTTTCTACCTTTTTATTATATCATCTATGTGCTCACATTACAGTCCCAAGTCTCTTGCGAAGTTGTTTTACTGTTTGAGGTGGATCTGTAGGGTCTATCAAGGAGATGTTAGTCTTGGAACACCCACAGCCTTGGCTGTGGGATATTCCTCATTTGTAGGTATCATGTAGGGGAGAGAAAAGCTGCAGAGAATATGAAAGGGATGTATACATTTTTAGAGGATGTTCCTTTCAAATGCCTGGCAGGAGACTCTTGGAATATCATGAAAAGTGGTTTTTCATTCCTGAATAGATTGGAACTGGAGATCAGCATCCTGAGCTGGCAGAGGAGTCAACCTCTTGATAGTGATCTAGAGTTCTATGTGAGGAAGAGCCTCAGAGTACAGATTAAAAATGCAAAGTTAATGCAGTGAGGACCTATTAAGGTGCAAGGGAAGAGCAACAAAATCATATAAAACAGTGACTTTTGCTGCAATGTCCTGGCAGGTCAAGATTGTCTTTCTCAGGTCAGAGGGAAGCTGCTCTGCTGGCTGGGATAAGTGCCTGGAAAGGGAGCTTTAGATATTTTTTTAAAGGAGGGATTTACCCCCCCTGCCTCAATTTTTAATTTATACAGTGACATTCTAAATACCAGATTGTTCTGATTCCTCTTTTGCTTCCGCTTCATGTACACATTCCTGTCCTTGTGATTATTCCATGTGTGTGACAGCATCTGCAGCACATGGATGGGGTTATGGTTTTTATATCACCCCCTTGTCCTGTGTCTGTCTCCTGCCATCCCTGGGCTTTTGGAGGGCTGCTACAACACTTACATTTCAGCAGTTTTTCTAATTTTTTTCACCTGCTGTCTGTGTGTCACTCTGTGCTTTCCTTCCTTTCTGTTGTGCAACATTTTGTCACAGCTTGGGACATTTTAAAACCAAGCTCTCTACTTTTTTTGGTAAAGTCATCAAATTGACGTTTTTATTTCAGATTGTTTCCTGCAGAGCCCTGAGCTGATTTTTTGCCTGTGTCTGATGAGTCAGCACAACTGTTGAGCATGTGAAGCTTCACTGATTGCAGAGTTCTGTTTTGCTGCTCAGTTTTTCAGTTAGCCCTTTAGCTGAGAGCACTTAAATGCAAAGTATTGCAACTTGTGATGCACTTGGTGGATCTCAATGCTGAGTTGGGTTTATATTTTTAAGAGCCTTATTTAATTTTGTGTGGATCCAAGTGTCTGAACATGCTCAGTGCTGCTGCTGCTCTATTTTTTTTCCCTCCTCAGCCTACTCAAGATGTTAAACCCAGCTTTAATTTTCTCCATTTCCTATGATTCTCAGTTAACCCTCTTTTCAGGAAATCAGTGGCTTCCTGCAGGCTATTTGTAGCTGCTGCTGGCCAACTGAAGTGAGGTGATGTCTACACACTGAAATATGATGAAACCCTCAGAAAGATTTGTTTGGCGCTACCAGGATGAGGTTTTTTTGAGGCATTGTCGAGGTGAAAGCCCATGGCAGCGGCACTTCATTAATCTTATTTACTGGTGTTTGAAGAATATCTGATGTTATTGTCCATTCCTTCATAGGGGAAATCTAATCTCCACTAGAATTAGCCTTTGTAATAAGGCTCCTGCTTGATAAACGAGTAGACAAATATTGGGGCCTTGCCACCGAGGGCTTTATCCATCCCTGAGATAAGCGGCTGGGCTCGAACGTGGGTTATTTATGCATGGAAAACAGACTTATCAGCATTCCTGAATTGCCCCTGTTGCAGAGACCGGGCACTCCTGCCCCTAAACAAAGCCTCATTTAGCTCAGTGGCTTCTTCCCTAGCTCAGGAATGAAATATTTTCCTGTTTCCCTGAGTGGCTGGTATTTCTGGAGCTGCCCATGGTGTGCATGCAGAAAATGCGTCAAGAATCCGCTGTCTGTGGGCAGAGCCCACATCAGGCCAGGCCTTCCAGTGCCGTGCTGAAATAAGTGCAGCCTGTTCCCTCAGCGCCTACACGACCTGGAGAGGAGGAGGAGGAGGAGGATGGCAAGGGTCAGGAGCAGATTGTTGCCCTTGCAAATAAAGCCTCTCGTCCATCCTGCAATCCTGGAGGGGGTACGGCAGGTCCAGCAGTTTCTGCCTTGGAATGGAATGAGTGAGTTGAGCTGCCTCAAAGCTTCAGTGACATAAGGGGTTGATGTCAGAAGGTGGCTGGTGTTGGAAAGAGGAAGAATAAAAATTCTCTTAAGTTGGATTCTTCTCAAGTGTCTTTGTGACTTTCCAGAGTGTTGGTCATTGTGCTGTGGATTTTTTTTGCTTTCTGGGTGAAAAAAGCAGAGGGAAAATTGCTTCCAGAGGTAGTCTTGCAGCTGATGGCAGGGAGTGCTAGAATAGAGATGGCAGTAGAGTTAATAGATGGAGGAGGTTTCTTCCTGTCCTTTTACAAAATTACTATTGAAGCATTGTGTTATGGGAGAATTCTTTGCAAAATAACACCAGGACAGCCCTTGGAGAGCTCCCCTTGGTTAACCTCTTGCAAAGCCAGCCCATGACATGGCTATGCTCAAGATGAATCTGAAAAAAAACATTTGAAGTTTTTCATCATATTACTGGAGATGAAGTATCTATTCTCACTTCATCCTATTCCTATATAAACTCATTAACTGACCTTCTCTGCTAATTCATATTTTCAATGCCCTAATGGACAGTTTGGTGTCTTCAATGCTCATCTGATTGAATCATTCCTTGTGTTGGGTTATAACGGTGCTTCCGTTTGCTCTCGTTGTGCTGTGGAGTGAAGGGGAACCTCTGAGATTTAATGGGATGTTGGGAGAGAGGGGAAGGGGATGGAGGAGGTTGTAGTTGGACCAAATCAGTCCAGATCAGCCTTTGCAGTCAAGTGGGACATACAATATGGTCATCAACTTGTGTAATTTTGGTGGGGACAATTCAAAATTCAATTTGAACGCATCATAAAGTATCCATATGTTAATTTTGAAAGCTTCTGTGTGTCTGGGTCTTGCTTGGTTTTTCCTCTCATTCATGCTCCTGTGAATGTTTGTCAGCAGAATTCATGGGACTAAAACTTCCTAACATCTGGTTGGCCTTGCTCCAGTAATCATCTGCCTGTGTTTTTCACCTTAAACCTGAACTGGTGAGCACAGTGCTTAGATATGGAGAACATGAATGCCCTCCTTTGGAAATTTCCCTAAATCTTGGTGTCAGGTGCTTTGTAGGGGTCTCAGCCTGGCAGGATTTCTGGTGGTTGGTGTGGTGGGCATCCACTTGATTAATTTGGACAAGTTAACCCCTTTTCTACCAGCCTGATC
The DNA here is from genome assembly GCF_012460135.2 of Molothrus ater. Lineage (NCBI taxonomy): Eukaryota > Metazoa > Chordata > Aves > Passeriformes > Icteridae > Molothrus > Molothrus ater. The sequence goes on along the minus strand of NC_050490.2, from coordinate 2,409,084 downwards.
CAAAGTCAGAGTCCCACCATGGATGTGTTCAAGCAGAGTTTTGGCCAGCTGCTTGTCCTGTTGGCACATGAGGTGTAAAATATACTTGCCATCCCTATAAGTGTTTTGAGTTGTCTCCATGATAAGCCCACCTGAGTTTTGGGTTTCCTCATTCCCAAACACAGAAAGCAGTGACCAGGTGATCACAGGGAAGGAGTGTTGGAGGATGTGACCTCCTCTGCAGGAACGTGCTGTTCCTGTTCATTTTTTTGGCCCGATCCAGTGCTTCTCATTTTCTTCTGAAAAACCAGCTGGTTTAACTTCCCCTAGTGACACCCCCCAAAAAAACCCCAAACCTGGCAGTAAAGGACAACCTGAAAGGAGATGTCATGGGGGGCTGTGGCAAGGACCTGCTGGGATGCAGTTAATTTTTTTATAGAATCAAATTAAAAGCATGTTTGCCACAGCTGCTCGTTGGAGGAGCTGTTGTGATTTATGTTCTTGCATCTTTTGCTTCTGAGATGAGACCCAGCGTGGCAGAACGATGAGGTTCGGGGGAGTATGAGCCAAACAGATGCACTTCAGAAAATGAAACTTCAATCTTGGATTTACTTAGCTCATTTCCTGGTGTCATTACCTTATCCTGATGATGAATGTGCCTAGTTGTGGGATCCTACACTGAATACATTTGGAAATGTTTTTTTCACGCTCCCTTCTGTGGATCTCATCACACAGCCCAGTTAATCCATTTCAGGCAGTTTCATTTCCATACCATATGTTCTTCAAGGCCTTCTGGAGGGATAATTATGTGGATGTAATTTACTTTCCTTTGTCCTGCCAAGATGTGCTCTGCTTTTCAGGTACAGGGGGAGGCACACGTGTCTTGTTGAAGTCTTGATGACTTTCTGAAGGTTCCATCTCCTGTTGTCTTTTAGAGGAGTCAGGAAGGACAAGCATGAGGACAAGGAGATCATGTACACACTCTGGAGTGTTTATTAGACTGACTTAACACCCCATCCTGCTAGTGGGATGTTTTCCTTAAAGATCAACCATCATTTCCATAACATTAATTATTGGGGAAGGTTGGAATGTAAATATTGTGGTGAATTTAAGGGATTGAGGATCTTTCCTGCTCAAATCCCCCTAGCTAAGTGTTAATGTAAATTATAAAAGTGAACTATGTACTCAGAGAAAGCCCAATCTCTTCTGGGATTTTGCCTATCTAGCAAATAGTGAAGGAGAAACTCAGCTGCAGTTGCAAATGCCTGCCAAGGCTTCACTGGTTTACCCAAATTACTGAAGCAATGCACTGCAGTGGACAAATTTAGCAGCATCTGGATGGTACTAAAAAAGCTGAAACCTTCATTCTTAAAACAAATCTGTTTTACCACTGTCTTTGAGCAAAGTTTGTTTCAATTGATTTGTGTTAGAGGTGAACAGGTTGTCCTTGGACTACAGATGTGACTGAAGTTTGGAGGAAAAAATATACTCAGTTGGGTTATTTGGTAATTTAGGCTAGGAAATGTCTTCCTTGCACATGCTTCCATAGGGTTTGGAGTTTTTTTAACTAAAATTTGATTTTTTAAATGATGAATAAAGCCAGATTGAATGCAAACCAGAATGCCAGTGTATTTTTAACTTGACAAAACATTGCAACAAGAACGCTTGTTTACCACATATGACTTATTTTTACTGCTTTTGTAGAAATTGTCCTTTAATATAAATTAAAAATTCGTGGCTGTAGTAGAGAAGAAATGTTTTGAAAATATGTCTGCTGATAACTGGCATTATAAAAGAGACTGAACAATTAAAAAGGGATGGTGTGTAATGGATGGTGTCCCTTCCCATGATGGGGTTGGAACAAGATTATCTTGAAGGTCCTTTCCAACCCAAGCAATTCTGGGATTCTTTTACCACTGGGAGCAGCTTTATTCCATCAAATCTATGGCTGTATTTTAGGCTATTGAGGCTGAAACCTCTGCAAAGTTGATTTCAGGACTGTGGCTGGGATCTTAGTGATACAGGCATAAAGGTGAAAAGGGAGACTTGCAAGGAGGGCTGTCAGTGGTTAGATGATAAATCAGTGACTCCTTTCAGTGGTAGCAGTTTGGAAGATGGAGATGCAGCATGTCCTGTCCTCATGGCAATATGAGAGCCTGGGGTGGCTTAACCCAAACCAGCAGCTTATGGAATGGGAGGACAAGGAACTTGATCTTGTCTTTCACTCTTCATTGAAATAAATAAAATTTTAGAAATCCCCAGACCTCTATTTCAGAGAAACATGTTTTAAAAAGGGCAACAACCAAAAGCCCTCATCCAGTAAAAAATTACCCTTCAAATCTAATCATCCTTTAAAGGTCAGGGGTTAAGGATGTTTAAGGCAAATTGCTGATGAGTTTTACCATAGATTTCATTGGAAAGGCTCAAGGAAAGTGGAAAATCCCTGAGGCTCAGGTGTAAAGTCAGCAAGGACAGGCAGGAGTAGAAGGAATGGGTTCCTCTGTGTCTGTCAGACCCCAAACACTGACAGCACAAACACATTGATGTACTTAAATGTCTGGGAAACTTTGCTTTGCTTTCTGCCTGCAGCCAGGGTATAGACAAGGATAACAATCCTGCAGAAAACAGTTCTTCTGCAGAAAGGGACTTTTGACTGAGGATCAAAGATAGCATAGGGTAGAACACAATTTCCTGTCCTGAGAAGTCAGCTGAATCTCAGGTTTCTGCTCTGAACTGTGGGCTGTGATTCCTGTGCTCACCTTATAGGTGGACTTGGTATATTGGGGACAGAATTTTATAGTGTGGTACATGAGGATGGGCCTACTGTGAACAGAAAAAATGTTTCATATAATTTTACATCTCAAAAAATCTCCAAACTAATACAGCCACTGTGAAAATAACCAGGGATGGTAAAGAAATCAGGTCTGTTTTGGTCCTGTCTGAACAACGAGCAATAACCTGGCATTCATCTGACAAACCAGGACAAGTCCTCCAAACCTTTCTGCTGAGATCCCTGTGGCATAAATTCCTTTTTAGGGCACTTTGAACTTTTCCTTAGTGTATTTTGAAATGTACAGGGGTGACACAGCTGCACATTCCTCCTTCCCACCGTGCTCATGGCAGCAGCGATGCCCGGGAGCTCTGGACATGTCGGACCCACGCTGTGTCTTCCCGTGGCTGATGAGACCTGAGAGGTGGCATCTGCTCCACACACTGCTGCCTGCATCCAGGGGATGGATTGCTGGGTGTCATGGCCCCAGGCACCTGCCTGTTGTGGCAGCCTGCTGTCCTAATGTTTCTAATTCTGCCAGTGAAATGGAGTGGAAGTAATTCCAAAACCCAATAGGTTGAATATTCTGGGGTTTTTTTTTCATTATTTTATTGCTGCATCTCCTTTTCACCCCCCACCCCTCCCTATTCCATAATGACCTTGCTTTGCCTCCAGCGAGAAAATTGAACTAATTTTGTTGACTTGTCTTTTTAAATACTCGTTATTGGATTTGCCCGACCTCTTTTTCTGCTGTGGAGAGTTGTGCTGGCTTTGTGCCAGCGGAATAATTTGTCATAATCTGAAAGCGTTCGGTTAAAAGGATTTACCAGCCCCCTCCCCAAACTTCTGCTTTGCATAAAGTGATTCCTGGGGAACTTTGAGGTGTGTTGGTAGTTGGGGAGATGAATGTTTTGAAATAAATCCTTTTGAGTATGAAAAAGATAAAGACACGTGCACAGGACTGGAAATATTTCACCTGGAATATTTGCAGTGTGGTGAATATGAATTAAAGATTTAATAGGTTGAGAAAAGTAAATGGTGTAGTATTTTTAGGCAGGATTTTGGAAGGTGCCTGTGAACTTCAAGGAGAGGTTTGTGATATAACATTGTGTTTTAGTGTGGCAGAAAGTATGGGTTCTCTTTTGTGGTCAATGTTGGATTCTCCGAAACATATTGGAGAAATCCATATATTTTCTAAGTGAAGATGTGCTTGTGGAAAACCACTGAGATCTGGATATCTGGAGAGCCTGTCATTCCTATCTCAGTTGTCCTTCATATAAATAAAAGGTGGAAGTGAAGCCAGTTGTGTCACCTGAGCCTGCTCCACCAGGATCAGCATCGCGTTTCAGTTTCTCTAGATAACGCAGGCTGACCTTGGCTGTGTCCTGTCCCCTCCCAGGGGTGGGGATGCCAGGTTTAGGAATGAATAACATTAGGTTTAGGAATTAATCATTCCACAATAGCTGGTGGAAGCTATTTGGCTGCTCATAATCATTCTTAAAGAGCTTCAAGAAATGTAACTATTATGTTTATAATCAATTCTTCACTGTGACTTTGCTCACTGCAGAATTGTCTTTTTCTGTACTGATGGCACAGAAAGAATTGAAAATGCACTTAATATTTTTCATTAAGGAAGAGGCTTAAAACCCAAGTGTGCTGCAGTTTTTGGAGGGATCTCACCTCCTGTGTCAGGTGTAATCAATGGCTTTCTGCACTAAGATAGGGAGCTCTCTGTTCTCTGGGAAGGAGGTGCCTCTGCTTTCACTTGAACATGGAAGAGAAAAATTGGGATGGACAGGTTGGCACGTGGTGGAAAGTAAAAGGTGAGAGGGTCCGATGACTTTCTCTGGGAATAACCCGGCAACCAAAGCTTATATTCCTTCAATAATTATGGAATCACCTCAGACATGTTCAAAGCCAAGGTATCCCACGGGAGGCTTTCTATTTAGAGCAGGTTTTGTAGGGAATGAGCACAGGAGCTGGAAGGGAGATGTTTTCACATTGCACTGGGCACCCTGGTTCAGGATCAAGGGTGATTATCCGCCGCCTGCAATTAGGGAAAATCCGTCACCGGAGCCGCTTTGGGAGCGGCCGGCGGAAAATGCAGGAACAGATGTCAGAGAAGCAGTCTGGCAGCCCTGGCCTAGAGGAGCTTCTCTTTCTCCCTGTGATGCTTCTGCTTGGGATGGGGAATTATCTTGGAGATGTTTAATACTGGGCTGCTGCAATCTGTCATCTAATTTCTTCAGCCATCTGAGGATGCCTGACCTTTCTCTGTGCTCCGGGGCCGTTTGTTTTCCCTTTGTTTTAATCTTCCCTTTTTCAGGATGGACCAGATCAGAATTTCTTTTTCATAGCAGTGCTCTATCCTAATGAAAAATCATGCTTGCTAAAGGAAAAAAATTGCAAAGCTCACCCCCCACATCATACTCTGGATGGGAAAATAGTCCTAAAGACAAGGGAGGACACATGAAAGTACTGATAAAAAGCAAATTCATTGTGCTAGTTTGAATATGCTCAAGTTTAACTTGTGCTCACTGAAGCATTGAAATCATTCCACTGCCAGTCCAGTGAATATTTCCATTTTTGCTGCTTGGTCTCTCAAAAAACCAGACCTTCAGCTTCCAGATGAGATGGGTTTATTTCTTTTCCCAGAGAATATAATGAGATACAGACTGTTATCTCAATTGACTTAATTGCTACCTTATTGGATATATGCAGTGATTTATAGAATAATTTTATTTTCCAGAAGGTGCTTTTGAATTTTATTTTTGCTACAGTCACATTTGTCTGCTCCCCAAGTTTGTGTGGAGCTGTAGCTTGGGGCTGGGAGCAGTGGAAGCTCCTACCCAAGTGCAGGATGAAGTCCTGATCCCAGCTGTGATGTTGTTCCAGCTTTTGCCCCAAACAGGGAAGAGTCAAATGAAATGCAGAGTCTGTGAATGTCTTTGTTCCCCAGTGTCATCTTAATCTTTGTTTGTAGGTTCTGTCTGTCCTTCTTTGTGGTAGGTGGCTGTAGGGGTGTACCTGTTTATGAGGTTTGGAAATCAGGGATGCTTTCCTCCTAATCCTATAGCACAATGTGTGGGAACCCCCAGAAACAGCTTTAAATAACCCATAAACCACATGTTTATTGCAGCAAAATGCTCAGTGAGAGCATCTGATGTAGATCCTTGCTAATTTACTGCTTGTTTCATTTTAAAAAGGTGAATTATGGCCTTCCTAATGGATGTATTAGCTCCCTGATGCTGATCATCAAACATCTCTGAATTTCTGCAGCCTCCAGCCAGTGTGTCTGATCCATCAGGAAAAGCAATAATGTGAGGACCTTAAGGAGGAGCTGAATTTTGCTTGTCCAGGGCTTCATGTTCTGCTCATTTGAGGCTCCACCTGCAGAGCTGCCTCCAGGATGTGGAGCTGCTGGAGCCAGCCCAGAGGAGGCCATGGAGCCCCTGTGCTCTGCTGGGAGAGCTGGGGCTGCTCACCTGGACCAGAAGGCTCCAGGGACACCTCAGAGCCCTGGCAGGGCCTGAAGGGGCTCCAGGAGAGGGACTTGGGACAAGGGAAGTACTTCAATTAAATACTTGATTAACTCCTGCTTTTTTGGGGGTTTTTTTGTTGTTTTTTTTTTTTTTTTTTTTTTTTTTTTTTGCTTCTCTGTCTGATATCAATGTTTTCAAAGAACTACAAAGCCTGTGTTTCAGGTAGCTGCCAAGAACTATTTTTAGTGGAGCTGTCAGCTCTAATTCAAGAGATTTTTTGGTACTTCTCACATTGTGAGGCAGCTTTTGTTTTTGGTTTCAAGTCCTGATGCTTTCAGAACACTCTTTCTGAAGTTTAAAAGCCACTCTTGTGTTGTGGCATTTGCCTGACAGTTTAATTTTCAGACAGAATATATTGGTTTGTGGTTCATTTAAATCCAGCATCCTATTCCTGCTCTTGCTAGTAAATTATCATCATCTGTGGGCTGAATATTTTTTATAAACATGGCCTTTAGAGGAAAAAGACTATTTTTTTTCTGTGAACTAGTTGCTGAAAGTCTTGTTTAAAGTATGACTCATCCTGTTTGGTGTTTGTTTTGGTTTTGGGGTTTTTTTGGTTTTTTCTTCTTTTGTAAGGTAACTAAGCTAGATCTGGCAGTACAGTTTTAATATTATTTTCCTTTTGATCTTTGACAGCACAATTCTTAGTGCTCTAAGATCTATTCCTTGTGCTGCATGTGCTGTGCAGAGAATCTAGAGGTTACTATGAGCCTTAAATCAGTCTCTAGTTAATAGAACATGGCTCCTGCATGGACCAGGATGTTTTCATGTTGGTGCTACAGGATTTTCAGTAGTTCTGCATTGAAAAGGAACTAATTTTGGGGGATTTTGAGCTGCTTGGTTTAAAGGAGTGGAGGGCACCTGTACAGTCTGGTTACAGAGATCAAATCCCTAAAATATATCAATTATTTATAAATTATTTCTATTATTCTGGTAAAGTCTTTAGATTATTAAATATCACTAAGCTGTTTGAGACCCTGAACATGAAGAGGAGACAGATAACAAATGGCATCACCTCTTACTTAATATGAAACTAAATCCAGGCAGGAGCAGCCTCTTGATTTCCTGACGCCACTGCAGCTCCTGCTGCTGAGGGCTGACCTTCATTGAATGCAGAGAAGATGATTCTCTGTGGGGAAATGATTTCATCTCCCACGGAAAACGGGAAGGAGGTGCAAGGACGAGAGGCAGCTGAAAGGTGAAGTTAGTTGAGGTTTGCTTTTGTTCAAGGAGGATTTAAAAGAATGAGGATGGGCTGGAGTGGAAGCTTTGGTATTTTGTTGGGAAAATTCAGACTTGGAGCAGAAGAAACCAGCAGCTGAAGGGGCACATGGCACTGTAAGATCATGGACTCCCAAAAATAACTTGATTCCTGTTCAGATGCTTGAGAAAAGCTGGATTGTAGTATCACTTAAGAAGTAGGAGACTGAGCTCAAAAATTGGAGAATTGTTCTTTTAAACTCTCCTTCATTAACAGGTATGTTCTACCTAAAATGGGAAAAATGGGATTTGTCTGCTGCCCAGCCAGAGTTAATTTGTATGGTTCATTTTGATCTTGAACAGTAAATGTCCTGTCAGGAGGAAGGCTGGAATCTTCTTGGCAGAAGAGAAAGCTCTTCTGGGTTTGTGTTGGTGGATCACAGGTAATAATTCTTGTGAAATGCAATAAAATTGTGTAGGGAACACTGGAAAATTTAATTTGAAATGGACTGTTTGCCAAAAAGAGTTTTCTGTGAGAAGGCTTTAAAACCATCCCTGCCTTGCTATCGGTCATGGTCCATAATCCTCCATAAAATGAGGAAAGGGAGATCAGTAACCACATTATTACATCTTCTCCTGGTGCTATTGCACTTAAATTTGACTTTGCTCCTAAGCTGAATTATCTTCATAATAACTTCAAAGCTCCTAAGACTACAGGAGAAACATCTGAAATGATCATTATTTGACCAAATATTCAAAAATAACATAGTGACATTCAATTATGTAAATTGTCCCTAATTTTATATTTTTAGGGAAATACAGCGTAGGTATCGTCACTTCCATAGTGATTTAATGTTTATTTTCCTGTGTCTGTGGATTCCACAATAAGCAAGGCTGAGAGGTGTCCGTGTTTGGCTTGGCTTGTGCTGGAAGTGGGTTGAGTTTCCCAAGGATGGAGAATGTTGAGGAAGGATCCATGCTGAGGATCTGTGGGAGGACATGATTCTTTAACCCAACATCCTTTGTCATGGATTTATATACTGATATTTATCAGTCTATTGATACATGCAGTTGATACAGATCAATATATATCTATATGACAATATTCAAAATACTCTGCCATTTCATCATAAAGGTGAGAAATAACTTCTTGGTGATAACATAGAAAAAATTTTTTTTAATGACCTGCCCTTTATTTCTGTTATCTTTGGAAACTTCCTAATGCAGCAATTTTGTGCATTTAGGTGCCAGCGCAATGCATTTGTTCTTGGTGCTTCTGTAAATCCTTCTGCCTTTTTCTCACCTTTTATCTCAAGTGTGGTGCTTGTTGGAGCTGGCAGTGCTCCTGGAGTGCCTCCACATCCTTCAGCAAACTTCCTTTTCAGCATGGCAGTCCTCAGCCTGCTCCCACCACCTTCAGCAGTGCGTTAGGAGGAGAAGGATCCCTTGATTTCCCTACCCAGATTTTATTCTCTGAAGCTCCTGAGCTCCTCTAGGCTAGAAGCACCTTGTCCTTAACGCTGGTGTAATTCCTCCAAAAGGTATTACAGTATTGTAATTCCTCCAAAAGGTACTGAGCTCTCAAAAGGTATT